>NC_142026.1:53709807-54388019 GCF_982192425.1 Myodes glareolus | reverse complement strand
CGGTGCCCAGGCCCACCTCATCTCCCAAAACAGCTTACCTTTTCCATATTAACACAAATGACGGACCCAAAAGTTCACTGCTCTACCTAACTCCACTTAACAGTTCATTATCATTCTCAGACCCCTCGCAAGGCAAGAACTGAGCCATTCTGTACCTTATGTCTGATCAGAGTAAAAGGAAGTTGCCAGATTGGCTGCTTCCAATAGAAATTCCGAAGCTATTCCATCATTTCTTTCTCCAACACTCACATATACCTTACAGATTCCACTTGGCTTCCAGTGTCTTCAACCTTGTTTTGAACACAGCCTTTTTTTTTTTTATATAATTCCAGAATCATTACATCATGACATAACCCACAAACCAGAATGTGATACTGATATATTTAAATGTGTCTTGAGAGAAACAAGAGAATGCAACCGACTTCTTGTGGACTATGGAGAGAGCTTACGAAAACTGCACTACAGGTTAAAAATGGAAAAAAACAAGCTTACTAAAATGGCATGCAAAACACTGAAAACAGATTGCTGGTGCTGTATTGTAGTGGAATGCTTGTTGCTGGGTATGATTCCTTCTGATTAACAAAACCCTGTAAAGGCTGGAGGGATGGCTCAGTAGTTAAGAGCAAGGGCTTCTCTCCCAGAGGACCAGGGTTCAACCCCAGCACCCACATGGCAGCTCACAACTGCCTGTAACTCTAGTTCCAGGGAATCTGACACCTTCATACCAAATGTGCATAATAAATAAATATTAAAAAAAAACTGTAAACCTTTCTGCAGCCAACATTTTCCATCAGAGAGAAGCCTCGCTGTATGTAAGGAGGAACCAGGGAAGGCAATCAAAGTCAACATATGCTTACAATAGCAGCACCAATGCCAAATGCTACCAACTCAGACAAAGCCACATTCTGACCTAGACAGGCTCCTGGGTTGCCAGTGAAAACACCTCCTGTCACATGGGCTAAGCACCATGACATGCAAAACTTTTAACAGTGATACATATTCACTTTTAACTGAACTGGGATTGGGGTGGGGAGGGGTCTGCTAAAAAATAAATAGTATCAACTATTCCCGAATAAATATAACCAGCAACTATAGCATTTCCTGTATCCCAGACCTGTACCTTGGATATTTTCATAAAACCTAGATGGCATATGTTGGTTTTGTGGTTCATTTTCCAAATAAATTATACCAAAAATATATTGTTGGGCTGGGATTAAGAGTCAATAATAGAGCACCTGACTTAGCATGCACAGAGTCCTGAGCTTAATTTACTACCATGCTATATGTGCTGAATACATAGGAAGTCTTTCTTGTTCGTAATTTTTTATATTTATTTATTTTATTTATTATGTATACAATATTCTTTCTGTGTGTATGCCCTGAAGGCCAGAAGAGGGCACCAGACCTCATTACAGATGGTTGTGAGCCACCATGTGGTTGCTGGGAATTGAACTCAGGACCTTTGGAAGAGCAGGCAATGCTCTTAACTGCTGAGCCATCTCTCCAGCCCCATCTTGTTCGTAATTTTGAGACAGGGTCTCACTATCTAGCCCTGGCTGGTCTAGAAATTCTTATGTAGACCAGCCTGGCCTCATACCCATACATACAAAAGACTGGTTTGCATCTGCTTCCTAAATGTTGGCATTACAGGTTTGTGCTAGCACACCTAGCCATTTTTTTCAAGACTTTTTAAAAACGATTTTTAAACTATGTGTATTTCTGGTGTGTCACTGTAAGTATGGGTGATTGTAGAGTCCAAGGGACGGTATTAGGTCCCCTGAAGCTACAGTTACAGGTGGTTGTGGGCACCCAACATGGATGCAGAGAGTCAGCTCAAGTCTCTGCTCTTTACCTCAGAGCCATCTCTCCAGTCCCACAAGAAGTCATATTTCAGCTACATTGGTATAATTTTTTTTTTTTTTTGGAGACAGGGTTTTTTTGTGTAATAGCCCTGGCTGTTCTGGAACTCACTATGGAGACCAAATCAGGCTGGCCTCAAACTCGGAGATCTGCCTGCCTCTGCCTCCAGAGTGCTGGGACTAAATGTGTGCACCACCACCCCTCTGCTACATCACCATAAATCTTAATATAACTAGTGGTAATTATAAAAGCTATCTGGGGAAGACACCACTGTAGTGGTATATATTTGCAATCCCAACATTTGGGAGGTGGAAGCAAGAGAATCAAGAGTTCAAAGTCATCCTTGGCTATAAGAGACCCTGCCTTTAAAAAAAAAAGATTATTCAGGGACCAGCTATTAAAGGTAAGTAACTAAATCCATTTTAATTATGCGGATCAAAGACAGCATCTGCTTTAAGCATTTTTCCCTCTCCAGATACAAGTTTTCTCCATAAGCAAATTTATATTGTAAATGTTTATTGGGGTAGAAATAAAAATATATCCTAGTTTCCCCATATCATGTGACCTAGAATCCCATCAGAATTTTCGAAGTTCTTTTCGTTGATCTGAGTATACTTTTGTTAGAAGTTGTCATTGCCCTTAAGAATATTTCAGAACCAAGCATAGTAGCATATACACCTGCAGCCTTAGCTTTTCAGGAGGCTGAGGCAGGAGCACCACTCAAAAAGCAGGAGCTGAAAGCCAGTCTGGGCATCACGAAGCTTTTTCAACAACATCAAAAAACGTTACTTGAAATAATGCTTCAGAGAGAGAATGAGCTCCATGCCCATCTGTCAGGAACACTTCCAACCAATTTACCTTCATGGTATTCTAATGGTGATTCTGTGGCAGGTCTTGGGACAGGTGAGAGAGGAAGCCTAGCCTATCTGCCTCAGCAATTCTAAAAAGGTGAGCCCTCCTTCTCTGCCTTGACCCATTTGCTTTGCTTGACATCCAACATCCAAGACACTACACTGGCTTCAATCCCTCCTGGCTTCTCAGTCAACCCTGTTTCAGACTCCCTGGCCGCTTCCCAGTCTTCTTCTGATCCCCACATGCTGGAGGACCCGAAGGCTTACTGGTTCTCCAGCAGCACTCAGTTGATGAGCGCAGCCATCGCTAACCAACAGTTCCCACATTTTGTAGCTGTTGACCTCAGCTCTGTTCTGTCAATGTGTGTCCACCTAACTACCTACTGGAAACCACACCCCAGTTGTCTAATAGGTAACCCAGACTTATTCTAGGAGTTTCCTCTCCTACTGCTCTTAGCTCAGTAAACAGCAGTACTAGGAAGTGAACTATGTATAGAAAGACATCCTGGAGGTATCTTGGATTCACACACACACACACACACACACACACACACACACACACCACATACACAGCATTACACATAATTCCAGCAATTGGGAGACAAAAGCAGGCTAATCTTTGTAAGTCCATGAGTACAAGGCTAGACTGGTCTACAAAGACAAGCGCTACAGAGAGAGGGCCTATCTCAAAACAAATATACCAAAACCACCACAACAACAAAAATCCCAAACACACACAACTAAAACACTTGTCAGGGCCGGGAGTTGGTTCGGTGGGAAAGAAGTCCTGACAGTCCAAGTGTGAAAGCCTGATCCCCAGAACCCATGCAAAAAACCAGATGCAGTAATACCCACTTGAAATCCCACACTCCTATGGTGACTGAGAAGAGGAGAAACAAGTTTGAAGTCAGTGAGCCTAGTGTATATGGAGCAGTAGCAGAAACTAGGAGGAAGGTGAGAGCCAACTTCCCAAAGTTGTTCTGACCTATACATGTGCACAGTGGCATGGGATGCCCACTCACACATAAAACAAGTAATTACATATAAACCACCCACTCACCCATTTTCAGAGTTTAATAAGTTCTAGATGGATGGTGGTGGCTATATACTATGTGAATTTTGTTTGTTTGTTTGTTTGTTTGTTTGTTTGTTTTCCGAGACAGGGTTTCTCTGCAGCTTTGGAGTCTGTCCTGAAACTCACTTAGTAGACCAGGCTGGCCTCAAACTCACAGAGATCCACCTGTCTCTAGGTCTCAAGTGCTGGGATTAAAGGTGTGTGACACTACCACACGACTCCATGTAAATGTTTTTACCATTACTAAACCAAACACTTATAAACAGTTAAAACAGCAAACTCTACATTACACATTTTTACCTTATTAAGAAACTAGTCCTAAACTAGGTACAGTGGTACACACTCTTGTAATCCCTACCCTGGGGAGTGGAAGCAGCAGGATTCAAAGTCGTCCTCTGGGTATTTAGTGAGTTCAAGGCCAGCCTGAGCTCCGTGAGACCGTGCCTCAAAAACAAACAAACAAACAAACAAAAAACAATACCCCCAAAACAAACAAACGCAAGTATGTAACTGTGCCAGTCTAAACTACTACAATCTCTTGCTGGATTACTGTGCTGGCCTCTAAATTGTGTGGGGCTTGACCTTCAGCTGTTCTGCCTGCAGATAGGACTAGAGGCGAAGGAGCACGCTTGTTCTCCAGCACGCAAGGAGACCTAGCAGTCTCATCTAGTACTTCCTCACATGTCATCATGGCCAGACCTTACCAAGTGTCGTTGTCAGCTGTCAGGGAGACTAGGAAGAGTGACCTAGGCACAAGACACTTGAAAAATAAAGAGCTTCTTATTAAGGAAGAAGGGGAGCCTGGGCACTAGGAAGCAATTAACAGGCTCTCCTTGCTCTCTGCCCTCCCCTCTCCTCACTTCTCTTCCAGGTTAGGAAGGAAGGAGAGGTTCTGCATAAGTGTGTGTGTGTGTGTGTGTGTGTGTGTGTGTGTGTGTGTGTGTGTGTGTGTGGCGGGGGTCTGAGAGGTGAACTGAAAACAGTCAAGCTTAAAGACATTTTCCATTTGCATTACAGCATATACCTAGTGTCACAGCCTTTTCATCTGTCTGGTCTACCAGGCCTGGAGCACTTTCTGTCCTTACCCATCTCTGCAGGCTGGCAGCCACTTCCTCTGCATTTTATCAGGAGGGTGGCTGGGACAGAGAGCAAAAAGCAAAGCAGACCAGATGGCTGGGGACTTGCTCAGGACTTCTACACTCAGGAAGTGCTAACAGGGATTTCTCAAGTCCAGCTACTTGCACTTTCCTAGTTCTGGACATTCCACCATTAGCCTGAGGGGCAGGAGGCCTGGTCTCAAGAAGGGCTGTGCTGAGCAAGTACACAACAATCACCTGAGGCATTGGAGAGGGACCAGACCCAGACACATGGTACACTTAACCCCTGTGTGTTGATTCTAAGTCTGACTGATTTTGGGGGTGCTGGATATAGAACTCAGGACCTTGTGCATGCCAAGCAAGCATTCCAGCACTGGGTTATAGTCACAGCCCTGTCCAGAGGATTTTAAGCAACTATTTCACAGATAATCTGACTTTAAAGATAAGAAAGGTTGCAAGAACATGATATTGTTCAATCACATGAAATCTAAACTGACCAACAGTCATAAGCATTAATTCACGAAAACTAGCCCCACCTAAAATTATATTCTCTGAACTCTTATTTATGATTCCTTATTATTTTCCCATGAAATCTACTTTTTCCTTGGGTTTTTCTTTCTTCCTTCCCCTTCTCTTCCTCCCCTTTCTTTCAACAGGGTCTCCCTGCGTAGCCTAGGCTGGCCTGCAGCTCACCATCCTCCTCCATCAGTCTCCTGAGTGCTGGGAATGCAGGTGTGGAGTACTTGCTTGACTTCTCTGGGTTTCCTAACCTACTTAGTAATAACCTGGGCTGTTAGAAGACCAATTCACACACACTAACCTCACCAAGAAATATAATTATTCATTAGGTCCTCTGCACTCCTGTCATGCATTTGCAGTTTTCTCCATTTTTTTTGCACTTGGAAAATGTCCAGGCATACACAAAAGCAAAGCAGAGAACATCACTATGTACCCATCGAAAAGGCTTATGCCTTGCATTTTTGACACATTATATTCATCTATCTCCTCCTTGTCCTCCATCCCTTTTTGTTTTAAAGTAAAATCCAATCAACCAAGAGACAATACACATTCAAACTTAACTCAAATGAACTCTTTTTTTTCATGACAAGCGTTTCTCTGCGTAACTTCAGCTATCCTAGACTCGCTGTCACCCAGGCTAGCCTCACAGAGCTCTGCCTTTCTCTGCCTTCCAGGGCTGGGACTAAAAGTGTACACCACCACTACCTGGTCAGTTCAAATTAACTTAATCAGTATCTGGTCTTGATTCCCAAAAGGTCATTTTGTTGTTACATTTCTCTTCTCCGTTAATCTAGAACAGTACCCTTTCCCCATTTTCATGTAACTGATGTGGACAAAGCATGTCAGCTGACCACAGAGCAGTCCACCTTCTGTCAGATGACTTTTTTGTGGTACTGTGTAACTCAACGCACTATATATACCCCATATTGCCTATGTGCTCAAAGTTCATTCTAGAAGCCTGATTAGATGATTTCAGGGTTTTCCTGGTCTCTGTTTATAACAAGAGGAAGAAGTAAAGACTGCATGATGAGGGACTAAAGTGAAACTCAGCAGGACAGTACACTGCTGAGCGTATATCAATCAAACCCACCTGCCCTGGGTTTGGTTCGAGCACCAAAAAAATGATGTGGAGCTGAGCTGTCCTGTGCAGTTTTTACTGTCTTGCACGGGGAAACATTATTTGCCTTGGCTCTGGTGACACAGACCACTGAGACTGATCACTGGGATTTGGATACAGAAGGCCTAATCCCTCCTTTATACAATTTCCCAGCAACCTTTCACCAAACAGCTTTATTCTCTTTTACTAGCCACTGTTTGAGTAACTGAATTCCTCATGATCAACAAAATAACTTTTCTAACTGTGTGATCCCTTCCACACAGGAGGGTGTGGAATTCTTTTATAGAGAAGTTTCTTTAACCCAACCAGGCTACTCAGTTATTAATTAAATAACACACCAGAAAAGCAAAAATCTGCTTAATTCCTTATTTTTCTCTTTTTATTTATTACTGTTACTGTTTTTTCGTTTGTTGTTGTTTTGAGACAGGCCATGGTTTGGGTAGAACTTGCTATGGGGATCAGGTTGGACTCAAACTCACAGAGATCCTCCTGACTCTGCTTCCTGGGTGCAGAGATTAAAGTCATGTGCCACTGGCCTCTTTTTGCCTTTTAATTAACAATCTCCAGAGCTGATCTGAATTAGCTACAGAGACTAGAAAAGTAAAAGGGGTCACTGTGGAAGAGAGCAATAGAGAGGGGAATGGCTGGGTACAAGTGATTTGCAGGGACAAACGGGGAAATGGCAGGGGCTTTAGTTAGGGAGGAATCAGGATAATATAACATCTGAAAAAGACATAAGGAATCATACTATTAACTATCCTTCTAAACATAGCTATACTACATGTAAGCTGGTGTATACATCATATGCAGACACAGTTTAGATGAAATATCCCAATCTGGGCTGACAATGCTCCCATGAGAGTCAGAGATTACCTAACAAAACCCCCAATACCAGACATGAGAAGCCCTTTTGAGTTGGTCAGGGATGCCGAAGACTCTCAAAATATTATAGGCTTTCTATTTCTCTTGACTGTCCCCAAAGATAGAAGGTAAATCTCTATTGCTGAAGACACCACACAGAGTCCAGAAGACCTGACCTGACCCAGATTTGACCTGAAAGCCTCCTTCCTGAGGACTAGCTTTCATAACACAAAAATGTACCATGCAAGCTCCCAAAGGAGGGAAGTTAACCAACAGTCCTACCTATGATGCCTATGAACCACAAAGACCGGCATGGCATAATAACCCTAAAAGTGCAATAGTGTCAAGCATATCTTGACAGCAACCAACAGTTCTCTAATTAAACCTAAGGCCTACTCTACAAAAGGGAAATTATTTCTGGTACTGGAAACTTAGCCAACTACACAGGGCTAGAGAAGTCATAGATCTTGGAGGAGAAACTACAACCACCATTTTACTAAACCAATAAAATCCATTAACTACATTCTAAATATTTGTCCTTATACCCAAAGATAAGTGTAGTCTTCATCCCTCATCAAGGAAACTTCTCTTTGCAACAGAAGAGCATTACAGAAAACCACAACCAATCAAAACGCAAAGTTGTGGAACCCAGTCCCAACCGATACATCTACAATAAAGATCCTGCATCTAAGGTTCAGAGATCGTTGCAGTTAACGGGGTATAAAGTGTGAGGAAGAGGAAGATTGCTGAGACTGTGTCCTCCCAAATGGCAGTGCTACACCATAAAGCTTCATCAACATTGTTGCCTTAACAAAACCGGAACAAGTCAGGTGTGGTGGCATACAACTTTAATCCCAGCACTAGGGTAGTAGAGGCAGACTGGTCTCTGTGAGTTCAAGACCAGTGTGGTCTACAGAACAAGTTCTAGGACAAGTCAGGGCTACATAGAGAAACCCTGTCTCAAAAAAACAAACAAAACAAAATAAAATGCTGGGTGGGAGTTAGAGGCAGGTGGATCTCTGAGTTCGAGGCCAGCCTGGTCTACACAGTGAGTTCCAGGACAGTCAGAGCTACATTATGAGATCCTGTCTCAGGGAGGGGGCAAGATTGAATTACTGTCTTAGTCAGTGTTCTATTGCTGTGAAGAGACACCATGACCACTGCAACTCTCATAAAGGAAAACATTTAATTGGGGCTGGCTTATAGTTTCAGGTTTAGTCCACTGTTGTCACGGCAAGATGCATGACAGCAAGAAGAGAGACATGGTACTGAAAAAGGAGCTGAGAGTTCTACATCTTGATCCACAGGAAGTATAAGCAACTGTGACACTGAGCATAGCTTGAATATAGGAGACCTCAAAGTCCACCCCCACAAGTGACACACTTCCTTTAACAAGGCCATACCTGTTAATAGTGCCATTCCCTATGGGGGCCATTTTCTTTCAGACACTACAGTTACATACTTTTATCTTTGGTCTTACTATATAAAACCCCAGTGGACCTGGATTTTACTCTGTAGACCAGGCTAATCTGCAACTCACATTTATCCACCTGCCCCCGACTCCTAAGTGCTAGGACTAAAATATGTGCCATTATACCCAACCCCATATAAGCTTTTTATGATATGAACTTCATTTTCTGATTGGCAGTAAAAATTTGGATTTCATTGGGCTTTGTCATATATAGTTAGGAAATACTATAATTTGCTATTGAAGATTTACTAGTCAAAACTAGGCATGGTGGCACATGCCTTTAATCTCAGTACTCCGGGGACAGAGACAAGCAGATCTGTGAACTTGAGGCTAGTCTCATCTACATAGTGAGATCCAGACCAGCTAAGGTAACATAGAGAAATCTTTCCTCCAAAAAATAAAAAGCAAAAGAACTATTAGTCAAAACAAAGACATAACAATGGATTTTTATCTTTAGGAGGGAAAAAAATACCAACAGCCTGTACACACTTAATTCCATTAAGGTTAATGAAGATCATATTTTTAAACAACTTCTAATATTTTCCATTACTACTGCTGTATAGTATTTTTGGCTTATACCTGTCTAAAAACAAATGGTAAAATACCTGAACTAAGGCTCTTAAGAGTCGGTATAGAAGTTACTTCAAACATACTCATGTCCCCTCGAGCTTTGCCTGCCTTGAGCTCAGCTGCTCCCGGCGGCCAGAACGGAGGGGTAGAGCAGTTCTGGGCAGCCTGGGGGGTGGGTGGCCGTGCCCAGCCTGAGGCCGCGTGCAAGACACAATTTAAAAAAAAAAAAAAAAACACATTCATGAGCAATTACAGGACTCCAAGGAAATCTGTCATTATGTCAAACTAAAAGCCAGGGTTCAATGAGGTAAAGATGTGTGTGTGCCTTTCAGACTTAAGAAGTCAGCAAAAAATGCACAGTCCCCTCCAAGTGCATGAATCCTGAGAGCCCCGTGGCTATCCTGGGTTTCTGGACTGTCTACATAGCACCTGCCCACAGACCTGGTCCTCAAGACAATGAGGACCCAAAGTGAAACCAGAGCCCTACTGCTGACACCGAGTGAATGCCAGTGGGTAAGCAGCATCTGTTCACTACTCCAGAACTGAGGAGCCCATCCTGCTGCCCTCCCTTCCTATTCCTTTGGACACTCACCTCACCGTGTCCCATCTCCTGACCTCTCTAAGAGGAAAACCCAGAGCAGCACTTTCTGCCTTTCAAACTGTCTAGGGATGTGAGAGGCCCAGAAAGTACAGGAGCTTGCCTCCAAGCCACACATGAGTTGAATCCCTGGGATTCATGTGGCAGGAGAGAAACAACTCCTGAAAGTTGTCATCTGAACTCCATGTGTGTACAGTGGCCCACACATGTGCACACATACACAAATAAATAAAATAAAATTAAAAAAAAAAAACTTTCCCTAATACTCTCCCTTCAGTTCACTGTTTCACACACAGGAGACGCCTCCCTGCTCTCCAAACGCTCTAGGCTGACTCCTGGCACAGAGCTCTGCACCAGCTGCTCCCGCGACCTCATTCTCTTGGGTTTGTTCCCTCATCACCTTCTACTAAGAGATTCTCCTTCCAACCCCTGCTAAGAGCACAGCCTTCCTCTAGCTACACAAAGGGAGAGTACATCTCGTGACTGCAACAGCACCTGACATCGATAAAATATGCAATCAATACATGCAGAATTGTTGCATAAATCACAAGTAAAGATGATTTACTAATGTTATGTGACTTTCTAATAAATACAAACCTAAAGCACAGGACCATCTGTATTTTCTTAGTATGAGCTACAAGTTTAACTGTAAGTGATTCAAAACCAATTCAAAATCAAAAGAGAAATCAGACAACTCACTTCAGCCAGCTTGGCTCTTTTTTTAAAAAGAACATTGAAATTAACACCATATGAAAAACCTTCAAGTGGACTTTCCTAGGACCCAAGAGGTTCAGAGGAATTCACTGTTTAAAAAAATGTCCAGGTGGGCTATCAAAGCTTTGGACAACTAACACGTCCAATATGGGAAAATGTGTTTTTCCTAAATTCACATTTTGATTCTACTAACAGCTTTGAGACTCTATGGGGGAAAGAGCCTGTCAAATCTGTCAGTGGCTTATCCTATGCTTCTTGGCTACTTACAGGCATGTTCAACATGCCCCCTCCACTTCCTTTTCTATGCCCCATTCTAAGTACAAGGCAAACAGAATAGTGCTTATCGATAAAAGAGGTTTTCTTGAGCATTTATACCAAAAAAAGTGCTGGTCAGGAACCTAACTTGATGGTACTCACCTATATTCCCAGCACTGGGGAGGCTGAGACAGAGGATCACCTGAGCCATAAAGACACCCTGCCTCAAAACATGATGTTGAAGTCCCAGCAGTTCCAGCACCATGCAGGTAATGCCCCTTAGACCACAAGAGGAAAAGCAGCACACGACACAAAGGGGAAAAGAAGCTGCTGCCTTGGGTCAGGTAGGAACCGGAGGCGAGTGTTCTGTAGCAATAAAGGCTCCACTGCCAAGTGTTCCAGTTAGAGGACATCTTGTCAGTACTTCTCTCTCACCCAGCTTTAACACAGAATGCTGCTCCACTCTTCAGAGAAGGCCTCCCAGCATCTGCCAGGTCATATCAGAAGCCGTAACACTGATGAGACCATTCACTGGGTGTACAGGTACTAACCGTTCCTGATCTCCTGAGAGCACTGAAGGTGGTGGTAATTTCATTGTACAGACAGGCAAACCAAGGCTCAGGCTGTATGATCACTGAGAAAGAGTCATTCAGATCTTCCAACTCCATGCTCATAGCTCACTTCCTGGACAGGCATGCCAGTGTCACGGGCACTAGTCAACTAGGGAGCACCACAGTCACAACTCGCACTCCAACAGCACCATTTCAGGGTAAGGGGTAACCACTGGAGGGCATGTAGGACAGGACCCTGGGGAAGAGTCAAGGTAGCAGAGCATACAGTCAGCACCTGCAGCTGTATGGAGCCAGGCAGCACTGTCTGTCTATTAAAAACACAGATGGGGGAGCGGTGTGACATGTCACACGTGGTGAAAGAGTCTGAAAACTCCTAAAGGGCTTCCCTGCTACACAGCCCTGGCTCCTGCGCTGGAGGTGCTGTGCCTGTTCCCTGCTGCTGTGACAGGAAAGGTGAGTCTAGTCAGCAGTTCTGGAGGCTAGAAAGCCAACAGCACAGTACTATCGGCAGGACAAACAGGAAACATGAGAAGGGCTTCCCTCTGTAACAACCCACTCTGGAGGACTAACCCAGTCTTTCCAGAGCTACAACTCACACAAGGAGAGCGTTGGTTGTGTTTACCAGCCCAACAACTGTAAAGGCCATGTTCTTCTCCATTATTATACATGAAAAATAAACTTTGCCCCATCGAAACTACAGCAAGTCATATTATGCAATGCATAACATTCAGACTCCTTTCCCCAGAAATGAAATGTCTAAATCAATGTGAGACAGCTTCTTAGAGCTTTGATTATAAAACAGGGGGAGGGGGAGAGGAAGGCAGGGAGCAACAAAATACCAACAGGGGGAAAAAAATCCAAATGCTTAGCATTTTCATCTGAGTTTGGTTAGTAGTAGATGAGAACCCCTACCGGCCCCTACTATACTCTGAAAGTATAAGAATATACTATTTAAGAAAAACAGGCTAGAGAGATGGCTCAGCAGTTAAGAGCATTGGCTGCTTTTCCAGAGGACCCAGGTTCAATTCCCAGCAATCACATGGCAGCTAACACCTGTCTGTAACTCCAGTTCCAGGGGATCTAAATCCCTCACACAGACTTACATCCAGGCAAAATATCAATGTACATAAAATGAAAACAAATAAATACCTTTAAAAAAAGAATTCTAAAAACAGCAATACTGCTTTAGGGGGAAAGTATAATGCTGGGCTGGTGAGATGCTCAGTGGCTAAGGGATTTCCTACCAATCCTAAATACTTAAGTTCTATTTACAGGCCCCCACTGTGGAAGGAGCACACTCTTCATGTGCCAGCATGTGTGTATACACACACCCACACAAAACACACACAAAATAAATATGTGAATGAATATAATAAAACATTTTCAGATATAATGTTACATCGATGGGTCTGCTTGACAGACACATTTTAAAACTAATTTATAAGACAGTTTTTCCACATAGAACAGATCCAGATTCCAAAACTCATCAACAGCAAGCAGTTTCCAGACTAACATTGGAAACAGAAAGCCTGCTTAGTCTATTATATACAAAAGCCCTCCAACTATTTTAATCAGAATTTCAGTGAGGAAAGCCAAGTCAAAGTTCTAAATTGCAAACCATCAGTAGCATTTCCCAGCCCAGTAGGGTAGTACATGGTGGAAATCTCAACACTTGGGAGGCTGAGGCAAGAGGACTGTGAGTTCAAAGACAGTCAGGGTTAGTGATACACCCTGTCACCAAATGAAAAAACAGAGAACAAGACATGCCTGGTAGCACATGCCTGTAATCCCAGCACTCAGGAGGTACACAGGAGGACTCCTGCAAGTTGGGTGAAGACTGCTCTACATAGTGAGTTCTAGGGCAAAGCTGTCTCAAAATACAAAAGCAAAAACCAAAACCCCAATGTAGGTAATAACACAAGCCCCAGGGATCTGCTAAGCTCCTGTGTCTCACAGTTCTCTAACTGTCCTGACTGGGGGAACAAAGGCATCTGTACTCCACTCTTAGAGACAAAGCCATGTATGTGGGTCTAGCTCTCTCTTCTCAGACCTCAGAGGTGTGACCTAGAGAAGGCAGCAATACAGGTAACGTTAAGAAGTTAGGCTCACACAAACCACTCACTTTAACATGGATCCCACATAAACCTCCAAGTCCTCCATCATCTTAGGATAGCAGCCCTAGCAATGTGCTTAAACTTAACACTGTTCTCTATTTCCTGGGGGAGGTGGGAGGTGCAACTATGCTTGCAGAATGTCATACATCTCTGTTAAAAAAAAATAAACAAGCATGCTGTAGCTGAACACACGGTGTGAGTTCCAGACCAGTCTGGTCTGCACAGTAAGTCCAGGCTGGCCACAGGAAGAACCTGTCTCAAACAAGCAAACGAATTACAATAAAAGATGAAGTGGTGCATTTTTGTGTGCACCACTATGTATCTGTGCACAGACAGTCTGGAATGGCATACACCAGGGTACACAGGCATTCTGGGGGATGGAAAAAACAGGACGGGAAAGAAAAGCACAAAGCTCTACATTTTATTTATTGTAGAGCTAGGGATAAAGCTTCATCTTTATCATGCATCTAGCTGCATCTCCAGCCTTTGTTCTATTTTGTAACAGGTAACATACAGTCCAGAGTGGTCCTAAACTCATAATCCTTCTGTCTCTGCCTCTGGATCATCAGGACTGTAAGCATGTGCTACCATACCTAGCTAAGTATTATATTTCACCATTTCAATTTCTTTGGAGAATTACACATATTTTTAGTGAACATTTTATTTATTTACCCAGGGTCAATACATATACAAGGCAAGCACTCTACTACTGATCTATAATCCCAGCCTATACGTAGAATTAAAAATAACAACAAAATCTTAAAATGTGATGAGCCATTTTATAAAAATGCAATCATAAAAATAATCAGAAATGACAAATATACCTGAATAGGGGTAGAATGAATCTAGGACATATGTAGCTCTGCGGTAAAATGTAGGCCAAACAAGAACCTGGGTTTAAGACCTAACACTAAAAACACATGCGTGAGCGCGCGCGCGTGCGCACACACACACACACACACACACACACACACACACACACACAATCAACCTGAGATGATAAAGAAAGGATTAAAAAGGCTCCACAAGAGTAATACACAAACTATGAAATGTCCCATATTTAAATAATAATAAAGAATGACCCAATATTATATATTTGTAACAACAAAGGCAGTAAACTATGGCTCCTGGACCAAATCTAGCACACTGAACACACAGTCCCTAGGATTAAATTGAAAATAAATCTATTTTAAATTATGTGTGTGGGTTTGGGTACATGTGTGTGTGTCTGTGTGTTTGCAAAGGATCAGACCTCAAATTCCCTGGAGCTGGAATTACAGGTGGCCATGAGCTGACCTAAATGGATGCTGAGAACCAAACTTGAACTCAGGTCCCTAGGAAGAGCAGTATACACTCTTAACCTCTGAACTACCTCTCCAGACCCCAGGCTTTCACATTTTCTAAGAGTTGGAGCTGAGTGTGGTGGCATAAGCCTTTAACTCCAGGACTCAGGAAGCAGAGGCACTGTGAGTTCAAGGAAAGCCTGGCTCACATATAGCACTCTAGACCAGTCATGGTGACATAGTGAGATCCTATCTAAAAGACAAACAAGAACACTAGCTGCTCTTCTAGAGTACCCAGGCTTGATTCCCAGCACCCACAGAATAGCTATAGTCATCTGTAACTCCAGTTCCTAGGGAATCTAATGCCCTCTTCTGGCCTCTGCAGGCACCAGGTACACAAGTGGTGCAGACATACATGCAGGCAAAATATCTATACATTAAAAAAAATATATAAAAATAAATGTACTAAGGGGCTGGAGAGATGGCTCAGAGGTTAAGAGCATTGCCTGCTCTTCCAAAGGTCCTGAGTTCAATTCCCAGCAACCACATGGTGACTCACAACCATCTGTAATGAGGTCTGATGCCCTCTTCTGGCCTGCAGGCATACACACAGACAGAATATTGTATACATAATAAATAAATATATATTTAAAAAAAATAAATAAATGTACTAAAAAAAACTAAAGCAAAAAAGAACAGTAAAGAAATTATGTCCTCAAGGAAGTCAAGGAAAAAAGCTATCTTTATTCTGAATAAAACTTGATTCCAATCTAGAGCCCTAAAGAAGAGCATTTCCTTTTTACTACCCCCCACCCCCTGCCGGCCAGGAAAAAAAAACACTAAGATCAAACACATTTGAAAGAAAACAGCTTTGAATTTAGAGCTGGAAAATTAATTTATTCTATAAACATATTTCTTATACGCCAGTGATTCTATAGACTGAAAACTCAAGCTGCACAGTGGTGGCGCACACCTTTAATCCAGCACTCAGGAGGCAGAGGCAGGCAGAACTCTAAGACTTCAAAGCCAGCCTGGTCTACAGAGCGAGTTCCAGGACAGCCAGGACTACATACAAAAAAAACCGTCTTGAAAAACAAAAAAAAACTCAAAAATACAGCCCATGACGATACTTAGAATTCTAAGCACTTGTTTGTTTGTGCAGTACTAGGGATTGAGTCTAGGGCCTTAGACACGTTAGGCAAATGTATCACCACAGAATTATGTCTCCTACCTCTCAGTAAGTGCTTTTAATAGTGTACTGTTTGGATATTAGTTTTCAATTTGAAAAAAATAAGGACAAAAACATCAAATACAGACAATCGGTCAATCAGTTTAACTTTTTCTTTGGCGCATGCTGGGATTGAACCTGAGATCTCACACCCCTCAACAATGATGCTAGCATTGAGCTTTCTAACCCTTTCTAACCCTGCTCAGCGACCTTTTAACCTACTTGAAATGAAACCATCAGAACTTGAAGGCACCAAGCTTTACAAGAAGATCATACCAACTGAAAAAGGACAAAGGCTATCATTGCTGCAGTTTGAAGAAACTGAGGGTCCTCACTGACCTCTGCGATACATTTTCCTGTGGGGACAGTACTCTACCTCAATGTCCTGAAGACTGAACTCCTTCTGATCTGTGAAGTTTGCAGCTCCAGCACTGAGTTCCATGAGCATCTTGGCGATCTCGGGCTTTATGGCTGAGGTCAATCGGCTGGCAGCCTCCATCACATGCTCCTGCACATCTTTGAGCTGCATGGCGGCCTTCGAGTAATGTGAGTTCCTGAACACGGTGCTGAAGAGATCTGTGAGGAACGTGCTAGCACGGCAAAAGACATTGAGGGCGTCCAGGTACTTGGAGATGCCCTGCTGGATGTCAGCAATGGGAGTGGAGTGGGGCATGGCATGGTGGCAGCTGCCTGCAGCGGTCAGACTGCCCAGTGGGGCAGAGGGGGCCGTGGATGCCAGGGGAGCGCTCAGTGCTCGGCCCAACTCAGGCATCGGGTACTGCTGGTGCTGCTGCACCTTCTGCTTGGACCCGCCAAGCAGGAAGCGCCGCTTGTAGTCCATCTTACTGTCCTGGGCACTGCAGCAATACATGCGGGTAGGGAACTGTTCCGGGGACCACTGGCAGGTCAGGGTTCTGAGTCCTTTTTTTCCAAAACTGTAGTTAGGTATAAAAATAGTGGAGTTCTGCAAATCTAAGTTTTACAAAAGGCATTTCCACGGGGTAGGTGACCATGTGATCCAACACAAAGGTGAAAAAAATAACAGGCTTATATAATTAAAATTTTCAGTGTAGGTAGGAATTCTGAGAAAAATAAAAGTGTATCTGAAATGCTGTATAACTGCTCAGCATCCTACCCTCCATAAAGATATGCTTGCTGAGGAAACTGCTTACTTATAATTGCTTTGCAAGAATATCTTGATACTTACATTTACAACAGCAGAAAAATAACTTAACTTTTAAAATGTAATATAATGTATCTTCTATATACCAAAAAGAACCCAACACTGGTCAACAGCATTTAGGCGGAAAGGGTTACTTCACGAGAAGTCCTTAAGGAAGAGCACACCTCTGCAGGATTGACAGAACCTGCCTGTCAAATCCATTTACCTGGAAAGCTGCTTTTCAGTGCTAAAAACTTCCAAATCTCCTGTAACGGTTTCTGGAGATAAGTCTTCTTTAAGCATGGCATTGTTATTGTGTGTCTTCTTTCTTTTGTTTGCTGAGGTAGTGGTTTCCTTGTAACAATAATAAGAGGTGCTTCCAGACTGGATTGGCCTGTAGTAAAGTTTGAAGTAAGAAAGCACAGATGTATTCATAAGGCCTCTAAGTCATTTCCTGTAAGGGGAAAGAAGGAAGATGAAGTCAGGGAGACTGTAAGACAAAGAGCAATTCTGAACACTTCTGCAATGCTTTGCCCTCCACTGTGAGCGTCACAACCAGACACCATAATGAATTCCACAGAAACAGAACAGGGTGAAGCTAAACTATGAAAAGGAGAATGTTAGAAAGCTACCTGGGTTGGAGAGAAACCATATCTCAAAAAACAAAACAAAAAAGGTTTAGGGTCATAATGTCAAAAAATGTGTTCCAGGTCAGCCTGGATTACAGGAGGCCCTGTTTCAAGAAAAGTTTCTCAAGTTCTAATAAAGATAGTGCAACTAAAGGCCTGCTCAACATTTGGTATTCCTTTGTTTCCTCTTCAAAGGGCTCACAAAGCTACAAGAGAATGAATGAGTTGAGCCCTTCCTGACATCGATGAGGTCCAGAGACTGGTGATCCCCAAATCTGAGGATATGTAAACTAGGATAGTATTTTGCATGACACCTGTGCATATCCTCCCATACAACACAAAAGAGCTCTACGAATCCCAAGCACAGTTTTGCACGCCTGTAATCCCAGCACTTTGGAGGTGGCAGCAGAGGACCAACCTAGGCTACAGGGCAGTCTGGGTTAAAAGAAAGACCTTGTCTCAAATAAACAAACAAACCAAATAAACAAATAAAAATTCTAGAATCAAGACAGATGGAGTAGCTTATGGTTGTAATCCCAGCACTTGGGAAGCTGAGGCAGAAAGAATGCAAAAGTTTAAAGCTAGCCTAGGTATAAGTACATGGCATTAGTCCAGCTTGAGCTATATAGTGAGACCCTGTCAAAGGGGACAGACAGGACAGGATTCTGAGTTTAAAAACACAAAAACTAACACAAGAAATATATTATGTGGCTCAACAGCAGATCTGAATAGGAAGCGGTAAACCTGAAGCTAGGTTTACTAAGGAATAGAAAGAAAAAAAAACAGGAAAGACTCAGCTCTCAGAAACCCACGGGACACCTTCAAGCACACTAGTGTGAACAGAACAAAGAATATCTGAGGCCTAAGAAGCTCACAAATGTGTGAAAATGAAATTACACATCCAATAGGGTAAATATAGTCTAGGAAGATAAACTAAGAACCACACTTAGGATACATTGTGATCAAAACATCTAAAGGCAAACTCCCAGCAGGGAAAGAAGCAAGTGGCACAGAGGTGCCTCTCATTCCTCATGGTTATTAGATAATGTCACCAGCCAGAAAACAGCCCCTGTTCCTATGTGACTTACAGAGCAGTTAAAACACTTCCAGCAAAAATCAATCCACAACCTTGTTTCCGTTTAAAGATACCTTATTCGGCTGGGATGTAATTCAGTGGTAGATTGTGTGTTTATCATACACAAGGCCTTGGGGGTCAATCTCTAGTATGAAAAACAAAACCCCTCAAACTAATATTCATTCCACTGACTAATATGAAATGCAATAATCCTCTCAAGAGGACTTTACACTCATGACTAATCAGTTACCTGCCAGTGTTTGCCTCTAAATGGCATTATGTTGGAAACTGGTTTCAGCATATAAATTTTTTTTTAATATTTATTTATTTATTATGTATACAATATTCTGTCTATGTGTATGCCTGAAGGCCAGAAGAGGGCACCAGACCTCATTACAGATGGTTGTGAGCCACCATGTGGTTGCTGGGAATTGAACTCAGGACCTTTGGAAGAGCAAGCAATGCTCTTAACCGCTGAGCCATCTCTCCAGCCCCATCAGCATATAAATTTTGTGTGGAAATTAATATTCAGTCCAGGACTTTTGTATTCTTGGCTCTGGACAGTTCCTTTCAGGCTTCCTGAAGACAATGCCAATCCGGGCTGCCAAGCAAGCGCCCCTGCCTCACCTCTTGCCTCACAAACCCAAGGCTTTAGATTTGAAAGGAAAAGAAAAAAAAAAAACACACTACAATTCCTCTAAACCTCATAAATAATATGCTTCTAAATTAGCACATGGATT
This sequence comes from Myodes glareolus, assembly GCF_982192425.1. Classification (NCBI taxonomy): domain Eukaryota; kingdom Metazoa; phylum Chordata; class Mammalia; order Rodentia; family Cricetidae; genus Myodes; species Myodes glareolus. The sequence continues at coordinate 54,368,228 of NC_142026.1, read as the reverse complement.
AAAAACCATAATAAAATTCTGAGAATGTGGGTAGTGAGAGTTGTGACTATTATGTTAATGCAGTCAGATTTCTTGACCAGCACAGTGGTACACAGATGTGCAAGCATGCGCCCATACCTATAAAATAATAAAGTAAAAGATACGTGTTTAAAAATGAGTGCACACACACATGTGAACATCAGCATCTGGGCATATTACTTTGATAACTTTTAAATGTTTAAGATTTATTTATTTTGTGTGCCTCATGTACATATATGTTCTGTGTACCTGATGTATATGGAGGTCACAGGAGGGCTGTGGATCACTGGAACTAGAGTTATGGATAGTTATAAGTCACTATGTGGGTGCTAGGAATTGAACCCAGGTCCTCTGCAAGAGCAACCAATGCTCTTAACCATGGAGTCACCTTTCCAGGCCCTATACTTTCACATTTTTTTTTAAAAAAGAAAAGTCTCCCTGAGTGTATTGCAAATCATTTCTTCCACATTTATCTTCATAAGACTTAAACTGCTCAATCCATTAAAAGGACATTTTTCTTTCATACCCTCTTAAAAGAATCATCACCAGGAAAACATTCACAATGTTAAGAAGTCACATGCAGTGTGGACATAAATATGTATTGTGAAAGGCTGCACAAGTCAGCGAGGCCATCCAGTAACATACTCATAAATCCTAATGCTGCTTACAATTCTCAAATAGCAGAAAAACAGTAGGCTGAATGACACCTTTCCAACAGCACAGCAACCTGCAAAGGTTCTCAACAGATTTAACCAACTCAGACCCAATTACATCATATACAATATCCATCTCTCCAAACTAACCAACAAATTCTATTCCAAACAACAGGAAACATTCTTGAAACTAGATGGGAGAGCCAGCATAAGACCATCCTTGGGCCCCCAGCAGGAAAATTCGAAGTGCTATTTGCTCAGGAAAGTGGTAGAAGCACACTTCCCACTGGGGCCACTTAGGTCAGCAGTACTGAGGTTATAGGTCTGACCGTCTGTATGAGGTCCTGGTTCTGCATGTCTATACATATCAAGAACAGAATACACATATCTATTTATGTACATAAATATATATAAACAGTCTGTAGATATCAAAACAGAATAATATCTGGCATATACTAAGTATTAATGTTTGATGATGTCACACAAGTCAAGAGAAGATAAGCAGGCTTCATTATCTCTGCTTGTCTGGAAAAACAGTACTGACAAACAAGAAAGGCTTTGTTAAGTTACCCAATGCCTAAGCCAAACAGAAACCTACTACCCTGGGATGGAAGGCATCACATGCTTCATCAACACTAATTTCTACTTAAATACAGTAAACAAAGAGAAATGAATCCCTGAATGAATTCATTAAAAGTTTCTGTTTGACTAAAATTTGATTGCTCTGATTTGTGAATACAGTGTGTGTACGGGGGGGAGGGGTTAGGGATCAAATCCAGATCTCACCATGGTAGGCAAGCACTCTAAAAACCACCGATCTACATGCTACATCCTTAGTCTCAGCTAGAGAATAATTTTCAGCCCATTTCAGTCATTCAGGCAACAGAGAAAGTAGAGTTGTAAGCGGTTTTGTTGTAGGCAATAGAACACAAAGGAGAGTCATGGAGGACCGCAGGCTAAGAAGCACATCAACTTCCCTCAGCATTCTCCCCAATCCCTGTGGTAAAGCTCTGCACAAGAGTCAGCCTAACAAGAAGGTCTGTTTAAATGTAAGCCACTGCTGAGAGCAAAGAGCTCAGGAAATGCGTTGTATTCTAAGATACAGCACAGCAGAGCTGTAAGTGCCCAGCTCAGAATGGGCAGCTACAGAGATTAGGGGTGGGAAACAATGTGATCAGCTTCATTGCCTCTATACTTCCCATTTGACCACTGAGTCAGCCAGTTCCCACAAAGGGCAGGACTGCCAGAAAGAGGAACCTTCTGCTAATTACCTTCATATACGCAGGTTTGTTTGTTTGGTTGGTTGGTTTAGGGGTGGCACCAAGGGCTAAGCTTATGCTAGGGCTAGAGAAATGCTCTAACACCAAGCTACACTTCAGCCCCACAAACAAGTTCATTTTTAAAAATCATATTACATTTCTTGTGTGTGTGTGTGTGTGTGTGTGTGTGTGTGCGCATGTAAGAGAGAAAGAGACATGCCACAGTGAGTGTACGGTGGTCAAAGGGCAACTTGGAGGAGTTGTTTCTCTTCTACCACATGGTTGCTTGCTAAGTAATCTTGCCTGCCAAGAGTTCTTTATTAATAACCACCCGATAATGAAGACAAACCAAAATGACATGAAAGGACTAAACCAGGTGTGGTAGCACATGCTACTAATCCCAGAACTCAGGAAGGCAGAAGTAAGATGATCTCGGTGAATTTGAGACCAGACTGGGCTTCATAGTGAGAGCTTTTCAAAAAAAGATGAAAGGGAGGGAGGGAGGGAGGGAGGGAGGGAGGAAAAAACAAGCCAAAAAAACAAACAAAAACCAAACTAAGATGAAAAGATCAGTTCTCTAAAAATAAACCTTATTTTATTCTATATGCAGGGTCTTATGCAGCCCAGGGCTGGCTTCAAACTCACTATAGAATGCCAGCAATGTTGGCACACACCTTTAATCCCAGCACTCAGGAGGCAGAGGCAGGTGGATGTCTATGAGTTCGAGGCCAGCCTGGTCTACAGATCAAGTTCCAGGACAGCCAGGGCTACACAGAGAAACCCTGCCTTGAAAAAACAAAAACACACAAAATCCCCAAAACACCTCACTCTATAGCTGAGGATATTTTTCCTTCTGATCCTCCTATAGCCACCTCTTAAGTGTTGGGATCAGAGGCTGCATTATAACCATGTGACACTCACCTAGATTTATGTGGTCTTGAGACTTGAACCCAGAGCTTCGAGCATGCTAGGCAAGCATTCCTCCAACAAAACTATACTCTCCTGCCAAGAAATATGTATTTTAGACCCTACAAAAATACCTGTGCTTGGCGAAGCACACCTGAAGTCTAGAACTCATGTGGCTGAGGCAGGAGGATCCTGAGAATAAAGCAAGGCCTGTGCTATAAGTGAGCTTGAGGCAAGACACTGATTCAAATAATATAGTAATAATAAATAAATAAATAAAAGAAAAAGAGAAGAGGAAAACACCGGAAAAGTTTCTGAAAGGTATGCTATTCAAAAACTGAGAACTAGGAAGTAAGAACTAATGGCTGCCGTGGTGAAGACAGGAAGAAGCGATACAGAGGAGTAAGGTATAGAAAGAAACATATATACATGCATGTGAGTGTGGTGTGTCTGTGTTGTATATATTCCTTTGAAACATGGACTCACTGAACCTGGAGCTAGGCTGGCAGCCAACAAGCCTTGAAATTTTCCTGTCTCTGCCCTTACAGACACAACACACATGCATCCACGCCCAGCCTTTTACATATATTCTGGGGTCTGAACTCAATGTCTCTATGCTTACACAGGATATGATCTTAATGGTACACTGAGCCACCTCCCTATTATATATAATATATACACAATTTTGAAAAGTGTTGAGGCCGGGCATGTAGTCAAACGAAAACAAAAAAACAAAACAAAACAAAAAACCCAAAACCAATGAAAACGTTATGTACAAGGTACACAGAGAAACAAAAGCAAGAATGCAAGCCACATTTCTTTCCATCTAAAATGTGTTCTTTTATAGAAATATGTGACTCTTCTCTGAGTCTGGAGCATACTGAGTCAGTCAGACTCTCCAGTAAGCCACAGAGATCTCCTGTCTCTGCCCCCAGCAATTACATACCATCTTACCTGTCTTCTATGTGGGTGCTGGAAATCCAAACCCAAGTTCTCACACTTACACAGCAAGTACTTTATCCACTAAGCGATCTCCCCAGCTCCATAATTCAAAAATATTTAATGGTATATAATTAATTACACCATGTTTTCTTTGTTTTATGTTTTCCTTTTCCCCCTTGAGATAGGGTCTTACTATGTAGCCCTGGCTGACTTCAAATTTACAGTGATCCTCCTGCCTTGGCCTCCTAAATGCTGGTATTATATGCGAGAAGCATCATGTCCAGCTGTTTTTTTGTTGTTGCTGTTGTTGGTGGTAGTGGTGGTTTGAGACAGGTTCTCACTCTGTAAGACTGGTCTAGAACTCACTATGTAGTCCAGGCCGGTCTCAAACTCATGGTCCTCATCCTCCCAAGTGCTAGAATTAGATACATGAACTATCACAGCCAGCTTTTGCTATCTCATGCTTGACTGTACCTTTCTCTTTCTCTTTTTCTTCTTTTTTCTTTCAGAGAATCAGACAGGAGCAACCAGATGTTGTCAGGTCCTGGTTACCTGGAAATGCTAATCAGCAAATGATGCAAGTTCCAATCATCATTTTCTATCTGCCCTCCAAAAGGAAGAACAGGGAAGGATTAAGCTACTGACAATTTGACTGTAGCTTTCTAGTTTCGCTGTTGGTAAATATAAAATCAAATAAAAATCCTTTCATTCATTTGAATTGAAAATATCAGTCTTGCCTTCAATTCCAGCATTCAGGAGGCAGAAGCAAGTGGTTCTTTGTAAGTTCAAGGACAGCCTGGTCTACAGTGTGAGTTCCAGGACAGCCAAGTCTACACAAAGAAACTCTGTCGAAAAACAAAACAGAAAGAATGGCTAATTCTAGGGCGAGGGTGGCTCAGTTGTTAAAGTGCTTGTCTTGCATGTATGAGGACCTGAGTTCATTCCTCAGAGCCTGTGTCAAAGTCCCATGCACAGCAGCTCAAGCTTATAATGGAAGGCTCCTGGGGGGGGCGGGGAGAGAAGAAGGTCAGACACGTGTCTTTAATCTCAGTGCTCAGAGAGGTGGAAGCAGAATGATCACTTTGAGTTCAAGACCAGCCTGGTCTACACAGTGAGCTACAAAACAGTCAGGGCTATACAGAGAGACCTTGTCTCAAACAAACAGAAAAGATACAAGGTTTTTTTTGGGAGAAAACCTACTCCCAAAAGTTATTCTCTGACCTCTCCATACATACACCTACCTACATGCATACACACATGCGTGCACACACTTTAAATTTTATATTTAAATACAAAGATTCCTATAACAACAACAAAACTTCAGTACTTCAATGAAAAAAGCACTCACATATTCTTTTTCGTATATAGTAATTATACATATCAATCCCACTCAGTGTGGCATTTCAATGCATGTATACGATATGTATTAATTAAATCCAATCCTTTCTCTAATTCTCCAAACACTTTTGCCTTGAGAAATACATAAACAGGAAAAATTAGATGACTCGGTGAGCAAAGGCACTGCTGTGCAGGTCTGATAACCTGAGTTTGACCCGAGTCTTACAGTCGAAAAAAAGAACTAACTCCTAAGATCTCCACGTGTGCTGTGGCATTCGTATGTACACATTCACCATATAAACACACAATAATAAAGTGTTTAAAGTTTAAAAATAACAAGCCAGGAGGTAGTGGCACATGCTTTTAATCCCAGTACTCAGGAGGCAGAGGCAGGTGGATCTCTGTGAGTTCGAGGGCAGCCTGGTCCACAAGGGCTAGTTCCAGGACAGGCACCATAGCTACAGAGAAACCCTACTTCAAAAACCAAATAAATAAATAAATAAATAAATAACAAATCTAGGAACTAGAGAGATGGCTCAGAGATTAAAAGCACTAACTACTCTTCCAGAAGTTCTGAATTCAATTCCCAGCAACCACATGGTGGCTCACAACCATCCATACTGAGATCTGGTACCCTCTTCTGTTGTTCAGGCAAACATGCAGACAGAACACTGTTTATATAATAAATAAAATAAATCTCTAAAGAAAATAACAAATCTAGCCAGTATGCATAAAATACTAAGAAAACCAACCTTTTGTAACCGTGATGAAACGGTGGATCTAGTCAATGCTCATCAGTCACTGTCTAAATGAAAAGATGATAATTTGAGGAAGAAATTTATGATGAAGGACTCAAACCAGATTATACCCAAATCCACTGATTAATTCTAGCCTCAGAAAAAGCAGAAGGAATTGGAGAGATAGCTCAGCTATTAAGAGCACTGACTGATCTTACAAAGGACCTGGGTTTGGTTTCCAGCTCACAACCATCTGTAACACCAGTTTTAGGGGGCTGAACACCCTCTTCTAACCTCGGCAGGCACCAGGCATGCTTGTGGAACTAAGACATATACATGCAGACAAAACCTGCATATACATAAAATGAGACAAATCTAAAAAAAAAATTTAAGTGGGAAATGCTTGTCATTAAACAAAATACACAGTATCTCCTATGAAGTGTTTCTGTCTGAAATAGTCAACCAAAATCTAATGAAGCCCATCTGTCCAGTGAGAGAGCATGAGAAACTGTGAACTAGCCTTTCCTGTGATCTTTTCAGTCCTACTGCTCACCAGCAACCACTGACTGACCTTACAGCCTGTGGGAGCTCTTCCAACAGCTGGCTCCCAACAATTTTCACCAGCTTGGTCCTCAGTTTCATTTTTATTCTTTTCTATCAACTTTTATTTGTTTGTTTTTCGAGACAAGGTTTCTCTGTGTAGCCCTAGCTGTAGTAAACCAGGCCTTGAACTCACGAAGATCTACCTGCTTCTGCTAAAAAAAAAATACTGGGATAAAGATGTGTACCACAACAACCAGCTTCTACGAACTTTTTAAAAAATTTCTTTTCTGCATGTGATTTTTATACATGTACTCCTGCCCACTGACACAGTAAAATCAAACTCCACACATGACCCATACGCAGATGGTTACTCTGCAGCCTCAAGAGTCTGTGCCCTCACTCAGCACTCTCTAGCCATGTGCCCAGTTCTTTCAGAGCACCAAGTGCTCTGCACAGTTGGTGACTCCTTGGAGACGCTGCCACTCCTTCACTGGTCACCTGTAGAAACGGTCACCTCACCCACAACGAGGATTTTTGTGACTGACACCTTGCAATTATCGTGCCACTTCATTTGCCCTCACACACCTCAGCAGCTGGCACAGAAGGACAGTACTGCTTTGTGACTGCCAGGTCCCCACAGTCAACAAGTTAGCTGGCAGACTATCTGGAAACCTGACATCAGTGAGTCACTGATTGTTTCCCAGTGTTACAGTTTTGTAAATCCAAGAAACTGGCTCCTATGTCAAGTTACCTCTCTCTACCTGAAGGAAACCTGGCACCAGATGCCTATCTGTATTTTTAAGAAGGGGATGCAGCCAGGTGGGCGATAGTGGCACATGCCTTTAATCCTAGCACTTGGGAGGCAGAGAAGGCCTGCCTCAAAAAACCAAAAATAAGTAAACAGATAAATAAATAAATGCATTAAGGAAAAAAATGGGCGATGCAGTCCAGAAACACAACTCAGTGGGAACACTGGCCTGGTTTATGCGAGGCCCTGAGGTCTATCATCACCATCACTCCAGTACTGTGGAGAAGCCAGGCAGACATGAAGGTTTCCATTTCCAAAGACATAGCCAGATTTCAGGACCATTAGAGAACCCCCACACCCAAGCCCAGGTTTACTATGGCTAGAGAATGCCAGCTGTTTCTCTGGAAGGCCTGTGATCTACCATTCACAAATCTGCTTATGGCATCTTTCTGTTTACACACACATACGTATGTACACTTAAACTATGCCCATTGTTTCTGAAGTCAAATACACACTCGTGTCTTTACAGTTCCCAAAGTGACGCTCACATATAGATGAACTCTCCAGTGTCATGCATAAAGCATGTGAAAGGATGCTTAGAATCTCTCACTGTGAGAAAAACACAAAGCAAACCCACAAAACACCACTTCATAACCACTAGCCTGGCAATAAGGAAAACGACAGACAGTAGCAAATGTTGGGAAGGACCTAGAGAGACCATAATCTTCATACACTGCTTGCAGGAAAGGAAAATAGTGCAGACTCTGGAAAACTATCTGATACTTCCTTAAATCGTTAAACATAGCGCTGTCACATGGCACTCTACTCCTGTGTACATACCAAGAGAAATGAAAAGCACATTTACAGCAAAAACAGCACGTAAATATTCGAAGTATTTCTAACAACCAAAAATTGCAAAGTCAACCATCTTATCAACTGACAAACAGATAAGCAAATGTGGCACAACCAAAGAGTAGAAAATTACTCAGCCTTAAGAAAAATAAAATATTGAAAGGGAGCTGAAAATATGGCTCAGTAATTATAGTTAAGAGCAATTAAGAGCACTCACTGCACTTGCAAGGGACCCAGGCTTGATTCCCAGCACCCTCACAACAGTTCACAACCATCCACAACTCCAGACCAGGGATATGATGCCCTCTTCTGACCCCTTTGGGCACCAGGCATGCATGTGGTATACATACAATACATACAGGCAAAACACCCATACACACAAAATATGTTTTTAATCTTTTTAAAAAGATATATAGCCAGACAATGGTGGCACATACCTTTAACTCCAGCACTCACTTGGGAGGCAGAGGCAGGTGGATCTGAGTTCAAGGTCAGCCTGATCTACAGAGTTGAGTTCTAGGACAGACAGGGTTACACAGAAAAACCCTCTCCAGGAAAAAAAAATACAACTGAGTAGTTGAGAAAGATGCACCCAACACTGAGTTCTGGATGCCATTACGTACACTTGAATGCACGTACACATAGTACACGATCACAAAATATCCATCTTAGGTAATTCACTGAAACAATATATTGATAAGTGTGTAATGATGGGGGGAAGGGAGAGGATCAGATCAGGTAGAAGAGAAGTGACTTTCTGTGGAATGATGAAAAATTAGTTCTCCTCTCTCAGCCTCCCTAGTGCTGGAAATACAGGGTTTGTTCTACCAGGCATGGCTTCAAAAATATTCTAAAATTTAATTATAAAAGATGAATGAAATATATGGAATGCAAATTGAACTTCAGACGAGACCAGGTGCATTCAGCATGGCATGGCCGTAGATGCAAATTGAACTTCAATAAACTTGTTATAACTACTAAGATAATGAGGCCACAGACCAGTGGTCTCAACCTTCCTAATGCTGTGACCCTCATGTTGTGGTGACTCCAACCATAAAATTATTTTGCTGCTACTTCATAACTGTAATGTTGCTATTGTCATGAATAGTAATATAAACATTTGATATGCAGGATATCTGATATAAGACCCTCAAAGGAGCCACAACCCACAGGTTGAGAACCACTACCACACACAGTTCCTTATGAAAGAGAGAAAATAACTTGCAAGTACACCAAAATGTTCAATTCCCAAGAGCAAAACCCAAACATCTCCCCTGGATAATATGGAGACACTACAGGAAATTCTTCAGGCAGAGTAGTTAAGTCATTGTCAATGAAGTTCAAAGCCCAGCAATTTCCATGTTTTTAGTTCAGACTTACACAAACCATATTTAGAAATGAGCTCTAGAAAAAACACTTTGAAGAATTTTCCTCTCAATAGTCATAAATTTAAAATATCCAACCAGACAAGAAAAAATGTAGAAGATTCAGTCCTTAATCTGTCCCTTCTTAGATCCCAGCTCTCTTGGCTCCTATGACCACATCTAGCGGTAAAACTCTCCTAGATCTCCTCCTATACCCTGACTGTTCTCTGTTGCCTTTGCAGTCATCCTCAAATGCTCAAACACCATCATATCCTCCCTGGGAAGACTGTGTGTCACTGACCTTCCCAAGCATCCCACACCCTCCTCCCTCACCTAAAACCATCTACTTCTTTTATGACCCATCTTCCCTGTCACAACAGTTGGCTGAGTTTTTCGTCAGGACCGCGATCTCCTAAAACAACCAATCTACATGTTCCCTCCCAGCATCTGGAAGGCTCTCTGGGCTTATGCTCACATTTCTTGGGAAGTCTTGGAAGCAGTTTCAATAAAGACTGAATTAAAGGCCATTGTTGTGTTCTGCCTAATCCTGTCTCTACATTAGCATTACTGTCCTAAAACAGTTTATCAGAACTAGCCATCTCCTCAGTATGTCCCTGCTATCTCAAAGGCACAGGGTTCACTCAAGACATTCAAGAACCAAGGGCTGAGCCACTAGTTTAGTAAGTAAAGTACTTGCCATGAAAGCAAAGACTAGAGTTTGATTTTCCAATGCCCACATGAAAAGCGGATGGAGTGCATGGTTACAATCCCAATGCTGGGAAAGCAGAGACAGGAGCGCTCCTGGGGCTCGCCAGTCAGCCAGACTAGGCTAATCATCAAATACCAGGTCCCAGACAGAGACTGTCTCAAAAACTAAAACAGGCCCGGAGTAAAGGACTCTTGAAAAGCAATACCTAAGGTTGACTTTTGGTCCCCACATACATACACAAAATGTTCATGGGCACCTGCACATACCCATGGCCAATACACACTCATACACATTCTTCACATGTACACACACACAGAAGATATCCAAAAATCATTTGAGAGGTAGCAGCAGAAGGATGGTAAGTTTGAGGGAATCCTAGGCTATATGGCAAGACCAAGGAGACTGGAAAGGAGAGAGAAAAGAAGAGGGAAGCCAGAGAAAAGGAGGGAGGGCTAGCCTCATGCACGCTGTCTCTGAGCTGTGTCCCAGTCCAAGGCACATGCATTGATGGAAAGCCTCCCGTGAGCAATCCAGAGATCCTGCTAAACATCCTCTAAGACACAGAGCAGCCCTCTCTATATCCCTTCCAAAATGTCAACAGTGCTACTACTGAGAAACCTGATCAACAAATGCTTCAAGCACTTTCAAGTTACCTAATGTATTATGGAATTATTTCTTGGCTCCATGTGGTAGTATACAACATCTGCAATCTCTACATTCAGAGGGCTGAGGCAGGAGGATCATGACAGTTCATGGATAGTCTGAGCTACATACCATAGTACTGTCTCAAAACAAGACCAATAAAGTTACTATTTCTGCATAAATGCTACAAACTTGAATAAGCCACAAGCTCCTAAGACACCAAGAAGTATCTTAGAATTAAGATATTACTGGAAAAGAGATGATGGGTAAATGCTAATTTAGTGGTTTAAAAAACAATTTTGTGAGTTCCAAGAAGGGAAGCCCTAGAGATCAAGGCTCTGGCTATAGATCCTAATACTGGCCAGGGTTTCTCAGTCTACTTCCTACCTGCCAACAAGGCCACTTCAAGAACTCAGAATCCACACTCCCAGATCTATGCTTGTGTGTACACATGCTTGTAGGGGCCAGAGGTCAACACTGGGTGTCTTCTGACAGTCTCTCAAAGCCCCTGTACTCACTAACTCCGCTACACGGGCCGGCTTGTGAGCACCAGGAGTCTGTTCATATACTCCCTGGCCCCAAATGCTTTTCCATGCAAGTGCGGGGATCCTAATTGAGGACTTCATGCATGTGCTGCAGGTCCTTTCCCCATTGTGCTACCTCCCCCAGCCCCAGTCCCATTCTTACCTGCAGCCAATCCATCCCTTCAACTGACCCTTGGTGCTCCAAGCCAGAACACCTACCTATGCTGTTCAGGCAGAATAAGGGTCCTCAGAAGACTGAACAGCAATCTTCCCCAACCCCCAGGCCTAAGGAGGACATGACATCACCCCAACCCTATCACAATGTCCCCGTGACTCCCAGAGGAAGGAGGCCCAAAGGTGGAAAGTACTGCACGCCTCAGACTCTAAGGCTTCATCCTCTGCCACCTCAAATCAGTGCTCAGCATCAGCCAGCGAGGAGTGGCCTCATTTCCTGTGCAAGGCCAGTAAAAATAGGAAGTGGGGGAGGAAGTTCACAAAGTAGAAACAAAAGTAATCATGGCCCAGTTTCCTGAACACAAATCACTGAAAGGCAGGCAGGGCGAGCCAAGGCCAGAGGAAAGGAAATGACTCCTCTGTGTCCGGCAAGCCCATACCATTTTCTGTGCAAGAGAGGCAACCTCTTAACCAAAAAACTGGACAAAGCCGGATGCCAGCTATTACATGGAAATGAATGTAAAGCATGTAATTCAAAGACTCACATGGACTGCTGAAATGTGAATTCTATCAGCACACATTCAGTCCATGGAAAAGTCTAGGGCAGTCATGATGAAGTTCTTCTAGATAGAAATGACAGAAGGCTGGAGAGATGGCTCAGTAGTTAAAAGCGTCTGATGCTCTTCTAGAAGACCGACCTACAGAATCTGCCCAGTCACACAGACATGAACAAAAGAGACACACAGGTACTGCTCTCAAGCAGCTATCAACCTATGATAGGAGGGGACACGGGATGGGGACTGCCTCTGAGCTGATAGTTGCTCTATAAACTTTACCACAAAACAAGGCATTTCTCCACAACCAAAGCAAATTAGTGGTTCTACAGCATTATATAGCTGGTGATCTACAAACAACAGATCATTTCATTTAAGAAGACAAAAAAACTGCTCTAATCACCAAGTCAATATGGTTGAGATTTACTCTAAAGTAACAGAGGGTTTTAAAAAAAAAAAGATAAGCCAAATGTGTTAAATGGTCACTTTGAGGAATAGGCTTAATTTTGTTTAAACTGAGGGTTAGTGGGGCTAGAGAAATGGATGGAAGTGAATGGTCAAAGAGGACTCAGGTTTGGTCCCCAGCACCCAAATGAGGCAGCTCCCAATGAACTTCAGTTTGAGAGAATCCGTTACCCTCTGGCTCCCAAAGGGCACCTGCATGCACAAGCGCACTAAACAAACACAGGCACACATACATACAACCATACTTACATATGAATAAAAAAAATCTTTTAAAAAAAATCACTGTGTTTAGTCTTATTTGTGTTTTTTTAACATGGGAGAAAAAAAATCAAAGTCTTTTTTGTTGTTGGTGGTGGTGAGTTTTTTGTTTTGTTGTGGTTTGGTTTGGGTTTTCGGAGACAGGGTTTCTCTGTGTAGCATTGGAAACTGTCCTAGAACTCTGTAGATCAGGTTGGCCTCGAACTCATGGAGATGCTCCTACCTCTGCTTCCCCAGCACTGCGATTAAGGGCGTGCACCACCACCCCCACCCAGCTGTTCTGGATTTTTTTTTAAGCAGCTACTACATCAATAGGAAAAGTAAATAGGAAAAGTAAATGAGATAGACAATAATCAGCACATATTCACATTAACACAAATAATGTCTATTTAGTAGCAGTAACAAAAAAAGATACAATTATTCCTTGGTCCTGCTGCAGACAGACCTAGTCATCACTCTGACTTCCTAGTGACTAAAGGACTTACTTTACTCTGTATTTAAAATGTTTACTCTTTTTACAAAGCTATAACCTCTCAGAACTTGGTGCCACTGAGCAAAGTGCTGAAACTTTCAAAGTAACTTTACGACAGAAACACTGCAAACCAAACATCACAACACAGACCCTGAAAAGGAGAACTGGGCACGACAGCACAAGCCTGACAGCTCACCACTTGGGAAGCACAGGGCTAGGATCAAGACAAACCTCAGAATCAAGAGCGAACTCTTGGGGAGAGTTCTGTCTACAAACATTGAACTATAACATCAACAATGATTGACAATGCTGGGCAGGGGGAAGTCTCACTGTGTGGCCTAGGCTGACCCTAAACTCCTGATAGTCCTGCCTTAGCCTCCTGAGTGCAGGATCACAGGAGTGTACTACCACATCTGGGAAAGCTGGCTCTTACAATTCTGAAATGTTTGCTCGGATAAGATCAAGTTTTTATTTATAAACTAAGATGGTCTTAACTGGGGCTGAAGAGGTGGCTCTAATTATCTATCTAGATAAGTAGATAGATAATGATCTATCTGGATATCCATCCTATGGATAATTATCTGTCTGATATCTCTGTCCCAAGCGACTGTCTGCTTCTATCAAAACTCCAGGTTCTTTACATAGCTGGTCTTAAACTCACGATACTCCTCTTTCATTTCCTAAGCTTGTGCCATCACACCCGGGGTTTTTGAGATTCCTCCAATCCTTTCCTTGAGTTCAGTTAACATTCTTGCGTACCTCACAGGACTTATGGAAACGATTTACTGACATTGACCAGTTTATTGTAAAGGATCTCACAAAGGACTGAACGACGAGATGTGATGCTCTCTCCAGGCATGCCACCCTTGAGAAACCTCCTGAAGCTCTGAGCCTTGGCATATGCAGAGGCCTCATTACTCAGGCAGGACATGAAACCCCTGCCGCTGATGATCATTCACTCAATCCTCCTCCTGTCCCAGAGGCTCAGGTGGAGCTCGAAGTCCCAATCCTCAGATGTCACCTAAGTTTGTTCAGGTAACTAGCACCTTCAGGGGCTGCCAGTCATCAATGACCTCATTAGTATACAAAAACCGTATTTACTCGTTCAGAGGATCCACAAATTTCAAGGGTTGCTGTCATGACGGAAAAAAAAAAATCAAATAGGTATTTCTCAACTATCACATCAAAACAATTTTCAAGTCAGGTAATGCATGCACGTGTAACCCAGCGCTCTGAAAACTGAGGCCAGAGCACAGGCAGTTCTAGGCCAAGCTGAGCACAGGAAGACACTGTCTGAAAAAAAGAAAAAATAGCCTGAAAATTTGCAAAACAAGTTGAACTAGTACAAACTTATTATTGTGTCCTTTAGAAAACTATTAAGAGCACTGGCTGTTCTTCCAGAGGACTTGGGTTCCATTCCCAGCATCCAGAGGGCAGCTAACAACTGTCTATAACTCTAGTTCCAAAGAATCTAACATCCTCTTCTGACCTCCACATGCAAGCACATGCTGTACATATATACATGCATACAAGACATTTATATACCTAAAATAAATCTTTAAAAATAGAACATTATTTTAAAAAAACTTAAACTTCTACAATGCTACTCAGTAGTATATGTCAAAATAAAAATTAGAAATTACCTTTCTTACTATGAAGGACTATTATGTAAATTTAGATTCATTTCAAATTTAAGGTAATTTCTGGCCAGACCTGGTATCACAAGTCTCTAACTGGGAAGGAAGATCAAGAATTTAGGTTGGATTGGTTTAATCCCAACACTCGGGAGGCAGAGACAGGTAGATCTCTGAGTTTGAGCCAGCCTGGTCTACAGAGTGAGTTCCAGGACAGCCTGCTACAAAGAGAAACCCTGTCTTGAGAGAGAGAGAGAGAGAGAGAGAGAGAGACACTGAGTTAGTTTAGGATGGGCACAGACAGTAATACATACCTGTAATCTCAGCACTCTCTGTGAGTTTCAGGCCAACCTGATCTACAGAGTGAGTTCCAGGACTACAAAGAGATACCGTCTCAGAAAAAAAAAAAAAAAAGAAAAAGAAAAAGAAAAAAGAAACAAAACAAAACAAAAAGAAAAACAACTCAAAAGAAAAAAGCTCAAAGAGAGATGGAGAATTTATAAAAGTAACTTAGGCTATATACAGTAAGGCTTTAGTCTCAAAAAACAAAACAAAACAAAATCAAACAAACAAAAACGCAAGGTACCTATGAATGATTTTTGCTAATTGATAACCATGTGTCTCTCTCCTCCAAGCTGGGAACGCTGACTCTAATTTTATATACCCTGCAATTCCTACCATCTGTCAAGAAGACCAGCAAGTGAGAGACAAAGTTGGAAGCCTGTTTTCCCCATATATATTTCAGCAGATCACACCATCAGAAATGTGGAACACTATGTGTATCTGTGTGTCTGTGTATGATGGGTATCAAACTCAGTGTTCTGCCCATGTTAAGCAAACATTCTTGCACTGAGTTATATCCAAAGGCCAGAAATGTAGAAATTCTATGATATCTCCTCATCATGGGCTCCCTATTCAGGGAAGGCTCATGTTGGCTTCCTACTCTGGTACTTTCCCAGGCCATAAGCCTTCACATTTTCAACTACTGAGGTATACATAGCTCTGCTTCAGACATCAGGGATACAGAAGTGCTGCCTAGTTCAATGGGCTAGTAAGGCCCTTACTGCTGCTAGGTGAAAGATGTTCCAATACAAACAAACTTCATGAAAGCCACGTGCTGCCAAAATGCAGTGGCTATTGCTATGGCCTGGGCCGCCTGATTCACCTAGATGTGAACTTCTGCTCAGCAAATATCTGCCAAAGGAAAGGCACTCAGTGACTATGACCTTAAGCAAGTCAGCTGAAATCTTGTGCGGCTGTTTCCTTAGTAGAATGGCACAGCTAAACTCCATGGAGCACAGGACTTAGCACAGCTCCAGCCTTAGGAAATGGAAACAGCCACTCTTCATGAGGCCTTGAGCTAGCATGGAGATTATCTGGCAACTCCTCATTCTGGTCAAATTGACCCCAATCACCACTGAAGTTAACAGCATACAGAAATAGTGTCACCTTCCTGCAGCTGTGGCCCCCAACACTCAGAGCTCAGGCAACAAACTAAAAGTGTCACCTGGTATGCTCAAGATAAAGCAAAAGGAGGTCATGGCTCTTCCCGCTTCTCTGTACATCACCCCTCCCCATTTAGCCCCGCGCTATAGGAAGTGGTGGACACAGCAGAGGAAGGGGCACTATCACCTCAAATTACAAAGCACAGGACAAAGTTACTTACACATAGCATTCTCCCCTCCCTTGAGACTCAGGGGCAGCTCAAGTCCTCGGGAGCTTCTGAGAGAGTCCACTTTCCCCTCTCCTTGCCTAGATCACTTAAGCCCAGGACATGTGAGTCTGAGAGCCAGGCCAGTGTTCCTCAGCCTCTGGGACAAGGGTGACAGGGTAGAGAAGACTGAGCTCTTCCCAGGTTCCTTAACCATAACTGAATCTCATTAGTATTTAATTCCCAAGTCATTTTTAGTAAGAAAATGTGATTGCTTTTCTGGTAGTATCTAGCTCTAATTCTACATTCAAAGCTTCCCATTGCTACCAGAGCTCTGTGAGTTCCAGGACAACTTAGTCTAAACAGTGAGTTCCAGGAATGCCAGAGATGCACATAGTGAGACCCTGACTCAGTACCCCTCCCAAAAAAAAGAGAAAGGTTTAAAAGTAGGGCCAGTAATATGGCTCAATGGGTCAGTGGGTAAAGCTGCTTGCTACCAAGCCTGACGATCCGATTTCCATCCCAGGACCCACAACATAGAAGCCAAAATCCAGTCCCCACAAATTATCCTCTGATATCCACATGTATGCCATGGTACTCATGCCCACACATATACACAAACTTTCAAATATAATAAAGAGCCAGGTGGTGGTGGCGCACGCCTTTAATCCCAGCACTTGGGAGGCAGAGGCAGGCGGTTCTCCATGAGTTTGAGGCCAGTCTGGTCTACAAGAGCTAGTTCCAGAACAGAAAACAAATAAACAAACAAACACCTACAAATGTAATAAAGAATTTAAAAAGGAATGCCACATCAAAGGATGAATTTTTTTTCCTCTCTCTCTCTCTCTCTCTCTCTCTCTCTCTCTCTCTCTCTCTCTCGACAGGGTTTCTTAGTGTAGCCTTGGACTTCCTGGAACTCGCTCTGTAGACCAATCTGGCCTCAAACTCAAAGATCCGCCTGTCTCTGCCTCCTAAGTGCTGGTGTTAAGTGTGTGCACCACTATTGCTTGGCTCAAGGGATGAATCTTAAAACTCACAGTAAGTACACAGGCTTTTGTCAAGAAAACAAATGGCACTAGATAGGAATACATAGTGAGACCCTGTCCCAAAAAGAAAAGCAAACCAATGACAGCATGAACTACAAGAACCAACTTGGGGGGCTGGAGAGATGGCTCAGAGGTTAAGAGCATTGACTGCTCTTCCAAAGGTCCTGAGTTTAATTCCCAGCAACCACATGGTGGCTTACAACCATCTGTAATGGGGTCTGGTGCCCTCTTCTGGCCTGCAGGCATACACACAGACAGAATATTGTATATATAATAAATAAATAAATATTTAAAAAAAAAAAAAGAACCAACTTGGAAGGGATCTACATGTACTGCATTAAGAGGTTTATTACCTAAACTAGACATGAGTTCAAAGACAGAGACAGAGTAACATTCTATCATTTTATACCATGACATACAAACACCAAAATAACCCAATTACAGACCCCTCTAATCTCTTTCCTGTTTCTCAAACCTTTGTGTCAGGTTGTCTGGGACGCACATCACCCTTGGAATAAGACCTGCGGTAAACCGGGGGGGGGGGGCACATACTCATAATCCCAGCGCTGTAGAAGCAAAGGGGAAAAGACAGAGCTCCAGGCTAGTTGGGCTACACAGCCAGATACTGTCACCAATATATATATATATATATATATATATATATATATATATATATATATATATATATATATATATATATATATATATATACTATTTCTTTTTTTCTTATTATTTTTTTTAATGTGCATTGATGTTTTGTCATGGGTGTTAGGTCCCCTGGAACTGGAGTTACAGAGAGTTGTGAGCTGCCATGTGGGTGCCAGGAATTGAACTGCCAACACCACGATGGATATAAGCTACATGTTCACTTTACTGTAGTGCACAATAACAAACACACATTCCTGCCAGGATCTGTTCTAAGGGTTTTATATTAACACAGTAGAACCTAACTGTAAGCTTAGTGTGGCGGCTCGCACCTAGAAGCTGGGGCATGAGAACTGCTATGGTGTGAGGCCAACAGCCGGTTTGGACCACATCTCAAAGAGAAGAAAAACCACACTGTAACCCTAGACATCATTACCGCTCCTATTTTCAAACTGATCTCTTCAAAAGAGAAGAGAGCTGAGCGACTGAGAGGCTAATGACTAGTAGGTGGTGTGGAGACTGCAGACTGGCTAGCACTTGCTCTTTGCTCCCTCTGGACACAACTGGGTATGCACAGACATCTGTTTTAAAATGTATTCATTTTAAATTGAAAATAATAAACAGAAAAAAAGCATGGCATATAAAATGATACCCAAGACAGTGTGAAATCAGGTAAGGCATGGGGCATACACCAGAAACCCCAGGACTTGGGAGACAAAGGCAAGAGGATCTTGAGTTTGAGGCTAGCTTGGGCTACTCAGCAAAACCCTGTCTCAAAATCATTATTATTTTTTTTTAATGTTAGGGTAGTTAAACATTTACTGTTTGCATTAGAAAATTAAAAGTATTGTCGGAGCTGGGCAGTAGTGGCACACGCCTTTAATCCCAGCACTCAGGAGGCAGTAGCAGGAGAATCTCTGTGAGTTCCAGGCCAGCCTGG
The DNA here is from genome assembly GCF_982192425.1 of Myodes glareolus. Classification (NCBI taxonomy): domain Eukaryota; kingdom Metazoa; phylum Chordata; class Mammalia; order Rodentia; family Cricetidae; genus Myodes; species Myodes glareolus. The sequence continues at coordinate 54,349,154 of NC_142026.1, read as the reverse complement.
TCTACGGAGCAAGTTCCAGGACAGACTCCAAAGCTACACGGAGAACCCCTGTCTGGGCAGGCAGTAGTGGCACACGCCTTTAATCCCAGCACTTGGGTTGCAGGTCGATCACTATGAGTTTGAAGTCAGCCTGGTCTACAGAGTGAGTTCCAGGATAGCTATGACTGCACAGTGAAACCATGTCTCAAAAACCAAAGAAAGAAAGAGATGGAAGGAAAAGAAGGGGGAGGGGGGTTGTACTACAGAACCTGTTCAAAATTAACCTCAGAGAAAACGGGGGGGAAGACATCTATCTAAGAATTATACCTAAGTGGGGAAGTCAAACCTAGTTCTTCCTGAAAGAGAGATGAGGATACATTTCACATTTGAGACAGTTTTTGACCCAGTGTGGTGACACATACTTGTAATGCAAGCACTCAGGAGGCTGAGGCAGAAGACTGGATTACATAACAACCTGAGTTTTTTTCTGGAACCTCATCCCAAAGGCAACCAATTCTTTTTCTATTACCTGCCCCCAGATTTTTTTACTGCACTCAGGATCTATTTCTTTCTCTAACTCAAACAGACATATAAGTACACTGTCCTGCAATTTGCTCTTATGGAATGATTTAAGTTTTGGTTTGAGAATACTGAGAATCACAGTCAGGGTCCTCACTGTGTTGCTGTACACACCCTTGGCTAACCCTCACTCTAAGTCGTACCTACTTTCCATCTTAACCTAAGAGGTCTCATGAAATAGAAGATTTGGGGAAGGTGTAGACTCCACTGGGACCGGTATCCACAAAAAGCTCTTAAATGTACAAAGACATTTAGAAGTACCCTTTAAGGAGTTTGTAGGCTAACTGGAGGTGACAGACACTGAATATGTCAGTTCTGTATGTATCACAGGGCTGTGAAGACTACACAAAGGGATAGACATCAAACACTTAGTGTCAGACCCAACTAGCACAGTGAGCCCACAGTAGCGCAGAGAGCACTATTAATTACACACGGCAGGCTGCCTTACCTCTACACCTTCATTCATGTCACCACCCACCTAAGCATCCTCTGCTCTTACAATGGAACTGGAGTCAAACTCTCCTCTCCCCACGCTATTCAGCTAAGCTCAACCTTCTTCAGAAAGTTTCCCTTTGACACCTTCAAGGTTGGCTTTCCAGCCTGAGCAGTTTGGGAAGAGCCTGTCTGTCATCACTTCCCACAGTCTCAGTGAGGCCAAGGAATAGTTTCAGGGGCACTAGCTGCGTTCATTAACCTGATGCATTAACCTGGAGGCCAATTACTAAGTGTATACATACCAAAAGAACTAGCCCTCGCTGGAATTTTACCAGACTCAAAGTCCTCACAGCAACACTAAAAGAAAGGTGCCATACTGTCCCCATTCTACAGATACAGCATACAGTGTCCCAAGACCAGAATCTACTACAGCACGCTAAATAGAGCTCTGACCACCTCTCTTTGGCAAGAAATTTCCAGATGAAACTATGCAGGGTATAAGGAAGGTGGCCCCTCTCTTTGATACTGCAGGGGTTATGTAGCACTCTTGGTCAGGAGTCCAGACAGAGAACCCTCACACCACTTAAGCTAGCACCAAACTTCCACAGACACCATCCCAAACCTCTCCCAGAAACACAGCCTTTCTTGGGGGATACAATTTAAGTTTAAGCTTTCTGGCTACAAACACATTCCAAACATGCCTTCCTTGGGGTTATAGCTGGGTCAGTTTGGGTTGAATTTAAAGTTTTCCCTGAAATTTGTCTAACTCTATCTACAAAATGTCTCTTGGCTTAAGCGTGTATCTTTTCTATAGATATCAAATGTGTATTTTTAATTTAATCTCTGATGGTCATTTATTCAACAAATTCTTAATTGTTTCCAGAACCATGTGTTCTAGACCCTGGCAATAAATGCAGTGAACAAAATAGGCAAGATTCCTGGAGATGGAGAGATGGCTCCATCAGTGGTCTGCCAGAGGACCTGGGTTCAACTTCCAGCACCCATATGGCAGCTCATACCTATCTGTAACTCCAATTCCAGGGTTTCTGACACCCTCACACAGACTTACATGTAGGTAAAACACCAATGAACATAAAAATAAATTAACAGAAAAAAATAAAAACAAACCAGGCAATATTCCAGAAACTTGGCACTTTTTTGGTGTCTCCCTTCTAGGTACTTTAGACACTTCAGAGCAATGCTGTTCTGTCTTCTCCAGGCTCTCTTAGCTCTATATTTTGATTTCCCAATAAAACAATAGCCCATACTGTAGGGGACTGTGAACTAGCTACGGTCACTGAGTTACTTTCTTCCTAACCAAAGTAGAACTAGAGCAGTCCCTAAGAAAAAAGATACAAAATCTAAATTAAAGTGTAGGGAAGGCCAGGTGTAGTGGAACATGCCTTTAACCCCAGTACTTAGGAGGGCAAAGCAGGCAGAGCTCTGTGAGTTTGAGGCCAGCCTGGTATACATAGTGAGTTTCAGGACAGCCAGCGCTACATAGGAAAAACCCCATCTCAAAACAAAATAAAACCCACAAAGGTGTAGGGAAGAATGCAAATCACAAAAGCGACCTAAGTCACTAAGGAAGATGAGACCATGGGATGTTAACTAGTAAGAACATTAGATTCACCATAGCAGTGATGAAGGACTCCATGTCTAGTGGTCATTTAGAAGGAAATAAAGAATTAACTGAAGAAACCAGAATTGAAGCCAGGTAAGAAGTCACATACCTATAGTCCCAGCACTATGGAGATTGAAACAGGAGGATCTCTCAAATTGGAGGACAGCTTGGGTACACAACAATACTCTCTCTCCAAAAAACAAAAACAGAAACACACAAACACACAAACACACACACACACACACACACAGAGCAAGAAAGCAAGCAAGAGAGAGAAGCCAAGCCCAAGTAGGGGTAGAGAAGTCACTCCAAAGACGCAGGGACAGTAAAGTGGTCTCTACTTCCAAGTCTATTCTAGATGTGAATGGACGTAAGGATATTTCATTTGAATTTTAATAAATAAATCTTGCCTGAAGGTCAGTACAAAGCAGCCACACTAGTCAGTGATACAGGCCAAGCCATCTAGCTCAGTCAATAGAGCATGAGACTCTTAATCTCTGGGCCGTAGGTTCGAGCCCCACATTGGACATCAAACAGCACGAATAATAAAAACCCAGAGATATATATTGGTGTTCAATCTGAAGACCAGAAAAGCAAAAACAGTCAAATCACTAGGGAGCTCTGAACTCTTTGAAATCTTCAGATTGAAAGAGAAAACGTTCCTGTTTCATTCCACCTTATAGTCTACTCTAGTGCTGGGATTAAAGGTGTGCACCACCACTTTCCAGCCTCCATGGTTAACTAGGGTAGCTGCTGAAATTAAAAGTATGTGCAACCACTGCCTGGCCTGTATGGTTAACTATTGTGACTGCTTAACACTGACCTTCAGGCAAGATTTATTAATTTATTAAAATACAAATGAAGTATTACTACAAGTGGAGGAACATGTATTGGGGGAAGGAAGACGTATGAGATTAGGCCTCAGAAAGTGGCACCAGACAGGCAAGACAAAGTGGAGCAGTAAAGACAAGGTAAGAAACTGGATACCACTGCTCTGAAGTGGCCAGCCAAGAGCAAGGCTGATTCATAACAAAAAGAATGACTGCCCACACCAAACATTTACAATCACAAGATCTGAGGAGGCAGTAGTGGTGTAGTGCACACCGACCATGTTCAAACTTCTGAAATCCAGGGATGAAAAATGGCTCAGAAATTTAGGGCACTGGCTGTTCTTGCAAAGACCTGGGTTTAATTCTCATTATCCACATGGCAGTTCACAACCACCTGTAATTTCAGACCCAGAGGACTGGAAGCCCTCTTCTGGCTTCAGTGGGCACTGTACACCCATGGTACAGCCACACATTTAGGCAAAACACCCATACATGTAAAACAAAGTAAGTAAAATCTCAAAGTCCTAAGTTGGATCCTGAAGCATGGCAGAGAGGAAATACAACTACACAAAATGAAAAGGGAAAAAGAGCAAGCGGTGACGGCAGGGTCAACCAACTAGGGAACTCTCACATGGACAGTATCAGAAAAACATTTAGAGCACAACTCAACACTTCAGGCTCTTTTTGAATTAATACTGACTGAGAACCCAGCAATGTGCTCGTCCTGCTCCAAACAAAGCCATTTCTTGTTCTAACCAGCATTCTTTGTTCATCTAGGAAAAGCATTATTTTCCACTGAGGACAAAGTCTCACAGGAGAAGGGACAGAGTGGACACACAAGCCATGGGATGTTCCAGCCTCCTAGCTCAATAGTGACTTCCCTGGAATGTGGAAGATCTAGGAGACACACAGCTCCTGGTGTAGGGGACTTGCAGTTCTCAACAAAGTAAGTATTTAGGATTTTGTTTTTGTTTTTTTAAAGGATGCTTAAAGCATGCCGTCTTCCAAAAATCCAGAGATAATTTTAGATTGAAAAAAAATCTAAGCTTGCCAAGGGAATCTGAGAACTTTTCTATCTTGGTCTCCAATGCTAACCTACGTATTCGTGTGCAAAAATAGAGGAAGATTAGAATCTCAAATGCCAGACTGAAAAGTTGCCACAACAAACTTGCACTCTTCATATGGAGTCCATTATCATATGTCAGCCAGAGAGCAAATGGAACAGTAACGAAACCTTTAATATATTTCCTATGTATATATATCATATTACACCAAATGTAAAGTATCCCCTGAACTTGTAAAGGAGACATTTTTTTAAGATTGAAAAAAAATGTATTATTTTCAAGGCACATAAAAACATCCAAACACATACCAAATCAAATTTATAAGTAGCCCTGTGCAAATACATTCTTAGAACTTTAAGCCTAAAATAAGACTTGCTGAGGAAGTTAAAGTTTATTACAGTTACTGGATGACTACCCTGCCACTTGGGAAATAGATCTTAAAATAAAAATAAAAACAAAAAGGCAGGGCCTGTTAGCCTATGGTTCTAATTTCAGCACTTGAGAAGCAGAAGTAGAGAGATCTCTGTGAGTTTAGGACCAGCCTGGTCTACACAGTGAGACCCTGTCTCAAATAAGTAAATGAGTAAATAAAAACAAACCAAATGGTTAAAAATTTTTAGGCAATTATGAGAAGCAAACATAGACGGAATTTTCCACAATACTGGGTTTGAGATTTCCAAATATATCAACAAGGAGAAAAACGGAATGTTACCTTTGACCCCCATTTGTAAGTTTATCCCAAGAAGACAAAAATCAGATAAATCTTTTTTGGCATAAGTATTTATCTTGTGACAAAGAGGAAAACAAATATTCATCACGGCTTGGATAAATTATGGTACCCGATGGTCTATATACAACAAACATACAAAATGATACACACACATATAAAACATACGTGTGTATGTGTATATAAATCTGCATTGACTGATGTCACCAAAAATCTTAGCAGTGGTTGTCACCTTGTCGTAGGTTGTGGGGCCGTGGTCATTTTCTCCCCTGACACTAGTGTGCTGCCGAGAATGTTTTTACAAGGACAGAAGAATGAATCGCTTTCATAATGGCAGTGGGTGAGGAAGGGCACGGACGAGCTATTTTCAAACTGGGGGCTCCCCAGGCTGAGCGTTTCCCAGGCAAATTTGGTTAAAGTATAAACAAAATTCTTATCATGCCAAGCAGGCGTGCTCTTTTTCCCTTGCTCCACGCGGGGCAGGAAGACACACCCCTGACCCCTGCGTTCGCCCCACGGGCGTGGGTCCTTCCTAGCCCTAGTCCAGCCTTGGCCCTCCCGACCCCCGCCGCACCCACGGGCTCAGAGTGGAGCCAAGAAGGGGCGCGAGGACCGCCGGGCAGCCGCGGGGCGGCCTGAGGACAGCGGCGCCCGCCCGTGCCCGTGGACCCAGGTCGCCCACAGGCCGCCAGCCATTCGCGCACCGCGCAGCGAGCTTCCGGGAGCAGATCCCCCGCGGCGGCCCAAGGCAGAGGCAGGCGTCCTTCAGAGCCGACGCGCCCCCAAGGGTCTCAGTCCCGGGCGCGCGCGGAGAGGCCCCTCCGGGCTTCCGTCCACCCTGCCAGCGCCCGCCGAGCCCGGCGTCTTCCACAGCAGACGAGTGAGGGACGGCGCCGAGGAAAGCGGAGCTCCCCGAGGTCGCCTCGATGCCAGCCGCTATGGCGACCCGTCGCCTGCCGCCCACAGTTAGCCCCTGCAGACCCGCGCCCACCGGCGCCCATACCTCACCTGCGACGCGCCCCGGCTCCCAGCGCACCGCCCGGACCGGCTGTGTACACCGGAAGTGACGTCCGTGACCGGCCCCGCCCCCGCCCCAGGCGGCCGCTGCGGTTCCCGGCCAGAGCCCACCCTCCCCCTCGTGCTAGTTGGGCAGCCGCGCCGCTCAACGTCTTCTTGGGGTTTCCAGCCCCTGCCGGCACTCTGTAGGAGGTCTCGGTTGCCTGATTGATCATTGAAAATTGATGACTGAAACATTGATGGCTAGACACTAGTACCTGACAGGCTGTGCAGAAGCGGAATAGTACTAGCACCCTCAGGAGTTGCGTCGCGAATGATGGCAGGAGAATACTAGAGTCACAAATCGGTGCGATGATGTTGTAGTGCGGATGGTAGGAGGGGAAAGTGGAAGAGGAAAGGAGTACCTTGACCTAGTGGGTGACCAGGGAATTAGTCCCAGGGAATGACCAGAAGCTGAGATCCTAAAAGGAAAATAAAGGGGGGGGGGGAGGAATTGTAAAGCAAACACCAGGCTGGAGAAATGGCTCAGTGGTTAAGAGCGCCGACTGAGATTCCAGAGGACCACGGGTTCAGTTCTCAGCAACCACATGGCAGCTAACAACTGGTAACTCTGACAGCCTCACACAGACATACATGCAGGCAAGACACCAATGCACATAAAATAAAAATAAATAAATTATTGCCAGGCGGGTGGCGGCATTATGCCTTTAATCCCAGTACTCAGGAGGCAGAGACAGGAGGATCTCTGTGAGTTCGAGGCCAGCCTGGGCTACAGAGCAAGTTTCAGGACAGGCTCCAAAGCTAAATAGAGAAACTCTGTCTCAAAAAACCAAAAACAAACAAATAAATAAAACACCTGAAGGAGCACAATATGACGACACACAGCAAAAAGAACAGGCAAGAGGGAACCGGGTGTAGCTCAGGGGTAGAGTATTGCTCAGCTTGTGTCGGCTCATATTAGAAGCCCCAGGCTTTGCAAACAGGGTCTGAGAGATTAATAAATGTTTTAGGCTGGGAATGGTGGCATATGCCTTTAATCCCAGCGCTCGGGAGACAGAAGCAGATCTCTATGAATTTGAGCTCAGCCTGGTCTACATAGCAAATTCAGGGCCAGCCAGAGCTACATAGTAAGATGCTGTCTCAAAAAAGAAAGAAGTGTTTTCCAGTTTGGCATTGGCATAAAAACAGACAGGTGGACCAATGGAATCGACTCAAAGACCCTGATAATAATCCATACAACTTTGAACACCTCAGTTTTTACAAAGAAGCTAAAAATATAAGATGAAAAAGAGAAAACAACTTCAACAAATGGTGCTGGCATACCTGGATATCGACATGTAGAAGAATGCAAAGAGATCCATGCACAAAAGATCAAGTCCAAATGGATCAAAAACCTCAACATAAATCCATCCAAAGCTACTCAGAGAAACCCTGTCTCTAAATAAATAAATAAATAAATAAATAAAATAAAGTTCACACTCTGTTTGCATGTTGCCTACCCAGTCAGGAGTGGCTGAACCCCTTTGCCATCAAGTACTGCCAACTGCACCAAGCTAGCCATTCTCAAAGTTCCTTGTCTCTGGGGGAACTGGCATCTCATTCCTGAAATAAGTTGAGGTTTTCTTAGAAACTAGCTGTTACCAGTTGGCTGCCTTAGAGGCAGGACTATGGAAAACAGCAATAGTGCTTAGCATATGCGTCCCCAGGGTGAGATCTCACAGAATCTGGCTTGCTCCTATAGCCTAGCTTCTCAGAGCCGGTCTGTCTGTCTGTCTCTCATCAGGTCTGCTTGGCTGCCTCATACCCAGCTGCAAGCTTCTGTTTCTCATCCATGGTGTTCCTGGCCCTTACTGTTTTAACCCTTAACATTCCTTTCAACCCTGAAGTCCATTCTCACTATGATACACGTGAGCCACTGATAGTACTCACCATGGGCCTCTTCCCCACACTGTCTAAATCCTGTACCAATGTGTACTGTGTTCGTACTAGGATTACCCATAATAGTCAAAGGGCAGTAACAAACCAATGTCCATCCAAGGCCAAGTGTTTAAACAAAATGTGGCAGATACATAGACTATCGTTCAGTCTTAAAAAGAGAGGAGATTGGGGTTGGGGGTTGGCTCAGTGGTAGAACCCTTGCTTAGCATGTGCAAAGGCCTGGATTAAAATCCTAGTACCACAAAAGAAAGTGTGGAAGTAAGAGAAGGAGGGAAAAAAAAAAGATGCTGCTAGAACTGGGTGTGGTGGTGGAGCACACAGCTAGGCAGAAGCAGGAAGATCAGTTCCTCTACCACATAGCAAGTTAAACTAGGCTTGGCTGTGTGAAACTTTGTCTCATAAGAAAAAGGGAAATCAGCTGGGTAGTGGTGGCAGACACCTTTAATCCTTTCACTCAGGAGGCAGAGGTAGGTGAATCTCTGAGTTCGAGGCCAGCCTGGTCTATAGAACAAGTTCCAGACAGCAATGACTATACAGAAAAACCCTTTCTCAAAAAAAACAGAAAAGGAAAAGGAAATTCTGACCCACGATACAAATGGATAAACCTTGATTAGCTTTTTTAATTTTAAATTTATATGTATAGGTGTTTTGCCTGAATGTAAGTCTGTGTACCACACGTGTGCTTGGTGCCTGCAGAGGCCAGGAAGGGTGTCAGATTGTACAGAGTTGTAAGCTTTCATGTAGGTTCTAGGAATCAAATCTGGGTCCTCAGGAAGAGCAACCAGTATTCTAAATTGCTGAGCCATCTCTCCAGTCCCTGAAAAAGAACTTTTTAAAGACAGAAATCCAGGGCTGAGGGTGAAACTTAGTGAAGAACTCCCGTGTGGCGTTACGGAGCCTCAGGCTTTATCTCCTGCACCTCAAGTAGGGCAAAGACAAAAGAAGCAATACATAGTGAAGTTCTAATATCTTCTCTTATACCCTGCTCTTTTGTCTTCTTGGGTTATAAGGTATGTGAATCTCATAGACCAAGGTAGTAACAATGCAGATGAAGAAAACTGGTTAAAGTTGAGAAGATGTTAGAATAAAATTGATGTGGTTGACGCTGACTACAGAGGGTTGGTGCCGACTACAGAGGGTCAGGAGGACTGAGCCCTGTCTCTGGGACCACCATCGCGACAGTGGCTTAGTGGTGGGAAAGTCTGAACAGAGCTTGGGGGAGAGTGGCGCAAAGAAGAAGACCAAGAACACAGAGAAAACAGAAGAAGGAGGAGGAGAGGAGGAGGAAGAAGACAACGGTGGTCTGGCTATGCTCCTCACACCTGTAATCCCAACACGCCAGAGGCTCAGATAAGAGGGTTGTCTCAGGCCAGCCTGAGCTGCAAAACAAGTAACAAAGCCAGCCAGGGCTACAGAGCAAAACCTGTCTCTAAAAAACAGAGAGAGAGAGAGAAAGAGAGAGAAAGAGGGAGTAGTGGGTTGTAGTGGCCACAAGTTCCAACATGACCTTGATATCCATGGGGAGCCTGGAGGAGGTTAATTGATCAGGTATTTGTTTTGTTTTGTTTTGTTTAAGGTCAGAAGCGTCACATGATTATATTCTCAATACTTCAGAGGAGGAGGCATAAATGCCCGGTCATTGGGGCTGGAGTGGTGGCTCAGTGGTTAAAAGCACTGGCTGCCCTTCCCAAGGATGTGAAGTTCCCACTTGCCAGCTCTCACATGCCAGCCAGCAACTGTCTGTAATTACAATGTCAGGGGATCCATCCTCTTCATCTGCCCTCCAAGGGCCCTGCACACACATGCTACACAGACACACATATAGGCAAAACACCCATACATGACATGTGAATAAAAATTAAAAAAAAAATTGAAGGCCATCCTAGGCTATACAGCAATTTGAGGGCCGCCTAGGTTTCATGAGACCCTTTGTCAAGAAACCAAAATCAAATAAATAAACATAAAGGTTAGAAGTGGGGTCTCTAAGACACTCGGTGAGGCATCAGACCGTAAAGTCGCTAACGCAGAAGTGGCCCTGGGATTCCATGACAGGCTGACAGCCAGCACTTCAGAACAGAACCTTCCTTCCTCAATGACATCCACAGCAGCTTTTCCAGGAAAGCAGAGAAGGTGAAGCCAGGGTTCTTTGGGGGTTGGGCTGAACAACCGGGAGGAGTGATTGTGTGACCAATAGGATGGGTTGTAGAACCTGAGCTACAAGAGCAGACGGGCAGCTGGCTTACAGGAAGACTGTGTGCTGTTACTGGGTGCTGATGTCATGGTGGCAGTGCACCCTGGAAAGGCACGGGGCGGGGGCGGGGGGGGGGGGTGATGAGGTCAACAGGCTTTGGTGGGCCACTTTTGCTTCCTACAGTCTCAGAATGACTCTGTCTCTCTCTGTCTCCCTCTCTCTGGTACTAGGAACTTCTACATGTTAAACAAACTTGCACCCCTCACTGAGCGATTTCTCCAGCCCTCTCTTTACTTTTTCTTTTGAGATGGTCTCACTCAGTTGCCCAGGAAAGACTTGAATTTGTGATCCTCCAGCCTCAGCTTCCTGAGAAGTTGAGACTTAGGCCAGTGCCTCCACGTCTGGGTAAAGCCATCTCTTACTCATGGGCTCTCTTAGCTATTGCTAGCGGTCCCGAGGGGTATTAGACCTTGCTGCAGATTCCTCCAGTAGCCACGCTTGGTGAGCAGTTAGAATTTTTACTCTTTTTCTGCTCCTGGAGATTGAGCCCAGGACCTCATGCATGCCAGCAAGCTCTCCACTACTGAACTGTACGCGCCCCGAGTCATGCCAGCCAAGCTCTCCAATACTGAGCTGTACCACCAGGGGTTTACTTTAATTTTTAGGGCTGGAGATGGAACCCATGACCAAACACACACATAGTAAGCACACTTTAGCACAGTCCATGAGTCTGGTCGAAAAGTAGCCCCTTCCCTTCCCCTTGTAGCACAGCCTGAGCTTTCTTTGAAATCACTGCCACTTAGCTTTACTCCAGCCAACAGTCTCGGAGAAATGTGCTGGAAACTACTTCAGTCCAGGGATTAGAAACCCGCTCACAGCCACATTTGCAAATGTTTTCTGTTGGGTTGGTTGGTTGATTTTTGGTTTTTCAAGACAAGGGTTTCTCTGTGTAGCCCTGGCTGGCCTGAAACTCACTCTGTACACCAGGCTGGACTGAAACTCACTCTATAGACCAGGCTGGCCTCGAACTCACAGAGATCCGCCTGCCTCTGCTTCCCAAGTGCTGGGATTAAAGGTGTGCGCCACCACCACCCAGCCATTTTTTGGTTTCTTGACATAGGGTCTCATGAAGCCTAGGTTGGCCTCAAATTGCTATATAGCCAACAATGACCTTGTCTTTGTCATTCTGCCTCCATCTCTGAAGTATTGAGATTACAAGTACGTGACATTCCCTCTGGCCTTAAAACTACCAATTAACTAATAGTCATTGTCTCACTGTGTCACCCAAGCTGCCCACGGGGTGTCTAGATGAAGACGGTTTGAGCCAGATGTGACGGGGCTGTCTCTGAAGTCATTGCCTAGCCCGTGAGAAGTGAGCAGGACTCAAAAGCTCTCCTAGATTGAAGAGACCCAACAGTCCCAGACCTGCCTTACGCCTTAGTGAGATGGACCACAGAGATGCACTTGGCCTTGGCACGAGCTGGCCCTCCTTGCTGAGAGCAAAAGCAGACTTGCTGGCTTTTACGGGAGCCGTGCATTCCTGGCGCCAGAAACGCCGCAGAATGAGAACATCCCACATTCGGGGCTCCTGCGGGATTACGGAACTGATTTTCCTAAGCAATCCTGGTTATTACTGTTGGCTGTGCTTGTTCGAGACAGCAGGAGCCAGGCTTCTAGGCTGGCCTCTTCCGTGTTAGTTTTAGGGAGAACATCTGAAAGGAGAGCCTTTAGGGAAGGGCCTCTCACAGCCAAGTCTTCTTGGTGGGGCTGCAGAGCAGTGGACTGAATGTGGACAGAGAAACATTTGGGGGGCCTCCCTTGGGCAGGATGTCAAAGCTGCAAGATGGGCTGGGAGCTCCCTCCTGGGTGAGTGCCTGCATTCCAGAGGCCACAGAATTTGGGAGCCGGTCTGGAGGGGACTAGCCAGACATTCTGGATACAGAACAACTGGCTGCATCTGCTGGGTATGGGCTGAAGCTGGGGCCAGGCCAAATCAAGAGCTCAGGCAACCTAACAGGCAGGAACGGAGTTGAGGTCAGTATGAACTGTGTGCAAACAGGGAAACCTCTCCCCTAGTCTCCAGATTGCTCCCCTAAGAAAGGCTCTCCTTTGCTTCCTGTCTCCCATGCATTCTTATCTGAACAGCCATCCCTCCCCAGCCCCAACCACCTCCACAAGCTGGAAACGAGCTCAGAGCCTGGTCCATGGTAGGTGAACTGTTCTGCCACTGATCTACCCCTTCCCAGATCTTGCCTTCTTTAATTGAGGATCTACTTATTTAATGCATGTGGGTGTTCTGACTACATGTATGTATGTATGTATGTATATATACTTTGTGCATGTGGTTGCAGAAGAGGGTACCAGATCCCCTAGAAGTGGAGTTACAGATGGTTGTGAGCTGCCATGTGAGTGCTGGGAACTGAACCTGGGTCTTCTGCAAGAGCAGAAAGTGCCCTTAAACTTGGAGCCACCTCTGCAGCCTCGGATTTAGCTCTTTTGAGGCATCCTCACTATATTAGTCAAGATGTCATTGAACTCCAGATTCTCTTGCCTCAACCTCCTGAGTATTGGGGAGTGTTGGGGTCACATGCTTCTCACCACATCTGGTTGAATGACCTGTTCCTGTCATTCTCACTTCTAAGGTTCTGGTTGGCTTTATTGTGGTGAGGAGTTGGGGCTGGGAACTTCCTAATGTCTGGGATGGCCCCAGGAGTCCAAGCGCCTTGGACTGAAGTCAAGACAGGAGGCCTAATTGAAAGAAAAACCTAGTGAGGTGGTGGTGGCACACTCCTTTAATCCCAGCACTTGGGAGGCAGAGGTAGACAGATCTTTGGTTCGAGGCCAGCCTGGTCTACAGAACAGTGACAAGGGCTGTTATACGAAGAAACTCTGTCTCAAGGAAAGAGAGAGAGAGAGAGAGAGAGAGAGAGAGAGAGAGAGAGAGAGAGAGAGAGAGGGAGAGAAGAGTGCTCAGGATGGAAATGGAGCTTGAAGGCTGTCACCTACAGTCCCAGAATTTGGGAAGCCGAGACAAGATGATATCAAGTTTAAGGCCAGCCCAAGTCACACATGGAGATCTTATCTCAGACTAAACAGAATGAAAACGAGTTCTTGGTCAAACGCTTTCTGGACTTCCCATGGTGGGGGAGCCAAGGATGAGGGATACAAAATCCTCCGGTTGTGTAGCTAGACTCTGCAACTGTGCATGCCCCCACCCCATCCCTGGGTGTGGGTGGACTTGCATTTTGGTTGTCAAAAGTCAAAATGTAATAACCCCACCTCCTTGTCACTGGAACAAGAGGGGATTCATTAGCTGGAACAAAAAGGCACTTGTGGCCACCGGAACAACTGTCCTTGGCAACAGCCCTGAAGCCTGGGGGTGGCTCACACGCGGGCCTTCTGCAGCATATCGGGTCCCTCTGTGCAGAGCAGGAAGGAGGCCCCAAGGAGTCAGTCTTCCTCTCTTCTACACACAACCAACCAAACCAACTCGGAGGTTATAATGTGGCTCCAGCCAGTCACTGCACGGGTGCGTGTGCATGTGTGTGCACGTGTGTGTGCGTGTGTGTGCTGTTGAGAATGGACCTCAGAGCCTCGGGTACACCAGGCAAACGTTTTACCTCTAATCCGCCTACCCTAGGTACATGGATTAGCTCTCAGCCCAACCAGTCTGCACATGTCAGTTGAAACTTCAGTCCCAAACAAGGGAAAAGAAAGTTGCCCCTGGCTGAGTGTCCAGTGGCAATGTGACTAGCTGTGACCTGGTTACATAACCCAACCCAAGTGCTGGTTACAAAGCCTGAACTTGAACCTTGGACTCCTTCCCAAGGTGGCCTGGGACACCCAATCCAAGTTCTATCTCCTTTTCTGAGACAGGGTCTCATGTAGCCCAGGCTGACCTTAAATTACCACGTAGCCGAGGATAGCCTTCAACTCCCAACTCTCCTGCATCTTTGCATCCACCTAGCAAGAACAAGAATTACAAGTAACCATAGGCCCTTCATTTTTCTTTCTTTCTTTCTTTTTCGTTTTTGGTATTAGAGACTGAACCTAGGGCCTCATGCATGCACTCCACCAACTGAGCCACATCCCCAGCTCAGGTTTGATGTAGGTACCAGAGGGAAGGAGTATGCACAGCAGATGCCCTGCTCTGCACAGCTGGCTGCCACCCACATAGAGCTCTCTCCTCCCTCTCCTGCAATGTTTTGCAGAGATCTGCTCAGGACCTGCATCTCCAGGTTCCCACAGTGCCTGGCAAGGCTGCCCTGAACCTTAACTCTAACCTACATGGCTGCTAGCAGATCACGCTCCAGATTTGGGCAAAGCTGACTACAACCTAATATTTACAGCCAAGTTATTAGAAATATCTGGGGAAAGGCTAAGTTTGTCCAAAACAAAACAAAACAAAACAAAACAAAACAAAACAAAACAAAAAAAACCCCACAAAACCTCAACTCAACCTGCAATAGTTTCATTTAGCTGTTCAAGTACAGAATGGTTAGCCACAGTCAGTCTCTACACTGTAAGAAACAAGGTTGCAAGGCTGTGTGACACCATTTTGCTCCACGAAGGGCTCAGAGGGAACTGGTGAAGCTTAAAGCAACTTTCGAATCACTGTTGTGCTGAGTCCCCTTCCAACCAATGCTTGCAAAAAGGAGAGCCAGTGAAATGGCTCAGGAAGTAGAGGTACTTGTCACCAAGGCTGACGACCTAAGTTCAAATCCCTAGGACCCACGTAGTGGAAGGAAAGAATCAACCTCTGCAAGATGGGAAGTGGTGGTGGTGCACGCCTTTAATCCCAGCATTTAGGAGACACAGACAGGCTGATCTCTGAGTTTGAGGCCAGCCTGGTCCACAGTATGAGTTCCAGGATAGCCAGAACTACACAGAGAAGCCCTTTCTCAAAACAAACAACTCCCCCCACCCCCCGAAAAAAGGTTGTCTTTTGGGTGTTTTATTTAGTTTTGAGATAGGATCTCACTTTATATCCCTGGCTATCCTAGAACTTACTCTGTAGACCAGGGTGGCCTTAAGTTCAAAGAGCACTACCTCTCTCTCTCTGCCTCCCAAGAGCTGGGATTAAAGGCCTGTGCCACTATACCTGGCAAACGTTGTCCTTTTAAAAAATATGTTTTCTAGTCAGCAGTGGTGGCTCGCGCCTTTCTTGTTCTTAATCTCAGCACTTGGGAGGCAGAGGCAGGAGGATCTCAGTGAGTTAAAGGCTTGCCTGGTCTACAGAGTAAGTTCCAGGACAGCCAGGGCTACACAGAAACCCTGTCTTGAAAAGAAAAACAAAACAAACAAAATAAACAAAAACAAAATGTATTTTCTGACTTTTATTTTTTTAGGCAATGTCTTGCTTTTGTTTTTATAACAAGGCTCAGTATGTAGTCTTAGCTGGCTTAGAACTTGCTTTGTAGACCAGGTTGGCTTCAAACTCTGCTTCCTGAAGTCTAGGATTAAAGATCTGTGCTACCATGCCCTGGTAGGTAGGTTCTTGCTTGCTTTTGGCGCAGGGTAGCCTTGAATTATTAATTCTCCTGCATCAGCCTCCCAAGTGCCAGGGATTCAGGAGACTGCCCCCATGCCCGACGAAGTTGGTATTTACACTCACATGGTGAAGAGAACAGGCTGCACACAATATAGAACCTAAATTTGTAAGCACAGTTAGGACCTAATGCCATGAAGGAAAAAAAAAATCCTGTGTGCTGGAAGTCTACTGAAAGGAAACCATAAAGCATTCTGGAAAGTTCTGAAGGCATGCTGAAAATTAAATATTTAAAGTGATATTGGAAAAATGAGAAGGAATTGGCTGGATAGAAGGCCTCTAGGCAGAAGGGGCTGCCTGGATGGAGCAGCTGAAACAAGGAATTTGGCTCCTTTTAGGATATGAAAAGAGGCCTGGGGAGTTCTCCTGGGACCAGATCATACTTGGCAGGCTGGGAAGAACAGTTTGAAGAGAAACAAGAATCCCACGGAAAGTTAGATGGAACAGAAAACATGGGGTCCAGAGAGTTAGCAGGGCACAAAGAAATCTGTATGTTATCACAGGAGCAGCAATAGAGAGAATGAAATATCATTGAATTCTTGGCAAATAATTACTACTTCTTTAAAAATTATATGCATATATAATTTTGGTTCTTTTTTCATAGAAAGATAGATAGATAGATAGATAGATAGATAGATAGATAGGATTCTTTTTTTTTTATCTTTGAGACAGGGTTTTTTTGTGTAGTGCTAGCTGTCTTAGAACTCATTCTAAGAACCAGGCTGGCCTTGAACTCAAGAGATCCACTTATCTCCGCCTCCCAAGTGCTGGAATTAAATATGCTACCACAACCTGGTCTATTTATTTATTTTTAATATTCACTTCACATGTATGGGTGTTCCCCTGCATGCATGCAGTGTTTGAAAAGGCCAGAAGAATCCACTGTTGTAACAAATCACATGCCCACAAATTCAAGGCTATGTTAGCCACTTACGGTTTTAATATTCCTCTCTGCCATTCTGCCCCTATATATTTGACCCATCTCGCACTCTGCTTTACCTGGGATAAAGTTCCAGTCCCTAAAAATTGAACACTTACATACTGAAGAAGCCAATTTGGATGCCAAGATTCTGATGAAATTATTGTTACATCCACACCCGTGTCTACCAGACCTTCAGTGACAACATAATTTATTTGTATTTTTAATTTTGGTCTTTGTTCATTTATAGAAGTGTGCCAAAATATCAATTTTATGGTTCCTCCTGAATTTTTGTTCTCTCTTCTATAGATTAACATTCCCCCTATCTTAGAAACAAACCATAAATTAATGTATATTTCTGGGAAAAATAATTACAAGATATTATAAAGAACAGTCACCAACCATTCAGGTTGTACAAGAACAGTGCACAACAGCTGCTGATATTTCAAAGGCACTAACAGCCCTGCCTTTAAAATGGTTGACAGACAAACCCATATGGGTTAAGCAATGGCCATAACAATAGAGAAACTGCAGACTTTAGATCAGCTGGTACAGCAGCAATTAGATGCTCAGCATATTGAAGAATCAACCAGCCCTTGGAATTCTGTATTTGTTGTTAAATAGAAGTCTGGAAAATGGAAAATGGTAACACAGATAAGAGCTGTTAATCTAAGGTGTTTCAATCAATGGGCTCTCTACAGTCTGGAATTCCTTTGTCCTCCCTACTGCCTAAAGGATGACCTCTTATAGTTATTGATTTAGAAGAGTATTTCTTCACTATACCTTTACAAGAAAAGGACAGTGAAAATTTTGCCTTCACAGTGCCTATTTATAATTCTCAGCCTGCTAAGAGATATTGATGGAAGATTCTCTCACAGGGAATGTAAAATGCCCCACCCTGTTCCCATATTTTGTATGGCAGACATTGGAAATGGTAGTAAGCAATTTCCTAAACCTATAGTTTACCATTACATGGATAACATTTTTCTATCTGATTCAAATGTAGATAATTAAAAAAAAATGTTTAAAGAAGTAAAGAAAATTTTGCCTTGTTGGGGATTACAAATTGCTCTTGAAAAAATACAAGAGGAGATTTTATTAATTATTTAGGTTATAAAAAATATTTACAAAAATTTAAACCCCAAAAGGTGCAAATTAGGAGAGACAGATGGCAGACTCCTAATGACTTCCAAAGATTACTAGGAGACATTTCCCATCTATGGTGCACTATTGGGATAGATCCTGATGACCTGATTAATTTAAACAAAACCTTAGATGGTGACAAGGACTTAAATAAGTCTCAGGAAATTATCAGCTGAAGCTGAGTGAGAATTGGCTTTGATTGAAGAGAAATTATAGAAAGCACATGTGGCTTATGGGAATCTGAATCTTAACTGCATTCTCTGGTCATATTATCCTCCAAAGATTCTCCTACAGAAATTTTAATGCAGAGGGAAGATATTATATTAGAATTTTAATTATATTAAAAGATAAAAATATATTATCTTTTACCACATAAACTGAGTAAAAAAATCAAAAATGTATGTGGAAAAGATTTTTGAGTTAATTCTAAAAGGAAAATTAAGACTTCATCAATTAGCAAGAATAGACACAGCAGAAATTATAATACCTTTTAATAATGATGAAATTGACAAATTGTGGGAAGAAAGTGAACCCTGGCAAAGAGTTTGTAATAAATTTTGGGAGAGATTAATAACTATCCCAAAAGCAAGAGAATTCAACTTATAAAGAGAACTAACTGGATCCTTTCTCACATTGTATGGAACACACCAAAATCTGGAGCCCCTATATTCTATACTGATGCAATAAATCAGGAAAGTCAGGTTACAAGTCAGAAAATTTAAGTAAAGTGGATCAAAACTGGTATGATTCTGTGCAAAAGTTAAAACATTGCTATTCTCATGTTACTAAAGGATTTTAAAGAACCTCTCAACATAGTTATTGATTCACAATATGCAGAAAGAGTTGTTTTGCATATTGAAACCACTGAATTTATACCAGATGATACAGAATTGACTTTATTATTTATTCAGGTACAAGATACAATTAAGAATAGGAATCATCCCATATAAATAATACACATCCAATCCCATACACATTTGCCAGGTCCTCGAGCACAAGGTAATGCAGAAGTTGATCAATTATTGACTGGGAATGTGCTGAAGGCCTCAGAATTTTATAAAAAAAATTATGTCAACAGTAAAGGTTTAAAAAAAGATTTTTCCATCATATGGCAACAAGCCAAGGAAATTATAAGGAAATATCCTACTTGTTCTTTATACATCCAGACACCACTGTCTGCAGGAAATAACCTAAATGGTACACAAAGGAATGAAGTCTGGCAGAGTGATGTGCTCCATTTTGTAGAATTTGGAAAACTAAAATATGTACACCATACCACTGATGCCTATTCAGGTTTTCAATGCTCTAGCATATGTCTCTAAGAAAATGAAACACTTTTTTGTTTATTATAATATAAAGCATATTACAGGCATATCACACAATCCAACAGGGCAAGCAGCTATAGAAAGATCAAATCAAACTCTAAAGAATATGTTAAATAAAGAGAAAGGGATGATAAACACCCCCAGAAATAGAATGCATAATGTTTTATTAACTTCGAATTTTCTAAATGCTAATGAGAAGGGAACAGCTGTAGAGAGACATTGAATAGTAGGAAAAAACTACAGCATTAAATCACTGATATAATTTAAAGATGTGTTGGCTTCAGAATGGAAACCAAGACATGTGTTATGTTGGGGAAGGGATTTTGCTTTTGTTTCTACAGGAAAGGAAAACTATGGATATCATCAAAATTGGTAAAGATTTAATTTGAACAAGAGACACCTCTTAATTAGAAGAGATAATAGTTAATCAAATATCATGGCCTTTTAATTTAAACTAGCCTATAAAACTAACAAATGCTTTTTATTTGATCAGATATAACTTGTCAAAAGAGAATCTTCCAAAAATTAGGGTGGGGGAAAGGTTTTGTTTCTGTCTTTTCAGGAAAAAAAAGGTATCCAGCTAAGGAATCTGAGGACCACTGGACAAATGAGACATCTGAAGAAAAAGGACAAATCATCTAGAAAAAAAAATGTCTCAAGAAAAAGAGTAAATTGACCTATTGGTATATTACATTTTCAACAGGGTAAAATTTTATAATCTCCCCAAATGTTTGTTTCTGCTGTTCTCTACAGACATATAATACAAATGATGTTTTTGTAGTCCTAGTTCAATCAAAGATTAAAGTTGGCTTTGGAGTTGGAGTGTGGCTCTCTCCTTCTCCAAACTGAAGTATACTTGTTAAAGTGAAACCGAAAATCTCTGTCTCATGTCAGAAGAGCCACCTGATATGGGACAGAAGAAAAGCCAATATTTAAGGACTATTATATTGCCATTAATCTCATAATTCTTTGGTTTTATATTGATTCTTTAACAGCTTTTCTTAAGGTATAAGATTTATGAGATTAATACGTGTATATGTATATATAATTTTTAAACTTTTTGTCATGTTATTAATGTCATATAAAGTACTAATTCTAGAAAAGGTTTCATCTACCTTTCTGTATATGATTTTGGGTTTGAGTATCAGTTTTCTGCAATGAACCATGAACATGCCTAGCAGTGACCTTTGAAGTCTTCAAAAGGAGGATGGGGCCCCACAATGTCAATTCCTCCAATACTATGATAACACCACTAAGTTGAAAAACACCACCTAAGATCGGCTTTGGACTACAAACTGCTCACAACAATTTCGAGGTGGCTAGCTGAGATGATCCAGCTTAACAGACTACTCTAGTCGGGTCTTGAGACAAACCCTGCACTTTCCCATTACACAGAAACCAGACAACAAATGATACCCAGGACTTGACAATTAACTCGAAGTTTTCTTTTCAGGATCCCCTAAAAATGTTGTCACCCCCAGACAAAAGAAAGCAAATTTAAGAATACAATGCCCACATTCCCGAGAGGAAATGGTGGGTGGTTTTTAGTCTTTCAATGGGTTATAGATATTTGTCATTGTTTGGGGGTTAGTTACAAACAACTTGTATTATTATTATTGGTTATGGTCAGGAGGAAAGTTGAACAAAGGAGATTAGATTCAGAGTCCTTGTTTTGAAAAGAAAAATGGGGGATACAGATATGATAGGATAAAAAGGTAAATTATTGAATCTATTCTGAAAAGAAAAAAGAGAGGATATAGACTTGATAGGATAAAAAGTTATTATTGAATCTACTTTTAAAAAGCAACTACATTGGAGTGGACTTTTATATATTGCATATAAATTTTGTATATTGATACAAATTTGAGATTATTTTTGTTAGAACATACTGTACATACATTTCTATTCTTGTTCAAGGTATTGTACCTGTACAACTCATTTAACAATGTAATGTAAGTTTCTAGTCCTTGAAAACTATTATTACCAACTGTTTAGGATAATAAGGAAATATAGATTAGTAATTGGTCACCCATTACAATTGAACTTGTAGCCACATTAGGTATGTTTTCAAGGTCAAACAGATATATTTTAAATAGATAGATCATCTTCAAACACTTCAGAGATCTACAAAATATGGCATTTAAAATGTTGTAATAACATAGGTTTCTTTTTTCTTTTTTTTAATGACAATGAGACATGTCTGCTCCTGGCAGCACCAATCTACTTCAGAGAAGATAATGGGCATTGAAGAAACTCCACATGGAGTTTACTCTTTTTTTTTAATATTTATTTATTTATTATGTATACAATATTCTGTGTATGTCTGAAGGCCAGAAGAGGGCACCAGACCTCATTATAGATGGTTGTGAGCCACCATGTGGTTGTTGGGAATTGAACTCAGGACCTTTGGAAGGGCAGGCAATGCTCTTAACCACTGAGCCATCTCTCCAGCCCCGGAGTTTACTTTTTTTGCGGCAAATGTAAGTCATTGGGTAAGAAAATGCCCTTGCCTCAACTGCTAACAGTATGCTGTCCTAATTGGACAAGCAGGACACAAAAGAAAGTGACTTCCAAACATTGTCAAGACAAAGAGGAACAGCCCTTTAGATCTCCTGCTTACAGAAAAGTCTGTAGGCCGAAGATGGATGCCCCAAAGTTGCAGACGAACTTTGGATTACTGTCCAGGCAACCAGTTATTTCTGTCATTACTCATATATTTTTTGGAAATCACTTGCTCGTACTTCTTGCTTACTCAGTTAATATTTCTTTCTTGGGTTTCTGATAGAGTAAAAAACTAGATAGTTATCATTTTCATAGTTTACCTGATGCAGAAAGCAAGTTATGATAGAAAGTAAATTAGGTACAAGACTTTGGACTCACCAAGATAGAATAGATACAGAGTATTTTCTCTGAATTTGTCAAATGCAAATGGACTAGACATTGTTGATATATTTATTGCCTGTATGTATTGTATATAGTTATTGTACTTATATAGTTTTCTTATATTAGTTATAGCCTTCTTTTTATTTTAGACAAAAAAGAGGAAATGTAGTGATATTTCATTTGTATTTTAATAAGTAAAGCTTGCCTGAAAACCAGAATGTAAAAAACGGGCACACTAGTCAGTCCTACAGGCCAGGCAGTGGTGACACACACCTTTAATTCCAGCAGTATCACTAGTTATCCATAGAGGCTGGATGGTGGTGGTGCACACCTTTAATCCCAGCACTAGAGAGGAATATAAAGCAGAATGAGACAGGAACTGGCTCCCTTTCAGTCTGAAGATTTCACAGAGGTAAGAGCTCTCTAATGGCTTGGCTGCTTTTCTGGTCTTTGGGTTGAATCCCAATATCTGTCTCTGGGTTTTTATTATTAATGCTACAAATCAAGCAGCATGTGTTTCTGTTTACTCTTATTTTTTATTTGTATGTGTGTACGTCACGGACAGTGCAAGCTAGTGTGCAAGTCAGAGAACAGCCTCTCTCCTCCTACCACATGGGTTCCTGGGTCCTCAGACTTGACAGCAGCCTCTGTAACTCACTGACCCCTTTCACCAGCTCATGGATTCTTCTCTTTTCTTAAGGTTTTTTATTATTATTACGATTTTGGTTTTTCAAGAGAGGATTTCACCGTGTAGCTGTGTCTGTCCTGAAACTCACTTTGTAGACCAGGCTGGCTTCAAACTCACAGAGATCTGCCTGCCTCTATCTCCTGAGTGTTAGGATTAAAGGCGCACACCACCTCGCTCCGCCTGCCTTTTTTTGTTGTTGTTATTCTTAACCACAAGTATGTGTGTTTGTGTCTGCAGGCAGGTATGTGTATGAATGTGCAGGTGCCTACAGAAGCCAGAGGCATCAGGTCCCTCTCGATCAAGAGTTACAGATTGTTATAAACCTCTGCATATGGGTGCTGGGAACTAGAACCGAGGTCCTTGGAAAGAGCAGCAAGTGCTCTTAAGGGCTGATCTCTCCAGCCCCTCTTTTGTGTATTATTAATAATTCACTTAAGTTATACTAGTAATAGGTTTGGGTTTGTTTAAAAATGTATTTTTTTTAAAAAAATGTATTTTTATCTTTGTGCATGTGTGACTCTGTGTGAGCACATGCTCCTCCACTTGGTTCATGCATGAGAGAATGCAGGGAGGCCCTGTTAACCTGCTCTAGAGGGCTCCCTGGGGCTCATGCCTGCCACTCTTTGTGTACTGCCTGCCTTACCCCAAGAGCTGGCCCAGTTCTGGCAGGTCTTTAGTTGGTCATCCTTCCCAACTGTTGGCTGAGACAGATGTTAGCTGTACCCACCAATATTTGCTTCTAAATTTCCATCCCTCCTTAGTTAGATGAGCACATGACAAGTTCAAGTTGGGATAAGTCAGCAGGGGATGTGTCTGGGAGGTGCTTTCCTTCCTGACCAGAGCAAAGGGACAGCAGCTTTCTGACTGTACTGGGGAAAACACCATGGGGTGGTGTCCCATCTCAGCTCGGCTGAGCTCCGAGTACAGAGTTTCCAGGTTGAAAGCAGGTCATAACTGGAAGAGGAAGTGAATTGGTCCACAAACAACTAGGGATGGCTTGGAGGATTTATTTGTTTTGATCTACAACAGACATTTTTAAAAAAATCTATCTATCGATCTATCATTTTACTGTCTATCTATGGACAAAGTCTCTCCACATAGCCCTGGGTGTCCTGGAATTTGCTATGTAGACCAGGCTGACCTAAGCTTAAGAGAATCAGCTATCTCTGCCTTCTGCACGCTAGAATTAAAGGCATACAACACCACATGAGGCCCAAGCCCCTGTCAAGTTTGATGCTGGCTTCAAACCTGCAATCTTCCGCCTCAACCCCAGCCCCAGCTATGGGATTATAGGTATGTACCACTGTTTGCAGCACTAGTTGGTCTGGGTTGACAAAAGTTGTAGAACAGGTCCTGTGACAATCTGGAAGATCAACCGGGAGGCATCTGACCCAAGGAGAGGCTGGCTCAGGCACGGGCTTGTGCTGCCTGTCAGGAAGGCAATGAGGCCAGGTGTGGAGGCACATCTGTCATCCTAACATTGGAGAGGCTGAGCCAGGAGGAGATTAAGTTCCAGGCCAGTCTGGCCTGTATAGTAAGAATTGTCCTAATAATGAGTGAATGAGTGAATTAGTTGGGTTTTGTCATGCACTCCCATAATGCCCAAACTCCAGAGGCTGAGGCAGGAGGTCAGCTTTGATTTCATAGAGAGTTTGTAAGCCAGCTTGGGCCACAGAGTGTGATTCTACCTCAAGACTTAATGAAACGGGGCTAGAGAGACAGCCTAGTGCTTAAGATCAGTGGGGATTTTCCATAGGACCTGCGTTTGATTCCTAGCATCCACATCCCAGGTCCAGGGGATGCCCTTTTCTAGCCTCCATGGATACCGGGCACACATGTGGTACACATACATACATACAGGAAAAGCACCCATACACATAAAATAAATCAATCAACTAAGGAAAATAAATTAAAAATTTAAAAAGAATGAATGAATGAAAAGGAATCCTCAGAGTAAGAGGCAGTGGCAGCACTGGTGTAGGTGCCCAGTGACTGACCATGGGCTAGTCACAGAAGCAGAGGGGTGCAGCAATGCAGCTTGGGTCACAGCTTAGGAGTGCGGCGATGCAGCTTAGGTCACAGTCCTCAGTTATTTTTAGGGCTGTGACTCAGAGGCTCAGACCAGGACAGAGAATCCATGCCTGGGAACTGGTTTTGCTTGTTTGCCTGTTTGCTTCCTTTGTTTTAAGAAAGGGTTTTACCATTTAGTCCTGGCTGTCCTGGGAACTTACTGTGTGACCAGGCTGGCCTTAGACTCACAGAGGTCCACCTGCCTCTGTCTCCCAAGCGTTGGGATTATCATCTTGCCTGGCTAAGAACTGGCTCTTACAGGCACCACCTACTTTCACACAGTAATGACATTCATGGGACCAAGAGGCGGTTGCAGCAACAGAATCTTCTCTCTTTTTTGGTTTTGAGACAGTCTCACTGTGTAGCTCAGGCTGGTTTGGAACTTTCTAGGTAGCCCAGACTGGCCTTTGAGATTCTCCTGTTATATCCTCTCAAGTAAACACACACACACACACACACACACACACACACACACACACCATCTCCATACCAAGGAAGTGACATTCCTCAGGGTCTGGAAAGGACTCCTTAGCTACAGACTTTCTAGACTGATCAAAGCCCTTGGAAGGATGCTGGCCCAGGTAGGGCATGGGTGCGCAGGCTTGCAGAAGTGCAGAAGGAACCACTTGCCTGGCAGCCGGCAGGAGTGGGAAGGGAACTTGGAAGAGGAAAAGCAGCCTGAGAGTGGTGTCGCTCATCTTCTCAGTACTAAGGCGTCGGGAAGACCCGCGTTAAAGGCCAGACTCCCCTGCACAACAAGACTGTCTCCACAGCCAGACTTCCACCAACACTAATCCAACAGCTGCACAGTGGTGACAAAGTCCCCTCTCCTGCTGCGGCCACAGGGACATGCCAGGTAACAAACAGGAGGATTGTTTCCTGTAGCGGTACTGACAGCCCTAGAATGGAGTCTTCTGGAATCCTGGGATCTCGTCACTGCTGTAAAGAAACTGGACATGCCGGTCGATAAAACCTGGTTGGCATCGCTCTCTGGGGCTTCTGCATACTCCACCTCAATTTGTTCCATGTTTTATTTATGTGTCTGTGTGTACGTCATGTGTCTGAGGGTGCCTGTCAGAGGCCAAAAGAAGGCATTGGCATGGCAACCGAGGTGATCCAGTGGGTAAGGGCATGGACTGCTCTTGCAGAGACCTAAGGGGATCTGAGAGCCTCCTCTGGACTCCAGGGGCACCTGCTCTCACATGTGCAAACACACACTCTTTCTCTTAATTAGTTATTATTATTATAAATTGAAAATTAATAAAAATAGGGTCAAGTGGTGGTGGTGGCCGCATACGTCTTTAATCTCAGAACTTGGGAGACAGAGGCAGGTAGATCTCTGTGATTCCGAGGCCAGCCTGGTCTATAGAGTGAGTTCCAGGACAGCCAGAGCTACAGAGAAACCCTGTCTCAAAAAACAAAACAAAACAGTAATAGAAATAAATCTTTATTTTCTTTTTTTTTTGTTGTTGTTGTTTTATTTTTTGAGACAGAGTTTCTCTGTAGTTTTGGAGCCTGTCCTGGAACTAGCTCTTGTAGACCAGGCTGACCTCGAACTCACTCAGGTACGCCTGCCTCTGTCTCCTGAGTGCTGGGATTAAAGGAATGTGTCACCACCACCCATTTTTATTTTATTTATTTGTTTGTTTATTAATATTGCATCAAATCCCCTGGAGCTGGAGTTACAGACAATGTGAGACACCTGATGTGGGTGCAGGAAACTGAACTTAGGTTCTCTGGAAGAACAGGAAATGATCTTAGCCACTGAGCTATCTCTCCAACCCCTGACCTTTAAAAATTTTTAATCTTTTTCCCCCTTTATAGATGGGTGGTGGTGGTATACACCTTTAATCCCAAAACTTGGAAGGGAGAGGCAAGTGGATCTTTGAATTCAAGTCCAGCCTTGCCTAGTCTCAGGACAGCCAGGGCTATGCACAGAGAAATCCTATCTCAAAAAAACAACAAAAAAAATTTTTTCCCTTTTTTTAAAATTTTAATAGTGTGGCTGTTTTGCATGTCTCTGTGCAGTGCACATGGAGGCTTGAAGATGGTATTGAATGCCCTGGAACTGGAGTCACAGACAGCTGTGAGCTGCCATGTGAGAACTGGGAATTGAACCCGGGTCTTCTGGAAGAGCAGCCAGTGATTTTAACAGCTGAGCCAACTCTCCAATTCCTAGAGTTTTAGAGGAAAAATGAGTATTTTTATTTTTTTGACAATTCATTATACATAGACTATATCTTGATCATATCCACCGCAAACTTCCCCTTCTCAGTTCCCCCTCATGTCTCTCTTTCTTTCTAGTAACTCACTGAGTATAGTTGGTGCTGCCTAGATATCTATGCCTGTGAGGCCATCCGAGTTTGGGCAACCCATCAGCGCTGAGGGATACAAAGGGTTAAATAGATAGCTCTTGTTAGAAGAAATTCTGGGATGGATGTGTGAGGTGGTGGATGACACCACAAGAGTTAAATAAGAAGTAAAAAGAAAAAGGACTAAAAGAGACCCAGTCTGTTAGTGGTTTTGTTTTTATTTTTTAATTATTATTATTATTATTATTTTTAATTTTCAAGGCAAGGTTTCTCTGTAGTTTTGGCACCTGTCCTGGAACTTGCTCTGAAGACCAGGCTGGCCTCGAACTCACAGAGATCCGCCTCCTGAGTGCTAGAATCAAAGGTGTGTGCCACCACTGCCAGGCTTGTTACTGTTTTAAATCAAAAGTCTGTGCTGGGGTCTAGTGCACTGAAAAGCACATGCTTCAAATTATGATATCCCGGCTTCAAAATCCAATATCACCCTCCTGCTCTTGGGTTAGTAAATCGATCACAACGCCTACAGCAGGATACTGAGGTCAGTAAAGACTCTTTGTGGAGGGTGAGCAGCACTGGCTGCTCTTGCAAAGGACTGGGGTTTGGTTCCTTGCACCAGCATGGCTGCTCACAAACATCTCTGGTTCCAAGGGATCTGAAGCCTCTTCTGGCCTCTGTGGGAACTGCATACATATACAATGCACATACATTCAGACACAAATAAAATAAAAAAAATAAATATTTTAGGGATATCAAAGACTTATGTTTTATGATAAGTACCAAGTTAGGTACCTAGTCCCTCCATAAACATTTAAAACTGGATGTGGTTATCACACACCTTTAATCCTAGCTCTCAGAAAGCAGAGGCAGGCAGATTTGTGAATTTGACACCAGCCTGGTCTACATAGTGAGTTCCAGTCTAGCCAGGGTTACACAATGAGACCCTGTCTCAAAAAAAAAAAAAAATTCTCTGGCCGGGTGGCACATGTTTTTAATCCCAGCACTTGGGAGGCAGAGGCAGGTGGATCTCGGTGAGTTTGAGGCTAGCCTGGTCTACACAGCAAGTTCAAGGACAGCTAGGGCTACACAGAGAAACCCTGTCTCAAAAACAAAACAAAACAAACAAAAAATGAAAAAACAAAAAAGTCTTTCAAAATGTTTTAACGCAAAAGATGGAACTAAGTTTCTCCAGGGGAACAGCAGGGAATCTTTCATGCAGAAAAGACTTCTTAGATGTCGCATCACTGTGCGTCAGCCTCACGGGAGACGGCGTTTACGTATTATTAATACATCAAATAAAGATGTGATGAGCCCTTACTGTACTCTCCGTTCCTTTGGATAGATTCTGACACGTGCCATGCTGCGCTCATGGTTGCTGGTTTTAATTTTTTTTTTAGATTTATTTATTTATTATGTATACAACATTTTGCCTCCATGTACACCTGCAGGCCAGAAGAGAGCACCAGACCTCATTACAGATGGTTGTGAGCCACCATGCGGTTGCTGGGAATTGAACTCAGGACCTCTGGAAGAACAGCCAGTGCTCTTAACCTCTGTGCCATCTCTCCAGTCCCTAATTTTTAATGCATTTGTACTTGTGAGTGTATGCTGACGTGTGCGGGTGCTCTTGGAGGCCGGAGGCATTTGAGTCCTTAGAGCTCAAGTTAAGTCATTGTGAGTTCTCTCATATGGGTGCTGGGAGCTGAACCCGAGTCCTAAGAGCAGCAAGTGCTCCTAGCTGTTGAGCGATCTCTCTAATCCCCTGTCACCCACTTTTGAAGTAGGATCTCTCTATGTAGCTCTATCTTGGAACTCACTCTGGCTGGCCTGTAACTCACAGAGATCCGCCTGCCTCTGACTCCCAAGTGCTGGAATTGAAGGTGTGCGCCACCATTCCTGGTTCCTTTATGTTTTTATTTATTTTCACTATTTAAAATTATTTACAGATATGTGTGTATGTGTGCGCATGTATGTGTGTATGCACCTGTGTGTATGTGCATGTGTCTGTGTGTGCACACACCGTATGAGTGCAGGTACCCGAGGAGACCAGAGGTATTGGATCCCTTGGAACTGGGGTTACTAATGGCTGTGAACTGCCTGGCATAGATGCTGGGAACTGAACTCTGGCCTCCAGAAGACCAACAGTCATTCTTAATGGCTGAGTCATCTCTTCAGCTCCGTTTTTAAAATTTTTAAAGATTTATTTTTAATTTATGAGTGAGTGTGAGTGTACACTGCATGCATGCAGCCCCAGAGGAGGCAGGAAGAGAACGTCAGATCCCCTGCAGCTGACGTTACTGACAGTTGTGAGCCAAAAGTCACTGTGCTGGGATCTGAACTGAGGTCCTCTAGAAGAGCAGCAAGCGCTCCTTTAACTGCCGAACCATCTCTCCAGCCTCTCCAGTCACGTGTTTTCTGAGACAGGACCCTGCTACATTGCCCTGGACGACCTTGAACTTGCAACCTCTCTGAGCCTCTCCAGTGCTGGATCTAAGGCAGCCACAGATCTGGTTAGGAACTAGACTTACAGTATGCTTTTTTTTCTCTTCATTTATGCTAACCATATTCTCATATTTTAAAAAAATTTCCCCCAATACAGAGTACTTATATATAGCCCACAGAATGGGAAGTACAATTTACATGATGAAACAATGCCTACCCTCATAAAGACAAATGCATGATACTGACATGCCATTTGTGTGTGTGCGTGCGTGGTGTGTGTGTGTTTGTGTGTGTGTGCACGCTGAGCGCACTCCAGTGTATGGTACCAGTGCCTAAACCCAAGTTCACATACATCACATTACAGGCAGTATTTTCCCCCTGAACTGTGCTCCTAGCTCCTGATGGCATTTCCCATGTAATCTACTGCCATAGCCTTTGTTTTGTTTTACTTTCTAAGACAGGATCTCTCTATGTAGAGACTGTCCTGGAACTTGAACTCAGAGATCCGCCTGCCTCTGCATCCCAAGCACTGGGGTGAAAACGTGCGCCAGCACACCCAGCACAGCACAGCAAAGCACAGCACAGCACAGACTTTCAAAACTGCTTGACACGGGACTGATGCCCTTGTGGGGCAATGCTACCCTGACAGACTGAGGAAGAGACGGCTACAATCCCTCGTGAGGATCACAGAACAGGTGTTTAATAGCAGCACAAGGTCGTGTTGTTTGTAAGGATTTCCAGTTCTTAGAATTTCTCTTCCAGATAAACCCACACACGAAGCGATAATGGAGGCCTTTTACTACAGTGCTGCTTGGACTACTATAAAACCAAACCCAAAAAACTGGGAAACAACTTAGCTTCCTGTAGCCACAGGTCTGATTCTAAACCATATGGTTTAGGTAAGTTCAGCTGAGTGAATACAGACGTTGAAGGCAGAGGCACACTTTGCTCAGGTGTCAGTCGGGCTTTCACTCGAGGGAGGGCTCTGTGATTAAGGCCATTGCAAGGCGGATCGAGGATACAAGATCCAAGTCATGTGTTCCAACTACCAGGAAGCAGGGACACCTGGGGTTACTATGAGGTCATCTTGCTTTTGGCCTGCTAGCTTATTCTCTGCGCAGTTCAGTCTACTTGCCAGGCATGAGGGGTTACCCAGCTTCCTCCCAGATCCCTCCTCACTGCTCCTGCCAGTCCTGGGGGGTTACCCAGCTTCCTCCCGGATCCCCCCTCACTGCTCCGCTCCTACTTTCAGACAGACTGCTCTCCATCCTCACTCTATGGCAGCTGTTCAGGGTCAGTCCTGCCACGGGGGCTTTGTGGCTCCTCTTGCTTGAATGTCTTCTTCCCCTAAATGATAAAGCAAGTTATATGTATGGGTGTTTGGCTTGCATGTATCTGTACACCATGTGTGCACTGTCTGTGGAGTACAGAAGAGAGCCTCAGAGCTCCCGGAACAAGAGTTAGCTTGCTTCACGGATACTGGAGTCTAATCTAAGATCCCCTGGAATAGCAGCTGTGCTCCTCACCACCGAGCCATTTCTCTAGCCCTTGAGGTTACCTCCCCACACCTCTGTTTTTCAAGACAGGATTTCTCTGCGTAACTTTGGAGCCTGTCCTGGAACTCGCTCTGTAAACCAGGCTGACCTCAAACTCACAGAGATCTGCCTGCCTCTGCCTCCCGAGTGCTGACCTCTCTCTCTTTTGAGACAGGGTCTCACTATGCAGCTCTGCCTGTCCTGGAACTCACTCTGTAGACCAGGCTGGTCTCAAACTCAGAGACTCACCTGCTTCTACCTCTGCCTCCCAAGTGCTGGAATTAAGGGCATGCACCACCATACCGGGCGCGGGAGGGGGGGAGGGCACTTTTTACCCTCATCTATTTAAATCTGGAGGAAGTAACTCTCCTAATACCCACTCTCTTGCCCACTTCTTGCTCTCTCCATCTCTTCAGCATCAGTGAGCTCTAGTTTAGGCTCCTCCTTGCAGGACACAAGCGCCAGTGAAAGCAGTCTTGGTTCTCTTTGTTGCTGCTTCCTCTGCAACTGCTACACAGTAGGAACTTAGTCTGCTGAATAAAGTATTTTCCTCTTTCATAGAAAACCAGTAACAAAACAAAACAAAACAAACAAACAAACCAAACCAAACAAAACAACCCCCCCCCCAAAAAAAAAACCACAGAAGCAGAAGGCAGGGGAAGGACAACACCAGTCGCTTGAGAGTTGCTTCTCTTCTCTTTTCCCCATTCCCCCACATCATGGTATGTTTGACATAGGGGCTTGCTATGTTGCCCAGGCTAGCCTCAAGCTCACTACTCTCCTGCTTTAGCTTCTCGTGTGATGCTACAAGACCTTCTAAAGGATGTAAATTAGACACATACAACATTCACCTTTCCTATCAGAATAGCTCAAAAGTCTCGGACTCTCTCTGTCTGAGACAGTCTCACTATGTACCTGAGGCTGGCCTGGAACTTCTGTAGACCAAGCTGGCTTCCAGCTCACAGAGATCCACCTGCCTCTGCCTCCTGAGCACTGGGATTAAAGGCATGCGCCACCACCACCCGAGCTTGAGGGAGGGAGGGAGGGAGAGAGGGAGGGAGGGAGGACGGGAGGACGGAAGGAAGGAAGGAAGGAAGGAAGGAAGGAAGGAAGGAAGGAAGGAAGGAAGGAAGAAGGGAGGGAGGGAGGGAGGGAGGGAGGAAGGAAGGAAGGAAGGAAGGAAGGAAGGAAGGAAGGAAGAAAAACAGGACCAGATGTGGGCGGCACAGGCCTTTTATCCTAGTACTCAAGAGGGAGAGGCAGATGGATCTCTGTGAGTTGGAGGCCAGCGAAGGCTACATAGAGAAATCTTTTCTAAAATGTCTGGGCCTGTGCAAGGCTGACTTCAATTCTCAGTACCCACAAAAAAGCATCAAGCAAAATGCGTCATGTATCTACTACAGCATCAATGTAATTATGTATAGAGCATAGAACAGTATACTAGCACAGTAATTAAATAATGGAAAAGGGCTCTCACGCAAGAAGTCTGTAATTTAGAGCTGGGAGGTAGGAGTTAAGGTGCCAGAGCGCAGGCAAAACTGTTGACAGGTCTTTTATATAGGGTCCCTAGGGAAGGCTAGAAGCAGACCAAGGTGGTTTAGATTGTGGGGGCAGCCTTGGCCAGCAGCTTCCGGGTGTCTTTGAAGTAGCTGGTTAGACCGCTTGCTGTTTACAGAGGTGGCTACACAAATATGCCTTGTTGGCCATGTCCAGGGCCCTGGAGAGGAAGACTCACATTGCAGCAGGATTCATTTCCCAACTGTTTGTTGCTGGGAATTGAAGCTGGGGGCCGTGTCCATACACTAGGCAAGTGCTCTACCATCAAGCCCGCCCCCCCCCCACCCCCGTCCCAGCCCTTCAACTATGATTCTCTTTTTTGTGGGTGATGAGAATGACCCTGTGGACAAGAGGATTCTCACAGAGCAGCTGAAGTTTCTGCCAGGCAAAAGCACACAGGAAGCTCACAAGAGGAGCCAGAGACTTGAGGGGATTTGCAAGATAAATGGTGGATTATAGTGTCTAAGCTGGCTGGAGATGGGGTCGAGGGAACAGAAAGGAGGCAGCTTATGAAGCTGAGAAAGAAAGATTCCAGACCTGGAGTTCTGCTCCAGGCTGGAGGCAGAGCTGTGCCTCCCCTTCCTGACACCCCGCCAACCAGTTGAACACCAAAGCATCGGATGGCCGCGTGAGATTCAGGGTTACTGCAGCTGGGGGTGGATGGACAAAGTCCAGGTGTGCCCACAGCGTTGTGTGGGAGGGGGATGATGGATGGGGTGAGGGTGTGCAGTGAGGGTGTGCAGCAGCGTGATGAGCTAACACAGCACGTCTGACTGCTGACACTTTAGAAGGACGGTCACAGGCCTGCCTCTTGCCTGGCATCTGGAAATGTGTAACTGCAAGACGGCCGCCGCTCCCACCCAATTCCAGAACTGCTAAGAATGGCTCACTGTCTCTAAACTGTCTGCACAAACAGTGTGGTTTGCTTGTGGTTACTTCTGGAAGTGTGGCGTTTGGGTGTAAGTCAGGCTAAGGCTGCCTCCACAGCCAGTCCTCCCCACCCCACCCCCACGGCCGTGGGCCCTGAGTCTTAGGTCGGTAGACGGCATTCCTTCCACCCTCATTGCTACTCCTCATGCCTGAGAACTGAGCACATCCTGAGAGGCTCGGCGTCTTAGGTCCCCTTTAAGACTTGGGCCTGGTTTCTTGCACTCTGCTTGGGTACTTGGAATTCTTTCACAGGAACACAACACAGCCACAAGGATGCTCATCCTGCGGACCCTGCACTCCAACCAGAAGCCAGACATCCCAGAGGACAGAAAGACAGAAAGGAACTGGGTGTGGTGGCACACACCTGTAAGCTCTGTACTTGGAAGGGGGAGGCAAGAAGGTCTCAAGTTCAATGTCAGCCTGGGTCTTTCTCAAAAAATAAAAGTAAACACATACTAATAAAAGGGGAGTGGAGAGCACTGGATTTCAGACAATAAGGGTTGTAACTAGATGTGCTAAGCAGTCACGACCAAGAGAGAAAAGACCACATGCCATTCCACAGAGTAGTTTCTCTTCCAGACAGCATCTTACTGTGTACCCCTGGCTGTGTCAGAACTTGCCCTGAAGACCAGGCTGGCCTCAAACTCACAGATCCACCTGCCTCTGCCTCCCGAGCGCTGGGATGAAAGATGTGTGTCACCATGCCCAGTCCACAGGCTTTTGCTTTGTTTTCTGAAGCAGGAGCGGAGGGCACAAGAACACACCGGGCAAGATATAGTAGCTCACTGCTGCAGATGGGACAAGTGACGGTGCAGGGATGCTCTTATAGGACAAGGCTAGACACAGAGCTACTCCTGCCTGGGCTTGC
This sequence comes from Myodes glareolus, assembly GCF_982192425.1. Lineage (NCBI taxonomy): Eukaryota > Metazoa > Chordata > Mammalia > Rodentia > Cricetidae > Myodes > Myodes glareolus. The sequence continues at coordinate 54,314,553 of NC_142026.1, read as the reverse complement.
ATCCTCAGGGTGGTCTGGTAGTTCAGGGTTAGAATCAAATGACTGGAAGCCATTAACTAAGGTGGACTGGACACAGCTAGACTTCTCAAGTCCTCAGGGGCTCTCAGTCAGGGTTTCTCTTCCCATCTAGCCTTCTCTAGTTTAGGAACAGTGCCAACAATATTTTAATTACTAGAAGCTAGAAATTACCCAGTGTGGCACTATCGGCAGGGTAGGTGAACTGGTCTGTTTACACATCTAATACACTATAATGAAAATCAAGTGCCTGCAAGCCAGATGGCGACACTACAGGTGAACCCCACACTTCTAGCCTTGGCACTTGGGAGGCTGATGGAGCTCTGTGAGTTTGAGGTCACTATTGCCTGTCTACATTGTGAGTTCTAGGTCAGCTGGGGCTAAAAAGTGAGAGGGGACAGATAGACATGTACACACATGTCTCTGCGAGGGTGAGAAAATTGCTCAGTGGGTAAAGGCACTTGCCTCCAAGTCTGATGACCTGAGTATGACCTCCAGGACTGACACGGTGGAAGGAGAAAAGTGACCCAAGTTGTCCTCTGGGCCTACATGTGTCTACCTCCATTATCCATGGACAGGAAAAAGATCTATGGCATACCCCCACTTATATGGATAGAAACAAGCAGGAAGCAATCTTCATTGAGAAGAGTTAGAAGTGAGCCTTGAAGGGGTAGGGCTCCTGGGAGTGGGGTAGGCTAGGATTCTGCCAGTGCTGATTTGTGACCTGGATTCCATAGGTAATTAGGCCATACATGCTTTCAACAGCTACATCAAAAAACAAAAATACCACCTCCCCCCCCCCCCCAAACGCCCATGATGGGGTGCGGGGAGGAGCCACTGGCCTGTTAATACAAAGCTTGCAGAATATCTTAAGCAGACTCCGGCACCCGGCTGGGATCTACACTTTCACCAGGAGGCCCAGGAGGCCAGCAGCCCAGGATTACCTGGACTAGAGGAGCACCAGGATTACACACGTGCCCTCCAGACACCCAGTAAACATGCTTCTGTCCTTGGTTCTAGAATGTCTACAAAAGCTACCAGCTGGAATTCATTATATCCTGCTTGGGCCCAGGCTCCACACAACCCTTCAGGCTTGGCACTCTCTGCTTTCAGACTGCCGGCGTCTGGAGGAGAGGTACCTTTCTGGCAGAGTGGCTCTCAGCAGTTTTTACACTCCTAAAGCCCTGGTGACTATGAGTCACTCTGAGAAAGCCTCATTCTTGACTTGAGACAGGCCCTCCCCTCACGTAGCTGTTCTGTTTCAGGGACTTAGGAGTAACACGGCATCAGCACATTTCAAGGCATTTCCTTGAAAATCAACCTAATTGTGCCTGGAGTTAGATTTGGGTCTGTTTTTGATAGGTTTCTAGCTTAAGTCTGCAAGTATTTTTTTATCAGTAAGCCAAGCTTATCAAATATGAACCGAGATGGGGTTTAGGACATGCTCACAGGCCTGCAGCAGAAAACAGGGGTTACTTTAGACTTGGTCTGGCCCTGTGAGCCTTTTCCTACCTCTGCTTGCCCCTCCTCAGAGGGCCACTCCCATAGGAGCGTGTCTCTGTCAGGTGAGCATGTTAGCAGCTGGGCAAATGGACACTCAGAACTGTGACTTCCTCCAGGAAGTGGTCTATGTGGCAAGTTTGCACTTACCACCCTGATTCAGGGGTAAACAATGCTATTTTCCCGACTTTGATTCCTACCTTTTCTAGGTGTTGGGATCAAATCCACAACTTTGTGAGTCATGAATCTCACTAGCAGATGCTCATCTGAGACTTGTGGATCACAGGCAGCATAGGACAAGATGGCTGACAGTGCTACTGGAGGTGTCCTTGTAGGCCTTGTGTTGCTATGGCCCACAGAGACTCAAGTAGCAAATAAAGTAAATCTCTCACCCAATTGTTTCTTCTTTTTTCTGGCTTTTTGAGACAAAGTGTCTCTGTAGCTTTGGAGTCTGTCCTGGAACTTGCCTTGTAGATCAGGCTGTCTTCGAACTCAGAGATTCACCTGCCTCTGCCTCCCAAGTGCTGGGATTAAAGGTGTGTGCCACCACCAACCAGCCAATTGTTCATAGTATTTCTTTGCGTGCACGTGTGTGTGCAATGCATACACACATTTGAGGGCATACACGTGACTGGTCAGAGGACATCAGGTAGGTGTGTTTCTTTCTTTATGGCTTGATACTTCATTCACTTGAGAGAGGCGCCTCAATGGACTAGAAGCTTGTTTTAAACGGGCTCTTGGGCCTGATGGTGGGGTCACATGCACACATAGCCAGGGACTACTTTTTCATATGGTGCTGGGGACTTGAACTCAGGTTTTCAGGCAGCATAGCATCTCTTACTTACTTACTGGGTCATCTCTCCAGCTCCCATGGTATTATTTTTTGAGGTAGAAGGGACCACATTGTACTTTGAGCTGTGTAAGTGACATTTACCCAGTCATATATTCTTTTCCTTTCTTTCGCTTGCCTCTGTCTCCTGAGTGTTGGGATTAAAGGTATGCACGCCATGCCTGGCAATGACTCTTTATCCCGTGCCCCGCCCCTCGCCAGGGTTTCTCTGTGTAGCCCTAGCTCTCCTGAAACTTGCTCTGTAGCCCAGGCTGGTCTCAAACTCAGAGAATCACCTGCCTCTGCTTCCCAAGCGTGCAATTAATAACATGCACCACTACTGCTCGGCCCCATAGTCTAATGATGGATGCACCCTGGTTATCCAGAGCCAAACACCACTTCTTACACTGTTTAGCACCCTATGGAGGTCAACTCAACTCTGCCACAGAACCACTGGGCTGGATTTACACTCCTAGTCCTCACTCACCTCACATCAAGCCCTACTCTTGGAGGGAGAAACAGAAGTTTTTCATCTTCATTACCCTTTGTGGTACCGAGGATTGAACTCAGGCTTACGCTGCTGGGTGAGCTCTCAAGTTTGGTTCTGTGTTACACTTATCTGCCTACAGAGGTGCACTCTGGACAGTGTGGCCTAGGTGTGGTTAATCTATTCTCATGTCACAGATCTCAATGAATAAAGGGATTTCTAGCTTTCCTTGATCAGTTCCAACGCAGTCAATGTTGGAAGTGGTTAGACATGACCTAGTCACTCCAGGGCAAATATTACCATCACTATATCCTGCACTCAAGATGCTTTCCATTAATCCCCAATGAAAACAATGTCATTACTTATGAGAAAGAATTTTGAGAACATGTTCATTGAACAGTTTTATTCTGTTTTAGGTGTACTGTGGACACGCCTGCTGCCAGTTATTATCGGGGACAATGAATACCCCAGTCAACGACCCAGGGGGCTGTAAACAAGTGTGAGCTCATGCTGCATGAGCACTCACAGTTCCAGAACTGGCCGGGGACAGCTCAGACTAGAGGTATTGCCACAGTACGTGCTTTGATGCTTTCAGAGTGCCTAAAAATGTGTTCGGTACCATGATTTGTGGGTTCTCCAAAAGAGTTAGTTGTTGACATGCAGGCACACAGTAAACTATGGCTGCCAAGTACCAGATCTCAACAGTGAAAATAAATTATAAAACATCTCCTTGTTAAGCTATACAAAAGATATAAAATTAAAAAACAATCAACCATCCTTAAATAGTCTGATTTTCCTACAGTACAATTTCCCACACCTTTATCACTACTGAATGAGAAAGGTAACAAGAATCAAAGTAGATAAAAGTAGTCAAATCTTTGGATCCCTTTATTCCATGGCCTTCGTCAAAAACACAAAGTGGCCAGAGCTTTTTCACTATAGCTTAAATATCAAAAAAGATTTATTAGTAATTTACAGTTAGCAACAAACGTGTACATGGAGTCGTCAGTGGGTCACAGGCCCACAGACTGTGTTAGTGATGTTTTCCAGGTACAAGATGGTTCTGAAAACTCCATCTTCTTGAAGTAAAACAGGAGTCAGTGTCATCGCAACAGAATTCCAGGCATAGCAGGAGGAACAGGTCAACTGATGCCTAGTTTTAATGTCTTAAAAAGGGGGAAAGTTACTTATTTGAAAATACAGCGAGGTACATTCTCATTTATGATTATTTACATTCATACACTGAAAATATCTGTTATTTGGACAAATTCTATGATTTGCTACAAAATGAAGTCCATACACGATGCACGAATAATTTATCCTTTTTAGATAATGGAATAAAATTATCAAATCTTCATTTATGTTCCAAACATTAAAAAAATCAAAACCTTTAAGCCTGGAAAGCAAGGGGAAAGGACCCACCCATAGTCCTACTCCTCAGCACACCGACTTCTGCAAGGACACGTATGTTTGCTGACTTTAAACGTTTATTTTTTAAAAAATTAGTTGCTTTTTATACAGCTATACAAAGTTCTTAATGTTTCTTTGGCAATGGAATATAATGGAATTTTACAACTATATAAAAAAGTTACCTTTGCCTAAGAAACAGTATTTACCTGTGTGTACATAGTTGACTGACAAAATTCTCTACCATCCAGCACCCTAATTAAGTGTCGAAATAAGCTACCTCATATTATAGGATCTCCAAAAAGAAAAGATACAGACACGCACACATACACACACACGCACGCACACACACACAACCTTCTGAGGCTCAAAACACAGTATCACGGCCTATCTGCAGGCAACTCGAAGTAATCACCGAATACAATTAATTAGTGATAAGAAAATCCTTTCAGTGATGAGAAAACACTTAGCAGTTCCACTCAGCTCGCTGGAGTGCGACTCTAAGCAAGGACCACGACCTCCCGCTACTCCACACACACTTATGCTCATGTTTTAAGTCAAGCCTTCCTGCCCCAAAGCAACTGCTGTGTAGCTTTGAAATGAAGCAGAAAAACAAACAGATAAACCCAGTGCTGGTGACAGACAGACAGCAACTTCACTTCTTCATTCTTCACAAAGACCGAAACCACTTTCCAGGACCAGGAAGAGCTAGGAGTCACCTATTTTCAAAGACTTGTTTGTAGACTACGCAGCAACTTTGTTGTCTTTCTAAAAAGGGAAAAGAAATAACAGTTCATGTTCTAAGCCAAGGCTCATTATTAGTACTTTTTCCTTAGTTTGCCTAAGTTTATTCAGGTTACTTTAAATACCCTCCTATTTCCACTGAAAAAAGCTCTGTCTCCCTGGTTTCTGGAAACGCTGCTTTAAGTTCCATACTTGACAGAGAGTGGGTTTTCCAGTCAGCAGAGATTGTAGCAGTGGCTGGACTGACAGGCAGGCCCCTCTGCAATATGGGGGTACCTCACTACCTTTGATTACCCTAACATATTAAACACAACAGTTATGTGAACTTTCATTTATTTTATTTATTCATAAAACTTTTGAAATAAGCTTCTTAAATTCCTAAATTTTGACATCTTTTACCAAGCAATATAATAATCCAGAAGGTAACAACATTTCTTTCTAAACCAGCATGCTAGGAGAAAGCAATGCTATTGGATTTAGAAATCTACTTTTTAAAAATAACTTTCAACTATATTTATTTTTACTTTGATCATCTGTGTATGTGTGCACACGTGAGTGCCTGTATTTTAAACAGAGCTCAAGAGAGGGCCCCGGGGCCCTGGGGCCCTGAGGCTGCAGCTACAGGGGTCGTGAGAGTTGTAAAAACCCAATATGGGTCCTGGAACCCACACTTGAGCTCTGTAAAAGCAGCAAGCACTCTTAACTGTTCAGATGTCTCTCTAGCCCTAAGGGTTAGTACCTTTGCCAGCAGAGCCCTGACCCACCATACATGAAGCCCTTGGCTTTATCCCCACCACTATGTAAACTAACTGAGGCAGTGGCACATGCCTCTCATCAAGACCAGGCCTTTAAAAAAAACACACACAAAATAAAAAAAAACCTGTAATCTTAAAACAAAAAAAACAACTCTTAAATTTGAAATAAGTTTGAAACCAAACTTGGTTGGAAAAACGAGAAACTATAACCAGTAAACTCACCTTAACTCAAGTTTATATATAGTACAGAGCCAGGACCTCTGCTACCCTCAGACAAGCAGCCGCCAGTCTGCTCCCTCAGTCCTTGGGTTCTAGGAGTGGATATAAACTAGGCATGTGTGTTTATGTGTCTGCATTTGTACAAAGCATGTAGAAATCTTGTTTGTCTCTTCCCTTTAGGGCCTGCACAACAGGGTGCAATATGTCCGCACACTAGTTGCATCGCTCGACTGTGTTAGAGGTAATCTGCAGGGCAGGGAAAACAGCTAGCAGTGAAGCCCAGCATAAGGCACCTGAGCAGCATGGGTGAACTACTGTGTTCAATCCCTAGACCCCACAAACAGATAAGAGGATATGGCGGGGTCTATGTAAATGTAACGTTGTTTTATAAGAGACTCACGCACCCATGGGTTTTGGGATCCATGTGGCTTTTGAAGTCAATTCCCCTTATAGCCACACCTTTTTTTTTTTTTTTGGTGGTGATGGTGAGGGTTTGAGACAAGGTTTCTCTGTGTAAAGCTGTGGCTGCCCTGGAACTCACAGAGATCCTCCAGTCTTTGCCTCCCAAGAGCTGGGATTAAAGGCAAGCACCAACATGCCCGCACCACACCTAATCTTTAGTGAAACACATCCCAACAGTAGGACAAGAAATTCCTAGTTGAAAGAGTTAACTTCACCTGAGGGTACAATACCAAATTATTTGTACAGTGTTACTAAAAAACTGAAGCACATACGGCAAATTACAAGTTGGCACAGAAACAAATGAACTAAAAATGAACCTTCTGTCCCCCACCAAACCAACCTTCACACCTCCCAATTTCTTTCTTTTCTTTTTTTACCTTTCAGAAAGCAGTATGACCAATCCAGACCTTTTAGGGTCCAAAAACCGTGGTTTTCTGAAAGGGTAAAAAAAAAAGGCAGGCGAAAGAGAGGGAGAGAAGGGGTAAGGGAAGGGAGGATAAATAAAAGGGGAGGAAAGAGATAGAGTCATTTCAGATTCTGCCTCCCCCACCCCAATAAAAAAGTGTGTGTGTGTGTGTGTGTGTGTGTGTGTGTGTGTGTGTGTGTGTGTGTGTGTGCGGCTGTGGAAATAAGACCACCTGCAGTTACAGGCAGGTCTGAGTTGCCTGACATGGGTGCTGATAATCAAACTTGGGTCCTCTGGAAATTAGCAAGCACTTTTAACCACTGAGTCACCTCCAGCCCCCATTTCGGATTCTTCATTGTCTCAGGACCCTCTCTGAAGAAATGGAAGACTCAGTCACCCACCATGGTGACTGAAGTTACTTCACAGGAGCATGAGATCAAAGGCGACTACATCCATACCCCAATTCCAGATATCCCCCTTCTCCAAAAAGAAAAACAGCACAGGACACAACCATTATTCTTAGTAAAAACTGGGGTAGAATTACAATCACTGTGTGTCCTGCTAGGAGCTAGAACCCAGTGTAACACTAAGTTTATATCTCTCGGAGGTCAATCACCTACCTCACAGGATGAGGTGGAAGAGAGGATCAAATTTGGCTGATTCTCTATGGTCCTATCTTCACTTCTGTCTGTTAAACCAAGTTTGCTTACATTCATCCCCAAACTAATACCTATTCCAGTACTCAAAGAACTGAGTTGTTTATGGGGGAGCTGGCAACTCTAAGAGAAGACAGATAAGCAAGAGCAGTCTATAGAGTGAGAACCTGAGCTGAAGGGGTCTTGCAATTGCATGGCTGGGTAACAGGAGCTAATTACTTAAAGCTAATTCTGAGCAGTCTCAACACAATATCCAAGACATCAAAATTAACATACCTGGTCCCAAATCCATCAATACTGACTTCCACAGAGACCCTCAATAATAGCTAGTTATAAAAATCAGACAACAAAACTCAAGCCAGCAAATCTTTGCAACTCTCTTTTGCTATTATCAGTTGATCTTTGTATAACAGAATTTTCCTCTTTTTATTTTCTTTTCTTGTCGCAAATCTAAGATAGTTCCTTAATTGACTGGCCTCTTTCACTACATAAATTATACACAAAAGCACACTAATAGAGTAATGGAATTCTTCCCCAGTTGTTGGTGAATGCCAATATACCAGAGGGCTCTCAAGAGCATGCCATAATAAGAAAATAAGAGCCGAGTGAGTTCTCTACAAACCTATATTAAGAACAGTGACTCAAGAGCCAATCTACTAGGCCCAACACTCAGTGTCATCCCTCTCTAGTTCTGTGACCTTGGGCAGGTTATTTAATATCTCTGTATCTGTCTCCTTTGTAAGATGTAGATAATAATAGAGCCGTCTCACAGAGCTGCCGCGAGGTTTGAGTCAGTGTGTGAGAACCATGCAGCACCGTGCTTGTCACTCACTAACTACTATGTGAACGCCAACGTTTTCAGATGTGCAGGTTTAAAGCAAAGTGTTAAAGTGTAAAAATCTACTAATATGAAGTAAAGGTGATATTACAGTCATTTTTTTTAAACTGTATAGTTTTGGTATTCCTTAGTGTTTCCCTTAAAAATTTTTCTTTAAAAGACAGAAAAAAGGTAACACTAACATAATACAGTAGCTACCAGAGTATTTTTTTTTTTGGTGGGGGGATCTAAGAGATTTTACTGGTTCATGAAATCTGAACTCCTAGCTCTAGTAAAAAGGCAAAAATCACCAGTCTTCTAGTCTCCCTTCGGCTCAAAGAGCAGTCAGGCTACAGGCAGCACTCTAACCGCTGCTTAGCCTGATGCCACCTCGAAGTACTCAAGATGCACTTTCTTTTTCTCAGGCTGACCTTGAACTCAGAGACCCACCTGCTTTTGCTTCCCTAGTGCTGGGATTAAAGGCATGTACCACTAAACCCAGCTCTTTTTCATTCATTAGTCAAGAAACTATGGTCTTTTTTGTTAAAATAGATATTCTAATCATGTATATTCTCTAAGGAGTTAAACTGAAAGTTATTCTCATGTTTTAAAAATAATTCTGCCAAAACAGATACAAGTAAAACGTTCCGAAGGCCAATCCCACAGCATGTTGCTATACTTACCCTATATTCAAAATCTGCAAACTCCCTGCCCCCACGACCACCTCTGAATCCACCACGAAAACCTCGAGGAGCAGTGAAGGTCCCTCCTTGGCCACTGCCACGTCCTCTACCACCACGGAAGCCAAGGCCCCCTCGACCTCGGTAGCCCCCACGGCCACGATGAGGACGAAGCGGGATCCCAAACGTCTCAGCATTTAACCTTCTCTCCTCAGCCCACGTTGGTCTCCTGTCTCTGTCATACAAGAGCAGATGGACATTAGTGTGTTAGCTCAAAAAGTGGATCCCTCAGCAAGTCTATGTAGCCCCAATTCCAGATAAATTTAATTGATTTCTCAAAATTAATTAACAACAACAAAAAAACAAAGCAGTTAATGTAAATTCTTCCAAGCCTTCCTGGCATGCAAGCCCTATACATTTCTGTAGTATGTTTTCACATGATACAGAGACTAGTTTCTTATAAATACAACTGATAAAAACCTTAATATGAAGATAATTAAGACTGTAAGAATTTGCAGATTCCACTTGACCCATAGAAAGGAAGACAGAGCTTGACCCATAGAAAGTCTTCTCTTAGAGAAGCTAGGAGATGGAGGCCTCGTATCCTAGCTCAGTCTCTGGACCTGATGCAATTAACCTAGCAAGAGCTTGTGTGGTTACAGTAGACGTTGGGCCTAGCAGGCTCAGGCCTTCCTATCCACGCTTAAACTCCACCAAGCTGCAGTCAGGACAAAGGTGATGTGATGTGGACAGCATGGCTTCTGCAGTTCTTCACTCACTGTGCTGGGTTGTCCCTTTTCAAGTCTGGACATTTTCTGGACCTCTAATATGACAGACTGTACTATATGAGTCAATTTTGAAGAAACATTTCCTTCTGGGTCTGGTTTCATTTGAATTACAATGCAGACAGGGTAACAGAAAGGAAAGGTTTATATGCTATACTAACGCTTCTGTTTTAACTAGTATCTAAATGTAACTAAGCCCTTACAAAAGTATAAGCTGCTCTTTTCAAGACAGATCTCCTATAACATAGGTTGGCTCTGAACCCCTCATCCTCCTGACTCCACCTCCCACCCAAGTGCTGGGATTATAGGTTAAAGTCCATGATTATTTTTCTTTCTTCTTGATTTTTTGAGACAGGGTTTCTCTGTAGCTCTGTGAAGCCTGTCCTGGAACTCACTCTGTAGACCAGGCTGGCCTCTAACTCACAGAGACCCACCTACCTCTGCCTCCCAATTAAAGGTGCGTGCCACTATTCCTGGTCCCTTTATGTTTTTATTTATTTTCACTATTTAAAATTATTTGCAGAGGTGTGTGTGTGTGCTGGTGTGTGCCACTACTCCCCAGTCTCTCTTTCCTTTTGTGATACTAGTAGGATACAGCCTAGGGCCTTGCATATGCTAGGAAAGTATTCCTCCACCGAGCTACAGCCTCAGCCTTTACTGTTTTACAAGGAATATCATTTTAAAACTTTTGGGCTGGTGAGATGGCTCAGTTGATAAAGGTGCTCGCCAGCAAGTTTGACATCTGGGTTTCATTCCTGAAAAAAAAACATGCTAAGAGGAAAGAACCGATTTCTCTTAAATTGTCCTCTGGCTACCACATCCACTCTACAGAATGTGTGCATGCAAAAAAACAAACAAACAGTAACTTCTTTTAGGAAAAGAAAAAAATCATTAGTGGCTCACAACCTTCTCTAACTACAATTCCAAGGAATCTGATGCCCTCTTCTGGCCTGTGGGCACTGCATGCACAAGATGTACAGACAAAATACACATGCAGGCAAAACACCACTATAACGCATAAAATAAAAAATGGTAAATCTTATAAATTCATTGCGGTCAGAGGTATGTCATAGGTACATGTCAATGCCCTGAGAGTACATGAAAAGACAGTACCTATTATCATCACAGGAAATGTTGTCAAAGAAGGATTTAGTTTTGTCGTAGTAGCAGTTGGGTCCAAGAGGATCTTCTTCATCAGCATTTCCTTCACTGTTCTGTGTATCAACTCCGGAGTCTCCTTTATCTTCACCATTTACAGGTTTCTCTTGTTTCTCAAGTTTATCTTCTAATGAAAAACATGCAAGTTAAGATTCTAAACATCCAAGCTGTAAAACATCTTCATCTCAAAGACCATAATTATTTTCTGATTAAAAAAAAAAACCTACCTTTTAATTTAAGTTTATTATGAAACTCTCTGTCGATTTCCTCCTTGTTAAATTGTGCATTTGCACTTTCAAAGTCAAAGTCTTTCTCAAATTTCATTGGACCATCTCGACGAATACCAAATCTTCCCCTGCCACCTCGATGGCCCCCACGTCCTCTCCTTGGAACAGAAGGAACACCTGGAACTACGCAAGAAAGAATATAACAAACATTCAGCATGTAGCAGCTGGTTTAGGACAGTACTGTGGTCTTTGTATTAAACGATCTACAATATAAACATTTAAAGGTCTCTATATGTACAGCATATATGTATTTTTATATAAATGAGAAATGGGGGGTGGAGTGGAGAGATGGTTCAATGATTAAAAACTACTGACTCCTCTTGCAGAGAACCTGTGTTAGTTCTCAGCATTCACATGGTTTACAACCATTCAAAAACTCTAGTTCCAAGGAGTGACTTACGTCTTCTTCTGATCTCGGCAGGTACTAGGCACACATGTACACAGACATACATGAAAGTAAAGCATGCATACACATATAATAAAAATCTTAAAATAACAACAAATTTCCCTGAAATTGGGGCTGAAGAGATGGCTCAATGGGTAAGAGCTAGCTGTCAAGCCTGACGACCTGCGTACAATCCCTGGGACCCACATGATGGTAAGAGAGAACTGACTTCCACAAGTTATCCTCTGACCTCCACATCTGTACTGTGACACACCGGAACAATGGCACATATACAGAAATAAACAAATACAACAAACAAAAACAACTCCTGCAAGTTGTTCTTTCATCTCTATGGGTGCACTGTAGCATACACATATCCATATACACAGAGAAAAGCAAACAAACAGATGTTAAAAAGACATCAAAAAGAATTAAGTTGCTAGTGGTACACACCTTTAATCCCAGCACGTGGGAGGCAGGGAGAGGTAGATCTCTGTGAGTTTGAGCCAGCCTGGTCTACAGAGCTAGTTCCAGAAAGACTCCAAAGCGAAACCCCGTCTCAACCCCGACCCCAAGAGAGAAAAAGTTGCTAAGTTAGTATGTATATTAAAAAATAGAACATAAAAGTTTTTAATGTAATTTTTATAGTTATGCCTATGAAGACCATAACAAAGAGATGTATAATTGACAGATCTGGAGCCTTCTTCACTGTATTAACACAGGCTCTAGAAATTCTGTTCCTTCTGCCATGTACCTCATACCCAAAGTGTCAGGTTCTTTGTGGAAAGGATAACAGGAAATAAGATGTACGTAAGAGCATAAGCGAACACTAATTAGCACAAATTGCAGGGCAGGAGATGCTTTTCTCACAATTCAGAGAAAACAACAGCCAAGAGAAGCACCAGTCCTGACTGGTTCCAAGCACTTTCCTGCTTTCACTGTTTCCTCTAAGCAGCTCCTCTTATTCAAGTCTTCCGGGTCTATGTATTCTCTTTCTACAACACCACCACAGGATCTCAGTCAATCTCTGAGATGTGATAAAGCAATACAAAGTAGTATAATTCACAGTGAAAACTTGGGAACCCAAACATCCAGTACATGTGTGACTAAGAAAAAAACAGAACACGGAATAGTACTTAGTGTGAGTTTAACTTAAAAAAATATGTACAACACCGAGTATGATGAATTCAATGAAGTACAAACTGAATAGTTCTATGAACTGTGTAACATACTGACAAGAATCAGAAGTGACTACAAGGTAACAGGGCTGTGCTCATTGTTTGCTAAGGAATAGCAAACTGAATTTGAGAAAAAACAACCATAAACAACAGATCCAGACCATTAAGTTTAGATAAGCAGGTCTTTTAACACATTCAATTTTATTTTTAAAAGCAGCTCAGTTCCACGCCAGGAAACAGGGCATGATTCACCTTAAAGTTTGCATAAAGAATACCCATGAGTGTAAAATCCAAGGAGAAACTGTAAGAACATTGTTCTGTTAGTGACCCTTAGTGGTGGATGAGGGTAGTGAAGCTTTTTAGTTATCTTTTGCTTATTTTGTGATAATAGAGACTGGATCTAAGGCATTCTGGATACTAGGTAAGCATTCTACCATTGAGTGTTATCTCCAACACAGGTGGTGAGTTTAAGGACTTTCTTAAGATAAATTTACTTATTACTTAATAAAGTATTATTAAAAGATTTAAGAAAAGATTACGTGTATACATGTGCATGCACTGCCTGCAGAGTCAGAAAGGGGTGCATGAGATGCCAGCTATAGTGCTAGGAAACAAATATTTCTCTGCAAGAGCAGCAAGCGCTCTTGACTGCTGAGGCATTTCTCAAGTTTCTTAACTTTGCATGATAAAATATGGTAATTATTCTAAGAGATTCATTCACCTGTTTAAAATATAGTAACCACTCCAAAACAAACAAAATATAAAAATCCACACAGAAAGCAGTAAGCCACTATCCAGGAGGTGAAGGAGGAGAATCTCTTCAGTCCAGGAGGTCCAGGCCAGGCCAGGCCACAGAGAGAGCACCCCAAACAAGTAGAGGTGAAATGAGAGCTCATACAACACTTAAAAACAGCACACTGAGGTACCTAACAATAAATACAAAGATTACTTCCTAATCGCCATCTAAATTAAGGTGATTGATTATATGTTACTATTATGCTATAACTTGGAACAGTTTTAGCTTTTATTTTCCATTAATAAATTGGAAATTAACAAAACCATGCTTTTTAAATATTAAATATTGTCAAAGAAAATGTAAAACCTCATTAAATCAATAACCACAAAAGAAAACGAAAAGTTCTTATATAGTACTTCATTTAAAAAGACAGCTCAGAATCCAGGCGGCGGTGGCGCATGCCTTTAATCCTAGGGGCAGGTGGATCTCTGTGAGTTCGAGGCCAGCCTGGTCTACATGAGCTAGTTCCATGTTTATCCTGGTTTTGTTTGTTTGTTTTTGTTTTACAAGACAAGGTTTCTCTGTAGCTTTGGAGTCTGTCCTAGAAGTAGCTCAGGGGTTTAGAGTACTCATTGCTTTTAGGAGGTAACCCAGGTTTGGTTCCTCAGGTTAGGTGACTCACAACTATAAGTAACTCCAGTTTCAGGGGATCCAACAAGCATGTGGCACATATAAATGCATATAGGCAAAATATTCATTTACACAAAATAAATTTAAAAAAAAAGCAAAAATCTTTGGGCTAAATCAGTTGGCACATGCCTACAATGCCAGCACTTGGGGAGTTGGAGACCATCCCTGGTTATTCAGTAATTTCAGACTAGCTTGGGATGCATGAGACTGTCTTAAAAAAACAAAAACAAAAACAACCCCCAACTCTAGATTTTTAAATATTTCTTTTATCAGATTTAGTAGCAAGCACCTTTATCTAAAGAGCTAGCCATCTTGCTGGTGCCTTAAATACAAAAAAGGAAGAAGGGGGCTGGAGAAATGGTTCAGAGGTTAGGAGAATTGGCTGCACTTCCGGAAGACCTGTATTCAATTCCACAGATCTGGTGCTTTCTTCTGGCCTGCAGGCATACAATGCAGGCAGAAAACTGCATATATAATAAATAAATCTTATAAAGAAAATTTTGTTTTGGGGACTGGAAATTGCTCAGAGGTAAAGAGCACTGGCTGATCTTCCAGAGGACCTAGGATTCCCACCATCCACATAACAGTCCACAGCTGTCTGTAACTCCAGCTTCAAGTGATTCTGACCTCTGTGGGCACCCAGGTACACACTTGGCAATCATACACACATACATACATGCAGACAAACACTCAATATACACTTAAAAAACAATTCAATGGGCTGAGAATTCCTGAGAGTAACATTCTCCTGCTATACAACTGTGAGGGCTGCAGTCCAGATGCCCGCCACCTACATAAATGCTGGACGGGCATTGTAGCTCACACCTATGATCCCAGCTCTCAGAAGGCAGACACAGGGGATCCCTGGAGCAAGCCAGCTAGCTAAACTAGCCTAATTAGCAAGCTTAGGGTTCAAGTAAGAAAGCTTTCCTCAGTATATAAGATGAAGAGTGATTGAGGAAGAGATCTGATGTCAACCTCTGACCGCCATACACATGCCCATAGACACATAAGCATGAGGACTCAAGTTCTGAAGATAAGCGGATCCCTGGAGCTCAAAGATCAGCCAGCACAGTCGAGTTAATGAACTCCAGGTTCAGTGAGAGATGCTTCCCTCAAAAATAATGTGGAGAGTAATCAAAAAGACACCAAATATTACCCTCTGAACTCTACTCCCATGTGCACATACATGCATTATGAACCTGCATGCACATATATCCACAAGAACATGTGGATCCCAAATCCAAAGACAACTGTGTATCATTAAGTAAAGTCTTTTCCAGAAAAATAGTACTTCAGAAAAATTAAATATAGACATAAGAAAATAAAAAAAGTTCATTGTGATATTAGGAGTCCATTTTCCAGCTTCTTTCCCAACTGTATACTAGCAAAACTAGGAAACAGATATCGGCAGAATGCAATTAACCAAACTACATCTTCCTAAGACGTCACCAACTTCTGACATTCAACAACTGGTCTGTCTTTTTATGGAGGTCAGCAACAGTTTGCCCCATGTGCAGACTCACAACAAGCCGCTGCCTTGGGGTCAGTCCTCTGTAGTCTACAATTCCCACCTTTATTTTATAGCAACTATGCATTTTTTTGAAATGCTTTCCCCCATTGAGATCCACAGCACACTGCCTTCAGATTCAGGTAGCTGCTGGGTGTGGTGGCACACGCCTTTAATCCCAGCACTTGGGAGGTAGAGTTCCAAGACAGCCAGGGCTATACAGTGAGGACCTGTCACAACCAGCCAAGCAAGCAAGCACAAAACCCCTCAAATCAAATAAACCCAAACCAGCTATAGCCAGGGAACTTACCCATTTGCCTCTTGCTATCATTTCTGAGCTGCTCATTTTCTGGCCTTGGGACTTTGTGTACTTCAGCTATAGAAAGAGACATGCAAAGTGACAAATCAATTCAATATACATACCCAAAAAATTTCCACAAAGTTAGAATGGAGATGACAACACCCCAAACAAACAAAAAAAATCCCACATACTCACTCCCACCACCTCGAATCAAATTTGAAAGACCGAACACTATTAAAATAAAGTTCAGCTTAAACCTGCTAGGGTCATTCACATAAAGTAACCCTCTTAATGAAATGAGGAGATGGAGAGTGATCAGTCAGTGCAGGAACAGTAAACAGCTCAGCTCTACCTCGCCTGTGCTCTTGGTTGTCTATTGCTTTCTGGCTGGTAGATGGCAAAGGCCTGGTTGGTACAGGGCTCCTTCTCCCAACAGGTGCTGGAGCAGGTAAGTGGGCCGAGGCGGTCTGTACTGCTTGTTCCATGGTTGGACTTTTTCTCAAAGGGTCTAACTGAGGGCTTGATCGACCTAAAATGTAACCAAAAGATAATAAACTACCCTAACCTAGAATTCCAAAACCATCTAGACCTTTTAAAAAAAGTAAGTCTAGAATTTTATTCTGCTAACTCAAATCCTCAGCATAAACTGAATTAATTTTATTAGACCAGTGCTTAAATCTACTTATCTTTAGTGGGCTGATTATTCAGCCAATGAAAACAAAACAAAAACAAACAAAATACTCCACAAAAAATACAGTAACAACATCACTGCCATGAATTTATCCGTGTTTCTTTCTTTCTTTCTTCGGTTTTTCAAGACAGGTTTTTTTCTGTGTTAACAGTCCTAGCTGTCCTGGAACTCACTCCATAGACCAGAGTGGTCTCAAACTCAGAGATCTGCCTGGCTCTGCCTCCTGAGTCCTGGGATGCAAATATCATGCTGTAGGCATATCAAATGGAGGCTTTCCTAATCACAGGATTATACTGACACATTCAGATTTTTTTTTTTGAGACAATCTCTGGCCTTCAGCTCCTGATCCTCCTGCCTCCATCACCCAAGTGGTAAGATTCCAGGTATGAATGCCCACGTAAATGACTAAAGCATGGAATTCTGCTCTAAGAATGTACAGAAGCATGGCAGGCAGATGGTTCTTACAAGCCTTACCTGTTTGGGTAATTAAATGTCAGAATTTAAAAGACAGCAAAAACAAACTCTTCTGAGAACTCTAGAACAGTCACACTCATTCCCAAAGTCATATAGAAACTCTCCTGCTGTGTCTGTTTATCAGGGGTTTGACTTATTTATTTATTATGTATATAATGTTCTGCCTGCATGTATGCCTGCACACCAGAAAAGGGCACCAGATATCATTAGAGACAGTTGTGAACCACAATGTGGTTGCTGGAAAATGAACTCAGGACCTCTGGAAGAGCAGCCAGTGCTTTAAACCTCTGAGCCATCTCTCCAGCCCCTATCATTGCTTTTCTGGGAAGAAAGCCTGAAACTCAGAAATCATCAGTACAGAAATAAAAACAAAAACAATGGGAGACACATAAAGTGAGTCACTGGCTCATTTGCTATACATTAAATTTCTTTTTTACTAATAACTTATTAATCACGGTGTTGATTTTGCTATAAATAGGAAATGTAGAGTATATGATTAGGAATAAATCCAGAAATGATTTCAGCAAAATCAAAACAATATTTTTGAGTGTTTGAGTGACCATTACATTCTTATCATAGAGTTAAAAGAAAATTTCATGTTATTTATGCAAAATTCAGAAATTTATTTAGTTTTTTTTTTTGTTTTTTTTTTCTTTTTTTTTTTTTTGCGACTGTTTCACTGTGTAGCCTGGGCCGGCCTGGAACAGAGATCCATAAGCCTCTGCCTCCAAAGTGTTGGTATTAAAGGTGTTTACTACCACGACCAGTTTTATTATTTTCTTTTTAAAAGATTTTATTTTATTTTTGTTCTGTATATGTGTTTGTCTGTGCACCTGAATATGAGTGCTTGAGGAGAAACTCCTGGGGCAGGAGTTTTCCGTGGGGCTGAGTTGTTTGATACACATACCTTGCAAGAGCAGCACAAGCTCTTGCTGAGTCACCTGTCCATTCCCCGAAATCCAAACATTTTAGTTGGTGAAATTTAAATGGATTCTTAGGCTTTCTGTGCCATAGATTTATACAAATATCCACATCAAAATTTAATAAAAATACTTCTGTTTCCAAGTCTTCAGTACGAGGTAAGGAATCCAATCTTACTTTTCTTAAACTACCAGACATCAACAACACTTATAGGAATAATCAGCCCTTTTCTACTATAATTTAATCTAGAAATCTTAATCATCTACATAATCCCACTCCTTTCCCTATTGTGCAGAGGATCAAACCCAGATCAAAACACACAGCTAGGGAGTGCTCTATCACTAAACCATACCACCAGATATTACATTTTGTATTAATGGTGGAGCTGTTTCCAACATTGTATACTGCTTTATTCATTTCTAAAAATTTATTCTTATAGTTTTATTATACCAAGTAGGTAAACTTGTAATTTTTATTTTTCAAGTATGTTCTGCTATATGTCCAGGTGTATTTTAACATCTATTTTTTACAATTTTTTTTTTAAATGTATATGATGCTTTGCCTGCATGTGTACCATGCATGCGCAGTCTCCACAAAGGAGAGGAAGTTCGAACTTCTGAGACTGGCGTTACACATGATTATGAGCCTTCACAAGGATGTTGAGAATCAAACCTGGGTCCTCTGGAAAAAAGCAGCAGTGCTCTTAAACCCTGAGCCACCTCTCCAATCCTATTTATCTATTGTTCTTTCTTCTTCTTCTTTTTTTTTTTTTTTTAAAAAAAGATTTATTTATTTTATATGTATACAGGCATACCAGTAGAGGGCACCAGATCTTACTACTGATAGTTGTGAGTCACCATGCGGTTGCTGGGAATTGAACTGAGGACCTCTGGAAGAGCAACCAGTGCTCTTAACCTCTGAGCCATCTTCCCAGCCCCAAAGTCTCATTTTATAATTAAGGAAATTAAGGCTTATTATTTTTCAGTAAGGGCTCTAACATAAAATATGGCAAAACAAGATAAAAACACATTTACATTAATTTTGAAAAGTCTGAAAAAACATAACAAAATATAAATATCATCACTTGTGGGTAGCAAGATTATGGTTTTGTTTTATTCTTTATGTTTCTATTTCTAAGACATTTACAGAAAATCTTTAAAATTGAATACACATCTATATATTTAAATTTTTCTGTTTAATTACGCTCGAGTGTGAGGTATTTTTCAGTTCCCAAGGAAGCTAGAGGTTATCAGCTTAGATCCCACTGGAGTCATGGTCAGGTCTGAGCTGTCCCATGAGGGTACTGGGGACTCAACTCAGGTCCTTAACAAGACTAATTCTAATTAAGTCCTCTTAACTGGAGCCAACTCCATACTCACTATGTCAGCCAGCACGAGCAATGCTGGCTACAATTACTTTAAGGCTTGTGCCTTAAAGAACAAAACATACAGGATTATGTTTATTAGTACTGGCATGATTTTGATATTCACCAGTCACCCTATGACTGTTCCACCTTTACGAAGTGAAATCTACACTGCACTACTGAAAAAGTAAAGCAACAACCCATCATACTGACTGCAGCAGTGGACACAGCAGACACAGGACTGTGTGATTAAAGATTATGAGACTATCTCGAAGAACAGAATTTTTTCAAAAATGACAACAGGATCCCTTAAGCTTACTAAAATGTTAATCTCCAGGTTCCAGGGCTTCTAATATTCCAGATCTCACTTATGGCCTGCATTTTCAGAAGCACTACAAGATGGGTCTTTTGTGGTGATCCAGAAACTGAGGGTCCCCCGTATCTGTATGGTCTTAGGAGAGACTCAATATGCACATCAGCAGTACACTTCTTTGGATGGGTTTTCAAATTCACCTAGCATAGTTCAACGTTCAGTTGTGAGTCTAGGACAAAACCGATGATAAACTTTGAAAACAAATGTTAAACACAGAATGTTCATTATTTCAATTCCAATGTGTAGAAAGTTTAAAAAGTACAAATAAATAGTAGAAGCCATTAAGCAAAACTTTATTGCATAGAGTAACCAGGAAAAAAAAATCCAAACTATTGAAGTTTGGTTGGCATACACTTGTAACCTCAGCACTCAGAAGGTGAAGACAAGAATATACTGAATTAGCCTAAGATAAAGAAGCAAAAGTTCTGTCTTGAAAACAAAATTTAAAGAGCCAAGCACCAATGATACATACTGTTCCTAAACCATCAGAACAAAGCAAAAACTGCTAGGGAAGTTTAGAATCCAAGTACTTGATAGGCAGAACAGCTTACCTTGGGCTAGCTGTGGTTTTACAGATCTTGTATCTTGTGTGAAGGCAGAACCAACTGCGCTGCTCTGGGATAAGGTACTGCTATTTGATGCTTCTGATCCAAAGGATGTCAAGGAGTTCCCAGCTTGAAAAGATTAAAACAAACAAACAAACAAAAAATCATCATTTTACTGATTGTCTGGGTATCCAACCCATACTTATAAAAATTATTAATCCTAAAATTAAAGTTTACAAAATATGAGAAATCAATGGCAGTGTAGGGTGAAAACAATGGGACTACGTAGTCCTATATGGCTAACAGATTTAAGTAAACAGATTTTGGAAACATGTTGCAAAAATAGAGACACAATCAGATAGTGAACAGCAGAAACAATACAGTAGACACTGACATTAATTTCAATTATTTCTGTAAGGTGAATCAATAGATACTTCTGCTAGAGCTTTCCATCATTAATGGCAGTAGACAACAGACTTGGTCTGATAACGCTTTCTACTCTGAAGAACTATGGTGCTGTCTTTTGCCCAAAGCAGCTACAAAAGAGTGAGAATTATGAGTAACAAAATGACTAGAAAGGACCCAGTTCTCTGCCATACTTGTTCCACGAATCTTCTCTAAGATGAGTAATTGAGGCTTTATATACCACACTCTGTTAATATTCCATCCAGGAAAGTTGTCCCTGTATTTCAACAATCCCTATCTCACCTCTCATTTGTATACCTCTATGATGGTAGTCAGAATAAGCTCTTAATAAAATATATTTACACTGCTATAGGATTTGGGACCCTCTAATGGTTCCCAATGTCCCCCAATTATTACCTCAGTTTATAAAGCCCTCATTACCTGTGCCTCTTCTCACATCACTTTGCATATTTAAACTTGTGTAATCTATAAATCGCTCTTAAAATGCAATCTGTTCGTTTCTGGGGGCACTCCAGTTCTTTCAACTATTTCTAACTACTTCAGCCATGGTGTTTAAGACACTTTGCTGCTCCCCAGACTCCTCCTGAGCTGGTGAGTTCTACTCTTCCAAACTCTTAAAATGGGCCACCAGAATGTACTAGTGTCTCAACATGGAGAGCTCTCACCATCCCTCCAAGGCACATTCCAGGTAGGCTTCCACTCTGGCCAGCTCTGGAAGAGATGGAACATCACTCCCACACACTCTTGGAACATAGCAAGCATTTTTAAAGATCCTACTTGGGGGCTGGAGAGATGGCTCAGTGGTTAAGAGCATTGCCTGCTCTTCCAAAGGTCCTGAGTTCAATTCCCACAACCACATGGTGGCTCACAACCATCTGTAATGAGGTCTGGTGCCCTCTTCTGGCCAGCAGACATACACACAGACAGAATATCGTATACATAAAAAATAAATAAATATTTTTTTTTTTAGTGTTTTATTTTTTATTTTTTTTTTTGTAAATTTTATTAAATTATAAAAGTTTCCATTTCCACCCCCCCTCCCAACACCCTCCCACTCCCCCTACTCCCCCTCCTCCTCCCTCTTCGTCCCACAGGGCAGTCAGGGTTTCCTGCCCTGTGGGAAGTTCCAGTTCCTTCCCCCTCCCTCCAGGTCCAGGAAGGTGAGTGTCCAAACAGACTGGATCCCCAAAATCCATTATATGTAGAGGAAACAGGTCCCAGTGTCATAGTCAATGGCTTTTCAGAAAGACTTCGGGTCAGCCACAGTCAGAGAATCCGGCCAAATTCGGAGAGTCTGGTTAGATCACGTCCTCTTTCAGTCCCAGTCCAACTGGCCTTGGTAAACTCTCATCAGATCCGTTCCCTTGTATCAGTGGGTGATAGCATCCCTCGCAGTACTGATTTCGTTTTTCATGTTCTTCCTCCTTCTGCTTCTCATTTGGACCTCGGGGGGCTCAGTCCGGTGCTGCAATATGGGTCACCGACTGTATCGCCGTCCTTCGTCAGATGCAGGATCCTTCGGAAGGCCCTCTGGATCTAAATATTTTTTAAAAAAGATCCTGCTCTTGTTCTGGGGCTGGACAAACATAAGCTACCCTGAGGGTGTGCACTCTTATCCCCTTGCTTGCTGCCTGCTGGAGAGCCAATTCAATTGTAGCAAACTCTGTACCTTCCACTCTTCTTATCATGCCCCAGTTCTGCTACTGAGTCACAGCTGTAGCCCTCACACACTCTATCATTAGTGACAAGAACTTACTATGTAGGCTAGGATAGCTTCAAATTCAAAGTCATCCTGCCTCAGCTTTCCAGGTACCCGGGTGTGTTTGGGTTTCTGTTGCTGCGATGAAACACTGTGACTAAAGAGCAAGCTGGGGAGGAAAGGGTTTATGTGGCTTACACGTCAGCATTGCTGTCCATCACTGAAGCCAGGACAGCAACTCAAACAGGGCAGCATCCTGAAAGGAAGGCTTGCTTCCCCTGTAACTTCTGTATCTTCCCCTAAAAGCTGCCAGCCTTCCCCAATTCTCATTTAACTCTGAAAATATCAAGATATTATAAACTGTAAGGATAATTTGAAAATATAAGTTAATGACTGGTCATCTTGTAAATGATCAAATTCCTTCATATGTTCAGAACTGTATTTACAAATGAACATGCTAATAGTAATATAATTAATTTCTTACTCAGTCCACTGGCATCTAAAATGTTTAAATTTTCCATAATGCAAAGAACAGTCCCCAATTCCTCAGCTCTTTTCCTATGTAAAATTAGGCTATATCCCTTGCTTTCTAGAAGTTTTTACCATCTCTACAGTAATTTCTCTTGCTATCAGATGCCAAATAAGAAACAGATTCACCAAACAGGTTTCAAAGTAACTTTTTAACTATTCTACTTAAAAGAACTTGCTTTTATTGTATAGGATTGTTTTGGTTTTCCTGGGTTTTTTTTGTTTTTCCATATAAAGTTGATTATTGTTCTCTCAAGGTCTGTGAAGAATTTTGTTGGGATTTTGATGGGGATTGCATTGAATCTATAGATTGCTTTTGGTAGAACTGCCATTTTTACTATGTTGATCCTCCCAATCCAAGAGCATAGGAGATCCTTCCATTTTCTGGTATCCTCTTCAATTTTTCTTCAAAGACTTAAAGTTCTTGTCAAATAGATCTTTCACTTCCTTGGTTAGAGTTACCCCAAGATACTTTATGCTATAAGAAGGTGAACTCAAAGAAAAATATATAGTTATCCTCTTGGATATTGGAAGTAGACAAGATTACCAGGCAAAAGTTGGGAGCATGGGAGTGAGGGTGGGGGTAAGGGGAGATGGGGAGAGAGAAGGGAGAAGGGGAGGACTGGGGAGAGCTTGGGGGAATGGGATGGTTGAGATGGAGGAAGGGTGGATATGGGAGCAGGAAAGTAAATATCTTAATTAAGGGAGCCATTTTAGGGTTTTAGAGACTTGACTCTAGAGGGGTTCCCAGGTCCAAGGAGAGGTCCCCAGATTGTTCCTTGGAAGCAGAGAGAAGGGTGCCTGAACTGGCCTTGTCCCATAGCCACACTGATGAATATCTTGCATATCACCATAGAACCTTCATCTGGCGATGGATGGAGATAGAGACAGAGACCCACATTGGAACACTGGACTGAGCTCCCAAGGTCCAAATGAGGAACAGCAGGAGGGAGAACATGAGCAAGGAAGTCAGAACCACGAGGGGTGCGTCCACCCACAGAGACGGTGGGACTAATCTAATGGGAGCTCACCAAGGCCAGCTGGACTGGGACTGAAGGAACATGTGATCAAACCAGACTCTCTGAATGTGGCTGACAATGAGGGCTGACTGAGAAGCCAAAGACAATGGCACTGAGTTTTGATTCTACTGCATGGACTGGCTTTGTGGGAGCCTAGTCTGTTTGGATGCTCACCTTCTTAGACCTGGATGGAGGGGGGAGGACCTTGGACTTCCCACAGGGCAGGGAACCCTGACTGCTCTTAGGACTGGAGAGGGAGAGGAAGGGGAGTGGGGGGTGGGTGGGAGGGAAATGGGAGGAGGTAGAAATTTTTAATAAATAAAAAGAACTTGCTTTACAGTGATAGCTTCAGTAGTCAACTACCTGTGTTTCCTGATGAATAACTGGATAGAAAAAGGGTTCTCATAGGCTTCAAGAAATTGAATTGGACCAACCTCACAGGTCAAATGGATTCCAGATGGGTACTGCCAGTCTACAAGTCTGTTTCCCTACCTACCTACCTATTCCTGAGGGGTTGGACTCTCTTCTTCCTTTAAAAAATAAGAATTTTAAAACCGAGAAAGATCGTAAGAGATAAGACTCTGGCCTCTAGGATAAATCTGATTTAGAAAAACAAATTGTCAAATATCACAATCCAGGCTGATCCCCCTCCTACTACTGCTAATACTTTAAAAACTGCCTCAATGCTTTTTGCTCCCTTGATGACTAAGGAAGTATTTTCTCAAGTAACATATAAATCTTACCCACCTTAGTTGATGTGGGATTCAAGGGAGCATTGTGACAGGTACAGCATGCTGGAAACTTTCTCTATTTTCCAGTAATTTATGATTTGGGAAATGATGATAATCTTATGAGAACCACTTCCTTACAAATTACTAGAAGAAATCAAGCAAGCAACTACTGACTACGGTAAAGAAGGACTTTTAGAATAGCTTCATCTTCCAGCTACTGCCAAGCGAACTGTTGTTCCCTATGAAAAATTAATGGCTATTTTATTGAGAAAAAGTAGAAAAAGAACTAAAGAGCTTTTTGCCAAAGATGTCTCTGAGATAATTATCCTTTACACTGTTGATCAGTTGATTAAAATGTTGACTGATTTAGATGCTTGACAGATTGTTGAAACTGCTAACTCATTTAATTTTACAGTTCTTAAAGATATACCCTTTTCTTTTTCCAAAAGATTGTAAAGCAGAAACTTTGCCTTTAACCGGCTTCTTTAGTGTTTGCTGATGGCTCTTCTAATGATGTTGCTGCATTTGTTACTGATGAAAGACCAACTTCTTTTCAAACTAATTAAAGTTTTGCCCAAAAAGTGGAATTAAGGGTTGTTTTGAAGGTGTTTGAAACTTTGCTTAACCAAACTTCTAATCTTTATACCGACTTCTGTTATATTGCATGCTTGTCTCTTCATATTTAAACTGCTGTGTTTTCTCCCTCACAGACCACAAATTTTTCATTGCTATAAGCATTACAGTCCTTAATTCCATCATGGACACTGCCCTTTTTCATGGAACACAATGATGCCCATTCCCAACTCCACAAGCTTTAAATAGGAGAACTTGTTCATGCTATTCTCAGGCCTTGTCCCCTGAAGAAGTCACATGGCTCCTGGCATACCTTCTTACAGAACCCAGGACCAGCAGCAGCCCAAGGATGGCACCACCCACCGTGGGCTGAACCCTCCTCCAATGATCAGTAAAACAGAAAATGTCGACAGCTGGATCTCAAACATTCATGATCTTCTGAACTCTTCCAAGGGCTTGGGTCACTTATCCCGCTCTTCCCTCTGAAACACATACAGTCTATCTTCTAGGCTCGAGCTGGCTCCACTCCACAGCTGCTACTTACTGTTCTTCTTCCCATGGTCCTGCCATCTTCAAATATGCTGGGGTTCCTTGCTTGCAACTGGGTTACACTTTCATAGGCTCGCTTCATGGTCCCAAGCTTCAACTTCTTTGTATGACATTTTCAGTCCTGGGCCTTTGACTGCCACTTAGGCTACACCTTCACCAATGGCCTTTCTTGGCCTCTCATGGTGCTAGGTCTCAGCTGCTCTCAATGGCTTCTTCATGTCTTCAAAACCAGTACCACCTGGTTCACACAGCTATCAGCATGGGGCACAACCTTGGCCACCTCTGGAACGTAGTTTCTCTGTGTTCTCAGGAAACACCAGAAGACTTCCCTTGAGAGATGCTGGCCTCCTTGTCTTCTTTTTTCAATCAATCAATCAATCAATCTATCTATCTATCTATCTATCTATCTATCTATCTATCTATCTATCTATCAATCATCTACCTACCTACCTACCTACTGTATATCTTGCAGTTATGGACAGTTGTGAGCTGGACCAGAAGTCCGGGGATGGCACCACCCACCATGGGCTGGACCCTCCCCTATTGCTCACTAATTCAGAAAATGCCTTAGTGCTGGATCTCAAAGAGACATTTCCTCAGCTGAAACTCCTTCCTCTGATTACTCTAGCTGGTGTCAGTTTGATACACAAAACCACCCAGTACATAGGGTAATTAATAGGCACGAACCATGACGGCCTCCAAATCACTTTTTATTCAAGGCCTAAAAAGGGCCAATCAGGGTTTGCATTATTTATAGAGATTTTCAGCTGCTACAACACTATCTTTTAAAATGGTGGTTTTCTTTACACTGAGCTGTACCAGAATCTTTATAGGGAAAAAAAAAATCAGTATTTGGGTGGCTCTACTCCTGCTTTTCACTTGCCCATATTTGTCTAGCTTTATGCCAATAATTCACAGCTCTAATTATGCAATCTTTGTAAGTTTTGAAGTTGGGTGATATAAACCTCAAACTTCTGTTTTAAAAAGACCGATGGGACTTTGACATGAATGTTTAACCTGTGACTCAATGCGGGAGAGCTGCTTCTATAAGGTTCTGACTCCACCCATAGATGTTCCTGTGGAGCTTTAGTCTCTCATCAGCTCGTGGTTCTTTCTGTAGAGCAGAGCCTGCCTCAGCTTCAGCAGTTGTCATCTTCTGGGTCAGATAATACTTTGCCATTAGGAGTTGTCCCAGCACCCTGACTCTACCCATCACATGCCAATACAGCCCTTTTAAAAGCTCTTCATTACCAAATATCCCTCAGAGAATGTGGGCAATTTGGTCCTTCTCCCTTGAAAAAAGCTACCACAGAAGTTTTAAGGGATCTTTTGTTTCCGAGTATGTGGTGTTAAAATTATTTTATTTCATGCATATTGGTGTTTTGCCTGCAAGTGTATCTGTGTGAGGGTACTGGATCCTCTGGAACTGGAGTTACAGACAATTGTGAGCTGCCATGTGGGTGCTGGGAATCAAACTTGTTAACACTGGATGAACAGCCAGTGCTCTTAACCACTGAGCCATCTTTTTAGCCCTAAGTATGTGGTGTTACCGGCACTATTACTGTAAGCAGTGTTGTTTACATACTTTAATACTCTGTTTAGGTAAGGTGTCAGCAAATGTGTTCTGCAGGTGGTCTTTGTGATTTATGTTTGAACTGTTACGAATCAACTAGTTTGCACCATTTCAAATTATGTATTTTTTTCAAATTATCTTTACTAATTCCAAATTCACTTTCTGTGGCTTGAGAAGATACCAAATATGATGTCTGTGGCCCCTGATTAGGATCACTGAAGAATCAATTTCTACTTGCAGATAATCAACATTCTGGAACTGTTAGGATTTTGTGTGTGTGTGTGTGTGTGTGTGTGTGTGTATGTGCACGTATAAACGTGTGCATTTACTTAACTTACTCACTCACTCATTCATTCATTCACTCATTCATTCATTCCTTTGAGAGAGGGTCTAACTGTGTAGCACAGGCTGTTCTAGAGATCACTATGTAGACCAAGCTAGACTCACTCTCACAGACAGGTGTTGGGGAATATTATTTTCAGGTGCGTGTGACTTTCATTTGCATTGCATTTGTTTAACTCTGTGAAGCTGTGTTACTGTGCCTGTCTACAACATCTGACGATTCTAATAAAGAGCCAATAGTGAGGCAGGAGCAAGAATAGGCGGGGCTGGCAGACAGTATAAATAGGAGAAACGAGGAAGAAGAGGCGCAAGAGGACAAGGAGAGGAAGACATCAGGGCCCAACTGACTAGTCAGTCACGGAGTAAGAGGGAAGGAAAGGTATACAGAAATAGAGAAAGATAAAAGACCAGAGGCAAAAGGTAGTTGGGATAATTTAAGAAAAGCTGGCAAGAAACAAGTCAAGCTAAGGCCGGGCATTCATAAATAACAATAAGCCTCCGTGTGTATGATTTACTTGGGAGCAGGGTGGCTGGTCCCCCACAAAAGTCAAAAGAGTAAAATATCACACAATGGCCAGGTATTCGCCTGCCTTTGCCTTTCAGGCACTGGGATTAAAGGTGTGTGCCATCATGTTCATTCACATTTAGGATTGTTATAGCATTTGAATTAACTGACCCCTGTATCATTATGAAGATATGACCTTTACGTGTTATTAGTATGTATATCAGTTCTTTTTCATTGTCTTGGTGCCTTTTGTTCTATTCTTAGTAATTAAAAATTAATCTATACAGGGGACTGAAGAGATGGCTCAGCAGTTAGAAGTACACAGTACTCTTGTAGAGGACCTGAATTCAGTTCCCAGCACCCATGTCAGGTGGCTAACATGCAAGCATCTGTTTATTGAGTCAATATGCTGCCATTCTGCACATAAGAGTATTGAACTTAAGCACACATGACATACCAGCAAAACTATCTTAAATTATTCCTGTTGAAATAATCACCTGGGGTAAACAATGGGAGGAGGGAATCTAATTGTGCCCATGTTCTTGATTTTAACCTCTATTGTACAATTAATTAAAATGGGCAGTTAGAGACTGGGAATGTAGCTTAATTATATAGCGTTTGCCCTAAAAGGATGAGGCTGTAGGGCTGAACCTTGTAAAGGCAGGACTGCTGGTTAGTTTTTATTACTCACATTTCTAGAACTCCCTTTCCGCCCCAACAATACATGCCTGTTGTCCATTCTTTAATAACAATATAGAAATACTGTTTTGATACTTTACTTATCTGAGTTTTTTTAAGGATCTACAAATTAGGGGCAATAATTTTCATTTCTGCATAAACAATCTTGCAGAGATGATTTCAGCATCAACTTACAAAGACAGTGCTTAGAGAAAACCTACCTAGTATATTATATTTTCAGTGTAAAAGGATATCTCAGTGTGATTTATTTATTTTTGGAGGCAGGGTCTCATTTAGTCTAAGCTAGCCTCAAACATTTCACATCTGCCTCCGGGTTAGAGAGATAGTAGAGCAAAGCAGTTAAGAGCACATACTGCTCATGCAGAGGTCCTAGGTTCCCTGCACCAATAGTCCCAGAGGATGTAATACTTGTCATGATGCCACGGGCTCCTACATAAATGTGCCCATGCATGCATGCAGGCAGGCACACGCGCGCACACACACAATATATATATATAAATTTAAAAATAAATCAATCACATATATTTAGACCGTCTGCCTTCACATCCGTGCTGGGAACAGAAGTACGGCCCCCACATCCAGTTAACTGTGGTGTTAGCATCAAACTAAGGACCACCTGCATGCTATGCAAGCACTCTATCAACTGAGCTGCATCCCAAGACTCTTGTTTGGTATCATTACTTTATCGTAAGCAAGAGCAAAACACCCTTTCACATGTTTTTTGGGACATTTGTATTTATTTTTTGGAACTCTGTGTAACTCTGGCTGTTTGGGAACTGGCTTTGTAGACCAGGTTGGCTTTGAATTCAGAAATCAGCCTCCTGGAATTAAAGGTGGGTGCTACCACTCCTAGCTTGTCTTTATTTTGTTTTTGTTTTTAATATGTATGTGTGTGTTTAAGACACTTGTACATGTGTATACAAGTGTGCATAGAGGCCAAAGGTCAACATTGGGTGTATTCCTTAGTTGTGCCTTGTCTTTTTTGAGACAGGGTCTCTCCCTGATCCTGGAGTTCACCATTCATCTAGACTGGCTGGCCACTGTGCTTCAGAGATTCATTCATCTCTGTCCCTGGCCTTTCTACCCATCTCAATAGCTGTGCTCAACTTTTATGTAAGTAATGAGGAACTGAACCCAGAGCCTTGTGGGCTAAGCCAACTCTCCTGGACATACTATTGGCCAATCAGTATTGCAAATAATAGTTTCTGAGTGATTATTTCAGGTATGGACTGCTAAGTTAAACCAACATAAAGGTATCTTGACTTCAGAATTTGAGTCTAAGGATATGCTGCTTTGGAAAAGTGGTTCTGCTTTGTTTCCACAGAAGATGAGAACCTGTGGTTTGATGGACCAAGACACACCCCCAAAGGTCACCATGAACACCCCCAAAATATTACTTCACCCAACAAAAAGTAGGAGAAAACTATGCCCAAATTCCCAAATATTGTTTATAAATGTTTGTTTCCATTTAAAGGGAGATATGCTATAGAGATTTGCATTGGTATGGATCATGGTTTGTTGATACAAATTTAAGGTCAATTTTGTTATATGTATATTTCTGCTCTTGATTAAGGTACTGTGTTTGTGCAACTCATTTAAAAAATGTAATGTACGGGGACTGGAGAAATGGCTCAGAGGTTAAGAGCATTGCCTGCTCTTCCAAAGGTCCTGAGTTCAATTCCCAGCAACCACATGATGGCTCACAACCATCTGTAATGAGGTCTGGTGCCCTCTTCTGGCCAGCAGGCATACACACAGACAGAATATTGTATACATAATAAATAAATAAATAAATAAATATTTAAAAATGTAATGTACAATTAGAAGTATAGGTTAATAGATAGTCATCTATAATAGTCAAGCCTGTAGTCTTGCGAGTTAGATTTTCTAGATGTACAGAGGTGTATTTCAAACCTCTCAAAGACTACAGAATATGGCATTTAAAATGTCTTAAGAACTTAGGTCTTTTCATGATAATGAGACAGATATGCTCCTGGCACAACCAATTACTTCAAGAGGATGATGGGCATCAAAGTGGTTCCTTATGGAGTTTGCTAGTCATTTGGGCAAGAAACTATTCTTGCCTGGACTGCTTGATGTTATGCTGTATGAAATGGACATGCAGAACCCACAGAGAAATGACGATGAACTTGCCTAAAGGTGAGACAAACATTTGGGGTTCCTGCTTCATGAAAGAGTCTGCCAGACATTCTGCAGAAAGAAAGTGACTGACAAACTGCCAATATAGGTGGAACTGTCTTTGAAATTTCCTGCTTCAGATATAAGATTAACTAAAAAAAAAAAACAAAAAAACAAAAAAACAGTAGCCCTCCTTTACACAGATGATAAATGGACTAAGAAAGAAATCAGAGAAACATCACCCTTCATAATAGTCACAAATAGCATAAAATATCTCAGAGTAACTCTAACCAAACAAGTGGAAGACTTGTATGACAAGAACTTTAAATCTTTGAAGAAAGAAATTGAAGAAGACACCAGAAAGCGAAAAGATCTCCCAGGCTCTTGAGTGGGTAGAATTAAAATAGTAAAAATGGCAATCTTACCAAAAGCAATCTACAGATTCAATGCACTGCCCATCAAAAATCCTAGCAAAATTCTTCACAGACCTCAAAAGAACGGTACTCAACTTCACATAGAAAAGCAAAAAACCCAGGATAGCCAAAACAATCCTGTACAATAAAAGAACTTCTGGAGACATCACAATCCCTGACTTCAAACTCTACTACAGAGCTACAGTACTGAAAACAGCCTGGTATTGGCATAAAAAGAGACAGGAGGACTAATGGAACCGAACCAAAGACCTGGACAATAATCAGCAAACCTTCGAACACCTGATTTTTGACAAAGAAGCAAAAAATATCAAATGAAAAAAAGAAAGCATATTTAACAAAAGGTGCTCGCATAACTGGATATCAACATGTAGAAGAATGAAAATAGACCCATATATATTACCATGCATAAATCTTAAATCCAAATGGATCAAAGACCTCAACATAAAGCCAGCCACACTGAACCTCACAGAAGAGAAAGTGGGAAGTACACTTGAACACACTGGCACAGGAGACCATTTCCTAAATATAACCCCAGTAGCACAGACACTGAGAGAAACAATTAATAAATGGAATCTCTTGAAACTGAAAAGCTTCTGTAAAGCAAAGGACACGGCCAACAAGACAAAATGACAGCCAACAGAATGGGAAAAGATTTTCACCAACCCCACATCAGACAAAGGTCTGATCTCCAAAATACACAAAGAAGTCAAGAAATTTGCCATCAATAGAACAAATAATCCAATAAAAAAATAGAGTACAGACCTAACCAGAGAACTCTCAACAGAGGAATCTAAAATGGCTGAAAAACACATAAAGAAATGTTCAATATCCTTAGTCATCAGAGAAATGCAAATTAAAACTCTGAGACTCCATCTCACACCTGTAAGAATAGCCAAGATCAAAAACACTGATGTCAACTTATGCTGGAGAGGTTGTGGGGAAAGGGGAACGCTTCTG
This sequence comes from Myodes glareolus, assembly GCF_982192425.1. Classification (NCBI taxonomy): domain Eukaryota; kingdom Metazoa; phylum Chordata; class Mammalia; order Rodentia; family Cricetidae; genus Myodes; species Myodes glareolus. Next base: position 54,282,005 of record NC_142026.1, on the reverse strand, counting down.
CATTGCTGGTGGGAGTGCAAGCTGGTATAACTCCTTTGGATATCAGTGTGGCAATTTCTCAGAAAATTAGGAAACAACCTTCCTCAAGACCCAGTAATACCACTTTTGGGTATATATCCAAAAGATGCTCAATCATACCACAAGGACATGTGCTCAACTATGTTCACAGCAGCATTGTTTGTCATAGCCAGTACCTGGAAACAACCTAAATGCCCCTTGACCAAAGAATGGATAAGGAAAATGTGGTACATTTACACAATGGAGTACTAAACAGCAGAAAAAAAACCGACTTCTTGAAATTTGCAGGCAAATGGATGGAGCTAGAAAACATCATATTGAGTGAGGTAACCCAGACCCAGAAAGACAATTTTCACATGTACTCACTCATAAGTGGTTTTTAAACATAAAACAAAGAAAGCCAGACTACAAACCACAATCCCAGAGAACCTAGACAACAATGAGGATCCTAAGAGAGGATCTTATCTACATGGGAATACATGGATCTAATCTACATGGGAAGTAGAAAAGGACAAGATCTCCTGAATAAATTGGGAGCAATGGGGACCATGGGAGAGGGTTAAAGAGGAGGGGAGAGGGAAGTGGAATCGATAAAAAATATATAGCGCAATAAAATCAATAATAATAATTTTTCTGCTTCATGGAAAAGTCTGCCAGATACTATGAGCCTGTAGGTTGAAGATGGATGCCTGGATGTTACAAAAGAACTCTGGGTGACTGTCCAAGCAGGGAGATGTCTCTGTCAATTCTAGAGTTTTGGAAGTTACTTCCTGCTTACTTAAGTAATATTATATACTTCTGATTGTCTTTGATGCAGTTGAACAATAGGTAGTTATAATTATATTTTTCCTTAGTTATGATAAAAGATATAGATATAAATGTTGTAACTAATTCTTGCTTGATACCTGTTTTTTTTATATGTAATTTTACTATGTTAAAGTTAAAGCCTTCCTTTTTATTTAAACAGAAAAGGGGAAATGGTGTGGGAAATCCCTCTGTATATGTGTTGCTTTTATTGGTTAATAAATAAAGAAGTTTGTAGGAGAAGAGAGCCGCTTATTGGTTCCCTACTTCCTGGATAGCTTAGCCCCAAAATAATCACACAAAAACTGTATCAATTAAATCACTGTTTTGCCCATTAGCTCTAACTTCTTATTGGCTAACTCTTACATCTTAATTTAACCCATTTCTGTTAATCTGTGTATGGCCACGTGACAGTGGCATACTGGCTAAAGTTCCCAGCGACTGTCTCGGGCGGGCTCCATGGCTTCTCTGACTTCTTTCTCCAAGCATTCAGCCTAGCTTTCCTTGCCTACCTAAGTTCTGCCTTGCTATAGGTCCAAAGCAGTCTCTTTATTCATTAATGGTAATCACAGCACATAGAGAGGACTCCCACATCAGAATCTGTTTCGGCCAGTGGCTTAGTAGAATAGAACTAGGTGGGGAAAGCTAAACTGAATGCTGGGAGAAAGAAGGTGGACTCAGTGAGATGCCATGTAATCACCAGAGGGGAAAGATGGGAGCTGCCAGCTGGAACCCTTGCAGGTAGGTTCCAAACCCTTACTCAATTGTATCAAACTGCTGATCTTCTCCACTATTTTTAGAAGTTCTCATTACAAAATGAAATTCAATAATGTAAAGTAGTGGACTCAAAGGCAAATAAAGCTATTATGAAGGAATAGTAACAGTAAAGATAGCACCAAATTCAGGATGGGCTGACTACAATAACTCTATAGTTATAGGAAAGTATGCTTATTCAGTTGAAATTATTCTTTCAATTGTTTCCTAGGTTAGCCATATGAAGTAAGATACTCTTCTATGATGCTGGACAGCAGCAAGCTGCAGCTCTCAGTCAGTTATGTGATCAGAGGAGCAAACAGCCCCCATGTGCTGTGCAATCAGGCCAGTGATTTGTTGTTTTTTAAAAAATTCTTCAGGTTTTCACACCCCACCATGTCAGCAAATGTCATCTGTATTCATACATGAGATTCTGTATTTCATGAGAAGTATGTTTTGTGCTAGATTAAATGTTTTAAACTGTGGACTGTGTTGCTCTGAGCTAATATGTTTGGCGGGTTAAATGCTTATTTATTAAATGTGTATGTGCCTGAGAGTATGTGCAAATGTATGTGCAAGACTCTAGAAGGCCAGAAGAGAGCACTGAATCACCTGGAACTGGAGCTAGAGATAGTTGTGAGTGCTGGGTATTGAACCAGGGTCTTAAGAGCAGTTAAGTAGTCGTAACTACTAAACCATCTTTCCAGCTCTTTAAATGCACTCTGATATATTTACTACTACATACGTTAAGAGTATAAGCGATTTTTTTTTCGAGTCAGTGTCACATGTATTCTAGGCTAGCCTCACACTTGCTGTTTCTGAGAATAACCTTGAACTTCTGATCCTCCTGCCTCCCTTTCCCAAGTGCTAGGATTATAAAATGCACCACCATGCCCAACTTACATAAAACAAAGATCAAACAACATTTTGGCAAGATTTTTTATACCTTTATAGTCAAGAAATTGAGACAAAAAAAAAAAGGAAAAAAATGTCATCACATACCAACACCAACAGCGCCAAACTGCTGTCCAACCAATGTGCTTGGACTGAACTGACTGTATGCTGGCATCCTGCCAAAAGGTCCATAGGAACCCACTGACTGGAATGAAGATGATGATGAACCTAGTGAGGACTAAAAGAAAACCGTAGGTTATTCTAAGTTCTAAGCAACATGCATACAATCGAGACTCACATTTTTTTTTAGCCTTTAAAAAAACTTGCTAAGTTTAACTGTTAGACAAAAAAAGCAATCACAGTGACTTATAGTATACATTTAATATTATAACAGTCAACCTTATTTCAATATTTGTCTATTTGTGAGCCTCCATGTGGGTTCTGGGAATGATCTTGGGACTGCTGTAAGAGCAGTCAGTGCTAAGCTATCTCTCTGCCCAATATGTCTTTCAAACCAGTCACATTTAATGCTATTTAGAAATACTTTCTCTATGATAAATTCCTCTTCTGAGTTTAGTTTTATAATAGATTTGGGAAATACATAAACAGTGATTTCAATTGACTGTTAATTGTAACAGAGAATAAACAGTTACAAAGTAACTGCTTATAGAAAAAGCACTTGCTGGGAGTGGTGGTGTAGCCTTTAATCCCAGCACTCAGGAGGCAGAGACAGGTAGATCTCTGTGAGTTTGATGCCAGCCTGGTCTACATAGTGATACGAGAGACCTGAGTTCCACCCTCCCTCAAAATAAATAAATAAATAAACAGAACAAAGGGTTGTAGTCTGGTACTGTCATAAAAAGAACTCTTATTTATAATTTTTCTTCTTTATTTTTACATCCATTCATTTATTTAATATGTATTGTTTATGCACAGGTCAGGACAACTTGTAGAGGTTGTTCTCTCCTTCTACTCTGTGGGTTCTAAGGACTGAACTCAGGCCATTAGACCTGGATCTGAGTGCCTTTACCAAATGGGCCATCTTTCTAGACCTGTCTTATTTTCAATCACCTGAGGTTCACTGCTGAATTCATAGAAAGGGATACAGACAAACATCCTACATAAAGTTGCTTATGTTTTAACATCACTAGATTAAGTAAAGGAACATTTTATAATAAACTGTAATGTGATGATTTATCTAGTCAACTTGATTATACTGAGATGTACTTAGGAGGTCAGTAAACCAGACTTTGGTATGTATGTGAAAGCTTTCTTCAGAGCTGATCTTTTAAGAAAACTGTCCTGAATGTGGATGCCACCAATAGGCTTCAAATCCAGATGGAATGAAAGAGAATGAAGACTACAACCCTCCTTCCCTGTCCAGCCTCTCCCCCCATTTGCTTATTTTTTGATCTAGGTAAGATCTGTAGCCTAGTCTGACCTCAAGCTCACATGTAGTGGAGAAAATCCTCCATCTCCTGAAGTGCGCACCATGGTCATGACCACCTCTGAAGTGATGGGACTGCAAGTGTGGGCAACATTGCACCCAGTGGTGCATCCATCTTTAATGAAATGTAAAGGTTCAATTCTAAGAATACTTAAGTCTAATTTTTAACTTGGGACCTTAAAGAATTTATGTTAAAACCCTTCTTGCTTGTGGTATCTCATTATATGCCATTGCATATAGTATAATACACAATATGATTTAGCGCCCCCTCCACTTAACATAGTTATTTTATCCCAGAGTAGCTATTATCACCAGAGTTTGAAATGTGAACCACTATCCACATATTGGAGAGGCACAGGTCCTAGATTCTGGAGTCTTACTACCCAGATCCATTCAAACTGTGGTTTCTTTTTTTTTTTTCACTTAAAAAAGCAAAAAATTATGGGTATTAAGCTGAAAAAGCACCATTTTATGTGAAAAAGGACCTATTTTATGTGCAGTGTCTGTGCTTTGTATTAAGTCTTATGCAGTTAACTATGAAAAATGTTAGCCAGCATAACAATGTAATAATGTTGAAAGAAACTACTGTAAAATTTATTTAAATTCTTCAGCTATTTATTTATCAGCTTCAACTTATGATCCCAAAAGAAACCTATAGAAGAAAGTATCCAAGTAATTTTACATATCCAAGTAGCTTCTAATTAGTAAACTACATGAATGAATGTTGAACAGAACAAGCAAAAGCCAAGACTAACCAGGTATAACTATACCACTCAAAGGCAATTTACTATCAGTTACCTGAACAATAGCTGGGTCCTGAGGCAAAGAACACTGTGGTTTTGGAGGCTCACAAACAGTGAGGTCTTTGATATCACTCCCCCGGAATATAATGTACTCAAAGACTTCATCTCGAGGTGGTATTGGACGGTCTGTTGGTCTGTCTTCTGTACCGAAGGAACGAACTGGTGAGAAAACAGGACATGAGATATATATTTGTTACTCATTATATTTAGGCAGGGTCTAAGGATTCTGTTTCAAACACCAAGCATCTTTCTCAAATATCATTCATAAGAAAGTATTTATTAATATATATAGACAAAAATTTTTGGAAAAGGAAAATAGAAGACATTTTGCTCAAAGTAGAACGTATTCATTTAAAAGCTCAGTGTTATGAGGCTGTGCTCTCACAATTTTACTCTTATCTTTGGTGGCTGCTTGGTGGTGCAGATTCTGAACACTGTTCTCAGAAAATAATTCAAAGGAGTTCTTCATTTTAGGTATGAAAATGTCTTTTTTTTCCCCCCATTGCTATTTTATTTTTAGTGTTTTCATTCAGTAAAATAAAGATTTGACAACTTACACCATAGTTCTTGATAGGGGAAGGAATGACAACATTTTTGCAGTCCACAAAATCCAAAGTTTAAGTTTTGAGGCAAGGAGAAGCAAACAGAGGCACTATTTTCCCTGGTGAACAGTTGAGTTTCCATGGACAAGATTAAAATGCTCATCACTTAAAACAGTTGCTATATAGTAACTCTCAGCATTTAACACCAACGATGGAATTAGTCAAAGTTAAACTGTGGATCATATGCATAAGCAGGCTGTAAATGGACTCCATTGATTTACTTTCTGAGAACAGTGTTCGGAATCTGCATTTTAAGACACTCTCCTGAGTCTCTTACATTAGTTTCAGGATTCCTGACTTAGGAGACTACTGAAAATATCAGCATCCATGTGATGTTCCATATAAGAAAACATCAAATATCACAAACTGCTCATGGCAAGAGTAAATGAGAGAAGGGCAGAGATAGATTAGCAGTTAATTTTTCATAAAACTGACTCATAGTTAGATTGAAAACCAATGTTGCCAGGTGGTGGTGGCGAACACCTTTAATCGCAGCACTTGAGAGGCAGAGGCAGGCAGATCTCTATGAGTTCGAGGCCAGTCTGGTTTATGGAGCAAGTTCCAGGATAGGCTTCAAAGCTATACATGGAAATCCTGTCTTGAAAAACCAAAGCAAACAAACAAAAAAGAAAGAAAATCAATGCTATTTAAGTTTAGGTTTAATAATGTCCTATTTTTTTATTCTAATTTGCACACAAATTCCAGGTTGGCCAGCATAACAGTGAGACCCTGTCTCAGAAAACTGAACACCTACACAACCAGGCACGGCAGTATACTATATTCCTGTAATCTATATTGAGGGGGCAGCTTTAGATACACAGTGAGATCTGGTCTCAAAAAGGAATCATTTGGATATAGACTTAGTACAAACTGAAAGAACAGGGCAGAACAAGTAGCATCCCTTGCCCACTCCTTCTCCACAGACAATCTCACTCTCAAACCCAAATGGGTGGATGGAGGCCAGGACACAGGTACACTAAGAGAAACTGATACAGAAAGCTTTAGCTGAGCAGCACTCTCCCAGCCTTCTCTTCAGAGCCAAATGGTATGTCAGCAGGCAGGAACCACGGTGCATGCCCTCCCTCACAAAATCAAAAAAAAAAAAAAATTCACACTGTAACCTTTTGATAAAAAGATCTGCTTTATGGCCTGGAGGAATGGCTCAGCCGTTAAAGGTAGGCTCACAATCAAAAATATAAGAGTTCGGTTCCCAGCACCCACGGCTGTCCCTCCAAGTAATAATAATAATAAAAAAAGATCTGCTTTATTTTAAATAATGTGTACTTGTGTGTGTTTTAGTATGTGTGTATGAGTACAAATGCCCATGGAGGAGAGCAGAGGGCATCAGATGCCCTGGAGACGGAGTTACAGGTGGTTGTAAGCTACCTGATATGGATGGAGTACAGACACCAAACTTGGGTCCTATGCAGAAGCAGTACTTACTTGCTCTTTACCAGTGGGCTCTCTCTCCAGTTCCCACTTCGACCTTTTCTATACAGAATGACGAAGAATAGAAAACAGAACTAAGAAAATTACAGATAAAAATAAATCTTAATCCATCTTCATCATCACCACAAATAATAGTATCCCAGCCCTCAAAGCTGTCCATCACCTTGTTCTGAAATAGGCCGGATAAGTCAAGGCCCTCCTGCAAAATCAAGGGCTCAATAAGGCTTCCCAAGGCCCAATAAAACAGCTCAACCTGTAACCAGGTGAATCCAGTGAATTACAAAAACAAAACAAGCAACAACAAAACCCCAAACTTTCTTCCTGTTTATTCAAGGCAACACATACTAAAGGTCTGTGAGAAAAAAAAAAAGAATGTAGTAGGATAGACAACCAAACAGATTCGGTCAAAGATAAAAATTCCTAGAGTAATGCGGCAGGAAGGCTGGTAGCTGGTGGTTAGCCGCCTACCGGGGAGTGGCCTCTTATACTATGTACGTGGATACAGAGCCTGCATCCGCCCCTTTTCTTTCTTTCCTCTTCCTTTTCGCCCGCTGCTCGTTTGGATTGTTGGACTGCGGAATTTGATCGCTGTCTACCGTTCAAGCAGAGGATTCTGATTTATGAGTTTACCCCTAAATAAATAAATATCTATTTCTCAGTTCTGAGCTAGTGTGGGATTTCTTTCAAGCGTCCGTTCATCACTAGGTTCCCTCATCAGAGTAACAACCCAGAAATGCTAAAACCCAAAACATTCTTAAGGTTTTTTTTTTGTTGTTTTGTTTTGTTTTTTGAGACAGGATTTCTCTGTAGCTCTGGAGGCTGTCCTGGAACTAACTCTTGTAGACCAGGCTGGTCTCGAACTCAGAGATCCACCTGCCTCTGCCTCCAGAGTGTGCCACCACCGCCCAGCCATTCTTAAGGTTTTACATGGTGATATACTAACAATAATAACCCCCAATCTGTTTATTACAAAGTAAACTCTAAGGACCTGTCAGTTAAAAGAGAGCCCAACACATTTCTACAGAATACAGGATGGCCAAAGAAAACTGATATAAACACACCTGAGAAAGTAAAATATCCCTAATACTGTTTTCAGGGTGTGTGTGTGTGGTGGTTATCCCAGCACTTGGGAGGCTGAGGCAAGAAGACTCTAAATTTGAGGCCTGTGGGGGTTACACAGCAAGATCATGCCTCAAAAAGCATCCTCTGTTGGGAGTTGGTGGTGGCACACACCTTTAATCTCAGCACTTAGGAGGCAGAGGCAGACGGATCTCATGAGTTCGAGGTCAACCTGGTCTACAAGAGCTAGTTCTAAGACAGGCTCCAAAGATACACAGAGGGTAAACCCTATTTCGGAAAAACAAACAAGCAAACAAAACAAAACAAAAAAGTATCCCCCATTGTCCTTCCACTGTCTCCTAAATAAATACTTATCAAAATTTGAACCATACATTTTCCAACTAGGCAAATTTTTCTGAAAAAAGTACCTTTCATGTGATCAACAAATAGTTAATGCTTTGTACAAAGAAACTGATGTCTGGTAGTGAGACAGAAAGATGAAGCCTGATGAGCACAAAACTAGGTTTAAGCCTCCATTTCCCCTTCCCTAACCTCTTTAAACAGTACACTGACCTCACGAACACAGCTTCCCCTTCAGATATGCAATTATGCAATGCTGTCAGTATGAACTTCCCAAGTTAGACCCTGGTAAGTCACTTTATTGATGAATACTTTTTATGGCTCCCTATACCACACTCCAAGAAAGCCTTAACCTGCCATTCAAATAAAGCAACTGTGGCCATGGAAGCCAAGAGCAATGGGTAAGCTGAAACTTAAGCCTCTGAACTCCTCTTATATATGAAGACAAACAGAGCTTGAAAATGTATCAGAAGGAAACCCATGAAAGCCATGGGTGTACAATAACTTGACAGGGAGCACTGACTGCCAGGGACTTAATCCTTTCCTTCCCCAATTTGGGAGCAAACCAGGAACTATAACAAGTGCTAATTCAACTATTCTATCCACAGACTGTACTGCCAAGTGGTTATTCCTCTCATAAAGAATGACAAGATCAGCCAGGCTATGGTGGTCAATGCTTTTAATCCCAGCACTCAGGAGGCAAAGGCATGCAGATCTTTATGAGTTTGAAGCCAGTCTGGCCTACAGAGCTAGTTCTAGGACAGCTAGGGCTGCTACACAGGGAAACCCTGCCTCGAAAAAACAAAAAGAATGATAAGAATGAGAAATAATCAAGATTAAAGGAAATCATATAAAGACTAAAGAGCTATTTTCACTGTGCAACACAGGAACTGAGAGTCCAAGATGATTCTGGCATACAGGGGTAGGGTGAACACCCCAGGGCAGAGATGCATGCATGTTAAGAAATGAAAAAACGAATAAACAAAGCAGTGAGAAGCAGCGAGTAAAAAGAGTAAGTATCACAGAAGGAGTCTGTTTCCCAGAGAGACATGACAGGGACCACGGTGGGCCAGGAAAGAGGTGACCAACAGTTTTGGATAGGATGGCTACTGGAGATGCAGTGAATCAAAAAGCATCTAATAGGTTATGGCTTGAATATGAAATGTAGTGGGCTTTGGGGGAGCGACTGGATCCTGAAGGCTGTAATCTAAACAAAGGACAAATTCCATGGAGTCACATTGTGACAGCACTATTACGAAATCTGAACAGCAGCAAACAGGACCTAGCAGAGAAGTCCGTAAGAACATGTCCTGTGAAAACCTATCATGTTGCCCAGCTGTTCTCTATTTGCTTTCTGTCTGCCACAGGTTCCTGGTACTGGGCATTTGTACCATCAGGGCCCCAAGCAAAGGGTAAGCTGATCATAGACTGACTGAGACCTCTACCTCTAAACCTTTCTTTTAAATACAAAGGTTTGACTAATATGCAACATTTAAGGAGAAGTGGCAAAATTTAGTTCATTTGTTTATTTTATATCCTGGCTGCATCCCCCCCCCCAAACATTCCTTACCTCCCACCCCCCAATTTCCTCCTCCAGCTCCATTCAGGAAAAGGCAGGTCTCCCATGAGTATCAACAAAACATGGCATATCAAGTTGCAATAAGACCAAGCACCTCCCCGTGTATTAAGACTGGGCAAGGTCACCCAGTATGAGAAGTAGGGTCTCAAAAGCCAAGAAAGGAGTTGAGAATGTCCCAGTTCCCACTGTTAGAAGTTCCACAAGAGGACCAAGCTATACAACTGTAACATATATGCAGAGTGCCTAGGTCTCATGCAGGCTCCCTGGTTGCCTATCCAATCTCTGTGAGCATCTATAAGCCCATGTCAGTTGATTGTGTGAGCCTTCCTATAGCGTCCTTGAAACTGCTGGCTCCCACACTCCAAGAAGGGCAAATTTTAGGTGCTGTTTTTATTACATTCATTGTTTACTCAAAGGCAGGAAGGCCAACTCTTCTTAGCTTCAATGTGATGTCTCCTGGCTTCAAATAAGAATTTATTTACAAAGCCTTGCTTATACCTTTAATCCCAGCACTCGGTAGAGGCAGACAGATTTCTCTGATTTTAAGGACAGACTGGATTATACAGCAAGTTCCCAGTCAGTCAGAACTACACAGAGGAAAAATATTTAAAACTAAGCCCAGCTAATAAGATGTGCTCTATATAGAAATGAAAACCAGAATGGCACCAAACTTCTTCTGTGAAAAAGTAGTCAGAGTAACTACAGAATAATGTTTAAAAAGTATACCGGGTGGGGTGGGGGAGCAATGAATGGACCTAGAGATGTCTTGGTGATATGACGCTTGCCTAAATTATGTGAGGCCCTAAATCCTATTCCCAGCACTGGAGAAGGAGGTGAGACAAGGAGACAAGAGAGCTGGTTATGCAAGCTATCACACAAGTAGGAATAGTTAAGACATAGACATACACCTCAGAGTCCACAAAACAAAAAACCTCTCTCCCTTCAAAAAAAAGAAAAAGAAAATTCAGCTAATCAAATTGTTGTTAACTCATGAGATAAATATTTCCTATAAATTAATATTACTTAATAAGACCATTTAAAGGAATTCTAAGAACATAATTATGCAATGTAATAAAAACCTGTAGCTACAATTTCAAACTAATAAATCTGAGAAAGGAGGCAAGGCAAGTAAACACACATGTTAATATTTATTTTAGGCATAGAGAAGATATGTTTTACTTATCTGTGTCTTAGAAAACTACTAGCATCTATGAACTCTTCCTGAATGTTACACACATGACAAGATCCATTTATATGTAACTTCAGGAGACCAAGAATTGATACTGTGAAATCTATTTGTGAACTGCATGTTAAGAATTCATTAGGTGGGCTGGAGAGATGGCTCAGTGGTTAAGAGCACTGCCTGCCCTTCCGAAGGTCCTGAGTTCAGTTCCCAGCAACCACATGGTGGCTCACAACCATCTGTAATGAGATCTGGTGCCCTCTTCTGGCCTGCAGGCATACATGCAGACAGAATACCGAGAATACTGTATACATAATAAATAAATAGATTTTTTAAAAAAGAATTCATTAGGTAGGGCTGAAGAGAGGAGCTGGGTTCCTATCACATGGTGACTCATGGTCATCTGTAACTCCAGTTCCAGAGGATCGAACACCTTCTTCTAACTTGGGCACTAGACACATGTGATGTACATATATATACACACAAGTAAAATTGACAATAAGCTGGGAATTTCAATATAATTGTTTGAAATGTAACTTTCTAAAATACAATTATGAATTAGGAACTCAGGGACTACTGAGTGCTCAGTGGTAGAGTTCAAGGCCGTGGACTTGATTTTGGGCTCTGTAAGGGAATACAAGACCAAATACAAAGGAGAATGGATATGGCTAACTAGACACAAAGAAACTAGAATGATGGAACTGTTGCAAAGCCAGATTCCAGTTCTGGTTCCTATTTTACCAAGGGAGGATTCCCAGCTGTACACTCCTGCCACCATGGAGACACCTGCCACCTCACCTTTCCCTGAACTGTAAGTCAATAAAACCCTTCTAAAGAAAGAAAGGGGAGATGGTTGTGTGACTCTCACTGCCTGGACTTCAGAGTTCCCAACCAGCCAGGGTTATATAGTGAGACATTTACCTCCAAAACAACAACAACAACAACAAAAAACCCAGAAACACAAAAACAAACCAAAAACCAACAAACCCCATAAGACAAAAACAAAACCACAAAGAACTAATTCCTACCACCAAAATGCACAGCTTAGTAAGAGAAGAACACACTGAGCACAGTTGTCTCAGCATTCAGTGTGCCTGGTTTCTCTGGAACCAGTTTTATTCTTACTTTACCATCTCCAGTGAACAAGAAAGTAACTAGTCATATAAATGAAGAAGGAACTTTGGTCTGAGCACGATGTGAACAAACTCTGAGCTAACCCTCTAGTTTTTAGCTCTGTCTACATCCTCAATTACTTTGTAGTATTCTAGTTTCCTTTGCCAATCCTGAGCCTTTCAGGGGCTTAGGGTACAGATCAGATTACTTCTTGGCTTTACCTACCACCTTATAGGTACAAAATTCTATTAAGAATTTGTTCTTTAAACTCATTTACTTGCTGTTTGGCCTCTAAAACTTTGTTAATATTATCTACCTTTTCCCCAAATCTACTTAGTCTTTTGTGGATTTATGACTTTAAAATGAGTTTATTTTGTGCATTCTTGATAGGAATTATCAACAGGAAGTAAAAAAAAGGTCTAATCTGCTATCCTTGCCCAGCAGTCAACATTTAACCTTGACTTTTTGTTGTTAAGAGTCTTCTCTGCACAGCCCTAGAACTTGCTAAGTACACCAGACTAGCCTTGAACTCACAGAGATTCACCAGCCTCTGCCTCCTGAATGCTGGGATTAAAGGCACACACCTCCACACCTAGCCTAATACTGACTCTGTAAACTGCTTTCTATTGGGCATTCTTTCTTGTGCTCGGTACAATATTTTAATCTCCTAAATGATACAATCAAGGAAAATTGAAGTGCAACTAGAGAAGAAAACAATAAGGAGAACAGAAATGATCAACATGATCAAGCAGAAGGTGAAGGTAGTTTGTCTATACTGACCAGCAGGCAAGTTATGTGACTGTAGAGGAAATATCTGTAGGAGCTAGTTCTCTCCTTCTACCATGTGCGTTCCCAGGTTACAGGTATTTGACTCAGGTCATCACATCAGGCTTTTCAGCAAGTGTCTTTAATAGACTCACATTGCTGGCGCTATTATTTATTTTCAAGATGATACATAAGAACATAGAAATTGCCTTTTCGGCTGCGGTAGCCATCTTTCAGTAACTCGCCAAAATGACAAACACAAAGGGAAAGAGGAGGGGCACTCGCTATATGTTCTCTAGGCCCTTTAGGAAACATGGAGTTGTTCCTTTGGCCATGTACATACGAATCTACAAGAAGGGCGATATTGTAGACATCAAGGGAATGGGCACTGTTCAAAAAGGAATGCCCCATAAATGTTACCATGGCAAAACCGGAAGAGTCTACAATGTCACCCTGCATGCTGTGTGGTGCGGGAGAATTATCTGTATTCTGTCAATCATATTTTAATAAAACGCTGATTGGCCAGGCAGGCAGTATAGGCGGGAAAGCCAGACAGGAAGTAGGGGTGGAGCAAAGAGACTGGAAGTATTCTGGAAGCAGAAGCTCTCTCTCAGCCACTCCTGTGCAGATCACCGAAGAGGCAGCATGTAACTTGCCCAGCTGAGAAAGGTACGGAGTCATGTGCTAACACAGATAATGATAATGGGGTAACATAAGTTATAAGAGTTAACAAGAAGCCTGACCTAATGGGCCAATCAGTTTATAACCTAATGTAGACTCCGTGTGATTTTCTTTGGGGCTTGCCGGCTGTGGGGTATTGGGCGGGAACAGATACCCCAACAAGCTGGCCCTCATGTTACATATGGCGCCCACGTGGATAACTGAGTCCACAGAAAGCTTGAGAAAGCTTGGAAAAGAATTGAACTCAGGACCTTTGGAAGAGCAGGCAATGCTCTTAACCTCTGAGCCATCTCTCCAGCCCCAAGAGCAAGATTCTTGCCAAGAGAATTAATGTGCAGATTGAACACATCAAGCACTCGAAGAGCAGAGACAGCTTCCTGAAGCAGGTGAAGGAGAATGACCAGAAGAAAAAGGAAGCCAAAGAGAAGGGCACCTGGGTTCAGCTGAAATGTCAGCCTGCTCCACCCAGAGAAGCACACTTTGTGAGGACTAATGGCAAGGCGCCTGAGCTGCTGGAGCCCATTCCCTACGAATTCATGGCCTGATGTACAAAAAGAAATAAAAGACCTGGACTATAAAAGGTTAAAAAAAACATAGAAATTGTACATATCAATGGGGTACCATGTAATGTTTTGTTACATGGATCCACACTGTGTAATGTTTAAGTCAGGTTAAACATACTTATCTCCTCACCTTTATTTCTTTATTGTCAAACTTCCAAAATCCTTGCTTCTAGTTGTTTGAAATTTATAGCATATTACTGTTATCTATTGCACTTCACCTGGTATTCTTTGCTGAGTCAAAAAGGAAGCAAGTAAACAAACTGAAGGGGTAGAAAGTGCTGAAGGTTTGAAGAAAAGAGAAAGAACACAGGAGCCTCATAGGAAAGAGTAGAGGATGGAAACATGACTCTTAGGAAGTGGCTAAGACTGCTGATGTCAGTGAATCCAAGTAAATTCAGAGTGAAGTTGGTTATATAATGAGGGCCGTAATTTCTGCAAGCTCGTATGTACAAGAGAGACGCAGGGGATGTGGAGTGAGGAAGGTACAATACTCTGACTGTAATGACTGCTCAGGGAATTTAAACAGGATAAAGACAGTGAAATGATGAGAATGGGTATCGAAAGACTGTCACATCAAGATACTGTAGGACAGGAGAGATGAATGGATGATAGAATTTGGGGTTTTAGCTACTAAGCACTTAAAAATGCTTTGCTACTTCATTAAGTACCAAATCTAGGCTGATTACTTTTTTGCAACACTTTATGTAATTATCAGGATGGGTAAAAGGAAGGCATTACATCCCCAAGGAAAAGATAAAAATCCTAAAACCCTTGGCCATGGTCAAGTACTTTGTACTCCAATCAATCTGTTGGGTCACATGTTCTTCCAGAAACACACAAAACTAGAATAAGCATGACCAACTCACACTTTATCTAAACAAATATGAAAGAAAATAAAGGCAAAGAGTTCCTGGAGAAGAATGAAAGTTCAACTACCTGTACTTAGTGTAGCACTGAGCTAAATTCAGCACTTGCTATTATCCCATGTCAATAAAGTTTCTTTACTCTTATTTCATTTCCCTCCTCTTTTTTTCCCTGGTGTACACTGTTTTCAGCATCATCACACAGAAAGTCACGGCTCATCTTATCCATCTTGCAAGAAAAACAACACCCGAGTTAAGACTCCGAGAAGTTAGTTGCTGGGCGGTGGTGGTGCACGTCTTTAATCCCAGCACTTGGTAGGCAGAGGTAGTGAGTTCGAGGCCAGCCTGGTATACAAAGAGAGATCTACGACAGCCAGGACTGTCACTCAGAGAAAATTTGTTTTGAAAAAAAAAAAAAAAACCCAAAGAGACTCTTAGAAGTCTGTATTTCTGTGGCTTCTATAGCAGCAACAACAATGCTTTTCAGGTTAGTTCTGGCAACCTCATTAAACAGGGCAACAAAAGAAATCTGGGCTTTAAATTTCATGAGATCTTTGTTGTTCGAGGTAGCAATTTTGTGAGTCGTTAGATTTTTTTTTTCCACCACACAATTTGTGACCAATGCTGTAGTCTCAGCACTGTTGAGGCAGAGGCGGGTAGATCTCATGAATTTGAGGCCAACCTGGTCTATATAGGGAGTGAGTGTCAGGTCAGTCAGCTACATAGAAAAGACCCTATCTCAAAAAAAGGTCAATGAAGTTCCTCATAGGAACTTGCAATGTTCTTGCTCGCTCCACTAGGACAGTGGTTTATGACAATGTGGTCCATAAACAATCAAGGTAAAACTTAATTGTTTTGATTTTGATTGGATAAACTAAGCCAGTGAACAAGACTCAGCAGATGATGAAAGATGATTAACAGATTACCACCTTTGTGAAGATGACACAAATTCCTTGAAGTTTAAGGGCAACTCACTGACTTGCCATTCTTTTTCCATCTCTTCGCTCTGCAATGGCATCCTAAATGGCTCCCCAGGGATAGCTAACTAAACAGACAAGAATTCATGACCCAGATTATCTACAAACACACTTAAAAGCAGCTGTCAACGTCATTTCAGATTGCTTTTTTTAAACTTCCTGACATTTACCTAGGTTGTTAGGATCAAAGGCCATCATCAAACTTATCTGGGCTTTCCCTTCTAGAAGGTAATTAACTTATGAAATCTCTAGCAGAATACTAGGGAAACCAACCATTACCAGTACCTCTGCAGCAGGCTTCCATTTTCTTATTGTGGGATGATACAACTTATTACCCAAACTGGAACATTAAGATAGAAATGTTTTTAATAATGGTATTAAAATAGGCATAAGTGATGACTTTCTAACAGGCAAAGCCACAGATATGGTCACCCTAATTCTATACCATACCAAATGTTAACTAGTCAAGTTTCAAAAGAACTATAGTTTCAGATATATATGCTATATTTACAGCCATGTAAAAGACCCCAATTATAGTACAGACCATAAAGCCAAGTGCATCTTTTACTAAAGTTAAAGATCTAAACATTTTATGCTCTACACAAAACTAATTTCAGGTGCATTATAGACCTAATTGTGAAAAACAAAACAAAACAAAAGATGAAGTAGTATAGCACTGAATTAAAATCATGTTATTAAAAAAGAAACACCACCCCACTAGTCCTAAAAGTCTGATAAACATAAAATGAGGAAATATCTATAACAAAAACCATTACACAAAAGATATTTGTAATATACACATTCATCAAAGGATTTATATTTAGAACTCAAAATTCCAGAAAGTAACTCCAGTGACAAATTTCAAAGACACTTAAGGAAAGATAAATATCAAATGGCTTAGATATGGAAAACCTTCAAAACTCATTAGTGGCCAAAGAAATAGGGACTAAAATCACATTCAAGGGCTGAAGATGGCTCAGTGGTTAATAGCACTCACATTAGGTGGCTCAAAACCACCTGTAACTCCAGCTCCACGAGGGCCACACTTCTGGCCTCTGTAGGCACCTGCACTCATATGCACAGACGTTCCTACAAATACATCTGATTAATAAAAAAATAAAAATAAAAACCACATTGAACTACCTACCCACCAGATTATAGCTGCTAAGAATTATAATTATGGCACTTAGTACTGTTGTTGGTGAGGCACATGGAACCAGAATTCTTACTACTGAAATAAAAACTAGTAAGCACCTACTAGAGAAACTGCTTAGTGTCACTTAGTAAAGAATACACTCGCTGTGTTTCTGCAATTCAAATTTTAAGTATGTGCGTGTGTTCCCCGGAAAATGATTTCAACAAATCAGTGCATTTAAACACTAATTTTCCTAAAAGCATTGTTCTGAATAGCCCTAAGCTGAAAATAAACGAAGTATTAACTGTGAAATAGTCAAACCTGTGGAAATAATAAAAGCCAAAATAAAACACTCTATCTACACAAAGTTCTAACCGTTGTGCTTGCTACTACTAGCTGAGTCATTTCTCCAGCTCTTTAATAACTTTTAAAAATTATTTTGGGGAGCCGGGCGGTGGTGGCGCACGCCTTTAATTCCAGCACTTGGGAGGCAGAGGCAGGTGGATCTCTGTGAATTCAAGGCTAACCTGTTCTACAAGAACTAGTTCCAGGACAGGCTACAAAAGCTACAAAGAAACCCTGTCTCGAAAAACCAAAAAGAAAAAAAAATATTATTTTGGGGGCTGGAGGATGGCTCAGGGGTTAAGAGCATAGTTGTTCTTCCAGAACTAATAACCACTTGTAATTCCAGTCCCAAGAGTTCTGATCTCCATAGGCATTAGGATGTATGTGGTGCACAGACATATATACGCAAGCAAAACATCCACACACATAAAATAAAAATAAAGGTTAAACATATTAAATGTATCTTGAGTCCACATGTGGACATCGGAGGGCAATCTGCTGGCGCTGACTCTCTCCTTCCACCATGAGTGCCAAGAACTGAACTCAGGCCGCCAGGCACCTCATAGGCTATAGCCACCCCCTAGAGCCCAACTTCTCATTTTGAAAATTGAGGTGTTAAGTTTTTGACATTAAGGAAAAATCGTATGTCAAATATGGATTAAATAACAATGTTTTTATAGATATAAATTAAATAATCAGAAACTAATAAAATGCCCAATATTTTATTCTAACATTTTGCTGAAGAGACACATTTTTTAAAAATTTGGGTCATTAAAGTTTTTTTAGGTTTACAATTTAGAAATACTTAATACATTCAAAATCTTAAAAATGGACTGAATTAGCCGGGCAGTGGAGGCACAGGCAGGCAGATCTTTGTGAGTTCGAGGCCAGTCTGGTCTGCAAGAGCTAGTTCTAGGACAGGCTCCAAACCTACAGAGAAACCCTGCCTCCAAAAAAAAAAAAAAAAAGACTGAGTGGGAAGTAGCAGAATATCATGTTTAAGGTCAGAGTAGGCCACACAGTGAGACCTCTACCTCAAAAAACCAAAAGGGCTGGGCATGGGGCTTACATCTGCAGTACCAATACTTGAAGGGAGAGGCAAAGGATCCCTGACAGACACTACAAGGCCAGTCTGAGTTATATAGAGGTCTAGGACTGCCTGAGTTACAAGACTAACAGACTATCTCAAATAAACCAAATGACTAACGGACCAACCCAGAGGGAATAGAGAAATAAATCTTAGAAAACGTTTTTGGCTCACCTGTTAAAAAGAGTGCATACCAGAGGACCAGAGTTTGATTCCCAGCACCTGGCGAGTGGCAAGTGGTTCACAACTGCCCATAATTCCAGCTGGGGGTGGGGTTAATGAACCTGACACCCAGTGGTTTCTGTCAGTACCTATACTGTAGTGCTTATCACTACACAGACCACACACATATAACTAGAAACGTTTTCAAAAAGTTACTATGCCTTCTAATTCCAGCACCTAGGTGGTGGCTAGAGGACTAGGAGTTCAAAGTGGAAGCTGGCACATCAATACTTCAAAGTCATCTTTGACTGTACATCCAGTTTGAAGCCGGCCCAACCTACATGAGACTATCAAATAAACCCCCAAACCTCTATAAAACCACTTTAATGAGAAATACTGTTCTCAACCAGTGTCTAGATCACTTGGTGAGAGCACCAAGAACTTCAGAGAGCCTTTTCCACACTTTAATAAAAATCAATAAAACCAACCCTATGAATAAAAAAGCTCCACTAGTAAGAAGTAGATTTTTAAAAAAAGCAAGCAAAACTAAATTAAGAAACATTACAGGCAAGCCTTTCTCGCTGTTTTTGAAGCAGGGTCTCACTAAGTAGTTTGGTTGGCCTGGAACTCCCTAAATAGACTAGGTTGGCCTGGAATTCAAATCCACCTGCCATTACCTTTTGAATGCTGGGACAAAGGCCTGTGCCACCATTCCCAGTTTCACATCATTGGTCAAGTCTTTTAATAACTACTAAAGAGAGTCATACATCCTGAAGTACAGTGAGTGTTTACAAAGATGAAAGCAGGCGATGTGGTACAGTATTCCACAAGGCAAAGAGGAAGATACGGGGTACTTCTTGGCTTTTCAGTTTTTGTCTTTTCTGAGAGGCTTTCATGTATACCAGGCAGATCTTGAATGCCTGACCTCCTACCTCCAACTCTCTAGTGGAATTACAGGCATGCACCACCCACACCCAGTTTTTCTCACTGGGGATTGAACCCAGGATCTTATGCACGATAAGCAAGCACTCTTATCAACTGAGATACCTGTACTTATCTGCTTTCTAAGAAGACCCACCTGTATTGCTTAAGCAGGCCCCAAAGTTCCTTAGTTCAAGAAGCCTTTGGAATAGCTGGGGCTATAGGCAGAATGCCAGGCTTCATTCTGCGTTTTTAAAAGCAGGCTTCTTAACTTTTCAAGTGTCAGATTCAAGGATGTTTTAAAAGCAAATTGCTAAAAATTACACAAGTATCACCATGATGCAACTGTGGAAAATACCACCCTACTCTTTTATAGTGTACCTTTTTAAAGCGTTGCTCTTCTGGTATTGGAGATGGGATTCAGATCTCCCACTTTCTAGGTGAGAGCTCTGCCCATCAGACGGAACCCTTAATCCCTATCAGGGATGGTTCACCTACATAAAAAATTTCCTTGCCTACGTCCATTTGTCCCAAAACAAATGCTGTTAAAAGGGTTCACCAAAACATCTGAAAATGGGTCATTAAAACTTGTTTGGTACTCTGGAACGACTCTCCCATTCCTATCCCCAGACTTCTTTTCCTAGCGTAGTACGCGGGTCTTAAAATTCCACCAGGTGTGGGGAAAATAACAAGCCGTTGTAGGGCTTCCTCTAAGATCTGAAGCTCAAGTTTATTTTCTTTTTGCTTTCCTGGCAAAGGCCCAGCACGTGTGAACGGAAACAAAACTCACAGACTGTCCGGACGTTAAACGCTATGGGGTAGGGATGGTCCCCTTTCTTTAACTCAATACCCTCTACCCGTGGAATACGTCCAGCGGAACCGGTCAGCGCCCCGAAAATACTGGATCTGAATCGTGCACAAGAGTCCTGGATCATCAAACGTGAACTTTTCCTTTCTACCAGGGTTCCAGAAAAGAGGGCCGTGGGGACAGCAAGCAAGCATTTTAACGTGCACCCTAAAGAGATGCTTGCACCAGAATTTCGGTTTACCAGGTAACAATCACGGAGGAAAGAAACCGGATGCGATCGGCTCGACCGTTCCAATGGCCCATGGCGTGCACACGTCTGCGGCGCAAACCCAAACTTTTGAGCACCCTGCTCGGGACTTCACTCGAGCACCGTCGCAAGCAACCGAGACGAAGAACGCTGAGAAACATGGGTGCCGAGGAACCCACATATCCGCATTCAACTCAAGGTAGGCGGACAGATTCTTGGACTCCTCCGGCTTTGTTCCGCGGGTCAGAAGACGGAACGGCCGAATTTCGGTCTCGGAAGCCACGAACCTGGGTGTGTTCTCCGGCGGGTTCCCGGGACTTCAGGAGCGCCCCGCCCCGGGCGCCGCGCACTCGTTCCCGGAGTTTCCCGGATGGAAGGCGCGGAGCTCCGGGGAAGGAAGCGGCCCGGGTAACCGGGAGAGGCCGCGCCCCGGGCCCTCGTCGCTGGGGGGACCGGGAGCGAGGAAGCGGCCTCCCCTGAGGAAGAAGAGCGCGAGGGCCGCCGGGCGCCCGGCCCGCGCTCCCCAAGCCCGAGGCCTGCCCCGCCGTACCTTTGGCGAGGGCTACCGTGGAGTTCTCGGTGTCGATGGTGTAGAGGATGCCCTCGTAGCGGATCTCCGCCTTGGAGATGAGGCTGATCTTGCTGCCGATATAAGGAGTGCCCCCGCTCATGGCGTCGCCGCCGTCGCTCGCCGCTCGCACTCAGGCAGATCCCGCGCTGCGCTCGCCGCTCCGCACGCCCGCCCGCTCGCTCGCTCAATCGGCACCTCACAGAAGCCGCCTCACAGCCAACATGGCGGCTGCGCCGGCTCCGCTACCCTCCCCCCAGCCTCCCGCCCTCAAACCGCGGCGCGGCGGCGGCGGCGGCAGCGGCGGCGGCGCGGGGCACGCTGGGAGGGCGAGGCCGCGTGCTCTCTCGCGAGACTCGGCGAGTACCGGGCCGTCCGTGGCTTTCTCTGCGGTGGCTTCGGGTACGGTAGACGAAGCTGCTCGCCGGCTTTCGCTCCGGTGGAGTTTCGGAGAGACGGAAGTTTCTTCAGGGCACCCAGACGCCGCGTGGCGAGCTCTCATCCCGCCTGGTGACGCTGACTGCGGCCTCCGCCATTTCTAGGCAGCCAGTACTTTGTCACGAGCCCGGTGTCTTTGTAAGCGGTCGCCTGGTAGCTCATGGCCAGCTGCCAGTCATCCGCGGGTCACGTAGCTCTCGCTGTCGTGCCAGAGCAGCAGCATTGCCTACCGAGTGTCACCCCCAAAGGCTGCTCCTCCAGGAAGCGCTGGGACTGTATCCCAAAAACTTGTTTCTCCTTCCTGCCGGGTCCAACTCTTTTCAAATGGCTTGTTCCGGGCTCCCAGTTTTCAAGATGCCACTGGACACTAACAAGTCCCAAGTGCCTCTCTACAGCACTGTCAACTCCAGTTTCTGAACAGCGATCGTCTGTCTCTCCGTTCGGATGCCAAACTGACATCTTAAAACGGTGTCCAAAGCTGTAGCTGTGCTCGGTTGTACTACAGACTCGTCCCTCTAGAGTTGTTCTCTGAGGTAACTGGCACTGGAACCGTTTACTTAGCCACGAAGCCCCTAACCCTCGATTTACTTCTCCTTCACCCCCACATCTATCCTAACTGTAAATCCTGTCTGTTCAGTTTGGATCATCTCCATACAACTCTACAAGAAGCCTCCATTACTCTGGCCAGAATTATTCGCAGTAGTCTCCTAAGAATAATCTACTTCTCTTATTCCTAGTATGTTTTTCCTAGCACAGTAGCCAGAGCATCATGTTCAGGTAGCAAGGGATGGTAGACTCTTGTTCAAATCAATTCAGATGACATCTCTCCTCTCCAATACTCTCCACAGATTACATGTTACACAAAACGAAAACCAGACTGCTTATAAGGACGTGGATTTAGCTTCTTGTTACACAACTCCATACTGTTCCAAGCATACCTTCTTTACCCAGAGTTTTCACAATTCATTACACTCTGCTCAAAGCCTCCCTGAGATGATTTGTTTACAATACAACCACAGCCCTCATTTTACACCCCTCTACTTGGCTTGTCCCCACCCCCGTTCCTACTATGTCTAATCATAGGTGTGTGTCTAACTCCTTCACTAAAATGCAAATATTTTGAGGAAGGGATGTTGTTTTTGGTCACCGCTTGCGTCATCAGGGCCAAATGTAGCAACTGGCACAGGGCAGCTGCGCTGTAGATTTTTGCTGCAAGAATGAACAACTGGGGTGACTGCAGAGCTCAGGCAGCAAGCAGGATGTCTGGTGAGCTGAGTGAATGCATGGTGATTATCTGGGTGTTCAAGTGGGGATTGCAAGAGAGGTTAATGAGCTGTGATGTGATTGGTGCACAATAGCTTCAAGGTCCCTGCTTCAGTACAAAGTCAGTGCCAGAGTGTGCAAAACTTATGTTTGACTTTCCTTCCCATTCTAGGCCTCAGACCGAAGTTGCCTTCTCATGCGTCCACAGTGAGCACATTCTTTCCATGGTCAGGTTTTACAAACTGACAATATCCAATACTCAAATCTCCCTTCCACACCTCCTGGCTTCTAGTACATACACCACACACACAAACATACCACCCCATGACTTCTGCCTCCTCCATTGGTTTTTCTTCCATTGTGCTGGCTGGTGATGAAGCTCAGGGCCTCATGCATATTAGGTAAGTGCTCCAATACAGAGCTATACCCCCTGCCCTAATTACATAGTACATTTAATTGCCAATTTGATAACTTCTCCATTACTGCATCTACCTCCTCTTCCTCCCCAAATAAACTGCCTTTATCCATGGCTCCTAAGGTCATCAGTGTCCTATGACTTGTGTTTGTTATGATTTGAATGTATCTCCTGATAACTCCTGTAAGATTTAGTCCTCCCTGGGGCAATATTGAGGAATAGTAGTGTGCATGCATGTGTTTATGTGGATACACACGTGCCATAGCACCCAAGGCGAGAGGACAATTTGCTGGGAGAAATCAGTTCACCGTGTGGATTCTGGGAATCAATCTGAGGCCATCAAGCTTAGCAGCAGATCGCTCTTACCCACTGAAGTCCTCTTGCCAGCTGACAAACAGCAGAAGTTATTGTTGTTTGTTTGTTAGATTTGAGACTGGCTCTCACTCTCTAACCTGGCATCCTACAAGTGTAGACTAGGCTGGCCTTGAACTCACAGAGGTCTCCCTACCTATGCCTCTCAAGAGCTGGGAGGTGGGGCTTAGTAGTAAGTCATTGGGTTATTAGAGGCTTCACGCTTGGACGAATGGATGAGTGCTGGTCTTGAGAAGTTCTTTGAAGAGGAAGATGTTACAGAAAGAGCAAAGCTGACTTCTCTTTACCCGCTGTCTGGCTTCCTGTCTCACCATATTGTTGCTTCCCTCTTGAATGTGCTATATGCTCTCAACTATGTGACTCATTTGTGGAGGTGACATCTCTCACAATCAGATAAATAAATAAGACAACCGATCTTGGATTTGCGGGCTTCAAAAGTGAGCTTAACAAATCTCCATTTGCCTTTTTTGTTGTTTTTTGACACAGGGTTTCTCTGTGTAACAGTCCTAGCTGTCCTGGAACTAGCTCTTGTAGACCAGGCTGCCCTCGAACTCACA
Source organism: Myodes glareolus (assembly GCF_982192425.1). Classification (NCBI taxonomy): domain Eukaryota; kingdom Metazoa; phylum Chordata; class Mammalia; order Rodentia; family Cricetidae; genus Myodes; species Myodes glareolus. Next base: position 54,257,774 of record NC_142026.1, on the reverse strand, counting down.
GAGATCCGCCTGCCTCTGCCTCCCAAGTGCTGGGATTAAAGGTATGCGCCACCACCGCCCGCGCTACCACCACCCGGTTCATATGACCCTATCTTAAAACCAAAACCAAAAACATAAGAGGAAAGATAGGTCAATATAGTACCCAGTCTTGAGAACAGAGATTCTTATCTTGGTACTTAGCAATCAATCTTGTTAATTCTACTTTATATTTTACAGTTCGTAATTCATCATTCTGGATAGTCTATCTAATCATTTTGTGAAGTCAGCTTTGCTTATGATGAATAGGGATATAACCGCTCCGCTTTCCTATGGCAATGTTAGGTGCTCCATACTCTTTACTTATTATGCTGTAATAACATATTGTGGTGGTTTGAAAGAAAATGGCCCCCAAAGGGAGTGGCACTCTTAAGAGTTGCGGCCTTGTTGGAGGAAGTATGTCACTGTGGGGGTCGGTTTTGAGGTCTTTTCCTCAAGCTTCACTCATTGTGACAGTCAGTTGACTTCCTGTTGCTTGCAAGATATAGGACTGTCAGCTGCTCCACCACCACGTCTGCCTGAGTGTCACCATCCTCCGTCATGATGATAATGGACTGAAACCCAGAAACTGTAGATGAGCCACCCCAATTCAATGTTTTCCTTATAAGAGTTGTCATTGTCATAGTGTCTCTTCACAGCAATAGAAACCCTAAGACACATATACTTAAGCTTTGTGTTTTTCATGTGTGTGTACACTTGTGTTTGAAGTTACACATGCTTGGGTGTGACCATGTGCGCATGTATGTGGAGACCAGAGGTCAAAGTTGATCAGGGGTCAAACTTTTTAAGTTGCTCTCTACCTTATTTTTGAGACAGGGTCTTTCACTGCAACCTTGAACTTCCTGGCTTAACTTAACTCACTGGCCAGCAAATTCCATATATGTGTTTCTGTATCCACCTCCCCAGTACTGGAATTATAGGGATTTACACCACTTTCTTTTTTCTTTTCTTGGTTTTTTCGAGACAGGGTTTCTCTGTGTAGATTTGGAGCCTGTCTTGGAACTTACTCTGTAAACCAGGCTGGCCTTGAACTCACGAGATCCGCCTGTCTCTGCCTCCCAAATGCTGGGATTAAAGGTGTGTGTCACCACCAACTGGCTTGTTTTTCTTTTTTGTGTGGATCCTGGGAATTGAACTCAGGTCCTCCTACTTTTGTGGCAAGGAGTTTACCAAGTCATCTCCCCAACCCAACTTTTGTGTTTTTATTCAAATTTAGTTTTGATCCTGACTTGGAATCTCTTCACATCTGCTCTGGCCACCACCACCATCATCATCATCTTCTTCTTCTTCTTCCTTCTTCCTTCTTTTTCTTCTCCTTTTTCTTGTTTTCCTCCTCCTCCTCCTCCTCTCCTCCTCCTCCTTCTTTGTTTCTTATTTCCTGCTTTCCTTTGTCTTAATATTTGTGTGTATATGGGATGGGGTAGTGTGTATACTCTGTGCTGTGCTGACTCCATGGCCTCTGCATCAATTCCTGTCTCTAGGTTCCTACCCTGACTTCCCTGTTACCTAGAAGTATAAGTGAAATAAACCCTTTCCTCCCCAAGTTGCCATTTGGTCATGGTGTTTTATCACACCAATAGTGACCCAAACTAGGAAGCTCACAAAATCTTTTGTTGTTGTTGTCTTGATACAAGATCTCTCTATGTATCTCTGGCTGCCCTAGAGTTTGTTATGTAGACCAGGCTGGTCTTGAACTCAAAGATATCCACCTGCCTGGGCCTCCTGAGCACTGGGATTAAAGGCGTGGGTGTCCACATGGTATATATTTCTCTCTTTGAGTGTGTGTGTGGTGCTAGGAGTTGAACTTGGAGCCTTAGATGTGCATACTAAGTAAGTACTCCAGATTTCAATTATTCTTTCTTGTAGTGATCTTTTAAAAAATGCTTTTTGTTACTTTTAATTGATGTATATGGGTGTTTTGCCTGCAGAACAAGTGTGTATCACTATAGAGGCCAGAAGAGAGTGTTAAATACCCTGGCACTGGAGTTACAGACTGTTGTGGCAATCAAGCCTAGGTTCTCTGGAAGAGCAACCAGTGCTCTTAACTGCTGAGCCATCTCTCCAGCCCCTCTTGTCCTGCTTTTAACCAGCTAGCCATCCCGCTAAGTATAATCTTTTCAGTTTCAGAATGTGCACTTAGGTTGTTTAAATTTAACTAGGCATAGTGTTGCACAACTGTAGTTCCACACTTGGGAGGGCTGAGGCAGGAGAATTGTGAGTTCCAGGCCTGGACTACAAAGTAAGACACTGCTGTCTCAAGAAAATAAAAAACAAACATCAACAATAAAACACAACAAGAAACCAAAAAGAAAAACAACCAAAAAGCAAAAACAACCCAGCCCAACCAAACAAACAAAAACAACCAAAAAAGAACAATTTTTAACCCCTGAAAATTTGCTTCTTTTTCCTTTGTTGCCAATACTATGATTTATTGTCACATAATAAATACATATAAAGCCATTGTTAATTCTCATATTGCAATCATATAGATTGCATTTTTTTATATCTTTTGTTTGTTTGTTTTTCGAGACAGGGTTTCTCTGTGTAGCCCTGACTGTCCTAGAACTCACTCTGTAGACCAGGTTGGCCTTGAACTCACAGAGATCTGCCTGCCTCTGCCTCCCCAGTGCTGGGATAAAAACATGCACTGCCACTGCCAGGCCTTCCTTTACATCTTATGCTAGATCCAGAACTGAAGTGACTGGAGTCAATAGTTTTCCCAGAGAGGGCAAGGCTTTTTCTCTCTAGTCAACTAGGATACGAGCAGTTGTGTGACTTTTCCTGGGGGAGATGAACAAAATCAATTCATATCAGGGAGGGGTTATCCACAGACAGAAGAAGCGACTGCACCTGAGTCTAGCCCATGAGCAAATGACCACACTCGAGTCTAGCGGAGGAGCAAATGACTGCACCCAAATCTAGCCAAGGAGCAAATGACTGCACCCGAGTCTAGCCGAGGAGCACATGTTCATTTGGCTTACTCACAGGAACACAGCAACGTCACTGAAACAAACCAATCCCAAAAGCTGCATCTCTGGAGCTGCCTACCCGAGCTGGAGGTAGAAGCTTGGGGAAAGGCCTCGTGAATCTTCTTACTTTTCTGAGCTTCCTCGGTTCACGTTTGGTTAGCTTTGGGAATCTTAAGTCTCCTCTCTTTCCAGAGGAAGTAGTTACTACAACAGTTCAGTTGGGAGTTGAACTGAGCAGGGGGTGGCAGCAGATGGTGATACATGCCTGTAACCCTCCTTTGGAGACAGGAAGCTTGAGGCCTTTGCTAGCCTGGGTTCCACAGTGAGGCTACCTAAAATGGAAAAGTGAAATGTGGATGAGCAGGAGGCTGAAAAGACGGCTCAGCAGCTAAGCACACTTGCTTTTGCAGAGGATCCAGCTTCGGTTCACAGCACCCATATGATGGCTAACATTCTGTAAGTCCAGTTTCCGGCGATCACAGCACCCATATGATGGCTAACATTCTGTAACTCCGGTTCCTGGGGATTACAACACCCATATGATGGCTAACATTCTGTAACCCCAGTTTCTGGGGGATCTGATGCCCTCTTCTGACTTCAGAGCCACTGGGCGTGCATGTGCCAAACAGACATGTATGCAGACGAAACACTCATGCACACCTAAAACTTTTTAAGTCTTAAAAAAAAACAGACTGTGTAAAAGGAACTAGTTTCAACTTTAAAGACTGTGTCTTAACTCAAGGGGTTAAAACATGGGATATTTCTTCTGTCCTATGTTTGGTTTTTTAAAAAATAAATGTTTTGCCCCCAACTCCAAGCATTCCAATTCCTTTCTTGTTGTGTGCTACATTAACTGCAAATTTCAATTGCCAGTTGAGTAATTCTGTTTGGTGTTTTCTTGTTCCTATGTGGCAGATACCCATGGCTTTCTCATTCACCCCGTCTGGGCCTCCAGTGTGGTATAATTATCCTGAAAAGCCAAGATGTGTGAGAGCTTAGCTTGATTACTCTAATGGCACACAGTGTTTTCACAAACCTCTCAATTCCTGAATAATTATCATTATCATATTTACGTGTTTAGCTAAAAGCTTAATTGGAAGATTCCAGAATGAAACAATACTACACAAGGAAAAAGAAACTTACAGTCATTTTTCTTTGAAAGTTTTTTTTCCATTTTCCCCCCACTAATACATGCATGAAATTAAACCATCACATCATGCAGAAGCAATCATCACACATCGCAATCATTCCCAGCTTCTCAGCTGCGTTCCCACAGAGGCAAAGTATGCTTAACTCTTTCTGCTACCTCCATTTATCATTGTCTAGATAGTGTGTATACTATGCTTCCAGCACCAGTTTCTTTTGCTTTCCAAGACAGTTTTATTTATGTGCATGTGTGTTTTGGGTGTGCAACTGCACGTGTGCACAGAGAGGGTACTGGATCTCCTGGAGCTGGAATTACAGGACATAATGGACTGCCTGGGGTGGGTGCTGGGAACAAACTCCAGTTCTCTTTAAGAAAGACAAAGCTGGGTGGTGTGGACACACCTTTAATCCCAGCACTTGGGAGGCAGAAGCAGGTGGATCTCTGAGTTCCAGGATAGCCAAAGCAAAGCAAACGCTGGTAGCTGCTGAGTAATCTCTTCAGTCTTTTTTTTTTTTTTCTTTTTTACAACTTACTATGTTACGCAGGCTGGTCTCAAGTTTGAACCTTCTGCCCCAGACATCTGAGTAGCTGGGATTAGAGTACATGCCACGTGGAAATCACTCTATTAATTTCCACTGGTGATTGAAGATGTGTTTTCAAGGCCATAGTGTGAAATTCTTTATCATCCTTCAGTTGCTTCTATTTGCTTTGTGCAACCCAGAGGTCCAGGCCATATGTGTGGGAAGGAGGTGCCTGTCCTAAGTGAGGTTTGGCCGAAATGATAGTTATGTAAGCAAGAAGATGCCCCGTCTGGTCGTATCTTTGGTTTGGTTTTCATAGACTAAGTCTTTGATGTTGAAAACTTTTCTCCAAGTCTGGTGACCAAATTGGAACACATATGAGAACAAGACCCCGAATAACTCATTTGGGGGCTCTGTATTTGCAGTGTGCTTTATTCACTGGAGAGCTTCACTAGTAAAACTATAAATGACAAATTTATTGGGACATTAGGTTTCTTTTTAAAGTCATAACTTTTTTTTTTGTGTGTGTGTGTGTGTGTGTATCTGTGTTTATGGGTACCGCTTGTGTGTATGTCTTCAGAGGCCCCAAGAGGTCACTGGATCTCCTGGATCCACAGTTGCAGGAGGTTCTGAGCCGCCCGGTGTTGTGCTAGGGACAGAACCTCGGGTGCTCTTGACCTGAGGTGAGTACTCTTGATTACCAGTTCATCTCTTCGGCCTTCTGTTCTTGTTTTTGTTTGTCTTTCTGTTTTGGGTGGGGTTTTTTTTTTATTTTTGCTTGCTTTTTTTTCTTGGGCTAAATTTTATCTATGTAGTCCTGGCTGCCCTGGAGCTCACTATGTAGACCAGGTTGGGCGAAATCCACCTGCCTCTGTCTCCAGAATGGGGATACTAAAGGCATGCACCACCATGCCCAGCCTCCTATCCTTATTTTTTATAAGAGCAGATTTCAGAATGTAGTTCGGGTTGCCCTGGAACTTGAGATCCCCCTGCCTCAGCCCTCTAAGCTTTAGAATTACAGTCATATACACCTTATCTGATGATTCAGGTTTTTTTGGTGGGGGGTGGGGGAAGAAAAAACCCCTGAAAAATTTCAAGGGGGACATGTTAGGCTACCCCAAGGCTTCTGATAGCAAGGGAAAGAGGGGTTGCAGGCTTGCAGTGCTTTAGAACACAGCGATTTCTGCATCCAGGGACAGATCAGTCAATGCAGAGGAATGTGGATGGCCAACCCCTTTGTTATGAAATGTCAGAAACCAGGGCACATTTGATCTGGAAAGAAAGGATTTGTATTTGCTCCTGTGTCTGCATGCTTTGTCAGCAAGGGACTAGGGCAGGAGGAGGGCAGGGTGAATGGACAAAGCCAGAATACTCAGAGTTTAAGAAGCTCCTTGCTCCTAAGGCGCAATCCCCAGAGCGAATTCTGCTCTAATGCACCACCGCTACCTAGACAGGGAAGGCCAGAGCACATTTGTGTATTAGTGATAGCTCTCCAGAGAAACACATCAATAGGATATATATAGATTTATAAGAAGAGGTTTAGATAGGAATTGGCTCATGCGATTATAGAGCCCGAGGAATCCCGCCATCTGCTGTCTGTACAGCTGGAGAGCCAGTAAAGCATGTGGTCTAATTTATCCCATGGCTGCAGGCCTCGGGGCAGGGAAGTGTGGGAGTGGTTCTAGTTTCTGTGGTAAGACACTCAGACTGGAAGTAACATAGAGGAGAAAAGAGTTTATTTGGTGTCCTAGTTAGGGTTACTATTGCTGTGAAGAGACACCATGACCACAGCAAGTTTTATAAAGAAAAAACATTTAATTAGATTTAATTGAGGTGACATGCTTACAGTTTCAGAGGTTCAGTCCATTATCATCATGAAGGGGAGCATGGCGGCCTGCAGGCAGACGTGGTGCTGGAGTAGTTGAGAGTCCTACATCTTGCAGACAACAGGAAGTTGACTGACTGTCAAACTGAGGGAAGCCTGAGTTAAAGAGACCTCAAAGTCCACCCCCACAGTGTCACACTTCCTCCAACAAAGCCACACCTCCTAACAGTGCCACTCCCTTTGGGGGGCACTTCCTTTCAAACTACCACATTTGGCTTGCATTTCAGATCACAATCCGCCACCGAGAGAAGTCAGGCAGGAACCTGGAAAGAACTGGGAAGAGATGCTGCCGGTTAGCTCATTCTCAGGTTCCTGCTTAGTCAGCTGCCTTTTTGCACAGGACCACTTTCCTGGGTGGTGTTGCCTGCAATGGGCTGGGCCCCCTGCATCTGTTGATAATTGACCCCCCTGTAGACATGCCAATAGGCAGTTCCTCTCTGCAGAACCTTTCCTTTAAGATGACTAACCTGTGTCAAGTTTTCAGTCAATCTAATTAGGACAGGTCTGTTCTGAGAACCAGGGGCTCTGGTATCTGAAGACAGGAGAAAATGGATGCCTTACCCTGATTGGAAGGAGGGGTGTGGTGGAGTAGGTGGAGAAGAAGAACAGGAGGAGGGGGAGAGAAGGGAAAGAGAATATGAGGTGCTTGTGAAAGGGACTTTTTCCTAGGGAGACACAACACACACAGACACACACATCCATTTACTTCCAAAAAGTGGAAGTCATAACATACTAACGGTTACACCAAAGTCCAAGTTGGTGAACCTATGAGTTGTTATTTGGATTAGCAATAGGAGCATGGATAGCTCAGAAAGGCAACCGCATCTCTAAAAAGCCCACCCAGCACGAGTTGCCAACTAACAACTCACAGTCCTATGGTGTCCCTTCTCTGTGGCTCAGCTGTCAGTCCCAACCTCAGCAGATGTTTGCTCTTTTTCGAAAGCTGGGCAGGGACCTTCAAGAATCTTCAGCCAGGCGGTAGTGGTGCACGCCTTTAATCCCAGCACTTGGGAGGCAGAGGCAGGCAGATCTCTGTGAGTTTGAGGGCAGCCTGGTCTACAAGAGCTAGTTCCAGGACAGACTCCAAAGCTACAGAGAAACCTTGTCTCAAAAACAACCAAAAAAAAAAAAAATCTTCAAAGTTTTGACTTTCCCAGATATGCTTTTTTTCTTTTTCTTTTCTTTTTTAACACCTCTTAAGTCTTTTGAGTGCATCCCTTGAAGAGGCTGAGGGAGAAGGCTTTTGAATTCAAGATCAGCCTAGGTAGAGAATGAGCCCCTGTATCAAAGCAAAACCAAAATGTGTACTTCCATGTAAATATGTAAAGGAAATGTCATAACCAAATTCATTCTTTTATTCAATTACTACTCATTGATTAAAAAAAAACCTCCAAACACAACACAAATGTCACATAAAATACCTGAAAAGAATCAACTTATGAAGACATTTGATTTGGCTCATGAGTTCAGAGATCTCACCGATGACTGTTTGGTCCCTTTGCTTTGGGCCTCTGCCAAGGCAGCTTATCAAGCACAAGTGGGGGGTGGAGCAGTACCAGTAACTTCATGGCCAAGAAGGGAAAGAGAGAAAGGAGATGGGGCCAGAGCTCCACCATCTTCTTGTTTTATTTGTTTCTAGACAGAGTTTCTCTGTGTAGTCCTGGCTGTCCTGGAACTTGCTCTGTCAACCAGGCTGGCCTTGAACTCACACAGATCCAGCTGCCACTGCCTCCCAAGTGCTGGAATTAAAGGTGTGGCCACCATTGCCCAGTACCACCTTTCTCTTGAAAGACATGTCCCCAATGACCTAAAATCCTCCCCACTAGGCCTCACCTCCTTCAGACTCCACTAATTCTAAGAAATGACTTCTTGGGGAGCTGACCTTCACCACATGGACCTCTGAGATGCCTGACTTGCAAACTCAAGGACTTGCTTGTCTATGTGGGCCTCCAGTGGGTTAGATAACGGTTGCTTACACTTTTGTTTTTATTGGTTTTACAGTTATACAGGGTTATATTGGTTATACAGGGTTTTTCAGTATAGCTCTGACTGTCCTAAAACTCACTCTATAGACCAGACTGGCCTCAAACTCAGATATTCACCTGCCTCTGCCCCCCCCCATTATCAGTCTACTGATCCAGTGTTAATTTCCTTCCAGCACCATCTTACCAAAATGCCCAGGATAATGTCTTGTTAGCATCTGAGCATCCCTTACACAGTCAAGGCCACACCCAAAGTTAGCTATGTGGCTTGTCAGAGGAAATCAATGTCAACCAGCAGTAGAAATCACGACCTAAAGGAAAGCCTGCATTCTGGAAGAGCAAGGACTCATTGGCCAAGTTCCTTTACTATGTTTTACAAGCGTTTTACTACATGGTCTTCATATTACCTAGGTTGCAAATTCCTGAGACTGGAGTTACTAGTGGTAATGAGTTGTCACATGGGTGCTGAGAGCCAAACCTGGGTCCTCTGCCAGGGTCACAGGTGCTCTTCACGGCTGAGGCGTCCCTCCAGCCCCCTCCACTCATTTTGTGACGGTCTCTAGTTAGAAGAGCAATCAGTAACTGATTCCAGGGTGTACACCTTTTGAGTGCCAAACCCATGTCACATCTTAGTCATTAGCTGCATTTGCTGTAGGGGGTAATCTGTGTTTGTGATTCTAGATTCTAGCACCCAGAGACTGATGCAGGAGGATTGCAAATTCAAACACAGCTTGGGCTATTCTATTTTGAGGCCATGTTTCAAAAAACATCTTAACTATGTGTTCTGATAGTGACTTGAGTTATTTATAAATAATAAATTACACTAATAAGCATAATTATTATCAAATAGAACCATGGAGTAATTAATATACTTTAGCAAAACACTTTTATCAAGTTTATCTTGAGTGATTCAAAGCATTAGAAATGCCAGATTGGGGGTGGGAGAGCTGCTTAAGTGATTAGGAGCACTGACTGCTCTTCCAGAGGATCCAGGTTCAAGTCACACCATCTGTAACTCCAGTCCCAGGCGATCTGATGCCCTCTTTTGACTTCCAAAGGCACCTGACACGCACATGGCACACATGCATACATGCAAGTAAAGCATGCATATACAGAAAAAAATAGACATTAAAAAAGAAAAAGGCAAATTTTGGGTTGGAGAGATGACTCAGAAGTTGAGTGCCTTCTGCTCTCTTGCAGAGTTCAGCTACCATGTGAGAGGGCTCAGAACCACCTGAGGGTTCCAGAGGGTCTGGTGCCCTCTTTTGGCCTTTGTAAGCAATTGCATGCATGTGAACATTAATCCCACACAACCCCCCCCCCCCACACACACATAATTAAACATAAAACGAATCGTTTTAAAAATTAAAAAAAAGATTCTGGTACCCTAGTGATGTTATTTGGTTTGCTGGAATCTCAGGATGTCTTGTAACTTTATGTTGGTGTGATGGTAACCTGTTACAGCGTTCTCCAGCTACATCCCAGGTATGTTCTGGAACTGTACTTTAAAGTTCTATGCGGGTTGAATAATAGATACAGTAATAATTGTGTTAGTTGGGTAGTGATGGTGGCTGTGTTCTATGAATGAGAGAAACCTTCAAAGATCTTAATTCTCTTGCAATGGAAATTGTTATTCAAATATCAAGAGACACAATATTCCCCCTCTTCCTCCCCTCTCTCGCATGTGCATGCATGCATGCGTGCGTACGTGTGTGTGTGTGTGTGTGTGTGTGTGTTTTGAGGGAATTGTGCACACGAGTATAGTTCCCTAGTGTTAGGATAATCTTTTTGTATACAGTGAAGATGTGTCTCTGTTTAACCTCACCTGCCTAAGGTACCTTCTGATTGGTTTAATAATGAACTGAATAGCCAATAGCTAGGCAGGAGAGAATAGGCAGGACTTCCTGGGAGAGACAAGAACTCTGGAAAGAATCAGGCAGGGGAAAATTGCCAGCAATGCTCAGTAGGAGGAGAGGTAATGGGCCATGTGGCAGAATGTAGATGAAAACAGATGGGTTAATTTACCTTATAAGAACTAGTTGGGCTGGGCAGTGGTGGTGACACCTTTAATCCCAGTACTTGGGAGGTAGAGGCAGGTGGATCTCTGTGAGTTTGAAGCCAGCCTGGTCTACAAGAGCTAGTAAGAGCTAGTTCCAGGATAGGCTCCAAAGCTACATAGAAATCCTGTCTCAAAAAAAAGAGCTAGTTGGGAACAAGCCTAAGATAAGGCCAAGTTTTCAAAATTAATAATGAATTTCCGTGTCATTATTCAGGAGCTGGCAGTTCAAAGAAAGAACTGCAACTATACCCTAGGAAGCCAGAAGAGGTCATGGGATCCCCTGGAGTTGGAATTACAGACAGTGTGAACCACCTGCCATGGATGCAAGGCATTGAAATCGAGTCCTCTGAATGAATAGTACGACCCTGACCTGTCTCTCTAGCGCCCAACCCCCCTGTCCAAACAACTTAGACAAATTATGAAGAAAAGAAATCTTAGAGAGAGAGTGTGAGAAGACTGGAGGACTACTAAATGTCTGGTGACTTTCCTGTTTTCAGAGGCTCAGCACTAAGACTGGGGCTTGGTCCCAAGCTGAAGACATTGCCAGGCATTGCTTCTGAACCTTCCGGGGCATTGCAAGTAGGAGGCAGTTTGCAGGTCCTTTTGTCACTGAACATCTGTGTGAACAAGTACCGCAAGATGGCATCTCTTCTCAGTGTTCAGTCTGACACAGGCTGTCCCTGTGTTATGCCGCAGAAGTACAGACCTCACATTCTGTCTGGCTGTTTAAAGAATATAATACAAGGGCTAGACAGGCGACCGTTCAGCAGTTAAAAGCACGGGCTGCTCATCCAGAGGTTTCAGTTTTGATTCCCAGCACCCACCTAGCAACTCACAACTGTTTGTAACTCCAGTTCCAGGAGTTCTGGTGCCCTCTTCTGGTCTCCTAGGGCACAAGACACACATAAGATGTATAGGCATACATGTAGGCAAAGTACCCATACACATAAAAATATAACCCAAGGGGCTGAAGAGATGGCTCAGTGGTTAAGAGCTTTGCCTGCTCTTCCAAAGGTCCTGAGTTCAATTCCTAGCACCCACATGGTGGCTCACAACCATCTGCAATGAGGGATACATGCAAGCAGAATACTGTAAATATAATAAATAAAACTTAAAAAAAATATAACCCAAGCAATCAGTTGGTTAATAAAATGTCGTATCCCTTTCACTTGTGTTAACTCTACTTCAGACTGACCTGGAAAGCCAGGTTCCAAGGTAGACTTTCCAGATCCTTCAGTTCAGTGAGTCAAGGGAGACAGCCAAGTCCTTATTTTTTTCCCACAGTCACAAACACTCCAGCCATTGTGTCTAGATCCACATTGTGCCCTTAAAGCAGCTATCTCTTGGTGACATTCAATCCTGGAGATAGACATCCTCCAGTGGTAACATTGTGTCCCTCAGGATAAAAGACAAGGGCGAGGCTCACACAGTCTAGAAATGATTGAATACTTTAGGCATGGGATGCTATTTGTAAGATTTTAGTGGTCAAGTATGAGACAGAGCAGAAGTTTGTAGGCTGGATATAGAACTTGGGAGGATTGTGGGTTTGAGACCCTTCTAAACAATATAACGATACCCTGCTTTTTTTTTTTTTAAAAAAAAAAACAAACAAAAACCAAACGAATAGGGGTTGGAGAGATGACTTAGGGGTTGAGAACTGGTTGATTTTCTCAGGGAACTGGGGTTCAATTCCCAGCACCCACATGGTGTAATGAACACTATACTGGTAATTTGTCACGTGCTGTTTGAGCTCACCGAGAAGCCAGCTCTGGAAGTGGGGCTCTGTCCTCCTTGCTTCCACTTTCAGACCCAGGTATGTATGTGACCGGGAGGGAAGAGAGCAGCAAAATCTCACACATGTGCTCAGGGGAGCTGAGCCTTCCCCATCGAGCCACCGGTTAAAAGCCCCACTGGCGCTGACTTGGCTGTTTGGTTTGTTGTGAGACCGTTCAGCTCTGTAGCCCAGTTGGGCCTTGAACTCCAGGAGACCAGGTCCCTCTGTCACCTGAATGCCAGGATCAAAGGCATGCATCGCCATGGCATGCTCCACTATGCCTGGCTTCAGGGACGACCTCTTACTAATTCACAGTAGGGATTAAATCTCTGCATGAGGTTTTCATTTCGTTTTTATTATTTTACATTCTAACTTAATTATATTATTGTTTGTTTGTGCACATGTGTGGGTGAACTCATGCTGCAGAGAGCTCCTGGAGGGCGAAGGACAAGCAGTGGGAGTGGGTTCTCGCCTTCCTTCCACGCTGGGAATCCCAGGGATCAAATCCAGGGGCCTTTACTCATAGCAACAACACTATTTTTACATTAAAAATATTTACTTTTGTTTTTGTGTGTGTGCATGTGCCCGCTTGTCTGTATGTGACCACATGTGTGCAGGGACCTGGAAGGGCAGAAGAGGTTGTTAGGTCCGCTGGAACTGGAGTAACAGGAGGTTAGGAGTCAAACAACGTGGGTGCTGGGAACCAGACTTGGCCTGGGTTCTCTGAAAAGCAGCATGTCCTTTCAACTGCTGAGCTCTCTCTCTAGCCCCTCATTTAAATAAGATATCTTAACACAGAGTTTCAGTAATCCAGGCTGGCCTTTTTTTTTTTTTTTTTTGGCAGGGTCTCTATGTAACCCTGGGACTCACTCTATAGACAAAGCTGTGCTATAATTCAGAGATCTGCCTGCCTCTATCTCCCGGGTGCCAGGATGATCAAAGGTGTGTGTTTTCATGCCTGACTTCCAGGCTAGCCTTGAGCTATTCAAGAATGAACTGGAACTTCGATCCTTTTACTGCCACCCCCGAAATACTGGGATTGCAGGAGAGTGCCCCCACTCTCAACATCTACTGTGACTTTGTGTGTGTGTGTGTGTGTTTGAATGTAACTGGTCATAGAGAGTAGCATTATTAGGAGGTATGGCCTTCTTGGAGGAAGTATGCCAGGGTGGGCTTTGAGGTTTCCTATGCTCAGGATACAACCCAGTGTCTCAGTAGACTTCCTGTTGCCTACAAGATGTAGGACTCTCAGCTCCAGCACCGTCTCTGCCTGCCTGCCGCCATGCTCTCCGCCATGATGATAATGGGTTGAACCTCTGGAACGGTAAGTGAACCCCTTCAATGAGATGTTTTCCTTTGTAAGAGTTATCATGGTGTCTCTTCACAGCAATAGAAACCCTCACAAGGACAGTGGGGATATTCAAACTGCAGGGACAGCCAGGCTCTTTCATCTGCCTCAGACCTGTGCTGCCTTCGTGCTGCAGTGGCACATGGAATGGTTGTGACAGAAACCTTTGAGAAGAATGTCTGCAGAGCTCTGACTTGGAAGGTCGAATGGGAACAGGCAGGCTCCAGAGGGCTTTCAGTGCGGAGAAGGCTCGGTACAGGGCTGAACCTGAGTCTGACTGTGGCTGTCTTTTCTTATCTCTCTGATGGAGACAGAGGGGAAACGATTTACTTTGGCACATGGTTTCAGAGAGTTCTTCACAATTCTTGGCTCTGCTGGTGCTGGGCAGGAGGTAACGGTAGAAGCTTTGTTTCACAGCAAACAGGAACCACAGAGAAAGAGAAGAGACAGGAAATTGATGCAACTGTCAAAGTGTGTCAAAGACACACCTCTAGTGACCAGGTTCTTCCAGCACGGCTTTGCCTCCCACAGTTTCTGCTGTCTCCCCAGACAGTACTGCAACAGCGTCACAGGCCTGTATTCCGAGTACTCAGAAGGCTTACGCAGGAGGATCATGAGTTCGAGGCCAGTTTTGGGTTACAAGTTGAGGTCACATTAAAAAAAAAAATCAGGATCTAAAATAGCGCCACCATCTAGAGACCAAACATTCAGTCTGTGAGCTGGTGGAGGCCACTTCATAATCAAACTGTCATACTGCCCATGAGGAAAAATGAGGAAAGCCCAAGAGGAAGGGCATCCAACAGGAGGATTGCTCAATTCAAAACATTCCTGCCGTGAATGAAGGAAAGGATGTTGAGTGGACATTTCAGATTAAACAAGATAGAAAGGTGACAGCCAAAGCCAAGAGATGGACAAAGCGACAGGAATGGGTAGGAAGAAAATGCCATGAGAAATAATATTGGAGGACCAGTGGGTGGGCTCTTGCTGCCAACCCTGAGTTCAATCCCCAGAATGCTCTCAGTGGAAGGAGAGAACCAACGCCTGCAAGTTGTCTTCTGGCCCCACCCTCACACTAAATAAATGTGAAAAAGGAAATAATGAAAAAGAATAGCGTGAGAACAACTGCCGAAATATTATCAGGCTTACTAACCAGGTAATAATGTATCAGCGTCACGGCCCAAGCTGATTGTTATACTGTAGCTGTGTAAAAGGAGGTCCTGTTTTTAAGAAACACACAATGAAGTGTTGAAGGGTAAAAAGATACACCAAAGCAAAGACACTCTCATGACAACTTGGTAAGTGTGCTAGGTAAGTGGGTTGAAGCCCACATAGGCCTGCCCTAAAAAAAGGACTTAATGTTGATTGGGCAATAAGAATGAACAAAAAATACAGTGTACAGTCATGTGGGGTGGCACACACCTTTAATCCCAGTCCTGGGGAGGCAGTGCAGGCTGATCTTTGTGAGTTCAAGTCATTACCATCTATACAGTGACTTTCAGGCCAATTGGCTACAGAATGAGAACCTGTCGACAAAACAATCCTACTGGCTCTTTTTGTGGGCAGCTCTGTGGTCGGACATTTCTCTCCTGCCTGCCTGTTCCCAAATACCCAGTGACCACTTCCCAAATTACCATACAGAGATTTAATATTATTTATAAATGCTCAACCAATTGCTCAGGCTTATTGCTAACTAGTTCTTACATTTTAAGTTAACCCATATTCCCTATTTACACTCTGCCACATGGTGGTACCTTTATTAGCATGGCACATTCATCTCCTGCTCCCTCTGTGTCTGGCTGGCGACTCCTTCCCATCATCCTTAGTTTGGTTGCCCTGCCTTTACTTCCTGCCTGGTTACCGATCAACCAGCATTTTATTAAACCAATTCGAATGTACAGGAGGATTATTGCACATCACAGCTCTGCTTTAAAAGCCCCATTCCTCACAGGAGACTCCCACCACGATTTCCTACACACTGCAAGGGATGTGTCCATGAGAAGTGCCAGGTTAAGGAAACTAAAGTATCCCTGACAAATGTGGCTTAGGGACGGTGAGCTTGCCTAGCTTGTGCAAGACTCTGGGTTTGACCTCCAGCCCTGCAAACATACAACCAAACAATATCCCACACAACAGATGGACAAAAGCTAACAGTGGTGAATTACATCTAATTGCCTTGCCAGGCATTTACAGGTCTGTTCGTTAATTGCAACTAATCAACGATCATTTTACTCAAAGCCACACCTGGCCTTATTGCGGTAATTTTAGAAATTATGCGTCACGTAGTGTTATATGATAGTTTTTTTTCCTAAGTGACTTACTACAGTGAAAATTACTACGTATAAAAGCATGTTTTGCTAGATACTATATGTAAATGAAGAGTTTTATTTTTTAATTAAAAATGGTTTGTTATTTATTTATTTACTTTATGTGCTTTGGTGTTTTGTTTGCATGTATATCTGTGTGAGGGTGTCTGATCCCCTGGAACTGAGGTTACAGACAGTTGTGAGCTGCTATGTGGGTACTGGGAATTGAACCCAGGTCCTTTGGAAGAGCGCTCAGTACTCTTAACTTTTGTGCCATCTTTCTAGCACCAGGGTTTTTATTAATCTTAAGAAACAACTCAGACCTTTTAAAATAACCAATTGTGAACTGGGGATAGTGGTGTATACTTGTAATTCCAACCTCTGGAGGCTGAGGTAGGAGGATTGATTAAGTTCAAGTCCAGTCTGAGTTGTAATAGTGAGTTCTGGGCTGGCCTGCACTACATTAAGAGACCCTGTCTCAAAACGCTAAAAAACTAGCCAATAATAACTACTTTACGTAGTCTGTTGTTTTAAGCCATGCTCACGCTCCTGTCAGTCAGTGTCCACTAGAGGGCAGCAGAGGACCATGGTTTGACTGCAATGTACAGTGTAATAAGCGCTCTCATTATTTATTGTGTGCAACAGTGCGTGTGCGGAGTTCAGAGGACCACTTAAGAGAGTCAGTTCTTCCTGTCATGTGGGTCACAAGGTTCTGATTCGGGTCTTCAAGCCTCGTGACAAACACCTTTACCTGCTGAGCCATTTCACTGGTTCTAGCCCATAGTTTGTTTTGAAACAGGGTCTCTCTGGGTGACCCTGACTGTCCTGAAACTCATCTGTAGGCCAGGCCCTCTTCTGCCTCCCCAGTACTGGGATTAAACGCATGTACTACTGTGCCTGGCTCTTTTGTTCAGTTTCCTGAGGCTCAGTGAGGCCTGGAACTCTTGCTCCTCCTGCCCCAGCTTCCTGACTACTGGGATCCCAGGGGTGTGACTACCGCAGCGTTTCTTTCATTTCTACAGGGGGAGCTGTCTTTAGACCTCCATCAGTGATCTTAGATCCGAGTCAGCTGCTTCAGAGTAGCCCTGCCTATCTGTGCTTGCCCTCTGTGCTCTCTCTCACCCCGCCCCCATCCCACCCAGAGTCTGGATGCAGTTGGAGTCCACCTGGCAGTCACAGCCGCTCTTTCAGCTAGAGTCCTGTCACAAGCATGGGCTCTCTGGGTTTGTTCTGCCACCTTCATTGCACCAACCTAACACCTATTTCAGATGTACATTAATCTACATTAAACCCTCCTGCAGCCGGGTGTCTGGTTAGGTCCCTTTAGAGGATACTGAGCAGCTTCTGTTGAGCATGGATTTGGAGTGACTTCAACCCATGCCTGCCTTTCACACAGGGACTAAGGACTGGTTTATTTCATCATGCAATGCAGACTTTTTCACAGCAGAGGAAAAGTAGGTAGATTCTTTCATGTAGGCAGTCAAGCTTTCCTTAAAAAAACAAAAAACAAAACAAACAAACAAACAAAAAGCCTTTTAAAGGTAGTATCTCATTATGTAGCCCAGGCTAGATTTGAGTTTAGTTTTTTTGTTTTGCTTTTGTTTTTCAAGACATAGTTTCTTTGTGTAGCCTTGGCTGTCCTGGAACTTGCTCATAGACTGGGCTGACCTCGAACTCACAGAGATCTCCCTGTCTCTGCCTCCCGAGTGCTGGTGAAAAAGGTATTTTTAAGCAAATGGAACCAGGGAACAAGCAGGTGTCTCTATCTAGTATCTGATGAAGACTTCAAACAAAAGAGAGTTGGGGAGATTTTTAAAAAGTGGCTCCATTTTGGTTGAGGGGACAAGCCATCAAGAAGACCTTACAATTTCAAACATGTTATGCGCCTACACAGCTGCGCTGAATTGCATAGCAGATACCCTAATAAACACTGGTAGCTACAGAATTGCAGCTTAACCCTCACACAGTAGTCACGGGTGATTTCCACACCCCGCTCTCATCAATAGATCATCCTCACAAAACAAAGAGCTCTGGAGACATTGCAGTTAAATGACATCACAGATTGGTGGACTTAACAGACACTTTCAAATATTCCATCCAAACATTGCTGGACACGGCAGACGCTGAAACTTCCTTTTTGTTTGATTTTTCGAGTCTGGGTTTCTCTGTGTAGCCCTGGCTGTCCTGGAACTCACTCTGTAGACCAGGTTGGTCTCGAACTCACAGAGAGCTGCCTGCCTCTGCATCCTGAGTGCGGAAAGGCATATGCCACCACACCCAACTCAGGCTAGCTTTGAAATCACGATTCTCCTGCCTCTAGCTCTTTTTCTTTCTTTTGAGACAGCATCTCACTACATAGACCAACCAGACCAGAAACTCAGCCAACCTCTGCTTCCTGAGTATTGGGACTAAAGGCATGAACCCCCATGCCCAGCCTGCCCCCGGCTCTTGAATTTTGGTATTACAGATGGGACCACTTTGCCCAACTCTATCAGAATTTCCTTCTCCACCTTTTTTTTTTTTTTTTTTTTTTTTTTTTTTTTTTTTTGTCTCAGGCCATTGGCCAAATTGAACCACGGGGTCTGAAAGAGCTAGCGTGTTGCTCCTACCGCTCTAGTGCCCATGGCAGAGTGTGTTCTAGTATCCAACCGAACATGAACCCGGGGCCGGCTGGTGTGTTCAGAAGGAGCTGGGACAGGATCCACACAGGCCGCAAGAATGTGAGATAGCCCTGGCAGTGGGAAGCTTTGCACAGACGCTTCGGATGATGGAGACAAGATCTGTTCCTGGCAGGTGCGAGAGAGGCCTTGCTTGCAAAGCTCCATGCCCTCCAGCTAACAGTCGGTCTGATAACAGCTCAGTGTGCAGGCCTGGCTTCCAGGTCCCCAAGGAGAACCTGCAGTTAGAAGAGGAGCCCAAAGCTATGGTGATTCCTTGCCTAGATAAAAGTTAGCAAGTAGGGGTCATTTTCATTAGAAACAATGTTGTTTGGTAACATAGTTGACACATACCATCTTATCTGTTTCCAGGAAGGCACAGCTAGAAAAATAAAAGGCAGATTCTCAGGAAAAAGGGGGAAATTTTTTGACACTTCATCCCGAAACCTAGTCATGGAAAGAGACAAAGGGCAGGCGGGGTGGGGGTGGAGGTTGTGGTGGGGGTTCTCACCCCCCCAAACCCTATCTCTGACTGGGTTAAGGAGTTCAGCGCAGTGTAAGTGGTTATATTGTTTATTTGGTTTGGTTTTCTTGAAACGAACTCTCTCAGCCCAGGCGGACTCACGTCACTACTTGGCACTACTGCCTAGCCTTGAGAGTTCTGGGATTACAAGCCACTATGTTTGACTCAGATTTTTTGTTTTTGTGAGACAGACTCTCATATAGTTCAGGCTAGCTTGAGACTCCATTACCTTCTACTTCTACCTCCTAACTTCTGGGATTACAGATGTGCGACACCATGGATTGCCTTCTTTTTCCAAGATATTTTTTTTTTTTTTTTTGGTGGCATGCTGGCACACGCTTTTAGTCCCAGCACTTGGGAGGTAGAGGCAGACAGTCTCATGAGTTTGAGGCCAGTCTGGTCTTCATAGTGAGTTGCAGCACAGCCAGGGTTATGTAGAGAGATCCTGTTTAAAAAATTTTTTTTTCACTATGTTGGCCAGACTGGCCTTGAACTTGCAGCAAACTTTCTGCCACAGCTTCCAGAGTGATTGCAGATCTGAGCCA
Organism: Myodes glareolus; assembly: GCF_982192425.1. Taxonomy (NCBI): domain Eukaryota; kingdom Metazoa; phylum Chordata; class Mammalia; order Rodentia; family Cricetidae; genus Myodes; species Myodes glareolus. The sequence continues at coordinate 54,238,025 of NC_142026.1, read as the reverse complement.
CTGTGCCTGGCTGTAAACTAATGTACAGCGAGTAGTAACAGGTCCACCGTTACACGAGGAATCCATACAGACGGGGTAGGCTGTGGCTAGGGAGAAAGACTGCAAGCCGACTGAAAGGAACTTGGGAGCATAATGGAAATACCAATTCTCTTGTTTGTGGTGATAATTTTCGGGCCGCATGCACACACATGTAAAAACTGCACGAATCAAATATGTGCAAACTTTTCTCTTTTTTATTTATTTGTTTTATTTTTCGAGACAAGGTTTCTCTGTGTAGCCCTGGCTCTCCGAGGAGTCATTTTGTAGACCAGGCTGGCCTTGAATTCACAGAGGCAGGATTTCTAATGTAACCTGACTTCGAACTTACTATTAAGTTAAGGGTGGCCTTGAACTTCTGAGCACAGGAGGTGCAAGCTATTAAATGCCCATCCGTGCATAAAGCTGTTTAAGTCCAAAATAGGGATGAAGGAGCATTGAGATCATACGCATTGACGGAAACGACCCAAGTTTCACCGTTTAGTTAAAGCACATGGTCTTGCTGGGTGCAACATACGAAGAAGAATGGTGAATGCCAGCATGCAGTCAACTTCAGTTTCTGGCACGTTTTGGGTTTGCGATCTTAACAGAGTTCCTTTAACTTCCCACTTTCACCTCTCAATCGCGGAGGGGGCTAAATAACATAATAGCCACCACAGAGCCAGCAGGGAGTGGAGGGACACTGTTCAGCGCTGAGTCCCAGCTGGGATCCCATGGAGGTAGGTGGAAGGGGATGGGGGGCAGAAGAGTGCCCCATGGGTGTCCAGGAGGTTCAGATGGCTGGGACAGATGCGTCAAAGCGAAGTCCACGACTTGTGAAAGGTGAGGCGGCTCAACAGGTCATTCACACGACTACCAAGCAACCCAGCAGCACACAAATTTGAGGACTTTGAGCGCGTGCGTGCAGGAGATGCGCGAGGGAGGAGCTCGGCTCTAGGGTTTGTGGGCGTTGCCAGGCAACGAGCACCACACGCAGCGCCTCCCTGAGGCGGGCGGTGTGATCTCTGGGACCCAGGATTATTTGCTCTGACTTTGTGGAGGAAAGGAGGTAGGGTGTCACCAATGCAGACTGACATGATTCTCCTCCGTTCCTCCGCGCTCTTAGGACTGAGCTTCCAAGTTCCATCAGGTGTGGGGCCTTCACCTAGGACGTCCTTCCTGCGTGGAGGTACGGGTTTCAGGCAGTGTTGCAAAAACAGATGCAACGCTGAGGTGTTTGATTAGCTGAGTTTTCTGTTTAAAACGATTGTTTCTTCCTGAATAAGCGAAGGGTAACACACTTGAAAAACCATCCCTGCTCCAGAGAAGAGGGCACCGTTGGTGCTGGAGAGATGGCCGGAGGTTGGCTCCCAGCACCGACAACAAGAATTTCACAACCATTTGTAGCTCCTGCTGCAGGGGGAGCAGACTCCTCTGGTCTCTGAAGCTCCTGGACTCACGGGTAAATACCTACACACAGACACGCCCACATACACATAGTTCAAAATAATAAACATATACCTTTAAAATTTTTCCTGTTGGGAGTGAAGGCACACACTTGTAATCCCAGCACTCCAGAGATGGAGGAAGAATGGCCAGGAGTTCAAGGTTATTTTTGTCTACATAAAAGGTTCCAGGCCAGCCTGGCCTACATGAACCCAGAGTCAAACACACACAGACAAACATTCCTACCAGTAAACGAATATTAATTTTATAGTCTCACTATATAGCTCCGACCGGGCTGGAACTCACAGAGACCCGCCCGACTGCTTTCAGAATGCTGGAAAAGATAAAAATTCTTTTAAATAAACCACCCATTTAAAACACTAATGTGACATGTGACGGAGCGGGACAGGCACACGCTATGGCATGGGGTAGAGGTCAGGGGACGACTTTTGCGGCAGTTAGTCTCTCCTTCCACCTTTGCTTGGGTCCAGGGGAACTCATCGTTAGGGCTACGGAGAAAGGTGTGCTTGTCGCTGAGCCACCTCATCAGCCTGTGCGGTCTTTCTTTTTATGTGACCAATGCTGATGTAAGCATCCTTTTCCCTTTGCATGTTCACCAAGGAGTAGGATCGTTGGTTGTAATTGTCGGGTGTGGTGTGTCTAGTTATCATCAATATGGATACTTGTTTTTTTTTATAGTGTTCTTGCTTTTATTCCATCCATCCATCCATCCATCCATCTATCCACCACCTATCTATCTCTCTATATCTCTATCTATCATCTATCTGTCTATCTATCTATCTATCTATCTATCTATCTATCTATCTATCTATCTATCTATCTATCTAATCGAGAGAGGGTCTCACTAGGTAACCATGGCTGATGTCAAACTCAGTTATACACACCAAGCTGCCCTGGATCTCACAGAGATCTGCCTTCTTTTGCCTTTCCAGTGCTGGACTAAAGGAGTGAGCCACCACAGCTAGCCCTTGAGAGTGACCCTTACCCGATGCTCCTGCCCTACCTCCCCAGTGCTGTAATTACATGGGTGTTTCACAACACATTCCATGCCCTGCTTGGGATGGAACACAGGGCCTCATACAGACTAAGCAAGCACTCTTATCAACCGAGCTGCATCTGAGATTTCAACTGCGTGTCACCTTGCCCAATAAGTATTACTTTAAGAAAAAAGAAATAAGGAGAAACAACATTGAGTGATGTGTAATCAAACATACGTGTGTGTATGTATGTGTGTGTGTGTGAGAGAGAGAGAGAGAGAGAAAGAGAGCGCACCTTTAATCCCAGCACTCAGGAGGAAGGAAGCAGCTGGAGCTCTGTGAGTTCAAGGCCAGCCTGGTCTACAGAGAGAGAGCTCCAGGACAGTCAGGGTTACACAGAGAAACCCCATCTTGAACTCTCCCCCCTCAAAAGTAAAATAAAATAAAAGATGCAAAATATATAGCCAGTTGGCAGCTAGCTGGAGCTGTTCGGATCTTGAATGCACATGAAGGCGAAGGCAAGGAGGATCGGCTAACGCAATGGAGTGGGGCTGGTGTGGGTGCCAGGAATGCTGTTACAGTTGAGGCCATTTGGGCTGACCTAAGAGAACTGTTCTGAAGATTAAACCAACAGTGCATGGAAGTCAGGGCAGATAAGACACTTCCCAGAAGTACTAGTTTCTTTCTTTGAAAAGGATTTTCTTTAGACACAGTGACAGTATTTGTTAGAATTTTTAGACAGTTCTAGAAAGCAAAGGTTTGCTGTGCATGAATGTACACACAATTCCAGAACACTGAAGTCTGAGACAAGAGGATGGTGAGTTTGAGGCTAGGTGAGACTAGACAGTGACACCTTGTCTCGAAGAGTCAGAGAAAGGGCTCAGTGGTTGAGCACGGGCTGCTTTTCCAGGGGACCAGGGTTTGATTCCCAGCACCCACATGATGGCTCACAATCATCTGTGACTCCAGTCCTGGGGGAGCCAATGCCCTCTTCTGACTACTGTCGGCATCAAGTGTACATGGTGCATAGACACATGTGCAGACAAAGCACTCATGGGCACAAAATATTAGTAAAATAATAAGAGATCTGAGCCTGAAGCAGAAGCAGTAGAACTGTCCTCTCCTTTCTGTTTTCGAGGATAGTTTGAGCCAAGTGCAGACTCAGAATGGGTGAGCATGGGGCAGCTGGTGCTCTCGCGCCAAGATCATCACATGTGTTCCGTATCTGGGAAATACATGGAAATTTAAAATTAAACTTTGTAACTGTTAAGATTAACTGGAGATTTTCTTCCTCCCCTGCCCCTAGTATTAGATGTTTAACTTGTGTATGCTGGACACTGAATGTCTATGCTCCACCACTGAACTATACAAATTAGCTATATTTTCTTTTTTACCCCCCACTAATTTTGATACAAAGTCTCCCTAAATTGCCAGCCTGGCCTTGAGCTTACTCTGTAGCCCACCCTGGGTGCTTTAAATAGTAAAGATTCCTTCCAGGTTCCACTGAGAGACATGCTGAGACAGATCCCAAGTGAAGTGTCCTTCAGTAACACCAGCCGCTCATATCAGGGAATGCTGGGCTAGGAGTCCCAGTAGCAAACCTGACTCCACAGGGTCTAGGAGCACTCGAGAGATGAGCCTCTTCATACGGCTGTGGGGATTATCTCTGTTACACTATATGATGTGGGAAGACCCAACTTTATCATGGGTGAGTTCGTTCCCTATCTGGGGATCTTGGATTGTATACAATGGAGAAAGTGAGTTGAGCAATGGACATTTATCGAGTGTGAATGCATTTTCTTTTTCAAGACAAGGTTTCTCTGTAGCTTTGGAGCCTGTCCTAGAACTAGCTCTCGTAGACCAGGATGGCCTCGAACTCACAGAGATCCACCTGCCTCTGCCTCCCCAGTGCTGGGATTAATGGCGTGCGCCACCACCGCCCGGCTGTGGATGCAATCTTATTAGCGGCTCCCAGTGTCTGTAGTCTTCACTTCCTTGCCACACTGGGCTGTACCGTCTGCGATCTAAAATAACTACTTTCTCCCAGAAATTGCTTTTGCTAGAGTTTTTTGTCACCGTGATAGGGAACGAAACTAAGATGTGTATTTTCTTTCTTTTTTTTTTTTAAAAAATTTATTCATAATTTATATGTGAGTGCTCTGCATGTGGACCTGCAGGCCAGAAGAGGGCATCACATCCTATCATAGAGACGACTGTGAGCCACCATGTGGTGGCTGGGAATTGAACGCAGGACCTCTGGAAGAGCAGCCAGTGCTCTTAACCCCTGAGCCATCTCTCCAGTCTGTATTTTATTTTCTAATTAAATTTATTTTATGTATATGAGTGTTTTGCTTGTTCATAAGTGTATCACACATGTGCAGTGCCTATAGAGGCCAGAAGATGGCACTAGATCCCCTGGGACTGAAGTTACAGAAAATTTTGAGCTGCCCCGTGCATACTCTGAAATTGAAGCCCAGTTACCTGAAGAGCCAGTGTTCCCAAGCAATGGGCCATCTCTCCAGCCCCAAGATAGTATATTCAAACTTTTTTTCCAAGATGGTTTTTTGTAGAAGGCTTTGATGAGGACCAGAGAGACCACACAGACTTTCCCCAGTTTATAGGACTTTGAATAGTAGAACCAACTGGGCATGATGGCACTGACCTTTAACCCCAGAGTTTGGGAAGAAAGGCAGATCTCTGTGAGTTCAAGGCCAGACTAATTTATATAGCTTGTTCCAGGTCAGCCAGGTTACACAGTGAAACCTCGTCTTAGAAAAAAAAAAAGAATGGAAGTGAGTTATTGCCATTACCCAGCACCTCCGCAGTCTTCCTTTTGTGGTCCTTGCCTTAGAGGAGGAAGCCATAAAAGATGACAAGTGTGGGCTAGGCTGAGGTCAAGCATAGCAGTCAGGTACTTAAAAACCTGGTACCTGGGAGGTCGAAGTGAGGGCCTCTCAATTTAAGACCAGCCTGAGGTCTCAAAAAATAAAACTTACAAGACAAGATTAGCATACCTGGTCTTTAAAATTATATATTTATATTTTTTTATTATATAACACACACACACACTAGCATACAAGTACACACATGCGCACAACCCACTGGGGCTTCTCTCTGGCCTCATATAATCTTTGCCTCATCTGTAAAGAGAAGGTCACAGTCAGCAGAGACAAAGAAGAGAGAAGCAAAGGGACTGGAGGACCAGAAGAGCGAAGATCCCACAGGATGGATGCTCCTGGCAGGTCCAGGCAGAGGGTGAGAGAAGCCTCAGCAGCTTTGAAGGATGCTCGCTGATCTCCTAATATTGAACAGACAGACCCAACTGGTGGGAAATGATGTGGTCTGAGGGAAGCAGGGTCCCTCACGCTGGTCCAACAGGCATAGGTTGAGTACAGGTTTGTCTGAGACCCGTGAGGACGAGGGACTTGAGTGTGTTAGTGCTATAGTTAGGACCCTGAACACTTTCCCAAAGGCACTGGTGTGAAAGGTTTGGTTCTCGGTTCGATGCTATTGGGTGGTACTGGAACCTCCAGGGGTTGTGGCTTAGGGGGAGAAAGTTGGGTCATGGGAAGTATGTCCTTGAAGGAGATATTGGGCTCTCTTTGGTCTCTCTCTTGCTTTCTAATTGCCAACCTCCTCCTGACTGTGTTCTTACTGGCATGGTTTGCCGCAGGCCCAAAGCTTTAAACCCTGAGGCGGTTCTCATCTGCCTAAATGATAAATCTGAGGCTTTCGGTGCTGACAGTGACATCTTCACACCGTCGACCTCACTCTGTGTTGAGCCCTCTTTCCTGTCATTTGCTAAGCCAGCGTCTTTAGCAAAATGGTTACTTCAGGTGTGTGTGTGTGTGTGTGTGTCTTAGTGCTTTCATAACTTTCCCTCATTTCCCAAGGGCTAATTCAAATTCACCTGTTATCTTTGTCAAAGATTTTTCAACCCAGTTTAAAATATTTCTTTTTCATTTTTATTTTCTTTCTTTCTTTTTTATTTTTTGAGACAGGGTTTCTCTGTGTATCAGTAGTGGCTGTCTTGCAACTCACTTTGTAGATCAGGCTGGCCTCGAACTCACAGAGATCTGCCTGTCTCTGCCTCCCAAGTGGTGGGATTAAGGGTATATGCCACCCCGTCCAGCTCAAATATCTCTTTTATATCAAGTAATTTTTTCATATTTCAAAGTGCTTTTTGCTCTACCAGAAGACCAGAGTTTGTTTCTTAGAACCCACATCAGGCTGGTCACAGAGGCCTATAACTACAGCTCCCTAGCATCTGGTATTATCTTCTGACTTCTGTGGACACATGCACATACATACACACACAGCATGCACACACACACATACACACAACACACACAGCATACACACAAAATTCAATACACACAGAGCTTACGCACACAACACACATATTACACACACACAGCACACACACAAATAAAAATACTAACTAAAAATTTTATGTGTATAGATGTTTTGCCTGCATGTATGTATGTACACCATGTTTACACCTAGGCCAGAAGTGGGAATTGGATTCCCTGGGACTGGAGTTACAGACAGTTGTGAACCTTCATGTATGTCCTGGAAACTAAACCTGGGTCCTCTGAAAGAGTAGCCAGTACTTTTAACTATGGAGCCATTTCTCCTATCCCAAAAATCTTTTAAAGAGATGAGAGTATTTTTATGTACATAAATGTGTAGTGAGGAGCTGCGGGCAGGCCTGCTTTTCGCCTCACCCGGCTCCCGCACGGCTAGCTTAGCCCCGGAAATAATAACACACAAATTGTATTCATTTAAGCACTGCCTGGCCCATTATCTCTAGAGAGTTAGTTACTGACTAACTCTCATATCTTGATATTAACCCATTTCTATTAATCTGTATCACACCACGAGGTGTGGCTTACCGGGAAAGATTCAGCATGTCTGACCTGGTGGCTGGTTCCATGGCATCTGGCTCATTGCCCTCTTCCCAGCATTCTATTCTGTTTACTCCGCCTACCTAATTTTCTGTCCTATCAAGGGGCCAAGGCAGTCTCTTTATTGACCAATGAAAATAACACAATAGACAGATAACCCTCCTCCATCATAAATGTTTCACCTATCTATGTAAGTGCACCAGGTTTGTGCCTGGTGCCCACAAAGGTCCGAAGAAGGTTGTCAGATGCCCTGGACCTGAGGTTTTAGATGGTTGTGAGCCACCATGTGGGTGCAGGGAGTGGAACCCAGGTTTCTTCAAGAGAGCAAGTGCTCGACACCATTAAGCCTTCTCTCCATGTTTTTAAAACATTTTGCTACCTGGGAGCTGAAGACAGGGCTCAGTTAGTAGAATGTTTGCCTAACAATCACAAAGTCACGGGTTTGAGCCCCAACACTGTGTGAACTGGGCATGGGGGTGCATGCCTGCGTTTCTAGCACGCAGGAGGTAGAAAGAGGAGGATTAGAGCTTTGAGGTTCTCCTCAGTTCCATAGTCTAGAATATATAAGCCCTAACACGCACGCACTCACGCACGCACGGACCTCTGGCTGCAGAGATGGCTCAGTAGTATACAGCACAGACTTCTCTGCCAAGGGACCTAAGTACCCACACTGGGAAGCACAATGACTGCCTGTAATGTCAGCTCTAGGGGAATTCAGTACTGACGGCATCTGTAAGCATGTGCGCCCCTCCACTACTAAAAATAATAAAAATGCTTTTTTTAAATCTTAAAATCTTTCTATTTGGGCACAGTGGCACACGTCTACACTCCCAGCTGTCTAGGAGGCTGAAGTAGGAAGATTACTTGAGTCCATGAGTTTGAAACCAGCTTGAGCAGCATAGCAAGACTTCTGTGTCAAAAGGAGCAAGCAACATCGTGCAGACATTAACACAAGACAGGTCCAAGGACACCAGTCAGAAATATGGGCAGTCCAAGACCTTCCACAGTGTCCCTTCTGTCCCAGGCAAGCATGGCCTAGGACTCAGATGGGATTTGCAAACTTCCCTGTTAAATGAATCACTCTGCTACAAGGCCTCGCTTGCCACGCAGATTTCCCTCGGTGCGCTTGCTGAAGATAACTTATAATTTAGCAAGCAAGCTGAAGGCGCTTGAGATGCTTTTGCATAATAAATCAAAATGTTTGAGCAGGTGGTTTATGAACAGAAATGTAATTTTCTCTGAGAACTGTATGAGATGCTTGCCATTAACTGAATAAGAACAGCGTCTCAGGCTGGGGATATAGCTCAGTGCTAGAGAAAAGAATAGCACCTCACTGCACGTGAGGACACATGCCTCAGAATTCAGGGGGCGGAGACAGGAAGATTATGACTTCGCAAACCTGAGTTACATAATGAGAACCTACCCCCAACATCACATGGTCTTTCTAAAATCCCAATTAAAAATAATGAGACTAGTTACTGGGTAACTCGACCCTGAGGTCCGCATGCAAACACTCTTGGCAGGAGACCAATTTCAAGGGTCGGGGGAGCCATAGATGCAGGGGAAGGCTGCTGAGGACCACACTGGGAAGAGTATATGGGCTTCCCTTTATCAAAAGTACATAAAGTACAGGGAGCATGGATCAAAGAACTTCCTAAAGACAAAGCAAATTTTTTTCCCCAATAGTGGGATCAAATCCAGAAACTTGTACGCGTTAGGCAAGTGCTCTACCTCTGAGCACATCTGTGTCCTTGTTTGTTTACGATTAGATCTCACTAAGATAGCCTGCCTTGGCCTTGAACTTGTGGTCCTCCTGCATCTATGTCCCTAATGCTGAGGTTACAGGTGTACACCACAATGCCCGGATAATGTTTAACTTTGAACTGGTTTTAGACTTTGAGGAAAGTTGTGAATATGCTTATATTATCAAAATGGTCCACCAATGATTTATTCCTGCCTTTTATCTCAAGTTCAAGACCAGGTTAGGAAGTTTAGCAAGATTCTGCCTCAAAACAAAAAGTTAAAAGAAAAGAAAAGAAAATGGCTGTGGGCTGATGGGATGGTTTGGTGGGTAAAGGCTCCTGCTGCCAGTTCTGACCCTGACTCCAAGTTCAATGTCCTTCCACCCTGAGAAGAACAAATGCCTTCCACAGACTCAGGGGTCTGAACACTTGGTCCCCAGTTGGTGATGCTGTTTGGAGGCGACTTTGAGACCTTAAGGAGATGCAGCCTCATTGGAGGAAGTAAATCAATGGGGCTGGGCTCTGAGAGGGTATAGCCTCGCCGCCGCACTTCAGATTCGGCTCTGTGCTTCGCTGTGTGGTTGAAGATTTTCAGCTTTGTGCTCCAACCACCCGCTGCCACGCCTGCTCTGCTGCTATGGACTCTAACCCGCTGTACTCCACAACCAGCTTCGTTCCTTAAATTCCTTCTAGAAATGGTGTCTTGCCGGGACAGTGGTGGCGCACACCTTTAATCTCAGTTCTTGGGAGGGAGAGGCAGGCGGATCTCTGTGAGTTTGAGACCAGCCTGGTCTACAAGAGCTGGAACAAGAGTTCCAGGACGGGCTCCAAAGCTACAGAGAAACCCTGTCTCAAAAAACCAAAAAAAAAAAAAAAGAAGAAAGAAAGAAAAAAGAAAGAAAGGAAAGAAATGCTATCTTACCATAGTAACAGGAAAGCAATGAATACAGCATGCTTTATGACTATGGGTGTTCAGGCTGACTTCTGATGCAGCCTGCCTCACGAGAGCTGGGATTGCAGCTCCGTGCTGCCAAGCTCACTCTCCACGAGACAGGGTTTCTCGTTAGCATTGGTGGAGGATGTCCTAGATCTAGCTCTTTGTAGACTAGACTGACCTCGAGCTCACAGAGATCCGACTGCCTCTGCCCCTCCGAGTGCTGGGATTAAAGGTGTGCGCCACCACCACCCTTCAAGAAGCTTATTAAAGCACAGGTTTCTGGCCATGTAGTGGTGGTGCACACCTTTAATTCCAGCACTTGGGAGGCAGAGGCAGGAAAATCTGAATTTGAGGACAGCCTGGTCTACAGAGTGAGTTCCAGTACAGTCAGTACTACCCAGAGAAATCCCGTCTCAAAAAAAAAACCAAAACCCAACAACAACAACAACAACAAAAACCAAACCAAACCAAACCAAAAAAACCCCATAGATTTCTTTTGCAGATCTAAAGATCAAAACCATTGGGGGAGGGGCTGGAGAACTGCCTCAGCATGTATGACTGTGTACTGCTCTTACACAAGACCTAGATTTGCTGCCTAGTACCCACATGAAGGGCCCCACAATTGTTTGTAACTTAAGGGAGGGAGGGAGGGCTTATTTTGATGGACGGTCAGAAAGGAAAGGCCTGATGGAGTTCACGGTAGTGGGGACAGACAATGGTTTGCTTGCTCCTGTCTTGATGGGTCAGGAAACAGTTCTGTCGGAGGCTGGAAGGCAGCGCGAGCTATATCTCTCGAGGTCGGTCTGCCAGTGGTCTACTTCCTCTAGCTACACCCCTCTCTAAAGGTTTCACAGTCTCCCTAAAACAGCAAAAGGTCAGTATTCAAGCACATGAGCCCCTGGGGACATTTCACATCCGAACCATAACAAAATGTATGGATGGACTGGAGAGACGGGGTGGTGCAAAGGACTGAGCCTTCACGGTGGGTTCTGGGAGCTGCAGATCAGCTGCTGCATTTCCTGGCCTTAGAGTTGTTTACATGGTTGTAAGGAAAAGAATTTCCTTGGCATTATAGCCGGGCAGTGTTGGCGCATGCCTTTAATCCCAGCACTCAGGAGGCAGAGGCAGGCAGATCTCTGTGAGTTCGAGACCAACCTGGTCTACAAGAGCTAGTTCTAGGACAAGCTCTGAAGCTATAGAGAAATCCTGTCTGGAACCTCTCCTCCCCCCCCCCCCAAAAAAAGAATTTCCTTGGCATTAAATCATAGTTCTAGGGACAGGCGAGATGACTTAGGAGTCAAGGACACTTTTTGCAGAAGACACTTTTTCCAAGAACACTTTCTTCAGTTTCCAGCACCCAATCTGGCAGCTCACGAGGTGTAACCTTATCCCATGCCCTCTTCTGGCCTCTGTGGGCACTGTACTCCACACGTACACACTCCCTCACATACACACTCACACATACACTCTCATATACACTCACACACTCACATACATGCACTCTCACATACTCACACACTGACGCACGCCGACAAACACACTAACACACATACTCACACACTCCCTCACATACATACTCTCATACACATGCATTCACATACTGACACACACTGACACAAACTCTCACATACAAACACGCACCCTCACACCCTCACACACACTGACACACACCGACGCACACTAACACACTTGCACTCACACATACTCCCTCACATACACACTCACACACACTCTCACACACACAAATTAACCTTAAATCATAGTTCTGACTCTAGCCTGCTCTCTGAAGAAGTTGGACCTGGTTTCACTTACAGATTATTCGTCTGCTTGAGAGAGACCAGATTACTCACACAGCAGTCTGCTGCTCTGTACAAGAATAATTTTAGTGCAAGCAGCTAGACAGCTATACATCTGAGAGCGGAGGCCGTGGGGAGTGCAGTGTAATTACTTTATGTGTGGACTGTTTATCCCTCCTGTTTTCTCATGGCCGTGATTAAGCATCTCCATTGAGTGTAACGTACAAATGCGTCAGAACAGGCTTCAGCAGTGCGCTGATAGCAGCAGGTTCCCACTTCAGAGAAGACAGCCATGGATTGCTTTGATTACTTTTAACATTTATTTATTTAAAAAGTTTGAAATTACACTTAAAAATTGTCTGTATGGGAGTGTGGGTGCGACAGCACCCATGTGGAGGTCAGAGGGCAACTGTGGGGTCGGTTCATGTCTTCCACCATGAGAAAAAAAAATGTCTCAGGGGTTTGGCACAATGACAAACAGTCTGACTAACAAACACACACATACACACAGATATCCATATATTTACGGTGTTATGGGTTCAAGCCAGAGTCTCACATCAGTTTTTTGTCAGCTTGACTGACACCAGCTAGCATCATCTGGGAGGACAGAATCTCAATTGAGAAAATGCTCCCATCAAGTTGGCCTATAGGCCAATCTGTGGGGCATTTTCTAGATTAATGATAGATGTGGGAGGGGATTAATGATAGATGTGGGAGGGGAGGCCACCCCCTGTGGGTGGAGCCACCGTGGGTGCTGGGCAGATGGTCCTGGGTGCATAAGAATTCAGGCTGAGCAGGCCATTGAAAGCAAGACACAACCAGTGTTCCTCTTGGGTCTCAGCACCAACTCCTGCCTCCAGGTTCCTGCCTTGAGTTCCTGTCCTGACTTCCTCAGTGATGGACTGTGATCGGACCGTGCAAGCCAAATGACATTTTTCCTCCTCAAGTTTGTTGTGGGCAGCATCTTCTCTCAGTAACAGAGGACCAGAGTAGGACAGTCATGATGGAAAGGAAGGCTGAGAGTCTTGAGGGGCTGTAGATGCCAAGAATGGACAGACCTGAAGCTCCCACCCCGTCCCCAGCGTGGCTCAAAGATTGAATGGCTTTCTCAAAGGACCAGAGTATGGTTCCTAACATCCATCTTGGGTGGTTCACAGCTGCTTGTTATTCTGGCTCAAGGGGATCTGATATGCTCTTCTGGCCTTTGTGGGCACACATGTACACACACACACACACACACACACACACACACACACACACACACACGTGCGCTAAAATAAATCCTTAAACAGTAACAAGAAGAATGGAAATGTTGGAAAACACATAGAATCTGTGCTGACATGACTGTCTCTAATGTAACTGGGACAAACGGTAGCACCTGGACGGATACTGTGGCCAGGGGCAGCTAGCTGAGCAGGGAGTGGGGTTTGGTCGCCGGGCCTTTGGGCTATAGGAGGCATTGCAAATGCTGCCGGAAGCCTTGTGTTGTCTTCCTGCATTCAGGGCAGGGGAAATATCACTCCACCTTTAAAAGCCTGTGTTGCTTTCCCATTTCCTTCCTTTCTCGAGTCTGTTCCCAGTCTTCCTCCCCTCGCCACGGCTTTCTTCTACACCGCTAACCCCTCGCGCCTGCAATCTTTGTTTCTCTCACCACTAACCTCTGACATAAAGTATTAATTTTTGGGATTTTTTTCCCCCTTTCTTTGAAGTGCTCCTTCTGGCTACAAAAACTTCCAATTAAGTTTTTTAAATAAAAGATAGGAGTTAAAAGCAACCGCTGCCTCAGGTTAGAGGAGGAAAACTTGTAGTTGCTCGGAGCTGTACTTCAAAAAGAGAAAACTCAATTTTAAACGTGTGGAGGTCTAGTTGTGAAATACATTGTGTCTCAGAAAATGAATCTGTGGATACTGTTGGCCTCAGAAGAGTAAAACCGAAAGCCGTTTATGCTGCCATGTTTACCTATAAGATATCCTTTCCCCATCAAATTTTTAAAAAAGATATTTTTTTATTACTTTATGTGCGTGATGATTTGACTGCACGTATGTCTGTGAAACACACGATTGCAGTGGGTTCTCTGGGACTGGAGCTGCAGGCAGGTGTGAGCTGCTATGCGGTGGCTGGGAATCGACCCTGGGTCCTCTAGAAGAGGAGCAAGAGCTCTTAACTGCTGAGCCATCTCTCTAGTCCCTCTCACATATTTTTTTTAAAGATTTATTTTTTGTTATTGATGTGTATGCGTGTGAGGCTGTATGGGTTTATGTGGACCATGCATGTGTAGGTATTTTTGGAGGCCAGAGGACACTGGATTCCCTAGAACTGGAGTTACAGATGGTTGGGAACTGACTGATCTGGGTGCTGGGAGCCAAACCCAGGCCCCCTGCAAGAACAGTGAGTGCTCTTAACCACTGAGCCATCTCTCCAGCTCCAAGATTCATCTATTTTTGAGAGGTCTTGGAGATCAAACTAGGGTCTTGTATGTCCTGGGAAACTGCTCTATTCTTGAGCTATATCCACCTGTGAGATTGTCATCTTTGCTGTACCAGGGATGATTCTGACAGGGCAGTGAGGCACGGGCATGAATGGATTCACCAAAGATGGAAGGCAGAGGCAGAGCTTATTAGATCCACTGCAATATGTAGTGGGCAAATGGTAATGAGAAACTGGCTGCAGGATAACTTTTAAATTACATTTATTTATGCATGTGTGCATGTGTGCACACACGTATGTCAAGGCAGCTCTGTGGAGGTCAAAGGACAGCCTGTGGGAGTTCGTTCTCACCTTTTTCCATGTGGGTTTTGGAGATTAAACTCTGATTACCAGGCTTCTCAGCAAACACCTGCACCACCGAGCTATCTTGATGGCCCCAAGGGGCTGCATTTTTTTAATTTTTACTTTTGGTTTCTACTCCCAAAGTCAGGTACTGTTTCAATGGCATGGTGTCCTTGAATGATTGCAGTTGGGGCTTATCGTGGCTAACAACAGCTTGCCCTTGAGGCAACGATGGTCTGTCTTGAGTCAGACTTGGCTCGGCAGGGCCACCTGTCCTAAGCAGGTGTTTGCATTTTGGGCTCCTTACACTCAATCCTTTCTGAGGAGATTAGGGCCCTGCTTGGAGACAGCACTGGCTTTGCTCTGCACTCAGCCTGCTGTGAGGCAAAAGCAGCCATGTCCTGAGGCTAAGAGGGCCTCCATCCCAGAATCCCACATCTCTATCCACTAAAGTACCTTCATGAAGCTATTATATTTATATTTATATTCCTCTCGTGTACTATTTCATACATGCAAAAGAATAAATGAATGCATGTCAAATACTTGTTTTCATTTTTTGCAAGTTCTCCTGTTCCTAGACCCTCCTTATAATAGATGTTCCAGACAGAAAACATGAATTCCCTTTTTTTAAAAAAAAGATTTTATTTTTATTCATGTATATGTGTGGGTGTATGTGCACATTTGTGCAGGTGCCCGTAGAGGCCAGAAGAGGCTGAGCTCGCTATGTAGCTGAGCATGGCCCTGAACTCCTGATACTCCAGTTCCACATGCTGGGATTCTAGGCCTGCACTTCGACAGCTGGTTTATGTGGTGCTGGGGACCAAAGCCAAGGGCTTTGCATGCTAGCAAACACTCTGCCAACTGAGGCACGTCCCCTGCACATACAGTTCTTATACATGTGTTCTTGTTCTTATATTTTCTAAATTTATTTAGGAAGATGGACTTTTTGATTAATTAATTAGCTAATTGATTTATTAATTTAAAATTTTAGGTGTGCATTTATGGAGGTATGTGTGAATGCAGGTATGCACATACCAGAGAACTTATGTGGAGGTTGAAGGACAACTTTTCAGACATTGGTTCTTGACTTCCACCCTGTTGGTTCTGCGTGCTGTTGTGTATTCCAGACACCCCGGCCTGGGAGTTTCTGGGCGACTCTCCTGCCTGCGTTGCTATCGCTCCATAGGAGTGCTGGGGTTTCTGTGTGTAGCTTCAGATCCTGTCCTGGAACTTGCTCTATAGACCAGGCTGTCTGTGAACTCACAGAGATCGGCCTGTCTCTGCCTCCTGGAATTAAAGGCATGCACCACCACCACCACCTGGCATAAATAAATAAATCTTTTAAAAGATACTGTTTTCTTATTGAAACTTTTGCTTTTTTTAATGTGTATGAGTGTTTTGCCTGCATGTCTATCTGTATGTCAAGTGTGTGTCTAATGTTCTTGGAGATCAGGAAAGGGTGTCAGATCCCCTGGAACTGGAGTTCTGGATGGTTGTGAGCCACCAAATGGGTGCTGGGAATCAAATCTAGGTCCTCTGGAAGAGCAGTCAGTGTTCTTAACAGCCGAGCTACCTCTCTAATCCCTTATTAAAGCTTTTAATATTAGACTTGGTGATTTTGTTTTATTTTATTTTATTTTATTTTTGTGGGGATAGGTATCACGTAGCTATAGCTAGCCTTGAATTTACGTTGCCGAGGATGACTTTGAACTCTTGATTCTCTCGACTCCTCTGTTAGTGCTTGGGATACAGAGACAGGGCCTTGGCAAGTTCCAGGTCAACTTGGGTCCCATAACAAGACTCTGTCTTTAAAAAAATTATTGACATATAGTTCACGTAATTTAGGATTTGGTCACTTAATGTATACAGTTCAATGATTTATTTTTAGTGTGCATATAGATGTATACCATCACAACCATAGATGACTGCAAAGTGGTTTTATCACCTCAGAATGAAATCATGTGCCCTTTGGCTATCACTTTCTACTTTATGTAGATTTCCTGCTCTGAGTCTTTTCTATAAACGGAAGCAGGGTGTGTGACTCATTGTGACCTTGAGCCTTTGTTTAGCTTGCAGCTTTTAAGATTTGTATTTGTACCTCTTTCATTCTGTGGTCAAATGATGTACCCATATCCGGATTTACTTAGTGGCCTTGTTTGCTTTTCTGCCACTCTGATAAATACCACAACCCAACGCAACTTGGGGAGGAAACATGTACTTGACTCACACTCCATCACAGCCCAGCCTTGAGGGGAATCAGGCAGGACAGCAAGGCAGGAATCTGAAGGCAGAATCAAGAAGAAATGTTGTTCACCGCCTTGCTCTCTCCATGGCTCATGTTCAGCTAGCATCCTTAACCAACCCAGGCCCACCTGCTCAAGGGTGGGGCCGCCCACAGTGGGTCTGGGCCCACCCACATCAGTCAGCGGTCAAGACAATTCCCCACAGATGTGGCCACAGGTGGCACCCTAAGTGAAACTCCCTCAGATGACTCTGGCTGTGCCAAGATGACAACTGACACTAACTAGGGCATCTAGTTTATCCTGTAGTATGTTAGTGTATATTCGGCTTGTTCGCAATCTTTCAGCTATGTGCTAGTCACTTGTCTATTACTATGATAAAACATTATGACCAAGGCAACTAATAGGAGCAAAAGTATAAATGTATCGTCAAGCAGACAAGTTTGGTTGAGAGAAACTATTAAAAGAGGATTATAGCCCGAGCGGTAGTGTACACCTTTAATCCCCACACTCGGGAGGCAGAGGCAGGTGGATCTCTGAGTTCGAGGCTAGCATGGTCTACAGAGCGAGTTCCAGGATAGCCAGGGATAAACAGAGAAACCTTGTCTTGGAAAATCGGGGGGTGGGGGATTAAAAATAGAAACTTTGGACTGGCAAATTACAGCAATGAATTCCAGCTTGGCATCTCTGTGGTAACCCTGAGCTGGAGGAGGGAGGATCAGTCAATTGAAGTCATAGCAAGGAAGAAGATGTCACCTGAAGAACAGAGGGGAAGGGGTGGAGGAAATAAATGTAACCTTGGAGAAGTGTGGCACCGTATCAAATCCACCGAAACAGGCAGAACAAGAGTGCTTTAAGAAGACAAGAAAGCAGATACAATTCCTTCCTTTGCTTTTTGCTTGGAGAGAGTGTCTCACGTCGCCCAGGCTGGCCCAGTACTCGTTTTACAATTGAGGCTGGCCTTGAACCCCTGATTGTCTGAACTCCATGGCCAAGTGATGCTATATGCCACCAGATTTTACTATTCATTTGCTGCCACTGCTCTTCCCCCTCTTCTCCTCCACCTCCTTCTTCTTCACCATCTCTTCCCCCTCTTCCCTTTCCTTCTCCTCCTCTTTCTCTTCTATGAGACAGAGTCTCACTATGTAACTGTGGCTGGTTCGGTACTCATTATATAGACCAAACTGACCTGGAGCTCACAGAGGGCCACTTGCCTCTGCCTCCCGAGTGCCTGACTGTCCTTCACATCTTCCATTAGCATTTTGACCATATCTGTGACTGCTTTGAGATGTTTGTCTCAAATATCTGTCTGTGTTGGTAGCACAGCCAGTTAGTTTTCACTAATGATGGAGATTGCTCTGTTGCTTTTGATAGTCCCGGGGATATAAATTTGCTACACTGATCTAATTAAAATCAATAGTTTTTAAAGAGTAGTCTTCGAGGCCAGTCTTGGAGGTTTGGCCAGGCCTCAGAAGGATTCCCAGCTGCTTTTTCCCTAGTTCTCTTGACTAGAATTCCTACTGGTTTATAATTCGCCGTCTGCACTCATGGCTATCAGCTTCCTCTTAATTGTGTAATATAAAAATGTCCATTGTCTCAACAACACACTTGGGCTTGAATTGCCCCACGTGCTTATTTCATTCTTGAATAAAGCAGTCCTCTTGGGAAGGAGATTGGAGGTCTCTGTTTAGGGCCTTTTGATCTCTGCTAGGCACAGCCTCCTATTGTTCTGAGGCTGGCGGTGACACTGGCCAGTCTTTATTTTGAGATGGGGGTCTTTCTATGTAGACCAGGCTGGTGTCAAGTTCACTTGATAGTTCAGACTGGCCTCAAAGTCATGATCCTCCTCCCTCTGTCTCCCAAGTGCTAGGGTCACAGGCATGTGCTACCAGGCTTGGTGACAGTGATGTCACTTGCTCTCTGAGGAGGACATTGAAGGGGGATGGTAGCTTCTTCTTCTTCTTCTTCTTCTTCTTCTTCTTCTTCTTCTTCTTCTTCTTCTTCTTCTTCTTCTTCTTCTTCTTCTTCTCCTTCTCCTCCTCCTCCTCCTCCTCCTCCTCCTCCTCCTCCTCCTCCTCCTCCTTCTCCTTCCTCTTCCGCTTCCGCTTCTGCTTGGTTTCTTGAGGTAGGGTTTCCCTGTGTAACAGTCCTAGCTGTCCTGGAACTAGTGCTTGTAGACCAGGCTGGCCTCGAACTCACAGGGGTTCACCTGCCTTTACCTCCCGAGTGCTGGGATTAAAGGTGTGCACCACCACTGCCTGGAGGGATGGTAGCTTCTGAGAGCTCACCATATCTCTTCTGTCATGGAGTGCCCTGTGAGCAAGTTGGGGCCAGGATGATTTGTGCCCGACCCCACCCCCACTTGTGCATATACTTGGTAGTGTGCATGGGTATGGAGACAGAGATTGGTTTTTACATCTTTCCTAGATCACTCTCCATTTCTATTTCTGAGACAGGGTCTCTCACTAACTCTGAAGGTCATAGATTCAGTTAGGCAAGATGGTCAATGAAACTGAGGGATCCGCTTGTCTCTGTCCCTACTTCATCAGTGCTGGAAATCCGGGCGGTATATATATACCTCTCTCTCTCTCTCTCTCTCTCTCTCTCTCTCTCTCTCTCTATATATATATATATATATATATATATATATATATATATATATATGCCTCTATCCTTGGCTTTCTTCCTGTGTTCTGGGAATTCTAACTCAGAAATAATGAGGGCTGGGTGAAGGACTCAAGCTTTCTCCATTACCCTTGCTTAGAAGAGAGATGCCAGTATCCTGCCTGTTCTGGGGACAGACTATGGCCACAGACTGTCAGCTGTAAGAGGAGGACTGTGGGGGTCTTGACTGCCCTTGCTGGAGTAGGACTATAAACAGAGGTAAGTTGAGGGCTGAAAATGAGAGTGCATTATATTTCAAATATCATGGATTCTGAATATTTTTACTGAGACCATAAATTTTCTTGAGTACTATTTTGTTTGCTCAGTGCCTAAGTAGCAATTTATTTTTTGAAGCTCAGAGACTTTAAAGATTTATTTTCTATATTTTAAATTGTGTGTGTGTGTGTGTGCACATCTGTGTGTATCTGTGTGTGGGTATGTGCATTTGCAGTACCCACAGAGGCCATAAGGGGGCATCAAGTTATGTGTGCACCTGTATGTGGGTATGTATGTGCATGTGCAGTACCCACAGAAGCCAGAAGAGGGCATCAGGTCCCCTGGAGTTGAAATTATAGGTGATTGTGAGTTCATGAGGGAGCTAGGAACTGAGCTTGACTCTTCGCAAGAACACTGTGTATTCTTAACCACTGAGCCGTCTCTCTAGACCCCAGTTTCAGAGGTTTAATATTATTGTTTGTTTGTTTATCTTAAATAATCTTCCCTGGTTTTGGCTATTTCACTGACGAGGGTTCACAGAGTGTCTTGAACTTTTCGGAAGCCATTTGCACAGGAAGACTTTTTATTTATGATAGTTTTGGGCAACTTTTCTTTAGTTCCAGAAAGTATGAATGATCTTACTCCACAGGATAGGTGATATTGTAAGAGACTCTTTTCAGTTCTGCTGGACCTGCTTATAAGCTCTCATCACAGCTGGGTCTGTTGACTGTTGACCTTCCCTCATAGAAGGAGCAGGCTGAAGAGGGGCATGGGGCCCTCACCCAAGAATCCAGCCACCCAGCCCAAAGAGTTAGATGCCATTTGACCCAAACTGCATGTGGTCGTAGGGGCTCTGGGAAGGGCTAGATGATATAGTTGGGAAGCTACAGGTGGTCTTGAGCTTCCTGATCTGTGGGTGCTGGGAACTGAACTCAGGTCCTCTGAAAGAGTGGCAAGTGCTCTTAACTACTGAGCCATTTCTTCAGGCTCAGGATAAGGTATTTTATACCTCCCTTCCTTTTTCTTTTTCCAAGACAGGGTCTTACTATGTATGTAGCCCAGGCTGACATTGAACTTAAAGATCTGCCTGCCTCTGTCCCCTGGGTGCTGGGATTAAAGATTTGTGCCACCACACCTGGCTTTATATCCCACTTTTAAAAATATTCCTTCACTTTCTCCTTCCCTTCTTTCCTCCTTGACTCCCTGTGTCCCTCCTTTGCTCGGGACTTGCACATGCTAAGGATGAGTTTGCTCTTAGATCTCTTAAGCTTCAATGAAATAAGCTCAAATGACAAATTCCCCTCAATACCCATAGATACTGTTGCTGTGAAGAGGTTGGCTGGGTACAAGGTCACCCTTAGGTTAAGTTTTGGCCTTCTGTCGTGGAGCAGGACGATAGTAACATGGTACATACTCCAGAATAGCTACAAGAAACTTGGGTGACCTCTTCCCAGCAGGTGAAGAGCACTGGAGTGAGGTGGATCTATCAGTCACTGTTACATTGCTGTGATAAAACATCAAGACCAAGGCAACATATAGAAGAAAAGAGGGCCAGGTACCGTGATGCACACCTTTAATCCCAGCACTCAGGGAACAGAGGCAGGCGACCTCTGTGAGTTCAAGGCCAGACTAGTCTCTCTATTGAGTTCCAGGCCAGTTAGGGCCACATAGTAAAAGCAACACCACGACCACCACCACAGTAATAGTGACAAACAAATTATAGCCACATGCCATTAATTTTCCATTCTTTCACTGTAATTTAGGTCTCAGCATGACTTAGGAAATGCTTTCAAAACTCTGAGAAAATGGCCGCCTACTCAGAAGGGCTGTGGCTTGGGTTGGGATGCAGAGGGGGCGGAGCTACACTCCCTGCCTCTGAAGGGTTGGCAGCACAGCCAGGAGGTAGATGGGATGGGACAACCCATCACTCGGAGAAGGAGCTGGCATCTGCGCTGCTCTGGCTTTTCTGGAAGCTTTGGTTTTGAATCTCATCTCATGTGCAGGACTTGCTGACCCCCACACAGAGAGGGACAGGCTTTGGGCATGGCAGAGGTGCCAGAGAGGATGATGCCTTGAACTGAGAAATGGTGGCATAGAAGCAAGGTGAGATGAACCTAGAGAAGTGTGTAAACGCCAGGTGGGGTGTAGAGGACCGCAACCACATTCGCCATTGCAAGATGGCGCTGACATCCGGTTCCCCCGCCCGGTGAACAGGAAATTTGCGCATGTGTTGGCAAATTTCCAACGCTGTAGTCCCTGCCTCTCCCAAGGCGTCATCTGGGATGATGGGCAGCTGACCAATCTGACAGTGACACGTCCGAGGCGGGGACTGTTTCCTATATAAGGGCTGGGCTCGCCTCGCTCTGGGTCTCCGCCATGTTGGCTTATGCTCTCGCTCTCAAGAAGCATTAAAAGCTGTTCTGCAGAAGGATCCTACGTGCCCTGCGTCGTTCTTGCTGGCGAGACAGTAGCGCGGGACATCTGGTGCCGAATCCCTCGGGACGCTGAGGGACCCTGACAACTGCTCGCACCGCCGGAGACCCCTTGGACACAAGGAGGATTCAGAACTGCAGGTCTGTATACTCTGAGAGATATGGCTTTTCCTGGATTTTTTGGTTTTGGGCTTGACTTGTTTCCGCATTGGGAAGGTTTCGTAGGGGCCTTGCTACCTCTTTTAGTAGTCCTCTTATTTTTCGCCAAAGACTGCTTAAAAGATGAATCCTGCCAGGCGGTTGCTGCAACGGAGGAAGTCCAGGATAGCATTTCAGAAACTGAGTACAGTGAGAGGTTAGGTGCGCGCACAGTCTCAAATAAGGAAAAAGGACCCTCCAGTGGTTTTAAGAAAATAAGAATGGGGGAGAAGACTGATTTACAAGGTCGAAAGATTTCTGGAACCAACAATAAGAAAAAAGGAAAGGACAGTAGTTTATATCCTCTGCAGGAGCTTGAAGCTCCGCAAATTGAAAGTGACCATGAAAGTGAGCATGGAAGTTCTGGCTCAGGAGAAGAGGCAGAAGAACTAGGTACAGAGGAGGAGGCAGAATTAACCAGCGGTAGGGCCATGAGGTCATCCCAAAGGGCCCATCCGCCTCCTTACGAGCTGCGCCCTCGCCCGACTGCCCCTTCGGCGCCTCCTTATGAGGAACACCTTGGGCCAAAGACTTTTTCATTTATCCCTGACAAGGTCAAGAGAAAGCTGCACCTGGCCTTCCCCGTTTACGAAGGGGAAAATGGACGGGTGTATGCGCCTGTGGAGTACAACCAAATAAAAGAATTAGCAGAGTCAGTTAGAAAATATGGAGTGACCGCTAATTTCACATTAGCCCAATTGGACAGATTAGCCTTGAGTGCCATGACTCCGGCAGACTGGGAGACAGTTGCAAAGGTGTCGCTTGTCAGCATGGGTCAATATTTGGAGTGGAAAGCTCTGTGGCATGAGGCGGCCCAGGAACAGGCCAGAGCTAACGCTCAAGCCTTAACTCCAGAACAACAACAATGGACTTTTGACCTCCTGACTGGGCAAGGGCGCTTCACCGCTGCCCAGATAGACTACCCTTATGACGCCTACCGCCAGATAGCCAATACAGCTATAAGAGCATGGAAAGCTTTGTCTAAAAAGGGAGAAGGAAGCACCCCGCTCACCAAGATTATACAAGGGACTCAGGAGCCTTTTTCAGATTTTGTGGCTAGAATGACTGAGGCAGCAGGACGCATTTTTGGCGACACTGATATGGCCACGCCACTCATAGAGCAGCTCATTTTTGAGCAAGCTACGCAGGAGTGCCGTGCGGCCATAGCCCCCAGGAAAAATAAAGGATTACAGGACTGGCTCAGGGTCTGTAGAGAACTAGGAGGACCCCTGACGAATGCGGGTTTGGCTGCAGCCATCATGCAGTCACAAAAACACCCTTTTAAAGGGCCAGACAGAAGAGTTTGCTTTAAATGTGGGAAGCCAGGACATTTAAAAAAGGATTGTAGGTCATCAGAAAAGGAGAGAGCGCCTCCTACCCTCTGCTCACGCTGTGGCAAAGGTTATCATAGGGCTGAGCTCTGCCGCTCCGTTAGGGATGTCCATGGCAAGATCCTCCCACCATTAGGAAACCCACAGACTGATCCAAAAAACGGGGTGATGGGCCCTCGGTCCCAGGGCCCTCAGAAATATGGGAACAAGTTCGTCAGGGCAACGACCAAGGAACCCTCGGAGGCAGAACAAGAATGGACTTGTGTGCCTCCACCGACTTCCTATTGATGCCCCAAATGGGGGTGCAGCCTGTCCCTGTGCAGCTGCCTGAGCCTCTACCCCCTGGAAGCGTGGGCCTGCTTTTAGGGCGTGGCTCGCTTACCCTGCAGGGACTGATTGTCCACCCAGGTCTTGTTGATAGTCAGCACACTGCTGAGATACAAGCCCTGTGCTCTTGTCCTAGTGGAGTTTTTTCCATCAGTAAAGGAGACAGGATAGCTCAGTTACTGTTTCTTCTGGCAGACACCCACCAGAGGCCGGGGAGTAAATTAATGGGGTCAACAGGACAGGATTCGGCCTACCTGGTTGTTAGCCTTCAAGATCGACCCAAACTGCCCCTTTGGGTGAATGGTAAATGCTTCGAAGGCATTTTGGACACTGGCGCGGACAAAAGTATTATCTCATCACGCTGGTGGCCACAGTCCTGGCCTGTTACTGAGTCGTCTCATGCCCTACAGGGCTTGGGCTATAGTGCAAACCCCACCATTAGCTCCACCAGATTAACCTGGGAAACAGACGAAGGGCAGTCAGGATATTTTACACCATATGTCCTTCCCTTGCCAGTCAACTTATGGGGAAGAGATGTAATGCAGGGTATGGGATTGACCTTATCTAATGCATATTCATCTCAGGCCCAAGATATAATGTTAAGAATGGGCCATAGGCCAGGAAAGGGTTTGGGTCGCTCGGAGCAAGGAATACGGGAGTCAGTAAATCCTAAACCTAATATCAATAAACAGGGTCTGGGTTTTTCCTAGGCGCCACTGGGGCAGCACGGCCCATACCATGGAAAACAGAGACCCCAGTATGGGTTCCTCAGTGGCCACTTACCTCTGAAAAACTGGAAGCAGTGAATCAGCTAGTTAATGAGCAATTCGTTTTGGGGCACATAGAACCATCCACCTCTCCGTGGAATACACCCATTTTTGTCATTAAAAAAAAATCAGGAAGATTGCGCTTGTTGCATGACTTGAGAGCCATTAATGAACAAATGCATCTTTTTGGGCCTGTGCAGCGAGGACTCCCAGTGCTTTCAGCTTTACCCAAAAATTGGAGTCTGGTAATAATAGATATTAAGGATTGTTTTTTTTCTATTCCATTGCATCCTGCTGATAGGCCTCGCTTTGCTTTTACTGTTCCTTCAATTAATCATATAGAGCCTGATAAACGCTTTCAATGGAGAGTTTTGCCTCAGGGTATGGCCAATAGTCCAACAATTTGTCAGATGTTTGTGCAGGAGGCTCTTGAACCGCTTCGTGAACGTTTCCCACGTTTGCTTGTGATTCATTACATGGATGATGTACTCATGTGTCATGAGGACTTACAGGTCCTAAGGGAAGCCTACCCATTGCTCATTAAGAGTTTACAGCTATGGGGTCTTCAAATAGCTGCTGAGAAGGTCCAGATTACAGACACTGGCCAATTCTTAGGTTCTGTTATTCTTCCTGAAAAGATTCTACCACAAAAAATAAAAATTTATAGGGACGATTTGCGAACATTAAATGATTTCCAAAAGTTGTTAGGAGATATTAATTGGCTGCGACCGTTTTTAAAAATCCTCTCTGCTGATTTGAAGCCATTGTTTGATATCTTGGAAGGGGATACTCATATTACCTCCCCTCGGGCCTTGACGCCGGCAGCAGAAGCAGCCTTATTACTAGTGGAGGAATCCATTAAGGAGGCACAGCTGTGCCATATTGATGAAACTCAACCATTTGTTCTATGTGTGTTTAAAACAAGAAAGCTACCCACTGCTGTGTTATGGCAGGATGGACCATTACTGTGGATCCATCCGCATGCTTCTCCTAACAAAAGTATTGATTGGTATCCAGCTGCTATAGCTCAAATTGCCCTTAAAGGCCTTAAAATGTCTGTTAGTCATTTTGGTAAGCATCCAGCGGTTATGATAGTTCCCTATACCTCCTTTCAGATACAAACTTTGGCCGCCACCTCTGACGATTGGGCAATTTTGGTTACCACCTTTTCAGGAAAAATTGATAATCATTATCCCAAACACCCTCTGCTGCAGTTTGCTGCATATCATCCCATTGTGTTTCCCCGAGTTACATCTTCTGCCCCGCTAAAAGACGGAGTGATGGTGTATACAGATGGCTCCAAAAATGGTGTGGGAGCCTATGTTGTGGATTCTAAAATATATACAAAGAACTTTTCTGCCACCTCACCCCAGGTGGTGGAATGTATGGTGGTTTTAGAGGTTCTTCAAAAATTTCATTGTCCTCTTAATATTGTTTCTGATTCTGCCTATGTGGTTAATGCTGTTAAATTATTAGAGACCGCTGGAATTATAAAACCTACTAGTACAGTGGCAGCTCTTTTCCAGAGGATACAGGACTGTTTACTAAATAGGAGAGCTCCATTTTTTATCACACACATAAGAGCACATTCGGGGCTCCCGGGCCCCATGAGTTTAGGTAATGATCTGGCTGATCGTGCTACGCAGCTTGCTGCGGTAGCTCTTGCCTCCCCGTTACAGACCGCTAAAACCTTTCATGATAATTTTCATGTTACAGCTGAAACCCTGCGTAAACGTTTTTCTCTTACCAGAAAGGAGGCTCGTGATATTGTGACCCAATGTCACAATTGTTGCCAGTTTCTCCCTGTCAGACACACTGGCGTAAACCCCAGAGGGATTGCGCCTTTGCAAATATGGCAGATGGATGTGACTCATATCACTGCCTTTGGAAAACTTCAGTATGTGCATGTGTCAATTGACACATGCTCTGGCATTATTCATGCCACACCACTTACAGGAGAAAAAACCTCTTATGTCATTCAACATTGTCTTGAGGCATGGAGTGCTTGGGGCAAGCCCACATCTTTAAAGACGGATAATGGGCCTGCCTATACTTCTCAAAAGTTTAAACAATTTTGTGCACAGATGCAAGTCACACACATTACAGGCCTGCCTTATAAGCCCCAGGGGCAAGGTATTGTAGAGCGAGCACATTGCACACTCAAATCTTATCTACTTAAACAAAAAGGGGGAATATTGAAGGAATTACCCCCGACACCAAGAGTAGCCATTGCCATGGCTCTGTTCACTACAAATTTTTTAAATCTGGACGATAATGGCCAGAATGCTGCAACACGACATAGTTCGGATCTGCAGCGGCCTAAGGATTTGGTTATATGGAAAGATGTGTTTTCTAATGAATGGAAAGGCCCGGATCCCATCCTATTGAGATCCAGGGGAGCTGTTTGTGTGTTCCCACAGGACCAGGAAAATCCATTCTGGGTGCCAGAAAGACTGACCCGAACGGTGAGGGGTGACCCACAACACGCGGACTCGCCTGAAGATTTGGCTTCTGTTCCTCCTACCATTTTGCGGATGGATGACAACGGTTACGGAGGAGCAGCAATGGGGGATACTCTCAGCCTTCCTGAAGCCGACACCAGTCAGCCATAGAGTGGCAGTGTTTCCTCATTTTTTTGTTTTTTTTTTTTATTTTACAACCAATAAGACTCTGGGGCTCCCCTACCTTCTATTTATAAGCTTATAGGGTGGGGGTGGGAATGTTTGGAACAGCCCTATGCTGAGGATCAGTGTTTCTCCTCTGGTTGGTCTGCTGACTCAAATCCCAAAGTCGTAGGGACAAAGTGTGGTTATTGCACAAGCGCTGGCTGCCCTGGAACAGGGAACCTCTACTGATGTGGTTATCTATGCTGAAGCAGTAAGGTTTATGCCAACCAGCTCCTGCACCCCTAGGACACCTCTGTCCATTGCACAGGGTGGAGTGCTTGGCTTAGCTAGCCCTGAAGGTTGTCGAGCTAAAGAGCATCGCACAGAGAATGGCCCTCTCTGAGAGATATGTCGCCCGGCATAAGGGTTTCCTGCCGTATATTCCCTTTCCCAGAAAAATGGCAGAGGGCAGGCCGGATAAGTTCCAGGTGTCATGAACCTAGGGGCAGATTCCGTGCAAGCCCATTATAATGTTTCCACTTTGGGAAGTGCGACCTCTATCTCTGCCTTCTGAGGGAGTTGCCTTTCTGCAAAGAAGTAAAAAAAGGGGGAGATGTAGAGGACCGCAACCACATTCGCCATTGCAAGATGGCGCTGACATCCGGTTCCCCCGCCCGGTGAACAGGAAATTTGCGCATGTGTTGGCAAATTTCCAACGCTGTAGTCCCTGCCTCTCCCGAGGCGTCATCTGGGATGATGGGCAGCTGACCAATCTGACAGTGACACGTCCGAGGCGGGGACTGTTTCCTATATAAGGGCTGGGCTCGCCTCGCTCTGGGTCTCCGCCATGTTGGCTTATGCTCTCGCTCTCAAGAAGCATTAAAAGCTGTTCTGCAGAAGGATCCTACGTGCCCTGCGTCGTTCTTGCTGGCGAGACAGTAGCGCGGGACAGTGGGGAGCTTGCTATGCCAAGATAGCGGCAGGGACAGCAAGGCAGGCCAGGTAGGCCTAGCCTAGCTACTCGAGCACAGAAGGTTGCCCACTGTATTTCACTAATTGGTTAGGCCTTAGGGAAGTTCCTTTGCTTTTTTTTTAATTAAAAACTTTAAATTTATTTTACTTATTATTTGTGTATGCTCGTGCAAATGCATGGGAATGCATGCCATATGTGGAGGTCAGAGAAAAGCCTTCAGAGTTGGTACTCTCCTTCTTTAGTGAGTTCCACGGCTCAAACTCAGGTCATCATGATTACGTGACGCCATCTCACTGGTGTCCCCTCCCCCTTTATTTTTGAAGCAGGGTCTTACTATGTAGCTCAGACTGGCTCTGATCTTGTGGCAATCTTCCTGGTTGGTCAGTCTTACCACTGGGGTGAATCTTTCCTTTGAACTGATCTGTGACAGTGACTCCAATCATGACGGGATGGGCTATGGGACGGAAGCCAAGCCTACCATGGATGCCTGGAGCCAAGGCAGTTTTAAGATGCTTTCAGTCCTCACAGTTCATACTCAATAACTCTATTTTGTGTTTCAAACTCTATCATGAGAAGGCTGGGGGTTTGGCTCCATGGGGAAAGTGCCTAATGTAGAGGTACTAAGACCTGGGTTTGGAACCCCAGCACCCACCCTAAAAGCTGAGCATTCCCTACACCCTTCTGTCATCTTGGTGCTGGATAGCAAAGACAAGTGGGTGGATCCCCAGAAATCATGACCACCCAGCCCAGTCAAACTGATGAGCTCCAGTTCAGTGAAAGGCCTTCTCTCAGAAACGAGGCAGGAAGGGACTGAGGAAGACACTTGGGGTCAGTCTCTAGCCTCCACACACAAGCACGCACCCACATGCATACACTCTCTCTAATTCATTCATTTGGAAAAGACTGCTCTGGGCCTGGAGTCAAGATCCCTGATAGGAGTTGGCTGAGACTGCATGAGATAAAGGGACTTCGATCTTTCAGGCTTGGCAGGAAAGGAGCCCCCAATACAGGCTAGTAAAACCCAGAGGGGTTTTGTGTTTACAAATTTTTGCAAGTCAGAAACATTAAGCACCTGATGGTAAGGGTTTTTATACTTTAAAAAGATGCACACCTCTTCCCTTTCTGCTTTCTTAAAAATATGAGCCGGGAGGTGGTGGCACACGCCTTTAAATCCAGCACTTGGGAGGCAGAGGCAGGCGGATCTCTGTGAGTTCGAAGTCAACCTGGTCTACAGAGTGAGTTTCAGGACAGGCTCCAAAGCTACAGAGAAACCCTGTCTCGAAAAAACCAAAATAAATAAATAAATAAAACCATCTTAACACCAGAGGGCAGTATTTTATAGTACTTGCTAAAATGTCCTAGACCTTGTTATTTGATGGTTTAATATATTATATCTTAGGTGTATTTGTACTTTATTCTTGTGCTGTTAAATAATACACCCGTCCTGGGACTCAGTGAACCCAGAATTTCATAAGTGGCAGGCAAAGAAAAACCGATCAAAACAAACGGAAATGAAACACCCGCCCATCTCCCACTCTCCCCTGGGCCAACTATTCTGTTTTATAAAGCTAAACCTCCCTGAACTGATTTTCACAATAAGTTGCACTGTTTGGGTGTTGTCTGGCTGTTAGGGATGGGGCATTTCACACCATATAACTTCACCTAGACTCAAGCAAGCCCCACCCAGTTAGGTATTTTAAAAGTCAAGATTTATTTATGTACGTATTATTTTTATGTATATAAGTCTGTGCATCCTATGTGTAGGTGTCTGTGTATAGGTGTGCAGTGCCCATGGAGGCCAGAAGAGGGCATCACACCCCATTCCATGGGGCTGGAGTTACAGATGGTTTATGAAAACTCAGGGAGAAAAATTGGGGTTCACCCTGAAGATCAGAAAAGCAAAACAGTCAGCCACTGGCTCTTACCTCTACCTCAGTCCAAAATGGCAATCCTGCCTCCAGGAATCTCAGAATGAGACTGAGCTGAGAGCTGTCTCCTCCCATTTTATAAATTGTATAATTCTCTCTAGTTCTGGGATTAAAGGCATGCATCGCCTGGTTTCTATGGCAAACTAGTGTGGCTGCTGGGATTAAAGGTGTGTGTCACCACTGCCTCGTCTGTAAGGCTGGCTAGTGGGGCTGTTTTACTCTCTGATCTTCAGACAAGCTTTATTTATTAAAATACAAATGAGATGTCCCTACAGGTTTAGCTTTAGGGATGTCAGAAATGGTGAATTTTGTTTCAGAAAAGTACCCTGGTCTTAACAAGGAGAGAATATGCTGTCATTGCTGCTTCTGTTGCTTCTTCTATGTGCATGATGCTGGGATTGAACCCAGGGACTTGCATGTGTTAGTCAGGGTTTCTACGACTGAGCCACACCCCAGCCCCTCACTGGGGGAGTCTAGGCAGATGCTCTACCACTGAGTCACATCCCAGCCCCTCACTGGGGGATTCTAGGCAGATGCTCTACCACTGAGCCACACCCCAGCCCCTCACTGGTGAATTCTAGGCAGAGACTTTGTTTCTGAGCTAAGTTCCAGCTTGAGAATGGACTTTTTATCCAGAAAATGTCATGAGATTTATCGAGTGCTTATTTATACCTTTTGTAGTTTATAAACCACAAATAATAAGGATTTTTAAAATTTCTTTTCTTTTCTTTTCTTTTCTTTTCTTTCTTCTTTCCTTCCTTCCTTTCTTCCTTCTTTTCTTTTTTTTTTTTTTTTTTGTTTTTCAAGACAAGGATTCTCTGTGTAACAGCCCTATCTGGAAATCACCTTGTAGACCAGGCTGCTCTTGAATTCACAGAGATCTGCCTCCTCTGCCTCCTGAGTGCTGGGATTAAAGGCATGCACTGCCACTGCCCAGCTTTTTATTTTTCTTTTATTATTGTATGTATGGGTGTTTTGCCTGCATATATGCTTGTGCATCCTGAATAAGCTGTGCTTGCAGAGACCAGAAGAGGGTATCAGATCCCCAGGACTGGGGTATGGCTGCTAGCATTCTTAACCTTTGAGCTGTCTCTCCTGCTTCTGGAAGGACATTTTGTTACACTACTTTTAGTTACCTGTCTGTTTCTGTGAGTTGGTAAGTTCTATTTGATAAAGTCTATAACAGTACCTGTTTATGTGGGACGATGTGATATTTTAATACACGTGCACAGTGTGTTCTGACATGTGAGGCAACCTTTCACCTCCTAATCATTACTTTATATTTGGGTCCTCCAGTACCTCTATTCTAGTGACTCCAAAAACACATAACATGTTGTAGTCACATTGCTAAACTTTAAAAAATTTAATCAGAACAAATCGGCTATATTGTCACATACCTTTAATCCCAGCAGTCTCGGGAGACAAAAGCTTATGAATCTCTATGGGTTCAGGACCAGCCTGGTCTACATCGTTTAAGGACAGCCAGGGCTACATAGTGAGATCCTCTCTCTTAACAAACAAACAAAATTTAGGTTTATTTATGTGTATGAATGCTCTATCAATTTTATGCCAGAAGAAGACATCAAATCCCACTATTGATGGTTGTGAGCCACCATGTGGTTGCTGGGAATTGAACTCAGGACCTCTGGAAGAGCAGCCGGTTCTCTTAACCACTGAACCATTGCTCCAGCCCCAACAAACAAAATTTAAGCAAAACAAAAAGTTAACTACTGAGCATTCTCACCACCCCAAACCCCAGTGCGGTGAGCTGTTTTGAGATTCTGTTGGACTGCCTGTCTGAATTATGAGTTACTGTTTGTCCCTCTTTGACCTTTCTTTCAGGTGTTGGCCAGAGTCTGAGTCTGCTTTTCCTGGTACTTTGGGTGTCCTGTCTCTTTCTCTAAAATTCCCTACTTCCTGTCATGTGGCTCCATATTGGTGCCTGCGCTTGCTCTCTCCTCTCACCCCACTTATTTCATTTTATTTTATTTTATTTTATTTTATTTTATTTTATTTTATTTTATTTGAGACAGTCTCTCTATGTAGCTCTGGGTGTCCTAGAACTTGCCCTGTAGTTCAGGCTGGCTTCAAACTCTGCCTCTCGAGTGCTGGTATTAAAGGAATGCACTACTACACCCGGAAAACTAACACTATTTTGAAGGCGTTGAATAAATATAACTGTTAGACAAATGAAAATGCTACATGCATGATAAATAATGCTATTATCAAGAAACAGAATGAAGATGGAAGAATTAAGGTCAGCAAGATGGCTCAGTGGGTAAAGGTGCTTGCTGCCAAGCCTGACAAACTGAGTTTGGTGGAAGGAGAGAACCAATTTCTGCAGGTTGTCCTATGACTGTCACACATGCACTATAGCGCAACACCTGCTCTACGTGCTACGGTAGGGTTTGCAAGTCAGGCAAGGGGCTGGAGATTGAAACACACACAGACACACAGATACACAGACATGAGTACCAAGAATGCCCTTCTTTTATTGTGTTCCAGGGCAGCTTATATAGGGTCTCCTTGACTAATGGCCATGCCCTAACTTTCAGCTGCGAGCCCACCAGAAACCACTCCCCTGCCAACAGGAACTCCTGAGGGGCTCATGCTCACAGAAGCTGCAAGCATAGGGAAACAAGTTGTTTACTCGGGCAGGCAGGGGAGTCACAGAAAATTTAGGGTCTGGGGAGTTCGCAGTCCCCAACAGTGTACCATGGCATATTTTTCTCAAATGTATTCACATATGCACACACACACACACACACACACACACACACACTCATGCACACATATATGCACACTCAAATCTTTTTAATCACCCTCATTTCCCCACTTACCTCCAAAGTCTTGGGTTGTATGTATTCACTGTCTCCAACTTTCTTCTCATCCAGATCAGTGATCCATGCAACCTCTTCTCTAAACTGTCTCATGCCAGCATCATGCGGTGTGGTCTCAGTGGCTAAGAGCACAGGCTGTTTGTTCTTGGAGAGGTCCTGGGTTCAGTGCCCAGAACCCATCAGGCAGCTCACAGCTTCCTCTAATTCCAGCTCCACACATGGTGAGCATATGTGCACACAAAGACACACACATACACAAAACTAAATTTTTTAAAAAAGATCTATTTATTGTTTGTTTATGATATATATGCAGTGTTCTGCCTGCATTCTGCCTGTAGGCCAGAAGAGGGCACCAACTTTCATTATAGATGGTTGTGAACCACCACGTGGTTGCTGAGAATTGAACTCAGGACTTTTGGAAGAGCAGGCTGTGCTCTTAACCTCTGAGCCATCTCTCCAACCCTTACAAAGCTAAATTTTAAAAGCACATACGATCCTTTTCATTGTGTGGCTTTTGGGACCTCACTTGGCTGGCTTTCCTTCTGTGTTACTGGTCAGGTATCAGAGTCCCTGGATGCTTTCTGTGTCATCAATTCAAATGGTTGCATGTTCCCAGGGTGTGGACCTCTCTCCCCTTTCTCTCATCCTTTTGGCAATCTCATATAGTCTCATGACTTTCAGAGTCATCTCTGAAACAGATGCACATTTTTACACTTGTAATGTTCTGTTTTGTCCTTTTAAGAGACAAGCCAGGCCCACTCTCTCCCCCATCTGCTGAGGCAGGCAGATCTTCCTTCCTGCTTGCAGCCTGAGTCTCTTCCTCTTCCTTTTCTGTCTCCCTCTCGAAAAGGCAGTTTCTATCTCTTCTTCCTCTCTCTCTCTCTCTCTCTCTCTCTCTCTCTCTCTCTCTTTCTCTCTCTCTCTGCTCTTCTCCCCTTCCCCATTCCCCCTCCATAACTCACTAAATAAATATCCAACCTCACTCTGCATGGTGTGCCTACCTGTCTGTCTCTTGCCCACTGCCATGGCTCGCCGCCTGGGACCAGTCGCCTTTGGAGACCTGCAGGGTGGTCTCATGCGCAGTCCCTGCCTGGGTCTGGTTGCTCTCGGGACCCACTGTCTCGAGCCTGCCACTGCATGGGCCGCTGCCTGCTGCCACTAGGGTACCTGCTCGGGGATCCACAGCATTTTATTTTTACCTCTACAACACTCCCTTTAGCTTTTATGACTGTTCCTCCTATGCATCCACCTGCCTCTTTACATGTTCCTTGGGTGTCAGTTGGGCATCCTGTCTTTCAGGTGTCCCTAACTGTAATCTTGATGCTATTGACCCATACCTCCTATGCCTCACTACTGTCCTGTAAATGGTGATTCCATCCTTTAAGTTGCTAGGGTCAAAAACTTCAGAGCTGCTGCTACCTCTTCTCTTCCCCTCACACAGAGTGTCTTAGGGTTTCTATTGCTGTGAAGGGACACCATGACCATGGCAACTCTTATAAAGGAAAACATCTAATGGGGGTGGCTTATATTCCATTGGCATCATGGTACCACATGGTGGTGTGCAGGCAGACATGGTGCTGGAGAGGTAGCTGGGAGTTCTACATCTTGTGCAGGCAACAGGGAATAGTCTGAGTCACTGGGCATGGTTTAAGCACATATGACACCTCAAAGCCTGCTTCCACAGCAACAATTTCCTCCAACAAGGCCACACCCACTCCAACAAAGCCACACCTCCTAATAGTGCCACCTTCTTTGGGGGCTGCTTTATTTCAAACTACCACACAGAAGCAATGGCAAATTTTGATTTTTTTCCATTTGAATCCAGAAGCTGAGTAGGTACCCGCGGTCCCATCCATTGTGTAGCCATTTGCTCTACAGTGAAGCATTCCCTTCTGGAGCAGGGAAAGGAGGCTCACAAGACTCAAAAGATAGGGTTGATGAGATGGCTCAGGTGGGAAGGGCATTAGCCACCAGGCCTACTCTGATTTGGAACTCAATACCATGGTGAGAATAATTCCTTCAGAATGTAAAGCATACTCGGTCATGTTGTGCCCCAACCCTAAGACATATGGAGAGCCAGATGCCATGCTATAAAGACTCTCAAGTAGCCATGGGGCGAGAGACAGAACTGTCATTGTTTATACACTTCGTGCAGCAGCAGGTAAATGATCCAGACGACCCATCTAAGGTCAACTGTGGAAAATGGGGATTCGAAGTTTGAACATGAGTTAGTCAGGTCTTCAGAGTCTTGAGTCCTTGGCCATTGGGCTCCACTGCCATGGGGTCAGCCCTGCTATGGTCCCAGTCACCCTTATCCCATTGAGAATCACCCCTGAGTCTTGAGTTTACTTTGGTTTGTGGAACTGAGAGAAGAACTAAGAAATAGCCCCACAACTGCTACTGACATTTAAACTTTTTCTTGCATTGAAACATTGTACTAAAAGAGGTCAGGTTTTATTTTTCATTTGTTGTACTGATTGGCTGATAAATGCTTTTGAAGGCTTACTATATTTTTATTTTTTGTGTGTGGGTCTTTAGCCTACATGTATGTAAGTGCACCGTGTGTGTGCAATTCCTGCAGAGGCCAGATGAGACCTCTTGGAATTGAAGTTACAGATTGTTTTGAGCTGCCAAGGAGCATTTGTAAAAAGCAAAAGAATCTCCTAAGAATTCCTTCAAGACTCACAGAACTTTGTTTAAAAGGGCCAGGTAGATTTTAGACTCTGTTGGTATATTGTAACCTTTTGTGTTTGTATACAGTGTGTGCATGTGTGTGTGTATGTGTGTGCATGTGCATAAGAATGTAAGTGCACATGTGCCCTGACATGTGTGTGGAGGTATGAGACAGTCACAGATGTTGATCCTTGCCTTTTACCTTGAGTTAAAGTCCCCCTGTTTCCCACCATATACACCAAGGTAGGTGGCCAGCAAGCTTCTGGGGACTTTCCTCTCTCAGCCTCCCGCGTCACTATAGGTATGTTGGACTATAGGTTTGCACACTGTGCATCCAGGTTTTTTTTTAAAGCTTCATTTATTATGAATACAGTGTTCTGCCTGCATTTATTCATGCAGATATGGATGGATATCTTATTATATATCTTATATCTTATTATAGATGATTACGAGCCACCATGTGGTTGCTGGGAATTGAACTTAGGACCTCTGGAAGAACAATCAGTGCTCTTAACCTCTGAGCCATCTCTCCAGCCCGCATCCAGTTTTTTTTTTTAAGATTTATTTAGCTATTTTTTATTTTGTGTATTTGGGTGTTTTATTTGCACCCCAGAGGAGGGCATAGGGTCCCATAGAACTACAGCTATAGCTGGTTATGTGCTGCCATGTGGGTGCTGGACAGTGAACCCCGGGTTTCTGGAACAGCTGCCAACGCTCTTAACCACTGAGCACATCTCCAGCCTCTGTGTCCAGCTTTTTATCTGGGTTGTAGGGATTTGAACTCAGGCCCTTCACTTGTGCAGCAATCTCCTAGCAATTTCCTTTCTTCCTTTCTCCACGACCCCCTCTTGACTAGGTCTATCATGTAGCCCTGGCTGTCTTGGGACTCCTTATGTAGACCATGTGGGCCTTGAACTCAAAGAGCTCCATCTGCTTCTGCCTCCTGAGTGCTGAGATTAAAGGTGTGTGACACTATGCTTGGCCCCTGCTTCTTTAAAACAAGCTCTCACCTAGCAGCCTAGACTGTGCTGGACTTTAGCATTATACAGTTAAGGCAAGGCTTCAAATCATGACCCTCCTGCATTAGTTTTTTATAACATCCCTGGTAGGCTAACTTTGCCCCCAAGGCCTTTTGGTGGAAATAGTGGGTCCTGAACAAGGGGCCTCTATTTCTTGTAAAGCTTGTTAAATTGATCTTTTAAAAATAATGAGTGTTGCTGGGTATGGTGGTGCACGCCTTTAATCCCAGCACTCGGGAGGCAGAGGCAGGAGGATCTCTGTGAGTTCGAGGACAGGCTAGTCTACATAATGAATGACAGGACAGCCAGGGCTACACAGAGGAACCCTGACTTTAACAGAAACAAACAGCCAATTATATAACTTTCTTTCTAATTGCTGTAACAAAATATCCTGTCAAAAGCGATTTAAAGGAGGAAGGACAGGGCTGTTGGTGGCAGGAGCACAGGGTTAGTTATTCATATTGCTCCAGCAATCAGGAAGCAGAGAGACCAGAAAGTGGGGCCACGCTATAAAACCTTAAGGCCTGGAGGGCAGGGGCGGCACATGTTTTCAATCCCAGCACTCAGGAGGCAGAGACAGGCAGATCTCTGTGAGTTCGAGGCCAGCCTGGTCTACAGAGTGAGTTCCAGGACAGGCTCCAAAGCTACAGAGAGAAAGCCTGTCTTGAAAAACCAAACCAAACCAAACTAAAATCTTAAGGTCCGCCCCCAGTGACATATTTCCTCTAGCACACACCCTTCATCTTGTAAAGATTCTGTAGTCTTCCTAACAGGGTCATCCCTGAGTGAGCAATGTTCAATAGACCAAGCAAGTGTTGGAGTGCATTTCCTGTTTTAATCAATACTAGGCTGAATAGAAGGAATCACAAGTTCAAGGCTAACCTAGAACATGAGAGCCTTTCTGAAAATCCAACAACAAAACTATCTGTTGGAAACCTGGCCTTGGTGCACACTTGTAATCCCAGCATGCAGGAGACTGAGACAGGAGAATTTTGGATTCAAGGCTAGCCTGAGCTACATAATGAGACGTTGCTTTAGAAAACAAAGCCTGTTGGCTCCAATTGTGTGTGCTTAACACACTATTGCTTTTGCCAAATAACTTTTAATTCCAGGTATTCTCCCAAAGGACAGACAGACTCCCCTTCTCCATTAATCGGATGTTGTGCGCGGTGACAAGACTGACTTTTGTATCCATTGTTTGAGTTCGGTAGCAGAATATGTTAGTTTAGTGGGGATTGTTAATTTCCCCTTGGGGAGAATCAAGTGCCCGGAGCACTGATTGAGAAATCAATAACTCCTTAGTGAGTCTGCTGAATTAACGGTCACACACATGTCAACCTTTTCTCCAGAGAGTATCGATTTTCCCCAGGACCAGCGTGTCCATTTCCTTCCATCATTTTCATCCTCCAGATTGTAATATACAGAGATAGTTAAACAAATCCCTAAGACCGCACGCTACCCTCCCTTTCCCCTTTTTATAAAACAGCAGTTGGAATCACAGTGAACGCTCTTGTTTGCATATTTGTGTTGCAACCCCTAACCTCTCCGGAGGACACGTGGCTGTCTGCCTGCTCAGCCGGAGGGCCGGAGCATGGGGCTTCGGATTAAGCCCTGAATGCTGACTGGTTTTTCCCAGCCTTCCCAGCGTGTGAAGATAACGCTCATAGCTCGCAGGCAAACGTGGGCGTCCAAAGCCGAGCAAGAATTTTGAGCAATAGCTGTCTGATGTATAAATTTATTTTGCTCTTAGTGTTTTCTTCTCGCTGGCTGCATTATTCTTTATTTCGATTTTCTTTGAAAATAGCTTCGTTTTTGTTTGATGTGCTTGCCACTCTGAGTAGAGTTTTGGTCAAGTTCCTGTTGAATGTGGCAGTCTTAATTTTGTTTTTTAAAGTTCATTGTTGTTTATCATTTAAAGAATCAAGGTGAGGATGAATAAGAGACCCAGATATTAAGTCCCCCCCCCCCGCAGTGACTTGCACATGAGTCTGCCTGGCCTTTCACTAAGCATAGATCAGGGCCTGGCTGGAAGCCCTGCCAGGTGATGGCTCAAGTTTCCTCTCTTCTAGGATAGGAACAAGGCTTTGGGCTGTGGATTTCTTTTTCTAACAGTTTTAAGTTATTATTGTGCCTATTTTCAGGGCAAAACAAATATATTCTCTGCACAGTCTCATTCTTCTTTTGTCAAAGAAACATCTATTGTAGGCAGGTGAACTGATTATATACTTTTTTGCTTTTTTGGGACAAGAGTTTATTCTGTGGCCCTAGTTGACCTTGAATTTACTAACCTTCTAACCCTGTACAACTTGCTAACTTGTAATACTTGTGGCCTTGGACTTGCAACGGAAGACGATTTTCTAAAAATAATTTAGACTTAAAACTTGTGAGCTCATTAAGTCTTTGGAAGCATATCATTGTACAGTCCGCTTTCATATGCAGGAAAGCTAAGATCGTTTCTTCAGAGACGGCGATCAGTGTTTTCACACACCACATCCTCTCCGATGTCAGCTGTTTTGGGAGCTTGTTTGCAGGTTTTAGCAGGGTACTGGAAAGTTCTTCTCTATGAGGGAGGCTGTCCTCTTTGACCCAGGACATAACTTCAGCAGGAACACACATGCAGTGGGGAGGGGGGAAAGGGACACCTGCCCAGTCAACCAGAACGGCCGAATCCACGCTGGAGATCAATAGGAGGCAGAGAGGTGTTGAGTTAGTTCATGCTTGAATACGCTGTCAGCTCTTTTGAGCCTTGAATGGTGAATGGTGACTGATCACACAGTAAGGTCTGTGTTCTAATTCTACGTAATAGTTGTGATGGGGAATGGAGAGAGCACTTGTTGCTCTTCCAGAGGACCGGAGTTTGGGTCCCCATATCCACATTGGGTGGCTCACAACTGCCTGTAAGTTCAGCTCCAGGGGAATTTAACACCTCTTGACCTCAGAGGGCATCTCCACTCATGAGTGAGTCCACACACACACACACACACACACACACACACACACACATGCACGCACGCATGCATGCCCACACATGCACACATCACCTTCATAATAATCATAATGCATATTGCTTTAAATTTTTAAATTTAGAGAGAATGTGTGTGCATGTGTGTGTACATGTGCGTGTGTGCACGTGTGTGTGTATGTGTGATCAGAGGACAACTCCTTCTTCTTCCACCTTCATGCAGGTTGCAGGGACTGAACTCAGGCCGTCAGCAAGTGCTTTACCTGTCGAGCCTCTCGATGGCCCCACTTGTTTGTCTTTGTTTTTTCAGTGTTTTACATATGTGTGTGGTGTGGTGTGCATGTTTGTATGTTCACTTGTGGTGGGAGTGTGAGGATGAGGGGATGTGTGTGTGTGTGTGCTCGCACGCGTGCGCGGTGGCTGGAGGCTGACGTTATTCTGTCCTCAATCATTCTCCACCTTACTCTCAGAGGCAGAGCCTCCGGGTGTGGATGCTGTTTAAAGCCACAGTGCTTAGGCTAGGTGACGTGATGCACACTAGCATCCCAGCATCTAGGGGGCAGAGACAGGAGGATCTGAGTTCTGGGCCAGCCTGGGCTACATAGCAGGTCCTGTCTCAAAAC
Organism: Myodes glareolus; assembly: GCF_982192425.1. Lineage (NCBI taxonomy): Eukaryota > Metazoa > Chordata > Mammalia > Rodentia > Cricetidae > Myodes > Myodes glareolus. The sequence continues at coordinate 54,197,616 of NC_142026.1, read as the reverse complement.
AAAAACAAAAGCAGAAAGAAACAAAATAACTCAAAATAAACAAACCAACAGACATTTATCTATCTATCTATCTATCTATCTATCTATCTATCTATCTATCTATCTATCTATCTAGTTATTTACTTATTTTGATTTTTCGAGACAGGGTTTCTCTGTAGCTTTGGACTCTGTCCTGGAACTAGCTCTTGTAGATCAGGCTGGCCTCGAACTCACAGAGATCCACCTACCTCTGCCTCCCGAGTGCTGGGATTAAAGGTGTGCACCACCACTGCCCAGCCCAACAGACCCTTAAAAGTTGGACCTGTAGCTCATGGTGAAAGGCTTGTTTAGAATTACAAGGTCCTGGGTTCAACCCTCAGCACTGGGGATAAAAAAATAATCATATAATGGGTTGGGGAGATGGCTCAGTGGATAAAGAGCCTGCCAAGCAAGTACCAACACCCAAATTTGGAGACTTCAGAAACTCACGTAAATGCCCGGGAAGAGGGACACCCTGCCTATAATTCTAGCCTCAGAAGTTGGAGACAGGGGATCTACCTTAATGATAGCAATAATATCTACCTTAATAAGAGCAAGAGAGAATGATTTTGAACATCAACCTTAGGCCTCCACGTGAAAGGGCAATGTATGTGTAGTTGCAGCTACATACGTGTGTGTCTAAACACATACAAAATGCACCCACAGAATCACATAACATTATACACGAAGAAATAAACCGGAGGAATAAAACCCACACAAGTCAGATACTTACCCAGAAGGCCAGACTCTTGAAGGTGGAGTCCGGAGGGTCAGGAGTTCAAGGTCATCCTTGGCTACACTGAGTTCCAGAAGCCTCGGCTACCTGAGCCTTGTGTGGAAGCACCAATAACAAGGAAGTCACAGGGCTGGATGAGAGGCCTTGGTTTTGCAGAAATAAGAGGTGTCTTCAGACAGAGCCCCAGGCCACTTCATAGAAGCTGAGAAGTCTCAAAGTGGAAGAAGCCAGTAAAAACTGAAACCAAACCAGAACACAGTGAGCCGTGGTACCGTGTGAGGACCCGTGTGCCCGATGCTGCTGACTGATGATACTTTTGAGCCATCTGAGTCCTCCGGTGACCTCTCACCTCAGCTTTCCTCAGGTCTAACACCTCAGCCAATATTCTTGGAGGGGGAGGGGAAGGTCAAATTCCATCACGCAGCCCCATCGCATTCTCAGTTTACCATTAGATCTAGAATAAAACAGATTAAAGAATCAAAGTGCTGGAGGCCCCGTGTCTGTTCGTAGGCATTTAACCCACCCCATAGTGGCGTCCTGGTGTCAAGCAGCTGTGTGTATTTAAAAAGAGCCCATCTGAATGCTCCAGAGGGCTTTCTGTGCCATGACTTAGCACCACTTGGAAGAGCTGATTGGCCCAGGTCCACAGAGAGGCTTCCAATAGGTTTTAAAGCCTTCTGTCTCATTTCCTTGTGCATTTGTTATTAGCTCAATAAATAATAAATAGAGGAATTACCCAGTCACTAATTTGCTTTCCTTGATCAAGTGGAATTCATGTTTTAATAAATTGCCATTTTTGTATTATGGAACGCGAGCTGTAATACACCCGTAACTTCAAACATAAAACTCTTTTTTTTTTTTTAAATGTCGCTTTTGTTCCACTCCCTGCATGTCTGTCTCCTCCTCAGCTATGGCTTTTGTTGGGTGTTTTGCTCAGTTTTTAGCCCCTGCTTGCTTTCCCGTCTTATAGATGCCTTCCAGGAAGATGTTTGCTTTCTTCCCGAATTACTTAACTTAAAAAAACTAATATTTGTTTACTGTTCTCTGATCATAAGAATAATAAATGATTCCTTTTAGGAATCTTGCATGGGTTCTTCGTGTGTGGGCGCGCGTGTGCGCGCACGCGCGTGGCTTATGAACAGCATCCGTTCAGTGCCTGAAGAGGCCAGAGAGCATTAGATCCCCTGGATCCAGACTTCTAGGTGTGAGCTGGCTGGGGTGGGTGCTGGGAACCGAACTCAGGTCTCTGGAAGAGCACCTAGTGCCCTAAGCGCTGAGCCATCTCTCCAGCCCCAGTGTGTTACCAATAGCTACCTGTATTACCGGGAAATACTGAGTTGAGTTATGTGACGTTGCTGATATTTAATCAGTTTTCGTTATAGAAACTGTAATTTCAAACAATTCTACCTAACAATCAACAGCAGAGAGAGAGAGAGAGAGAGAGAGAGAGAGAGAGAGAGAGAGGAAAATAGCTCTGTCTGCTCCCTTTGCTTGCATTTGTAATTATTCCAACACTTACTTATTTAGCTTTCTAATTCGATTTCAGGCTTTTAGATTTCCTGACTTGAAAGAACAAGAATTGAATAGTTCCCTGAAATAGCATCTTGTTTTCTCTTTTCTCAAAAATTGGTTTCAAGCCCCCCTGTCTCTCCTCTGACTGTTCGGCACCAGGGGCCATGTAGGCTCCCTTAGCCTTCCTTTCGCAGTGTCTAAAATGGCTACAGCCCTCCCAGAAACACCAACCCTGCATTGCTTTTAGAAAGGGATACATCCAGATAAGACTGTGGAAGGCATGTCAGCTCACAAGCAGCCTTCTGCAGGTTGTGGTAGCTTAGTTGGTAGAGTGCTTGTACAGCATTCAAAAGACCCTGTGTTCGATCCCCCAAGTGAGAAAAAACTGAATGTGGGGATCCATGCTATTATCTCAGCATTTGGGAGGTAGAGGCAGGAAGCTCAGAGGTTCAAGACCATCCTTAGGTACACAGTGAGTCTGATGTCAGCCGGGCTATGTGACATTCTGTCATAAACAAACACCAACCTGCATCTCTTGCTAATAGCCTAGCTTGTGGATGTTAGCAGCAAGTTAACATATCATCAAAGCTGGAACCAGTCTCTACTTAGATGAGGATGCCTGTCCTGACTGATTTTCCCATGTCTGTGTCTTTATGGTCCAGAAAGAAAGCATGTCTATGCCTACCCTGACCCCTGCTTCCCCTCTTTGTTCCGTCTGCTGGCCCTCCTTTTCTTCCCTGGGGTTTAATAAGAATAACAGTAAACTAGGTGTGGCAGAACACAGGGCTTTAATCCCAGCACTCAGGAGGCAGAAGAGAGTGAATCTCTATGAGTTCAAGGCCAGCCTGGTCTACAGTGTGAGATCCAGGGCATCCAGAACTACATAGTGAGGATCTGTCTCAAAAAACAAAACAAACAAGAAAAGAATAATGGTAATAAAATTATCTTCTACCAGGGAGGGTTCGTACCAGACACCGTGCATTCTTTTCTGTTTGTTTGTTTGTTTTTGTTTTTGTTTTTCAAGACATGGTTTCTCTGTAGCTTTGGAGCCTGTCCTGGAACTAGCTCTTGTAAACCAGGCTGCACTTGAATTCACAGAGATCCGCCTGCCTCTGCCTCCCGAGTGCTGGGGTTAAATGCGTGGCCACTGGCGCCCACTGACACCGTGCATTCTACACGTACTTTCTCCTTTAAACTCCCAGGCAATCCAGGGTCCACATCATTGTATTCCCTCATTATAGAGGGTCCAGGGGACGCCACAGACTTCTAATGTACAATAAAAAAATTAGGCAGGGAATCCTGTTTAGAAATTATTAAGAATTTCAAGTCAGGGATTTGTTAGTCACTATGACAAAAATGGCTGACAGAGCGTTTTAAAAAGAGGAAAGTTTATTACTTGGCCTCTGGTTTCAGTCCATAGTCTTTGGCTGATTCTGGGCCTACAGTGGTGGGAGGGTGTGGCGGGGGTTGCTCACCTCATGGGAGATGGGAAGCAAAGAGTGGGAGGACTGGAGAAAGGTTGAGCCCCAGGAATACATCCCCAGTGACCTACATTTCCCAGTGGAACCCCAACTCCTATTTTTTTAAAATAATCTCTCACCATATTAGGATTCCCTGTTATTAATATGACGATATCATATCACCATACTAGGATACCATATTAGGATTCCCTCAAAGCATTTACCCATTGATTAGGATACAGCCAGCCATCAGGACCCAGTCAGTTTTGCAAAACCTGTCAGCTGGCAACCAAGCCCAAGCCCCCAGTATAGTAGCCTGCGAAGGACAATTCACCTTCAAGCCGTAGTATGACATGAGAGCCCTTCCGTGTGTTGGGCTGGGTACACTTACCCCAGCACATGTCCGAGAAGTCCTGCTGAGGTGAGAGACGCTTAAGACATGCTGAGTGTGCGTTCAGCCCAGAGAGGCAGCCGGAGGCCGTCCTGCCCTGTGGTGACCAGCTGAAGTCTCTGAGGACATCCTGTCCTGTGGTCACTGGCTATAGCCTGAGGCCGTCCTGCCCTATGGTGACCAACTAAAAACTCTGAGAATGTCCTGAAGTCTCTGAGGACATCCTGTTCTGTGGTCACTGGCTGCAGCCTGAGGCCGTCCTGCCCTATGGTGACCAACTGAAATCTCTGAAGCCATTCTGCCCTGTGCTGAAGTCTCTGAGGCTGTCCTGCCCTGTGGTGACCAACTGAAGTCTCTGAGGACATCCTTCCCTGTGGTGGCCAGCTGAAGGGCCTCTCTTCTTAGGTTTTGTTCAGCTCTAGCTGACCAAGAATGTGATTTTTAAAACTAAATCTTACTATGTTGATTTCCTGTGGAAAATTTACCCCTCCCTATTCTTCCTCCTCCTTCTTCTTAAAGATCTGTTTTGTGAGCCAGGTGATAGTGGCACATACCTTTAACCCCAGTGCTCGGGAGGCAGAGACAAGCAGATCTCTGAGCTCAAGGTCAGCCTGGTCTGCAGAGTGATTTCCAGGACAGCCAGGGATGTTACACAGAGCAACCCTGTCTCGAGAAAACAAAAATACAAATAAACAAACAAAAGCTCTATTTTGTTTGGACTTGGAGAATGGCTAAGAGAACTTGCTGCTCTTTATGTGGACCCTCGTTTGATTTTCAGCACCCATGTGTTGGTTCACAACAGCTCGTAACTCTAATCCTAGGGGACCTGACACTCCAATTTTGGTCTTCCTGGACTCCAGGCGTGCACAAGGTGCACATAACTACATGCAGACAAATGCTCAGAATACATGAAACAAAAATTAAAAAGATTGTTTTGTTTTTAATTACTTACATATGTTATGTTACATATGTGTATATGAACATAAATGCAGTACCCACAGAGATCAGAAGATGGCGCTGGATCTCCTGGGGTTGAAGTTACAGGAGGTTGTAAACTGCTTGATGAGGGTGCTGGGGACTGAAGCCAGGCCCTCTGCTAGAGCAGCAAGTGCTCTTAACCACTGAGCCATCTTTCCAGCCTCCCTATGGAAAACTCTCCTAGGCTGCCACTTTTAAACAAAGCCCAGAAATGGTCCTCTTTGACGGTCTCTCCCATCTTCCCTGCTAGTTGGAGACACTCAGAGCCTCTGTATCTATGGTCCCGCATCTGTAGAATCTACAGCTCTGGGTTCAACCAAAGGTGATTTCACAAATGTTAAAAACTAGTGCTGCTTCTGGACCAAATGTAAACCGGCTTTTCTCTTCAGTACTTTCCTTTTTGCTTTCCATCACTTTTACTCTATCTTAGGTATTTTAAGTAATCCAGAGATGCTTAGAGTCTAAAGGCAGACGGATGGTGCCTATACGCGAATATCATGTTATTTTATAAAAGAGGCTGAAGTGTCCAGAGAATTCATTGTGTGCTTTGACCACTCTGTCCTGTTTAACAATCTCAAGCATGAGCTGGCGAGGTGACTTGGTCGGGAAAGGTGCTTGCCCTCAAGACTGGTAACCTGAGTTTGATTCCCAGAATCCAAATGATGGAAGGGAAGAGAACCAATTCTCTCAAGCTGTTCTCTGATCCCCACATGTATGCCATGTGTGTGCACGCATGTGAGTGTGTGCCTGCACACACACACACATACATGCATACACACACATAACACACACACACTAAGTAAATAGGTCTTCTGAAAAGCTCCCACACTGGCTGCTGTGGTTTGAATATGAACCCCAGGCCCCAGGCTCATGTGTTGAATACTGAGTTTGCTGCTGGAGGTGCTGTTTGGGGGAGGTCCTGTGAACTTTAGAAAAATGGGACTTAGCGGGAGGAAGCAGGTTGACAGGCTACCTTGCTTTGGCCCCTTCTGGGCTTTCTCTGTCTTCTGTCTCACATGAGGTGAACAGCTCCCGGCCACACGCTTCACCGCAGCAAAGCTCTGCCCAGAGGCTCAGGGGCTGTGCGTTCAACCCTCTGAAACCACAAGACAAAAGCAAACCTTCCTTTGGGCTGTCCATGTCAAGTGCTTTGGTCACTGTAAATATTCATCCCACACTGCAGACTTTCTAGGTATTTTATCCTTATTGTTATGATATTTTTCTTCTTAGTGTTTTAAATACCAGTTCCTTTCCCCCAGCATCCACTTCTCTGGCTGCCTAGAACACTCATGTTTGTTCTGGAATGTGCAGTGTAGCATTTCTTCCTGTTGGAAGCATCTTTCAACTCTCCACGCCCAGCCCTAGCAGAGCTAGCATCCAACTCCCTGTGCAGCCATGTCTCCAGACAATGTCGATTTAGGTGGCTGTTGCCATGTGTGACTATCCTTTGCTCTTCACATCTGTCTTGCTACTGAACTGAACTTTAATGGGCAGGTATAGAGCATCTTATTGGCTCTGTTGGCCTTGTGTCCACTCCACGGATTTGGCAGGGAATATGTGTTAGACCAATGCTTATCACGTCGACTTCAACTTAGGCCCAGCCTTAGGGTTATGGTAGGAGTTGAAGGCCTTGGCTGTTGGTAGCACACCCAAGTCTCTCTGAACTACCTGGCTGAGAAGATGAGGGTAGATGTTCTATGCTGTGAAGAGACTCCATGACCACGGCAACTCTTATAAAAGACAGCATTTGATTAGGACTGACTTACAGTTTCAGGGGTTTAGTCCATTAGTCCATGGTGGGGAGCATGGCGGTACATAGACAGACAAGGTGTTGGAGAACTGAGAGTTCTATATCAGATTCGTAGGCAGCAGGAGATGAGAGACACGGAGCCTGGCTTGGCTCTTGAAACCTCAAAGCCCACCCCTACAGATACACTTCCTCCAGCAAGGCCATAGTTTTTCCAACAAGGCCACATCTCCTAATCCTTCTCGAGTAGTACCCCTCTCTGATGACTAAGCATTCAGATATATGGCCTGTGGGGGCCATTCTTATCCAAACCACCACAGATGGTACCCAGAACAAGGTCCCTGTTTGCTTTTACCTGGGACAGTGGGTGAGATGGAGAGGCCCAGGCCTTTTGCTCCTATGAGTTCACCATGTTGTGTGAGCCTCGGGATTGGTACTTGAGATGGTCCCTTGTAAAGATAGCTAGAAACTCCTGTTCCTTGGAGACGTGGCAGGCAAGAGAACATTGCAGCTGCTCCAGCATGGAAGGAAGTTATTTTTCTCCCCATTTGTAACTGTAATTATACTCAAAGATAATTTCAACTTTATGTGATGGTTTATGTTACATTCTAAATAGAAATTGCAGGCATAACAGATTTGCCAAATAAACCAAGAATTGAGAGGTTTAACAGTGTTCTAAAGAGTGTGGAAGTGATGGTGGTGAGTGATGGTGGTGGTGGGGGTGATGGTGGTGGGGGTGATGGTGGTGGTGGTGGGGGTGATGGTGGTGGTGATGGTGATGGTGGTGATGGTGGTGGTGGTGGGGGTGATGGTGGTGGGGGTGGGGGTGATGGTGGTGGTGGTGGGGGTGATGGTGATGATGGTGGTGATGGTGGTGGTGATGGTGATGGTGGTGATGGTAATGGTTGTGATGGTGGTGGTGATGGTGATGGTAATGATGGTGATGATGGTGGTGATGGTGGTGATGGTGATGGTGGTGATGATGATGGTGGTGAGTGATGGGATGGTGGTGATGATGGTGATGGTGGTGATGGTGATGGTGGTGGTGAGTGATGTGATGGTGGTGATGGTGGTGATGATGATGGTGATGGTGGTGATGGTGATGGTGGTAATGATGAAGGTTGTGTTGGTAATAATGATGGTAATGGTGATAATGGTGGTTTTCTTGTTTAATAGGTGTTCTGGCTAGTTTTGGTCAACTTGATACATGCTAGAGTAACCCGGGAACCACAATCAACAATTGCCTCTAACGGATAAGCCTGTGGGTATGTCAATGGGGGCATTTTCTTAATTACTAATTTATGCGTAAGAGCCCAGCTCACTGTAGATGGTGCAATACTTAGGTGGGTGGGTCTGGGCTGTTTAAGAAAAGAAACTGAGCAAGCTGGGGGGGGGGGGACGGGCGGGTAAGCCAATAACCACGATTCCTTCATGGTCTCTGCATCAGTTTCTGCTTCCAGGCTCCTGCCTCAGCTTCCCTTGATGAGAGGACCTGTAAAGTGAGATAAACTTGTTCTTCAAGTTGGTTTTTGTCAGTGTTTTACCACAGTGGCATATAGCAAACCAGGTCAGTAGGTATACAAATTCTAACTTCCTGTACACATGAGCTTTGGTGACAGGAGCCACATCACAGGTGTGTGTCCCACTGGTGGAAAGAAGGGAGCGTCATTTCTCTTTTTCAATTAAAAATGTATTAGAAATTTAATTATGTGTATCTGCAGTCTGGACCAGCAGATCATTCTTCAGTGATAGATCCCTGATGGAGAGATACCAGGGGATGAGAAAGACAGAAGATGAAAGCTGGAACCAGGAGCTTACATGAGCCTTTTCTTATGCCGAGCAAGTTTATCAAGAAGTAGAACATCTTATATACTATTTTTGGGGGGTGGGGGAAGCCAAGGTCAGCAGAAAGCTAAGTTAAACAATGTTGAGAAAATAGCACAGCTGAGACACAGCTGAACCTCAGACACAGCCACTGATAGGGTTGACAACCACAGCCCAGGAAGAAGGGTCCTGTCCCTAGAAACTGCAATCTTGGTTCCTATGAGACACAGGCTCTAGCATAAGATAGGCTTTGCCAAATCCATTCCTGGACAAGGAAGCAGAACTAAAGTTCCCATTGACCTTTCATCAGAGCTCCCCAAGAAAAGAATTGGTCTGATTACCCACAGTGAGTCAGTCTGTCTGTCAGTCGTGTGTGTGTGTGTGTGTGTGTGTGTGTGTGTGTGTGTGTGTGTGTGTGTGAATGCAGTGCTCAGAGGAGGCCAGAAGAGGGCGTTGGATCCCCTTGGAGTTGCACTTTTGGACAGCTGTGAGTCTCCTCATGTGGGTGCTGGGAACTGAACTTGGGTCCTCTGCAAGATCAGTATGTATACACTCTTAACCCCTGAGCTACTTCCCTGGCCCCCAGTAATGACTTTTTATATAGACTCACCATGATTCTTTTTCTAAGCACATTCCTTCCCTCTTCTCTTTAAAAACCAGCTTCCTTTGCTAGGAAGCACTCTCTTGAGATTGTGTTTATTCTTAAACTAGATCCCAGCTGTGTAGAAGCCTCCACCTGCTCAACCCCCATTGAGATTTTGGTTGTCTTTAGCTCCTACAAAGAGATTGTACCTTGTTATTACTGTGGGTGCTTCTACCAACTGTCATTCATAGGATGGGGCTGAGTGGCTGCAGAGCCTTTTCGTTATTTCCATTAATTCTAAACAGAACTGAAAGAGATGCAGTGACACCATTGTCTTGTTTAACACGTAGTATAGGCAGGCAAGCTTGGACTTCAGGAGCCTGAGAGATGACACAGCCAGTAAGAACACTTTTGCTCTTCCAGAGGACCTCAGTTAGGTTCCCAGCATCCATGCTGCCTGGAACTCCAGCTTGTGCTCGGATAATCTATGCCTCTGGTTAATGTGGGCACTTGCACCTGTGTGCACATATTCTCCCAGGTCCTATTGCTGTGAAGAGACACCATGACCAAGGCAACTCTTATAAAAGAAAGCATTAACTGGTGCTGGCTTACAGTTTCAGAGGTTTAGCCCATTAGCATCATGGCAGAGAACGTGGTGGCCTGCAGGTAGACATGATACTGGAGTTCTATACCTGGATCCATGGGCAGCAGGAAGAGAGCAACACTGGGCCTGGCTGGGGCTTTTGCAACCTCAAAGCTCACCCCCAGTGACACACTTCCTTCAACAATGACACATCCCCTAATCCTTCTCTAATAGTGGCACTGCCAGATGACGGAGCTAGGATTCACATATATGAGCCTATAGGGCCCATTCTTACTCAAACTCCCACAATCCCTCCATAGACATGTTCCCATACATATGTATGTTCCCATACATATAAAAATAGTAAAGACAGGGGCTGAAGAAATGACTTGGCCTTGTGGAGTGCTGACTGTTCTGACTCCATCTTTATTGACTGTGGACTTGACTGTCTGCTAGCCCTCATCACTGACCGGTGTTGATACCTCCAGCCTTGTAGGCGCCTCACAGTGCTGTCAGCTACCCTGAACTCTCTTTGTCCTCACAGCTGCTTGTCTGCGGGGTGATGGCGGTGGTCAGGGAGGGTCTGGTGTCTCCTGAAACAGGTGGAAGCTTTCTTAAAAGCTGGGCGTTAGAAGCAAGAATATGTAAAATGACAGCAGTGCTTGATGTATATTTCCTTGGGAGGGGCTGAGGGGAGATGGCGTGGAATCTATCCAACTCACCCACCCACACTGGCCTTGTTTCTCCAAGCCTGGCCGCCTGCCTGCCTCTCCCGGACTCCTTGGCTCTCTCAACCTAGCTGCGTGTTTCTTCGTCTCTCATCCGGAGTGTTCCTGATTTCACAGTGCCCATGCTGATGTTTCTTCTAACCCTAAGGTCTGGTCTCACCGTAAGATGTAGGACAGTCATTTGTCGTTTACTCCATAGACCCCTTCTGTGACCGCCATGTAAGCCAGTGGGATTACAGGCATGTGCTGCCCTGCCCGGCTAAACCCTTTAAGGTGTTTCTTCCAGGTGTCTGGTCACAGCTATGCTAAAGCTGCCATGTCATGATGGGACCCCAGCGTACATTGAGGGGCATTTGAAACTGTGCTGTATCTTGGCTGCATTTCAAGCTTCTCTGCCTTTGTCAATAGAGGCGGCATGTGTTGGCAGCTGAGTCAATTTACCAGGCTGCTTCCTGCCAAGAGAAGAGGGGGTGTCTTTGTGTGTGTGTTTTGTGTGTGTGTGTGTGTGTGTGTGTGTGTGTGTGTGTGTGTCTTACAAGCTTCCTCTCACCTTGTCCTCTTGTCTCTCAGTCTACATTGGTGGTTGATTTCTGCTGGTTGATATTCTCAAGTACTTTGAGAGCCATCTATGTACTTCACTGGGTTCCTCTCTGTTGAACCAAACCCACACTGGCAGACTTTTCACAGTCACCCCCATGCCACCCACGCAGCACACACCTGTGTCTTCTGCCAGGGATATTGAGGGCCAATTTCCTTGAGCTCTCAAAGGCTCTGTGGTTTAATGAGATGGTTTATTATGCCCACTCTCAGTCTCTCCAAAGGGCACTTCAGGAGGCCGAACGCTCTGACTTCCTGTGGTTCTGAGTTTCAGTCACATCTTCAGCTTCTGCTCAGTTTCCTGACCTGCATCGGTGCCCTGCAATGTGGTTGCTGTCTGGAAAGGCTGAGAATAAAAGTTTTCAGGTGGCACTACTTCTGTTCTTTTAAAAACTATTTGCCTTGATTTTATGTGTGTGAGTGTTCGACTGCATGTATGTCTGTGCACTTGTGTGAAGTGCCCACAGAGACCAAAGGACGGCAACAGACTGCCTAGAACCAGAGTTACACACAGCCATGAGCTGTCATGTGGGTGCTGGGATTTGAACCAGGTCCTCTGGAGGAGCAGCCAGCGCTCTGACCTCTGAGTCATCCCTTCAGCCCCTGCTTGAGCTCTTAGGCTCGTTTCCTGGCTTCAGTCTTACAATGTGTTCGTCATTTTGATGTTACAGATTATAACAGAAACACATGGAAAGCTAGCAGGGTTTGGATGGACACCTCTGCAATGCCTGGCCTAACATCCCTTCCTCCCCTGCTGTGGTGGTACTAAGAATGCTTAGTCACTAGGAGTGGAACTCTTTGAAAGGATTACAAGACTTAGGAGGTGTGGTCTTGTTGGAGGAGGTGTGCCACTTGGGGTGGCTTTGAGGTTTCAGGAGCTCATGCCAGGTCCAGCTCTCTCTCTTTGCCTGTGGACCAGAACGTAGAGCTCTCAGTTGCTTCTCTAGCGCCATGCATCCCATGCTTGCTGCCATGTTCCCCGCCATGATGACAGTGGATTGAGCCTCTGAAACTGTAAGCCAGCCTCCAGAAGAGTTGCTGTGGTCAATAGAACGGTGACGAAGACAGCTACTCTTTTTCTCCCCTCTTTTTGGGATAGTTGTGATTCTCCTCCTCAGCTCCCAGATGCTGGACTTGTTTGTTTGTCTGCCTGTTTGTTTCTGCGTGCCTTGATACACATGTGGAGGTCAGACTTGTGACCTCCACAACGACTTGCAGGAGTTGATTCCCTCTTTCCGTCATGGAACCTGGGGTTGGAGTCAGGTCATCAGGCCTGCACAGCAAGTGCCTTTACCTGCTGAGCCTGCTCCCCAGCTCCCTGGAGGCTGGGATTGTTAAGTGTGCAGCACCACACTCAGTTTCCTTTCAGAATTTTTATGCTTTAAGAGCTCTTTGCTAAAATACATCATAATCCTTTTGTTTTGGTACTTACTGTTTCTTCCCTAATCTTAGTATTAACAAATGTGATATTCAATTCAGGTTAATTTTCTTTTCTTTTTTCCTTCCTTTCTTCCTTCCTTCCTCCCTCCCTCCCTCCCTTCCTTCCTTCCTTCCTTTCTTTCTTTTAGTTTTTCTAGACAGAGTTTCTCTGTAGCTTTGGAGCCTATCCTGGAACTAACTCTTGTAGACCAGGCTGGCCTCGAACTCACAGAGATCCACCTGCCTCTGCCTCCTGAGTGCTGGGATTAAAGGCGTGCACCACCACCGTCTGGCCTGGGTTAATTTTCTTAAGCTCATGTAAATACTGATAGTTGAGCCATACTTTTTAAAATTAAATTTGGTTTATTGAAATATTTATTTATTTTACATGCATGTGTGTGTGAGAGTATGCATGTACTTGCATGCATGTTTGTGTGTGTATGCCTGTGTGTGTGAGAGCATGCATGCATATGTGTGTATGTGTACATGTATGCATGTGCAAGAGCATGCATGCATGTGTGTGTGTGCACGAGTGCGCTTGTCTTTGTAGGTCAGAAGACAACACACAGAACTCGGTTCTCTCCTTCCACCATGTTGGCTACAAGGGTTGGATTCAGGCAGACAAGCTTCATGGCAAGCACCTTTACCTGCTGTACGAATTACTTTTCAATCGCAGTGATAAAACGCCATGATCAAGAGCAACTTAAGGAGGAGTTTATTTTGAGTTTTGGGTCCAGAGGGAGACTGTATAATGGTAGGGGAGGTGTGGCATGGTGGTGGAAATGTGAAGTTGAGAGATCACATCTCATCTGCCTACAGGAAGCCGAACAGAGGAGCAGGGAGTGGGTCGAAGGTTTAAACTCTCAAAGCCTGCCCCCAATAATGTTCTTCATCCAGCAAGGCTGTACCTGCTAAGGGCCCCGTAACCTCTCCAAAGGACATCACCACCTAGAGACCAAGTGGGGGAATTTCTTATTCAACCGCCATACCCATTGAGCCATCTCACCAGCACCAGGCCATAACTTTTCTCTTGTACGTCTGGGCACTCTTCTGGCTTATAGCTTAACCTACTCGGAAAATAATTCAGATGCAATAAACTGTGATCTAAAACTCTTTCTGAGTAGACTTTCACATATTGAGTTTTCCATAATGTTTATGTTCACTGGGTGTGGTGGGACATAACCGTAAACCTTGCAGAAGCTAAGACAGAAGGACCGTGAATTCCAGGTACAGCCCAGGCCTGGGCTACAGTGTGTAAGCCTGTCTTAAAAATCAGACTTACTGAAAGGATTGCAGGAAGATTTGGCATTCATGGCTCAACCATGATGTTATGTGTCATCCATCCCACAACTCCAGGCCTCACAGGTCCGCCAGTGGACAGCGCCACCGAGACTCGTGGAGATACCTATGTGATGGCGTGGGGGAAGTATTTGTCTGAGACAATGCCCTGTCTGCTCCCCCTGCCCCGCAACCTTCTGAAATTAGTGTTTCACAGTCTTAAGCTCCGGTGGTTTTGCCTAGAGAAAGGCCTTAGTGCAGTGCCCCCTGCTGGTGACTGGCAGTTTAAAGTCAGCGTCACGTCAGTGATGGGCGCAGTGAGTCCCCTTGCTGACATGGGAGCCAGGGGTAACTTAGAGCCTGCCAGGTCATTTTAGATCATGTCCTTAAAGCAACAGCAAGTCGGGTCTAGAGAAAATGAGCACTTCACTGTTTTCTTTTTTTCTCTACATTTTTTTTTTTCCTGAGACGGGATGATTCGCTGTAGCTTAGTTTGATAAAATGCACGTGTTTCCAGAAAGGTTTGTATTTCTGTTTCTGCCTTAGTTCATTTCACAAGCCATTTCACTCCAATTCTCAGGAGCTATGCCCTCCTACCACCGGGAAACCTGACTTGAGCCTCCCCAGAGAAGGTTTAGTGTGAAATATTTTAGGAGTGTTAATTTTGTTAAGCAATTAAGAGAACATTTTAAGGGGACTAGAAGCCCTCTTCTCTTTCCTGTCAGTGGGATGAGTTAGCATTTGCTCCTGCAGGTCTCTAAGCGGTCATGTTAAAGAAAATTAATTAAAACTAAGGAGCAGATGAGTGCTTTCGATTGTCATCTTAACTTTGACTTCTCCTGAATGGGATGGCTCGGAAAATGCATAATTATCCATTTTATTTTGCTCTTGCAGTAAGAGGGGCTAAACGTGCCCATCTATATCAGATTTGTTTTTCTATGACCAAAATACCACAGAGGGCAACTCTAAAGAGGGGAGATGCGTTTGGGCTCACGATATCAGAGGCCTCAGTCCATGACTGCTGCGCCCCACGTGCCTGGACAGAACATTGTGGCAGTCTTCACCTCATGGTAGACAGGAAGTAGATCACAGGAGACAGGAAGTGTTGAGGGACTAGACACCCCAAAGGATCCACATCCAGGGAGGTACTTCCTCCAGCTGGGTCCCACTTTCAAAAGTTCCCAGAACTTCCTAAAATATCTCTTTTAGAATATTATTTTAAGGTGTATTACATGTTTATGCTCTGGAACATTTGTTTAATAATACAAAGCTGTGTTGCATTCTTTTATGTTGCATTTGTTTAACTCTGTGAAGCTGGGTTACTTTGCCTGTTTAAAACACCTGATTGGTCTAATAAAGAGCTGAATGACCAATAGCTGGACAGAGAATAAATAGGAGGAGAAATCTGGGAGGAGAGACCAAGGAGTGAGAAAAGAAGGGGCTGGTCACCCAGCCACACAACCAGACATTGAATAAAAAAAATAAAGGAAATACAAAGATAGAGAAAGGTAGCTGGGTGATGGTGGCACATGCCTTTAATCTCAGTACTCAGGAGGCAGAGGCAGGCTGATCTCTGTGAGTTCAAGACCAACCTGACCTACAAGAACTAGTTCTAGGACAACTAGGACTGTTATACAGAGAAACCCTGCCTCAAAAATAAAAAAATAATAATAAGAAAAAAGAAAGAAAGGTAAAAGCCTAGAGACAAAAAATAGGATAATTTAAGAAAATTTGGCTAAAATCAAGCAAAGCTAATGGCAGACATTTGTAATTAAGACTAAACCTCCTGTATTCATGTGAGAGCTGGGTGGCTGACCCCTCAAAGACCCAAAAGAGTCAAAAACAAGCAACAACAAATAACTTCCCCATCTTGGGGTAAAACAATTTTAACACATGATGCCTGGCATAGTACTAGAGCAGTAGCTAAGGGTTATATCCTTACCCACAGGCTTCAAACTGAGAGAGAAACACACACACTGGGCCTGACATAGGCTTTTGAAACCTCAATCCCCACCCCAAGTGAAACATCTCCTCCAGTAAGGCACGCCTCCTAACCTTTCCAAACAATTCCACTAACTGGGGACCAAGCATTCAAACATATGAGCCCATGGGGCCATTCTCACTCAAACCACTACATGACCTCTGGAAGAGCAATAAAATTTTTGTTTTGTTTTGTTTTGTTTTTCAAGACAGGATTTCACTGTAGCTTTAGAGCCTGTTCTGGAAGTAGCTCTCGTATAGACCAGGCAATAAGAACTCTTAACCACTGAGCTATCATCACTCCAGCCCAAGTTACTGTCTTGAGAAGCAAACAGATACCACCACCATCACAATAAAAAATCCCCCACATGGGGAAATAAAAAAATGAAGGAAAAAATTTAATTTAGTTAAAAAATATTTCAACTGTCCTTGGAGGACAGTTTAGGTGGGTTGTGGGACCAGAATCCTACTTAGCATGTGTTGACTAGTGAATGAATGAAGGCTGGGAAGTGAATGCACGGAGAGAGCTAAGGTGAGAGTCTTGTCAATGAAGAACAGAGAAAACTATCTCCACAGAGATGGGTACTTGTCTTCATCTGTTTTCCACCACCGTAACAAAGTATCTGACACACACTACTCATGAAGAAGAATGATTTGAAGAAGGATGCTTAAAAGAAATCCCACACTGGCTCAGAAGTGAGAAATAGATGGTTATTTATTTAGGGGTAGACTCACAAATCAGAATCCTCTTCTTGAATGGAGATCAGAAACTGAATCCCGCAGCCAGGGAAAAAGAGAGCGGACACATGCTCTATCTTGGCTTATATAGTGTAAGAGGCCACACCCCAGTGGGTAGGTAACCACTGGCTGTAAGACTTCCTACAGCAATGGTTTAGATATGAAGTGTTCTCAGGTGTTGAAGTCTTCATTCCCAACTCAGAGGATGGGGCATCTACGTGTGTGGATCTCAATGATTCTTACATAGTCAGTGGACAGAGTTACAAATGGAGTCATAATGGAGCATTACATGAAGGGAGTGGAGACAAGATTCTGGCCTTGTTAAAGCAAGTGGCCCACGGGTGTGTGTGAAAGGTTTCTCTTATTTCTCGTCCCTTCTCTGCTTTGACTTTGCTTTCTTGTTGGTATGAGGTGAGACACTCTTGTCTTTATCTCGCGTGTTTTAATTCTTGCATCAGGCCAAATGGAACCAGCCAACCCATGGTTCATCTGAAGCCATAAACCCAAATAAATCTTTCCTCCCTTTGAATGGATTTGGGGGTGTACTGAAGCAGTGGGAACCCCAAGTGATGCAAAAGGAGCTTCCTTGCCTTAAACATTGGACAGCCAGGGTCCAAATGGTGTAACTCAGGCTGTGTAAGAACTCCCTTGTCTGCTTCGCCTCATGGCAAACAGCGTTCAAGGCGTGTGTGAGAGAACTCTGGAGTCAGGAAGTAGGAAGAGCAGGTAGGGTTAGGCTTGTATGTATGTATGAATGTATGCATTATGTGTTTTTGTGTGTCTATGTGTGTAGGTACACATGGTACATGCATGGAGGTCAAAGGACAACTTGCAGAAGCTTGTTCTCTCCTTTAACCACATGGGTCCTGGGGTTTGAACTCAGATTGTCAGTCTTGGTGGCAAGATCTATTTTGCTGGCCCCAGACTTGTTCTTTGAGTAACACCCTCCATCAGGAAACCTGATCAATGGACCCCCCCACCTTTAACATTCTACCTTATCAAAGGGCCCCACCTCTTACAGATTCTGCCACAGCAGGGACCAAGACCTCAGTATGTCAGACTTGGGGGGAAGACACAAGCCATCAGGTGGGATTCTGATTTAAGCGAGTTTCCCGATGGTTACAACCATAGAGCCATGCTCATGGACACTCATGAGTAGCCTTGGCGGAAACACTGTGGATAAGGACAGGATGTTCTGCCTATTTCCTTATTATTTTTGTTTATGTGTGCACATGAGTTTATGAACTAAAGTTTGAATCATTTACCCTCCTGTGCTGTCCTTTGAGAGTTATTTGGAGGTTCTCACAGAGGACCATGGCTTCTTGTATACCTTTGATTAAAGATCCATCTTCCCCTGTCAGGAAAGGTTGTCCCTTAAGCACGTGGCTTCAGGAAGGGACACACATGGAGTCATAAGGGGGAAGAGGACATTTGCCTGACTTTGCTTCTCCATCCTTGCCCACCCCTTCCCACTTCCCATCAGCTCACCGGCCCTAACCTCTGGAATGAGACCACCCCTTGACGCTCCATAACAGCGATAACAGTGGCAATGAGTGCCCATTCACCCCACTTCCTGTCTCCCAGTGTGTACTTTTCTTTCTTGCAAGTGTGATGCCCGGAAACAGAGCCTCCAAGAAGTGGCTGATATTGGTGTCCAGGAAGGAGCATACGCTGTAGAGCACCTGGGCCCCATATCACTCTCTTGTTGTGTGACCTCAAACACATAATTAACCTCTCCGTGGTGTCTTTTTCATCTCTAAAATGGGGATAGCAAGTGCTTTTTACCTCCTAACACTGTTTGAGGATTAAACGACAAAGCACCGGTGTCCTCAGACTCTAGGCATTGCCTCGGCAAGGACATTCCTGGAAAAACCCCAGTCACAAAAGCTGGTTCTCATTAGATCCAACTGGTAGTGAAAGCTCCCTGGAGCTTGGAAGTCCCCGTTCCTTGGCTACTATTTACTGCACGTGTGCTTTCTGTCCCGAATGCTCAAACTACTTCTTTTTTTCGTTCACTCAAAGCGTTAGAGAGGATTAACTAGCCGGTGTTGTACTCAATCATGGAGGAATTACCTTTTATTATGGAGCTGTTTTCTTCAATCATTTATTTGGTTTCCATATGCGCACACCGCCACGAAAGAATGTTTTACAACCTGTGATTTAAAGGGAGGATTCTACTCTGCTTATGGGTGGAATGCTCACAGAATTGTCTGGGATTTTATTCCCGCCGGGTAGCCTCATAGAGAGACCCAGTCTGTCTCTGGGCCTGTGGCCTGGAGGATGTGGTTGGCTCAGGGAAACAGCTGGCAGAGTGACACAGGACACTCCCCAGCCAGCTCCATCAGCTCTCCTCCCTGAGCCAGAGGCTGGGTACCTGTGCACACACCACGGAGAGCACACGTCTTTGCGTACTGAAGTGAACGCAGTACTACTTGGTTGACTATTATAAAAGTAAAATACTGTTAAAACGACATGTTGGACATCTGTGTTCCCCCTGCAATTCAATCAAAACAGGAAATAAAAGTACTGAGAAACAAACAGACACACAAACCAAACCAAACCAAACCAAACCAAACCAAAACCTTACCAGACTGGAGAGATGGCTCAGTGGCTAAGTGCACTTAGGGCTCTGGGAAAGGACCTGGCCTGGGTTCCCAGCACCCACTCAGTGGCTCCAGCTTCAGGGGCAGCTGATGCCCTCTTTCGGCTTCTGTGGGCTCCTGTATGGCCAAGGTTTACATAATCTCATGCGGGCACACACACACAACAATAAAGAGATAAACAGTCTTAAAGCCTGTAAAAGGAGGCATCACTAGGACAAGAGAGAAGACAGCAACAACATTGGGAAGTCAGGAAGCTTGGGGATGTGGGATGTGGGGTAGACGATGCCGCCACCAACGCAAAACTCTGTTCTGAGCTGGTGGGAAAAGCTAAGAAGCATCTTAGTTGTGTCAAACCTTTCTCCCAAGGTTTGGGGATAGGTAGACTGAAGTTGGAAATGGTCTAAAAGCGAAACACTACGGAAAGTTGTCTCTAGTCTAGTTAGCACTCAGAGCCTCACCCAGCAGAGCTCCTGATCCTGCCAGCAGAGCGGAGCAACCCTGCCATCCTGGGAGATTCACGGCCTTGACTGCGAGGACCTGAGCATCTGCTCCATCTCCCCCCCTCACACCAATGGTCTCGCAGCCAAGCTGAAACCATTGCTGTGGCTGTGCTCCGTCCAGCATCCTGCCCCAGCCCCGCTGACCTTGCGCCTTCCTGACCTCAGTTCCAGGACCTGGCTTTGTCACCACAGAGATCCCGCCCCAGTGCAGATAGGTTGGGAATTTCTCTTCCCTTTCTTTTTGATTTATTGGTTATTTTATTTTCCTGTGTGTCTGTATGCGGTGCACATGTGTGCGCATGAATGTGTCCATGAATGAGTGAAGGTGTCTGAAAAGGGCCAGAAGAGGATGCGGGATCCCCTGGAACCCACTATGGATGCTGGGGTCAAACTCAGGTTCTCTGCAAGAACACTGCAGTGTTATTCTTGGTGTCAACATGGCTACCTCTGGAATGAGCTAAAACCCAAGTGACTGGGTACATCTGTGAGGGGCTTTTCTTAATGAAGTCATTGGAAATGGAAAGACCCACCTTTAATAAGGATTTTTCAAGGTGGGGAGATCCTCCTTTAGTCCAGATCTTTTGAGGTGGGAAGGCACACCTTTATTCTGGGCCACATCTTCTGCTGGCAGCCTGCATAAAGCACATGGAAGATGGAAACTTGCTCTCTCATTGTCCACTTGTCCTGCTGACAAGTCCCTTCCTTCACTGCCATAGAACTGCTGGCACTTATTGAGGACTGGCTGAGACATTCAGCCTCGTAGGCTGAACAACTACTGGATTCTTGGACTTTCTCTTGGTACATAGCAGTCGTTGGATTAGCTGGATGACAGCCTGTGAGACACTCTAATAAATCCCTTTTATATATAAATATACAAGTATATTTAATAAATAAGCATACATAAATATATAATAAACAAGCACATACTAATTCATAATATATAAGTTAAATGTATATAATATATATGTTAAATATCTACAAGTTAAATATATAATATAAATATACATGATATATATGCATATATATAAATAAAAGTTATATATATTTATTCTATCAGTTCTGGTTTTCTAGAGAGCCCCGACCAATACAGGCAACAAATGCTATTAACCACTGAACCATCTTTCTAGTCCTTTTTAGTTCCTTCCTTCTCCCCGCTCCCTCCTCTTTCATTCCTTTCTTTTTTTTTTTTTTTCTTTTTTCTTTTTTCAGTGCTGAGTATAAGCAACAGGGCCTTTTGCATGCTATGCAAGTGTCCTACACTGAGCCCTAGTCCCAGCCTCTCACTGCTGGATTCTGTTACAGTTCTACCACTAAGGCACACCCCTGATCTTCAGGTTATACAATTAAATTTTTTTTTTGAGACAGGGTCTTGCTAAGTTGCCCAGGTTTGCCTTGAACTTATTCTGTAGCCCAGGCTAGCCTTGAACTCATTCTGTAGTCCAAGCTGGCCTTGAAACCACTCTGTAGCTCAGACTGGCTTTGAATTCACTCTGTAGCCCAGGCTGGCCTTGAATTCACTCTGTAGCTCAGGCTACCTTAGGATTTCAGATTTTCCTGCCTCAGCCATCCTCCTGGAGCAGCTGGGAGCAGACTGTGCCAACAGGCGTGGCTCCCTCCCTGGTTGTGACCTTCACATTTGTGACTTCTTACTCATCCCCCAAATACGTGGCAGACTCAGTAACATCACCGACTCTCTGAGCTCCATTGCTTCGTCAGTCCTTGCATGTACTAATGGCCCCGCTCTGTGGTCACTTACAAACTCTCCCCAAGGTTCCATGCTGGGCACCCACAGACTCACTGTCTCCCTCACATCATCCCACGGGTCCCTAACTCAATCTTTGCCATTACAATTTGCAGCTGAGCACCGGAGAGGTTTCCCCCTGTATTAGGGGGAATCCTCCCCCCTCCCCCCATTATAGCTGCTTCTTTGGTGACATCAAGCTTTTCTCTACCGTGTTTTCTACTCTTTTATGAGGTGCTTGGTGCTGTTCCCAGAGTCTCATTCTTCTTTTACCCCCGAGGGCCGCCTCCATTACTGCGGCTGCTAAGTGCCGGTACAGGCGGCGTGGGAGGTTTCTCCCTCCTCTGCCATAGTCTTCAAGTGAGCCTGTGAGGGGGTGATCACCCAGCTGCGGAAGGCCACGGACTGTTTCCCAACCACACTCCTCTTCTCGGGGGACTTCTGTGTTTATTTCGCTCTCTTCCAGATTTCTTTCTGATTAGAGAGGATTTAGCGCATCAGGGTCTTGCAAATCTAGATGATCTGAGGTCTTCCGTAAAATCGTCTCCTTAGTCCAGGTAGAGAGAGCCAATTCAAACGCTACAAATGGAAATGATCGGCAGGCAGCAGAAGGGGGCCCATGTTTGTGTTTATGAATCCGTTTTTCCCTGGCTTCTAAAACAGATTCCAATGTTTGGGGTCGTTTTTATGACTCTCAAAATGGAAAAGTCCTTGGGGGTAGCAATTCCTCCAGCAGATGAACTGAGTCCCAGGGAGGCCAATGCCTTGAGCACACGCATAACTGGGAGGGTTATGTGTAATACCCTGCCGTCTGATGTGGGGCTTTTCATCCTTCGCTCTCCTCTCTCTCTTTCCTCCATAGGCCTCTAAGTATCTTAGTGTGCCAAGAGACCCATATTCTTACTTCATCATCATTTTGGGGAGTTAGGGAACCATCTTGCTTACTGACTTTTTTTAAAAAAGATATTCTTAGCTTCAATTTGATTATTTTAATTTTGTTGTTTGTTTTTGAGACAGGTTCTTATTACACAGCCCAGGCTGACCTTATTATACAGCATAGGCTGGCCTTATTATGCAGCCCAGGCTGGCCTGGAACTTGATGTTCTCCTGCCTCTGTCTGCTGAATGCACCCCCCACACTACATTTGTAAACTTATTTATTTGAAAGTTGTCTTGAAAATATCAAATTTATAATAACTATGTGTGTGCATGATGGGGAGTGCATGCCTGCCACAGTGTGCACATGAAGGTCAAAGGGCAACTTTATTATAATTGTGTGTGTATGATGGGGAGTGCATGCCCGCTACAGTGTGCTCATGAAGGTCAAAGGGCAGCTTTGTGAAGTCTGTTCTCTCCTTTCACTTTTATGAGGGTCTGGGGATTGAACTCAGGTTGTCAGGCATTAGCCTTATAACTCACCTTTATTTTTACTACATCGAAGCAAGTGTGTGTGTGTGTGTGTGTGTGTGTGTATGTGTGTGGACAGCCTGTATGCCAGATAGATCAGTGGACAACCTTTAGGAGTTGGTTCTCACCCCAAGTGAGTTCTGGGCATCCAGTTCAGATCATCAGGCTTGGTGACAAGCTTCTTTACAAGTTGAACAATCTTGCCAGCACCCTATAAACCTATTTTTAAATGGAGGTTTTAGTTAAAAGTTATTTCACATGAAGAAATGATATATGCTTTATTTAACATGCATATAACAAATACCAAACATAATTTTGAATCTTTTGTAATTATTTCTATGAATGAAGAAAATAATTTGGTTCTTGAAACCCCGAGCCCTTTGGTAGTCTCACTTCAGAAACTGGGGAGATTGGAAGGGTCTGGGGTATGTATGGGGGTAGCCAGAGGACAGAAAGGCATAGTCAGAATATATTGTGGGGAAAATTCTTTTAATCAAAAAAAGTAAGTGCTTCTGTAGCTTTGAAAATGTGGGAGGCGCTGATATTTGAGACTGTAAGGCCGGTTTGTCATTCTTTTCTTTGATAGTTTTGCTGAGATGGAGTGAACTGGGGCAGCGCCACTTTTAAGCTTTAGATACATTGTTTCCCCCTTTAACAGCGTCTTCTGCAGCTGGACCATCAACAAGTTGGTTTGCTAGTTTTCCTTTTTAAGGGTTGGTATTATAAACTAGGGGTCAGAACTAAAAAGAAAAGAAAAAAAAAGAAGTTCTTTTGAAAAATGGCTTATTTAAGTTGGGCATGGCTGTTGTGGGGTATTTGTTTACACTGTGTAAAGATGTGTCACTGGGATTGGTTTAATAAAGAGCCAAATGGCCAATAGCTAGGCAGGAGGGAGTAGGCGGGACTTTTTTGCAGAGAGAGAAACTCAGGATAAATCTAGATGTGCAGGAGATGCCAGGGACACACTTAAGAAGTCGGGAAAGGTAATGGAGTCACGTGGCAAAATGTAGATTAATAGAGATAGGTTATAAGAGCTAGTTGGGAGCTATGCCAAAGTTTTATAATTAATAATAATTCACTGTGTTTTTATTTGTGAGCTGAATTCAAGGATAGCCTGGTGTACAGAGCAAGTTTCAGAACAGTCTGGGCTGTACAGAGAAAGCTTGTCTTGAAAAAAAAAGCCAAAAAGAAAATAAATTATTTGTATGTGCACATTCATGCACATACCATATTCCTGCAGGTATGCACAGAAGTCAGAAGAGAGCATCAGGTCCTTTGGACCTAGAGTTATAGATGGTTATGAGCTGCCCAGGGTTAGTGCTGGGAACCGAACTTGGGTTGTGGGCAAGAGCAGCAATGCTCCTACCAGCTGAGCCATCTCTCCAGCCCCAGTAGTTCTACTTGAGACGGGATCTCACTGTGTAATCAGGCTGTTGTGATCACGATTCACCTGCCTTAGCCTCCTAATGCTGGGGTTACAGGTGTGCTGTCAAACCCAACACTGTCCTTTCCTGTGACAGGTTTGATGGTAGACATTTTCGACTTCGGGGACCATATGCCCTTTCTCTCAGCTCTGCAGTTTTAATGGTAAAAACAGAGACGAAAAATTTCAGCAAATTGATGCGAAGAGTGCATTAGCTTTTATTAGCAATTAGTGAGCCCAAAAGCATCCCATCCACAAACAAAGGTATGTGTATGATGGTGCATGCCTATAGTCCTAGCAGTTGGGACACTGAGGCAGGAGGATTGCTTTGAGTTTGAGGCCAGCCTGGGCTTCATACAGAGACTCTGTCCCCCCCAAAAATCAATCGACCCCTCAAAAGAACCAGTAATAAGTGCAGATAATTGCTTGATACCAGATTTTCCAAGTTGTTCTAGACTAATCACTGGGTTGTTTTTTTTTTTTTTTTCAACTGGTTGATTGGAATCTCTTGCTCTTAGGCAAATATGGTCTCTTGGGGGGGGGGATTTTCCAACCTTAAAGTTTCATTTGGTTTTGTGAGTGTGAATGATTCCATTTTGGTCTGGTCTGTGGGCTTTGTCCGGAAGGTCAATACATAACAGCAGACTTGGAGTTCTAAAAGAAGTCACACGTGGTGAACGAAGTGAGGGGGCCTAGGAGAACCTACGTCTACAAAACCAGGCAGCTTCCATGTGCTTTGACAACCCATCTAAACCACGGCTGAGTATTTTCTCAAGCACCGGTGGCAATTTCTTTTTAAAATTATGTCCATGCGCATGCTGTACCCAAAGAAGCCAGAAGAGGGCGTAAGATCCCTGGAGCTGGAGTTGAGACAGTTGTGAGCTGCCTAAGGTGGATGCTAGCAATCAAACTTGCTTTAGTGCAACTTCGCTCAGCCCTGTGGGCTTTGCGTCATATTGTTCTTTCTAAGTCCCGAGAGACTGTGATTGCATTAGTTACTTTTATGTAACTGTGACAAGACCACCTGACTCATGGGATGAAAGATTCATTTGGGACTCACTGTTTTTGAGGGTTTCAGTCTACCGTAGCTGGGAAGGCATGGAAGCGTGGGCTCGTTGGTAGTGATGGTCTACCACAGTGTGAACAGGAAGTTGAGAGCGTGCCGGGGACCAGAGGTCAGGCTATAACTTTCAAAGCCCCTCTCCCAGGAGTATTCTTTCTCTCGCCAGGCCTGACCTTCCTCCAAACTAGCGCCACCAGCAGGGCGTGGAGCCTGGGTTCAAAACACAAGTCTGAGGGAAGCGTTGTGGATCCATGCTGTTATGGAGGCATAGTCTTCAGAGCATGCGCAGTAAAGTTCAAAGCCTCACTACCTGGGCGTGACCCTCCTTCGTAGAGGACAGTGGGACAGACATTTGGCTAGGTTAGCAAGACCCAGAGTTCTTTCTTCATGCCTCAGAGTTCTCAGAAAGGAGATGGGGTTTGTATGAAAGTGAGAATGTAGGGAGGTAGGAAGACAGCATTAGAGACAACACAGACGCGTGCTGGTGCACATCTTTAGTCCCAGCACACAGGAGGCAGAGGCAGGATTTCTATGAGTTTGAGGCCAATCTGGATTACACAGTGAGTCCCAGGGCAGTCAGGACTAACTATGGAGTTCTTGTCTGAAAACAAAACAGACAAAATAGGCAAGCAGAGTCATGTGATTCTCAGAGAGAAGTGACTGAAAAATACCGTGTGTGCACACATGTGCACAAGTATGTGTTACTGGAATACTGGAAACGGAATACATTACACACTCCTTATACATATTATTGTTCTACCATGGACCTACATCTTCAGCTCAGTTTTTTTTTTTTTTAAGGGACTGGCTAAGGGAAAGCCTTGCTATGTAATACAGGCTGGTCTGGAACTCACAATGTAGCCCAGGCTGACCTCAAATTCACAATCTTTCCTAAGTGCTAATGAGTGTTAAGACTGCCTGTCATTATGTACTACTTACGAAAAATTGATTTTCAAAATTTACTCTTTTTTTTTCTCTTTTGAGATAGGGTCTCACTGTGTAGTCCTAGCCAGTCTGGATCTCACTGTACATATCTGGCTGAACGTGAGCCTGCAGTGATCCCTCTGGCTCTTCCTCCTGATCGTGCACCAGTAAATCTACCTCTGAAACAAAACACGGAAGTGCTGAGAATAAAGCTACCACTTCTTAGCACCGGGCACTTAAGCAAGCTCTTTAGCCCTTCCAGTCCTTTAAGTTTGGGTCATGGAGATAATCCTGCTCACCATGTAAGGCTGACTGGGGCATCAAATGTATTTAAACATGCCAAGGATATATGTGGCATCTGGGACCCAGGAAACACCCTGGTTTTGTTGGCATTTGCTGTGGGGAGCCTGGCATGACACTGCTTGAACCCAAGCCTGGCTGATTCAGTCCCTAGATAAACCAAGCACAGGAGCTCAGAATGTACAGGTAGCCTGCCACTGAGATCTAAAAATCAACATCTTGAATGGCAACAACAAAAGATAGCCACATTGCAGACAATGTGTGTGTGGTGTGTGCAGTTCTACATGTGTGCACAGTCTGACCATCCGTGCAGGCACATGTAAAGGCCCGAGGTTGATGTTGGGATGTCTTTCTCAGTCATTTCTCCAACTTAAAAAAATTTATTTATTTTTATTAATTCTTTGAGAAGTCATACAGTATACTTTGATATCCACCCCCTACTTCATCCCCTAACTCCTCCCAGTTCCACCCCGCCTTAGTCCCCCAGAGTCTTTATGTCTTTTGGGGGGCAGTTCAAGACAGGGTTTCTTTGTGTCGCCCTGGCTTTCCTGGAACTCTGTATGTAGACCAGGCTGGCCTCAAACTCAGAGATCCACCTGCCTCTGCCTCCCGAGTGTTGGGATTAAAGGTGTGCACCACCACTACCAGCTATTTTTTTTTTTCTTTTTAAAATAAACCATTGAGTTCAGTTGGTGCTGCCCAGGATGGTCCTGGGTGTGGGACCATCCCCTGGAGCACGGTCAACAAGAGCCACACCCTTGAAGAAAGCTGTGTCTTTCCTGCAGCCATCAACTGTCACTAGCTCCTCAGCTCAGGGTGGGGGCTCCTGAATCCGCTCTACAAGCTGGGATGTTAACAGCGGCCAAGTTCATAAGGGATGTGGTCCTGCCATTTGAAGCAGACTCGTAGCTATCTCTCCCACAGGCCTCGCCCCCTGGATGCCATTACATGGGGAATGAGACTTCAACGTGTGTGGTGGTGCTGGTGCAGCATGTTCAAACCACTGCAGCCTCGACTCGTCACCCAGCATCTCCCTGGCACCTTCGCCATTCCTGAACTCTCTGACACAGCACACAGGACCACCTAAGAGACATTAAACTGAACCTTAGTCCAGAAGCATCTCAGGAGCCGATGCGACGGGCTAGTGGGTGAAGCGCTTGCTGAGCACAAGTCGGGGGCTGAGTTTAGATCCCCAGCACTTAGATAAAAAGCTGGGCGTGGCGGCCATACACATCTGTTACCCCAGTGTTGCAGGGTGGAGATGACTGGATCCTGAGGGTTTGCTGGCCAGCCGGTTTAGCCAAAATGGCAAGCTCAGTGAGGAACAAAATCTCAAAAAGAAAGGTCTAGCCATCTTTCCAAGGCTCAGGGACCACTGTAGATGAGGGAACAGAAAGATCGTTAAGTGCCAGCTGTTGGGAAGACCACAGCAATGGATGTGAACTTCTAACAGAGGTACTGAAGCAAACAAAGCAAAACAAACAGCAATAATGAAACAACCACCTTGGGTGTTTGGTTATATTAGCAGGGTTGTTTGGAGTAAATTGGTATAGGTGATTTTGGGTACATCCAAACTTCTTGTGCTAATACCATACCTGGATTCGTTCATTGGGCAGACCCATCCCACTAGCTGGTGTTCTTATTGGCTGATGCAATGGTCATAATAAATGAAAGCAACGAGGGGCTGGAGAGATGGCTCCTCAGTTAACAGAGTGTACTGCTCTTGCGGAGGACCTGAGTTCAATTCCCAGCACCTACACCAGGCAGCTCCCAACCACCAACAACTCACAGCCAACCATATTCATTCAAGGTTGTGCTACACAGGGATTTCCGGGCCAGGTTTGACTGTAGCTGAGCCCCTGCTTCCAAAGAAAACCAAAGTAGATAAATACAATATAATAATCATTTAAGCAGGAGCAGTAAAAGGCAATACAAAAGCCTGTGGAAGACATTTACAGCCAGGCTAATGACAAGACCTCCCCCTAATGGGAGAGAGACAAAGCCATCAGAAGACCTTTAGGCGTGTGGGAGGAAAGCAGAAGCAGTGGAGAATTTCCAGTTTCAGAACCGGACAGCAAACAGATCTGGAAAAGGCAAAGGGCGCAGCGAGAAGGGGAGCTAAGACTGAGGAGGCGCCCCCTTCCTTTCTTATCACATGTGAGCCTTGACCTCCAGCTATAAGGTCCAAAGGGACTGAAGAAGATTCCTAAGTGGCCCTTTAAATTGTTCCTTCAAGGACAGGGTCCACACCGAGGAGCAGCTTTTGGGGATGAACATTAAATTGAGCAGACTGGAGACAATGGCGAGCCGTCCAGGTGACCATGTGGAGGGGACAGAGCCAGGGAGCCCCAAGAAGCAAACTGCCATGTTTCCGAATGCTTGCAAAACCCAGAGAGGCAGGAGCGCTGTGAAATTAGAAAAACTACCTCGAGGCCCTCTTTCTTTTAATTTTTTAGGAAAATTCATTTTACACAAAAATGAGCAAGCAATTGAGGTCAAACCTCATACCTAGTTATTATTTGTAAGACAAGATTAAAGAGTAGAATTACATCCTTTTATACAATGAGAACACACATAGCACATGACCACAGAACTAATCAAAGCGGTGAGCTTCTTCCTCAGTATAAGATAAAAGACACTCAGAAACTTACCCGGGCCATGAAAGGACGTGAGTCGGAATTAGAAAGGCTGGCAGAACCGAGGGAACGCTGACAAGAAAGTTTAGAAATGAGAACTGGAACAGGAGGCATGGGAGTCAAGCAAGAAGGCGAATGATGACAAAAACAAGCAGAGAAGAATGTTAAAAAACATCAGTGAAGAAAAGAGATGGTAATATTCTTCAGCCAAGCGACAGGTAATAAACACAGGCAAAGATCCAACCTCTAAGAAAGAAGAGTCCAGCCAGCAAGGTAGCCCCGTGGGTAAAGGTGCTTGCGGCTAAGTCTGATGGCCTGAGCTCAAATCCCAGAGCCAACACGACAAAAGGTGACACATGCATGCACACTGTGGCAACGGCCCATATGCATTCATGCACGCATAGTTAGACACACAACAAATAAATCGTGGACTAATATAATGAAAAAAACAGAAGAGTATCTGCCAAAGGAAAATCGAAGCCAGAATAGACAACAGGTAATAAAAGTCGGTGGTTTTAAGAAAATACTCCTGAAGTGAAAAGGTATTTGAAATCGCATGTTGAAAGGGTTGACCAGCATCTGAGAAGACCAGTTCAGTGCAGAGAGTTCCACAGGAAGATACATTCCAGCTAACAGGGTTCGACAGGAAAACAACATTCCTTTGGGTGTCTAATGAGACCCAGTGACAGACACGAGAAAGGCAGTTCAAGTACTGTAGTGTTTTACAGCACTGCTTTATGCCGGAGGAAAAGGAAATCATTTCGTTAAAATATCCAGGTAAGGGCTGGAGAGATGGCTCAGCACTTAAGAGCACTGGCTGCCCTTGCAGAGGACCTGTGTTCCATTGCTAGCACCCACGTGGCGGCTTGCGACCATTTGTAACTCCAGTGTCAGGGGATCTGATGCCCTCTTCTGGCCTCTGCAGGCCTCGGGTATGCAGTGGTACAGATACAAGCTACAGGCAAGCATCCACACACTGAAACAAACTCGACAAAATCTTAAAAATAGTCTTGTAAAATAATGAAGTGAAGATTTTTCGTTTTACTGTCAAGTATAAAGATTACTATCAATTCCAATAATTCAGAAAACAGTGTTTCTGTGAACCTTTCTTGAGGAATCTGTTAGAAAAGCATTGTTCCCTCCTTCTAGGGACCACACTCCAGTTGTCAGGCTTGGTGGCAGGTGCCCCAGCCATATCAACAGCCCATAAATTTATTTCTTAACCTTGGTGGTGGTTGCAAGGTTCTGAAGTTTTGCTTTCAAATAATAATACCTATTTAATACTAAAAAAGCTGAAAAGAATAGAAAAAAAAGTAAAGACAAAGGGACTTTAAAATGCATGGAGACTTTCACTGTGTGTGGTGGATTTGTTCCGTTAGGCCTCCGTCTTGGTGGTGGGAGGTTCCACAGACTCAACCTCAGTGTTCCCAGCGCCATTTCTTACCGCTGTGGACTGTTTTCTTTGCCTCTTGTGTTAGCCGGGGTCCTGGTATTGTGACAAAATGCATGAGATTAATGACTTACAGGCGGAGCGGTTTATTTTGGCTCATGGTGCCAGCCCATGGTTGGTTAATGGATTGCTTCCGGGTCAATGGGCTGATGGAAAAGTGTGCCATAGAGCAAAGCCTTTTGCTTCACAGTGGCCAGGAGGGAGGAGGGAGGAGGGAGGAGGGAGGAGGGAGGGAGGGAGGGAGACAAATTTTGGATAAGACAAACTTTTCAAAGTGTCTTCTTCAGCCTAGGCCCTGCCTCCTAATATCCTATTCAGGTATGAATTCATCAGTGGGTGGAGCTACTGATAAGGTCAGAGTTCTTATGAGCCAATCATCTCTGAGCACTGCTGTATTGGTGTCTGAGCCTTTTATAACATGTGAGCCTTTGGGAACACGGGATCCAAACGACGACACCCCTTTTTCCTTCTCCACAGTCGGCCTGCACTGCACTTGCCTCAGGTCCCCGAGGTGGGGTGGTGGTGGTGATTGTGTCCAAAGAAGGTAAGTGGTTTTATTTCGATGTTTTCTTTCCTTTTTGTTAACATGATAAAACATTCTGACCAAAAGCAATTTGGTGGGAGTGGGGGTGGGGGTGGGGGGTGGGGGGTGAGGGTGGTATTTTGTCTTACACATCCAGGTCATGGTCCATAATTAAGTGAAATCAGGACAGGTACCTGAAGCAGAAACCATAGAGAATGCAATGTTCTGTTGCTCTCAGTCTCCTGCTCAGCTAACTATCGATATAGCCCAGGAACACGCGCCTAGGAATGGTGCTGCCCACAGTGGGCTGGGCCCTCCTTCGCCATTAATAATCAAGACAATGCCCCACAGATATGCCCATGGCCAATCTGGCCTATGTAATTCCTAACTGAGGATTTTCTCTTAGATGAGTCTAGGCTGTGTTAAATTGACAATTAAAGCTACCTAGGCATCTACTCCTTGTGAGAAACAGAAAGCTGTTAACTTTGCATTTATTTTAATGATAAGCCTTTCATGAGACCTTATGCAGCCTGGGGATAAAAGTCATTGTTAGAGCACTTCCTAGCCTGTGCAAGGCCTTGTGTTTAATCCCGAGCACCGTAAAACCCAAACCCAACCTATGTACAGAAGGCAGGTAAACACCAGGGGGTATAAAGTCCTCCTTCTGTCCTGATATATGCATTGATTTTTCGAGACAAGACAAGGTTTCTCTGTGTATCCCTGGCTGTCCTGGAACTGATTCTGTAGACTAGGCTGGCCTCAAATTCCCAGAGATCCACCTGCCTCTGCCTCCCGAGTGCTGGGATTAAAGGCGTGCGCCACCTTTAAGTGTAAGTATTAATTTAGTTTTGTTCTATGGATATAAAACAGAGAGGGTTAATAAAATTCTGTAAGTCTCCCAGAAACCTGTGGCTGGCTCTTCGATGGGATTTATGACCATATTAACCACTAATTATCATTAATTAATTATTGCTATTATTAATGAATTGTTTTGGTGCGGGTATTTATTATTTACTTGTGCGTATGTCTGTGTCTGTGTAGATGCATGTGTACATATTCAGGCAGGTGCCCAAGGAGGACAGAAGAGGGTGTCGGATTCCCAGGAGCTGGAGTTGTAGGTGGTTGTGAGCTGCCTGGCTATGGGTTCTGGGAACCAGACAACCGTGTTCCTCCTAACTGCTGAGCCATCTCTCCCAGCCCTATGATTTTATTTATTTATTTATTTTAAATACCATCTTAAGAGAAGGGCTTTTGGGTCTGTAGAGATGGCTCAGTGGATAAGAAGAATTGCTGCCCTTCCAGAGATCCTGAGATCAGTTCCCAGCACACATTAGGTGGTTCACAGCCATTTGTAACTCCAGTTTCAGGGGACCCGACGCCCTCTTCTTGCCTTTAGCTGACACCACACACACACACACAGGTGCCTATACATACATGCATGCAGAACACTGATGCACATAAAACCTAAACCAAAATAAAAACCAACTTTAAAAAAAATGAATTTATTTGAAATTTTAAATTTCAGA
Organism: Myodes glareolus; assembly: GCF_982192425.1. Taxonomy (NCBI): domain Eukaryota; kingdom Metazoa; phylum Chordata; class Mammalia; order Rodentia; family Cricetidae; genus Myodes; species Myodes glareolus. The sequence continues at coordinate 54,164,949 of NC_142026.1, read as the reverse complement.
GACTTCCTTTGCCTCTTTTGGCAAATGTCTTTGAAAGGAAGTATATTTTTTCTGCATTATAGCAATTAAAGATATACCCTGAATGGTTGTTCTCCCATGCAAATCTCTTATAAACAAACAAACAAACAAACAAAGGAAGATTTTGACAGAACTGGGACACGGCAAGCAAGCAAGTCAATTAAGGCTGATTTTTTTTCCTTCTGAGAGTCACATAAACGTTGTAAAAGTGCCACATATTTGAGCCGTTTTAGCAGTTTCCCATCTGGTTTGTTGTCTCCAGAAAGAAAGACAGTTTCTGGGGCAGGCCTGGGAGTTGTGGGTGACTTTCAGGTCATCCCAGGGCTTCTGATAGTCCTGTCTTGGCTCTGGAGTTTGGGTTAGGATCCGCCCTTCCCTGGGCTTTCTTTTGGCTCGAGGACTGAAGCCCTGTGCATGCCAGGCGGGCAGAGCAGCATTGGGGCCGTTCTTCCGATACAGTTTCCACAGGCACCCATGTCTTCTTGGGCATAAACAGGCTGTCGCTGAGTGCACAGCCAGCCAGGAGATTCTGTAAATTGAATCTTCCATCTTCTGCTAATATGGCTTTTGGCAATAAAGCCATTATCTCGAAGTGCCATAAAAAGGCATCTTGAGCCCCCCCCCCCTTTTCATCTGTTGCCAGCTCAGCAGGGAGTTTATTGCTATCTAGAACTCTGATTGCTGAATACTAGAGGAGGCAGGTCACCCCTGCAGTAAGTGGCTAGACAGGCCTCTGAGGTGCCGCTTGCTGCGTTCAGGATACTGACCGTCCTTTTTTGGTGGTAGAGCCTACAACTCCGTGAGAAAGAGACTCCTCATGGTGTCTGAGATGGTTTGGTGAAGATCAGCTAGTCTAACTAATGTGACCTGTTTGAAGCCTGGTGTTGTGAAAAAGTTGAGGTGAACGTGAAACAGGAAAGGAATGCCCAGTGAGAAGTGGATTTGCCGTCCTTGGCTTCACGTCTGTAAATCCAGTACTCAGGAGCCAGAGGCAGGAGGAGTCCGAGTTCAAGGGATACCTGGGCTCCAGAGCGAGACCCTGCACTCACACGTCCAACCTCTTCCCACATATATACATAATTAAAAATAAAAATAAAATTCTAAAAATGATGTTTTCTCATGGTGGGGGAGGGTTAGTATGTGTCTAAGTTATTTTGGCCTCGTTGCAACAGAGCACCAAAGAGAAATGGCTTAATGCAGAAAGAATTTCTTTCAGTCCACGGTGGCAGGAAAGGCGGCAGAGTTCACAGGAGGGAGCACGGGAGGGTGGCTCCTCCACCATGGTGGATTAGGAAGCAGAAGGCAAGCCAGGGCAGAAGTGAGTCTAGTCTTTAGAGGCCCACCCCAGCCTCCTACTCTGTCAGCCGGGCAGAAACATGAGCACACGAGCCTGTTGGGACATTTCATTTTCAGTCCACAACAGTGCAATCGTTATATTGAAACTTTATTTCAAGTTCTTGGGGTTTTGTATTTGGTAATTTGAAAATCAGACTATCTACTTTTAATTATGATATAGCTAGTGTGTGTGTGTATGTGTGTGTGTGTGTGTGTGTAAAATAGTGTTGTAGACTGTAGCAGAGGTAGATCTGGAACTCACTATATAGTGTACAGTCCAGCCATTCTGTACATTTCTCCTGGGTCAGTCTCTCATACCCTAGGATGGCAGGTATATCCCATCATAACTGACTTTAGACTATCCATTAAAAAAATAGATATAAGTAAAGGAGGCTGGAGATGTGGCTCAAGGGCTGACTGCTTTTGCAGAAAACCTGGGTTCCATTCCCAGCATCCACATGATAGTACACAACCATCTGTAACTCCAGTTGTAGGGGATCTGATGCCCTCTTCTGGCCTCTTCAGGCACTGTATGCACATGATACACATACATGTAGGAAAACATACACATAAGATAAAAAAAATCTTTTTTTAAAGGTAAGAATCTTGTTTTTTTTTCTCTTGTTATTTTGAAATACAGCTTTGTTCCAGTTTTAGATGATATACATAAATGTTTAAGACATCCAGATTTTCCTTTACACAACTGAAAGTGCTTTTATTGTTTTTTTTTTTACCATAATGAGAAAAAAAAACCCTTTACAAATGAACATTGCCTTTATGCCTTAATAATTCTTTAGCTTCAATAAGGTAATGTCTTCCCTTTGATAAGGTAATGTCTTTTCTTTGAAAAGAATTATTCCCATATCTCTGTTTTGTTTGTATTTTGAGTGAGGGTCTCTCTAGAATCCAGGACAGCCTCCATTTCCTGATCCTCCTGCCCAGCCTCCCGAGTGCTGGGGTCTCAGGTGTGCACGATGCCTGCCTCCTAGTCCTCTCTCTTTGGAGGTTTTGTTTACCCCTCTGTGCTAGAACAGTTTTGTAAAATTTCTTTAGGATTATGAAAACTTTGACAAGTGAAAATATCTGGTGTGATTTGTAGACTAACAGCTTCAGTAGTTGGCTTCAGATTATTTTTATCTTGCTGGGTGTGGTGGTGCATGCTTTTAATCCCAGCACTCAGGAGGCAGAGGCAGGCAGATCTCTGTGAGTTCGAGGCCAGCCTGGTCTACACAGTGAGTTCCAGGACAACAAGTCTACACAGAGAGACCCTGCCTCAAAACAAAACAAAACAAAACAAAATTTCATCTTTCCTTTTGTGATTTTAAGATTGTCTCATGTAGAGATTTTTAGCTTCATGTCCCCTTCAGAGAAAGAGAAAAGCAAACTTCAGAACTTAATTTTACCCATAGGTACGCTGCTCTAATTTTATTTTTCAGATTTTTAAATTTCATTTTATGTGTATGGGTGTCTTGCTTGCATGTCTGTATAGACACTCTGTATGTGCAGTTCCTGCAGAGGCCAGAAGAGGGTGTCAGATCCTGGAGCTGGAGTTACAGATGATTGTGAACTGCTGTGTGGGTGCTGAGACATGAACCTGGGTCCTTTGCAAGAGCAGCAAGAGCTCTTAAACGCCGAGCCATCTCTCCAGCCCAGGCAGACCACTTTTCACTTCCTTTTTTATTAACAAAGCTAATGTGAAAGTCAAGTGTTGCCTGTTGCCAGTTTCGCTTCTTTAATTAAAACAGAAAGTTACCAGGCAACAGTGCCATGGGTGAAGTTCTAAAATCATCAGGACGAGGAAGTAGGTTTCAAATTAAAACTGTTGGCGTGCTGGTGTCTCTGCAGTCCTGCATCAGGAGCGTCGACACTTTAGTTAATGGAAAGTCAAGACAACTGCCTTAAACTCTCCTAGTATTACCTTTTAAAAATATTATGGAACCATAAGAGGCGTGACTAGAGAGGAGCCTTGATGAAAGCCAAGCTGCCTTGGGAAGCCGGGAGTTCGGAAGATTAAAGCGTGAAACTCAAACGAATGTGGATTCTGCCTCTTAAATGAGGTCAGGCAAGGAGTTCTGCTTCCCTTCCACTGTACTCCAGAAGTTGGAAATAAACAGGTTCTTTCTGGAATGTGCTGAACCTATGATAAGAAACAATCCCAAAGAACCCCTGGTTTGTGGGCTTTGAGCCAGTCGGATGGCTTTAGGGGTCAAATTTTTGTTCTGCCTAAAAAATAAAGTAGTCTTCTGTCTGCTTTCCTCCCCCCTCCTTCCCAGTCTCCCTCCTTCCCCCTTCCCACTTCCTCCCATCTTCCCACCGTCCTTCCCTCTGTCTTTCCTCCCCCCTTCCTCTCTCCTTCCTTCCCTCCCTCTTCCTTTCTCCCTTCCTTCTTTCCTCCCCTCCCTCCTTCCCTCTCATTCTCCCCCTCCCACTTCCTCCCATTCTCCCACAGTCCCTCTCCCCTCCCCCCTCTCCCTCTCCCTTCCCTTCCCCTCTTCCTCCAATTCTCCCCGCTTCCCCCTTCCCACTCCCCCTCCCTCCCTCCTTTTTTCTAACTTTCTTTTTCTTTCTCCTCTCTTCCCTTCCCTTCCCCTCTTCTCTCTTTCTCCCTCTCTCCCTCATTTCTTTTCCCTCCTTCTTTCTTTGGAGTATCTTTATCATCATCACACCTACCCCCATTTCCAATTTCTTCAAAAACGCACTTTGCAAACTTTGCTGCCCATTTCTGAAGAGCGGTGATGTGTCTTGCCATATATGCGGTCCATCCAACCGAATCCTAGCACCTTGAGGAATGATGCCTGCCCCCGCCACCGTGAAAAAGCCAACCCTTTTAATATCGTTTTATAAACAGTGAATACATCTTCCCAATATCAGGGTTATTAACAGAGGTGTTTCAGGAACACAGTTTTAAAGACTAACATAAAAATGTGCTAGGCTCCCGGCCTCACAGAACAAGCACAATAGCAAAACCCAATCGTGGTAGTTTATCATCCTTGAGCTTAAGGCTGGAGGAGGCTGAGGGTCTTTGCGCCATCCCTTCCCTGTGTCCTCACAGACACTGAGATTCACAGAAGTGTGTGTACCAGCAAAGGAACCGGACATTTCCCTGCTAAGCCCATAGCTCCCTGCCCGACTCTGAAATCCTTGCCTAGATCTGTAGACTGTGAGTCCCAGGGACACTGACAGTGTGGATGATTTGGTTTTCACAAGAAGCAGTGGTGGCAGACAGAGGGGACTCTTGGAAAGCGCCAGCCACCAGCTGAAGTGGCAGCCCAGGGCAAACAGAACCCCCTTCCCTCCAGAATGCTGGAGGCCACTCCTTCCTTCCCCAAATCAGAGCCGCTGCGTGCTGTCTGCCACGTGACAAGGCAGGGGTGGTGGGGCCCATCTGTCCTGGCCATCAAGGAAGAGGAGGATTACAGACAAAGGGGAGGCAGGCTGCAAGGCTGGCCTGGGTTTCCCAGCCAGCATCTCAGCCCGAGCAAGGCAGCTGCTGCTGGTATCCCACAGGGGGTCTGATGGAAAATCTTTCCCCTGTCCCACCTCCAGGGATCCCTGGAAAGTGATCTCCAGCCCTTTACCTACAAGTTTTAGTTTTGGAGATAATCTTTCCAGGTTAGCTCAAGCTGACTTGAATTTGTTAACCTCCTGCCTCAGCCTCCTGAGCACCGTAATCATAAGTGTACACCACTATTTCCACCCATGACTACAGCGTCTGCAGTCAGTTAGGATGGCACGCACCAAGGCTAAGGCAGGAGGATTGTTGCCAGTTTGAAGTCAATAAGGGCTACATAGCCAGACCCTGACCGAAAATCACCAAATAAAAATAAACAAGTACCACGTTTGCAGTGATGATTTCCAAGGTTAAATAGGCGTTAGCATGATTTTTAATTGTCAAATCCTGACCGAAGGCCTCTCTGGGTTATAATGTGGTGTTTTGATGTATATGTACAATACGGAGTGACCAGCTCAAGCTGGTTAACACTGGTGTCACTTTGTATCGTTATTCTTTGAGTGTCTGTGAGGATGGTAGAAAGGGCACGCGTGGTCGTTTTGGAGAACACATTCATCGTCATTGATGAGAGCCACCTGCTGTGTAGTAGATTCCAGTGCTTACTCCAGTCTGGCGGAAACCTTGGTTTGATTGAGTTATGGTTCACATGATATAAGCCCTACTCTTAGTCACCTGGAGATGGATACTTCAGGGCCAGCTCATGTATTTACAATGCTGTCGTGCCGCTACCGTTAGCTGTTTCCATGACATGTTTATTATTTCCTACAAGGGGAGCCTTGTGCCCCCTGAGCATCTCTCCTCTCCCCCAGCCCCATTCTCTCCTCCTCAATGCCCCTGCCCCCCACTAGTCTGCTCTCTTTCCTCTGGATTCCTCTTTTCTGGACACATCACACATAAAGATTCCCAGTTGTCTTATCCACTGTCCAGACCTCTCAGTCCCCCCCCTTCCTTATTTAATCAACTCCTTGTTTCAGGGCTTAACACTGTCTTTCAGATAGTTTCATAGATCTGCACCCTGGACTGTGATACAGTCCACCCCAATTACTCTCTCGTGGCCCTCCGACATCTGCTGTCCTCCTCCTCCTCAGCGAGCCCCTGTCTGACTTGCAAGTCTTATGTTTTTGATTCACTAAGTTTACTCCGAGCTTCTGGGATGAATACGGGTGTGCGGCAGGTGCTTACTAGCACAAGGGCAACTTACCAGCGGCTACACCACTGAAGAAAAAACTTTCCTGGGCATCCATTGATTGCCAATGGTGCCTTAGGAATGGGTGGGATCGCCTCAGCCCCTCCCCAGTCCTGGACAGGGTAAAGGCCCAGTTTCCAGTGTGCCTTGTGCAGATATCCACAGCTATCGCATGTTCATGACCACAGTGGCCCTGTAACGATCCACAGATGACATTCAGAACTCCTCCCCACCCTCCGGCTCCTAGTTTTCCCCTCTCAGGGTTGAGCACACAACAGCTACATAGACTTGGCTCTTTGACCAACTATGAGTCTCTGCATTAACTGTCGCCTCTTGCTAAAAGGTGCTTTTTCTGTCCAAAGCTTGGAGCAGCAGTAGTCAATGGTATGAAGGAGAATACTCAGAAAGCAGTTGGGATGTGTGACTTCATAGGAAAGCGGCAGCAGTAGATTCTCCCATAGGGCCTGCCCTCTTCTAGCGGTAGGCGTTTGTCCCGGTGTGTAGCAGCAGCCGTGAATTCTCCTCTCCATCAGGGCGTTCTGTCCAAACACATGAATTCAAATGACGAAGGGACACTTTCCGGGGCCTTGAGCCAGGCGAAATCTTTCCTTCTTCCATTAGTTCTCTTAGGAATTTTGGTCACAGAGAAAAGTAACCACTTCACTAGGGATTGTAGCATCTTGTGTCTTCTGCCTCTCTGTGGGTTGTCTTCATCAGCAAAAGTAACCACTTCACTAGGGATTGTAGCCTCTTGTGTCTTCTGCCTCTCTGTGGGTTGTCTTCTTCAGCAAAAGTAACCACGTAGCTAGGGATTGTAGCATCTTGTGTCTTCTGCCTCTCTGTGGGTTGTCTTCGTCAACAAAGTAACCCCTTCGCTACTGTAGCATCTGCGTCTTCTGTCTTCCTCACTCACTGCTCTCTCCACCCCCTTTTCACTAGCTCCATCCAGCTAAGCTGGAGGCCTGTGCTGATTTGTCTTGTGTCAGCTTGACACAAGCCATAGTCACCCGAGAGGAGGGAGCCTCAGTTGAGAAAATGCCTCAATAAGATCAGGCTGGAGGCAAGCCTGTCATGTATTTTCTTAATTAATGATTGATGGTGAGGATCCAGCCTGCGGTGGGTGGGGCCATCTCTGGGTAGGTGGTCCTGGGTTCGTAAGAAAGCAGACTGAGCAAGCCAGTAAGCAGCACCCCTCCATAGCCTCTGCGTCAGGTCCTGCCCTGATTGACTTCCTGCCCCAACTCCCTTCAGTGATGAACAGGGATGTGGAACTGTAAACCAAATAAACCCTGTCCTTCCCAAGTTGCTTTTGGTCACGGTGTTTCATTACAGCCGTAGTAACCCCCACTAGGTCAGAGACAATGGGGAGGAGACGGAGAGAGAGACAAGCAGCTGCTTTGACAGATCATTTTGGATGTGGGAGACTGCTACAGATCATCTGAGCAAGGGGCCATTTGGGGTACCCAGGGAGCTCTGTGTCATGAGGTGCTGTGGGCCAGTCATGTGCCTGATAAGAGTAAGAGATGGTCACTGTGGCCGGGGCAGTCACTAGAGCTGGTGGTCACTGGAGCTGGGGACAGTCACTGCATCTGGGGGCGGTCACTGCAGCTTGGGGTGGCCACTGCAGCTGGGGACAGTCACTGCATCTGGGGGCGGTCACTACAGCCGGGACTGGTCACTGCAGCTGGAGGTGGTTACTATAGCTAAGGGTGGCCACCACAGCCAAGGGTAGCCACTGTAGCTGGGGACAGTCACTGCAGCGCAGGTGCCAGTCACTGCAGCTGGGGGATAGTCATTGCAGCTGGAGGTGGTCACTATAGCTGGGGATAATCACTGCTTCTGGGGGTGGTCACTGCAGCTGGGGACAGTCATTGCAGCTGGGGGTGATCACTGCAGCTAGGGGCAGTCACTGCAGCTGGGCATGGTCACTGCAACTAGGTGTGGTCACTGCAGCTGGGCGTGGTCTGATTCCAACTACCCCGTGATGACTCGCATCTGTCAGTCACTCCAGGTCTGGGGATTTGGTCCTCTCTTCTGGCTTCCATGGTCCCAGCTATGCCTGTGGTACACTCAGGTTCACGCAGGCAAGACACTTATATACATAATAAATAAATAAAGAAAAGAAATCTTTTTTAAAAGGCAGACTCAGGCAGGCTTTTTCCTCAGAAATTTGGAACTGAAAATTTATCTATCCATACACACCCTTTTTATTTTCTTCCATTGTAACCCAGGCTGGCCTTAACCTTGTACACCCTCTTTCTCAGGCTCCAAGCACAGGGGTTATAGGCATGAGCCACCACATCTAGCTCACACTTTCTGAGATTTATTATTATTATTTTAAATGATTTTTAATTGATTATTTAAGAATCTCACATCATGAACCCTGATAACGCTCACGACCCCCAATCTCTCATGCCCACCCCTTCCACATGGCCTCCTCCCAAAGGAAAAAAAGTCCATTTTGTGTTGTCCACATATTCACTGAGCATGGTCAGATTCCTGGTGGCCAGCCCCCTGAGGAAGGATGAGTCTCTCTGCTTGCCTCCGTGCCGGAAGTCATCAAGTGTGGTGGCCAGAGCCAGCTGTTCCTTGCCCCTGCCACTGCCGGCATCACCGTCACCACACTGTGGACCAGCGAGGTTCTGAGCCAGCTCTCTTGCACACAGGGGTGTTGACACGGCTTTAGGTGGCAGACCTCGGGCATCCACATGGGTTTTGGTGGTAACCTGGGCTGTAGAGATCAACACAGCCCTTGTTTATATCATAACCACTCTCCCACGTGTGACCCTCAGCACTTGCACAGCCAGCAGCCTTGACATGGCCTCAGGTCCCTCATGTCCCTCACATCAGCATGGTGCCCCAGGGTTTTCACCCGAGGACATCACCAAGGCAGTAGGTGGTGGCACAGACTGCATACATCCACATGGGTCTTAGATTTCATTGAGGCCCCAGGGCAGCAGCGTGGGTCACTGACAGGAACATGGCCTCTGGTGGCATCTAGGGCCACTGGGTCTTCTGCAAGAACAGATATGCTCTTAACCTCCAGGTCATATCTCCAGGCCGCAACTCTTATTTTTCATCTGTGTTTTCTTTTCCTCCTGATTCTTCAGACCTGAAATGTGTCAGCGAGGCAGAGCAGTGGGTATCCAAGTTTTCCTGGCTCCTGGAGCTGCCATGGGATACACATGTAAAGAAATGTTAGTGATTAAGGACTGACTTCCTTGTCCACAGGTTTGGGCCCTGGAAGTTTGGCACTATAAGACTGTCTCAGATCAAGAAGTGCCAATACATGTTGCTCATTTCTTTTTTTTTTCTTTTCTTTCCTTTCCTTTCCTTTCCTCTTTCTTTCTTCTTTCTTTCTTTCTTTCTTTCTTTCTTTCTTTCTTTCTTTCTTTCTTTTTTGGTTTTTGAGACAGGGTCTCTCAGTAGCTTCTTTGGGGCTTGTCCTGTAACTAGCTCTTGTCACTTTGTTCATTTCTTTCTGTGCATTCTTGTGACTCCTACTTTATCAGGTCCACCGAGCTTTCTGGAAAGGAGCCAGGACGTGCTGGTGCATGCTTGCAATCCCAGGATTTTGGTAGGTGAAACGGGAAGATCATGAGTCTGAGCCCAAGTTGGCTTGCAGAGGGAGTTCCAGACTGTCTAGGTGGGGTTTCTATCCCTATGAAGAGACACCACGGCTACGGCAACTCTTATAAAGGAAAGCATTCGCATTCAGTTGAGGTAGCGGCTTGCAGTTCAGAGGTTTAGTCCGTTATCTTCATGGCAGAGAACATGGCGGCTAGGAGTATGGTGGGGTGTAGGGAGACACGGTGCTGGAGAAACTGAGAGTCCTGTGTCTTGACTCACAGGCAACAGATACTGGTCTGAGACACTGGACATGGCTTGAGCATCTATGAGACCTCAAAGTTTGGTTCCACAGTGACACACTTCCTCCAACAAGCCACACCACCTAATAGTGCCACTCTCTTTGGGGGGCCATTTTTTTTTAAACCAGCACACAGACCAAATGTTTGTCTTTTAACATTTATATGTATGTGTCTGTGTGTATGTGTCTGCATGTGTATGTTTCTGTCTCTGTGTGTGCATATATGTGTGTGTCTGCATATATGTATATATGTCTGTCTGTGTGTATAATATGTGTCTGTGTGTGTGTACATGTATGTGTGTGTCTGGATGAGTGAGTGCCCCATGTGAGGAGGCCAGAAGAGGGAGTCAGATCCACCTGATCTGGATGCTGGGTCTTCCCTCTGGAAAAGCAGCAAGTGCTTTTCAGCCCTGATTAGCCTGAAACTCTCTGTGTAGACCAAACTAGCCTTGAACTCCCAGCCCTGCCTGTCCTTCCCCCAACCCCTATTCCTGAGTGCTAAAATTAACACTTGGTCCTAACACTTCTTTTTAAATTGAAAAGCTAGTAATACTGTAAGTCGATGGGGTTGACTTGTTTTTTTAACCTACAGTAGATTTTATTTAAAACTGAATATTTAACAGTTTATTGGGTGAGCCTAAAGGCTTGAAATTGCACGTCTATGAGTTTGGGCCTTGCGTTTTCGACACCTTGGGTTCTATGCTTTGCTATTTTTTAACTTACTCCAGCAGATCAGGGGGCTCCTAAGCCATCTGTTAACCTTTCTTTCTCCTTAAAAAAAAATCACATTGAGTCGCTCAAGGCAAGAAGATCCACAGCCAGCACGCTGGAGCAGAGCTGAGGAGACACACAGGCAGAGCCAGGACGGCTGGAGCAGAGCTGAGGAGACACGCGAGCACAGATCATTGGCTCTGACATTTCAAGGCTTGAGCCTATTAATTTTTTATGTTGCGCTACTTGTATATCGTTAATAAAAATCTGACGAAAAACTTTTTAGGATGTATTTGTTGCCGTGGCTTTGATCTTAATGTTTGCAAACTAATACATTAATACATGGGAAGCCTTAAGGAGGTTTTCTAAGAGAATATTTCCATACATTATGTTTTCATTTCCATTTTAGGTGGCTGAGCCTCTGTGGGGTTGTTGGTGGTAGGGTAGCGTCAGAGCGGGCTGGGAAATGCATCTCCTTGAGAGACACAGCAGCGCACAGGAGGCAGGGCAGTGACATCTGGTTGAACTTGTTAGTGAGCCAGTCCAGGTAGGCTTTTGTTTTGTTTCGTTTTTACAGTCTCATGAGGTAGCCCAGGCTGGCCCTGAACTCACTAAGTGTTAGAATCACAGATGTGTGATCCTCTCAGGCCCCGTGTTACTTTCTAGGACTAGGTAACTTCTCAGAATTTTTACCTAAGTTCATTTCTGTAAGAGCTCTCATTTCTAACATGACTCTGCATTCCCAAATCCTTCATTTTGAAAAGGAGTGGGGTGTTTGTGTTCTTTTGCTATTTGCGATAAGCTGTTCATCTATTTATTTGTGATAGGGAGGCAAGACCCCATATCATCGAACAATGAGGTATGGTTATCACATGTCTCTCAGGAGACAGATGCATACCTGTTGTTTTAGCAATCAGGAGGAAGAGGCAGGAAGATGGGGAAGTTGGAGGCCAGCCTGGGCTACATCATGGGAGCCTGTCTTATGGGGGGCGGGCACTTGTGTTCGTCTACAGAGGGGAACTCTACTGAATGGCAGATCTTTGATCCCTGCTAACTGCCCTTTTCTTGCTGTTGGCATCTTTGAGAGAGTTGTGAGAAACTCACATATCAGGTCAATGAATATGTGTCACGTTGCTACTGATATATTATATATGTGCCCCCAAACACAGGATGCTGCAGTGGCAAGATAAGATGAGACTTCTAAACAGAGCCCGCGATTTGAGGGTCTGAGGAGTAATTTGCTGATATTTGAAGATCTGCTTCACGAAAGTAGAGATGCAAGTGGACCGGTGACGTGGAAAATGATCACTAACCTGATTCTGAGCACTCTGGAGAGCCGTGTGGGCAAGGGGCTCTTTCATTTGTACGCGACTGGAAAGCCACCACGAAATGCTTTGGATATTTATGATATCGATCGAGGATCAGACTACCTCCCATAGTCTCCACTTTTCTTACCCTGGTGAAAAGTGTTTGAAATGTCTATCATTCTCTGATGTATGAGTGGTTAATTCTTGGTGTGTGTGTGTGTGTGTGTGTGTGTGTGTGTGTGTGTGTTTGTGTGAAGTACCCCTTTCTTTGAAGTAGACTGTAGGAAATCCTACTTACACAAAAGTAAAATTAACTCTGTCTGGTTACTTATTTTTTTTAGATCCACTAGAGGGAGTTGCGAGGTACAGATGTGTATTGTTTTTTAATAACAATAGAAAAGATTTGTTTGTCATTGAGTTAGCAAATACATTCGTAACAGTGGTCTTATTCAAATCCAGCCGCTGCAATGCTGAAGTCTTGCTTTTTACTCAGGGATGCTGCCTGGGATAGAAGGAAGCGCTTTTTACACCCCTGACTTTGCCTGACTTCTTTTTCTCCTTTCTAATGTTCTTCCTTAATTTTCTATTTCTGCCTACCATCCGGAGGCAATTTTGATATGCAAATAAGCCTGAGCATTCAGAAACGGAAGCTTTTGAGGGTCTGATTTATTTTTTTCTACTCCTGCCCTTTTTTCTTTTTTAAAAGAATTCACGTTTGGTGCAGTAACCCCCACGATGGGAATAGAGCCATACAACTTGGTTTCTCTCGCTCCCTATGACTTCTGCCCTGTAACCTCCCGCTGGTCTCCTTCCTAAGACCCTGGGGACACCCCTGGGAAAGAAGTGGTGTGTGGTTATCGATGTTACATGCTATAAGGATAATACAAAGCTGCAAATCGGAACCTGTTTAGTTTTCCAAAGCTTAAAGATTTTAAAGTAATTTAGACAAGTGTTTAAAACAATTTTAAGTACTGAATGCTTACAGTGAAGAAACAAGACAACGATCTCTATGGTGCTTCTTAGAGCCAATGCTTTACAAAATAAAATCGTTATCAAGATAAAATTTACATTCAGTGGAATCCATAGACTTTAAATCTTAAGAGCAGTTGATGATGGTGGCATGCTGTGGATGTACAACAACCCCCTTCCTGGGGGTGTGGGTGACCTTGGTCACTCCAGAAAATTCCTCCTTGCTCCTTCCTGGTATACGATGCAGAAAAGCAAAATAAATTCACCATAGTGGTGGCTCATCTTATTTTAACAGACGTAATTCCCTTTATTTTTCTTGAATAAAATCCTTTCTTTATATGGTGGTCACAGCTGGAGCCTGGGTCCTCTAAGCTGATACTCTGGTGGGAGTTTCACACGATGGTCAGCAAATTCCTGATAAGGAGACTTGGTGGGCATGGTCTCTTTCCAGAGGTCAGGGTGGGGTGGGGCAGGGCGTTAAGTAGCTGTAGGTCTTGGAGATGGCTTCAAAGGTGGCCTTGGCAATGTTGCTCAGGATGACAGTGCAGCCCCCTAGCTGACGTGCAACAGTCATGAATACCACTCATTATCACCACCAGCTTCTTGGGCACGGGAGCAGAGACGATGCCAGTACCTCTGGGGGCACGGATGAGAGGCAGCAGCCCAGAGCCACAGTGCCCTTGCATGGAACTGTGTAGGGCTTGCTAAGCTTGTCCCCCACAGGAGCAACAGAAAGCCTGGTCAAGATGATGGCCCCTCGGATGGCAGTGGCTACCTCCTTAGAGCATTTAACAGCAAGATCGACATGGCTATTGTCCCCAGCAATGACAAATGCCTTGAACCAGGTCTGCTTGCCAGCCAGCCCAAGCTAGCTTTTGTGCTGGCATGAGCTTTAGAACCTCCTCTTTTTGTAGGATGCACCCCGGAAAAAGTCAGTTATCTCTGGTTCCTTAACGGGCAGGGAGGAGGGGTAGATCTCCAAAGACTTCATCTTCATGTCGAATTCAGTTCTCTTTGAATGTAAGGGCTTCTGCGTAGAGTCCCAGCTCTCTTCCAACATCTAGCGCTCCATCCTTATGTCAGGGCCGTGCTGACTTAGTTATAGGAGCTTCATAACAACTTTTGACATCAGAATGTACAACTCTCCAATTGTCTTTTAGAAAAAAAGTAAAAAAAATTAAATTTATGTATATGTGTGTGCCCATATGTACAGGCGCCCACACGGGCCAGAAGAGGGCGTCAGAACCCATACAGCTGGAGTTACAGGTGGTTGTGAGACTCTCAAAGTGGGTGCTGGGCACTGAGCTCCAGTACTCTTGAAGAACAGCAAGTGCACTCAATCTCTGAGCCATCTTGCTAGCTTCTTTCAATTTGTTCTTAATTTCCGGATTATTTTAGCTAATCTGTGTCCGTTGTATTTGCATATGAATTTTAAATCATTCTTGTCCATTTCTGCAATGTAAGTCATCCGAGATTTTTATAATGCGTGCGCTGAGTCTTTTGTCAGGCTGCGGTACCACAGCCTATAATTAAAGCATTCAGACCTACCTAATAACTTCAAAAAATTATCCTGTAGTTTGCGTGTAACAGCTTGAACCTAACTGTTGGTTTCTCTCTCTGGACTTTGCTTCTCTTTCTGCAGCCGTGTGAATAGTGACTTTCATAACAGTAGTATTCATGGTCCAATCCTCACGTGGTACAGATAGACCTTCAGACATCCCAGGTCTCCAACACTGCTGCCTTGGTCCTCCTAGTGCACTGCTTTGGTCCTGTCCCTCGTGAGGTGCCCTTAGGCTAGGAATGCCAAACAGGTTCTCCTTGGTGTGTCAACTCTGAATACACATGCTTGCTGTTGGACAGTGGTCTGTATTTTAAATAAACCTGTCACTTGCATTTTAAATAAACACTGATTGGCCAGTAGCCAGGCCAGGAAGTATAGGCAGGGCAACCAGGCAGGAAGTAGAAGCAGGGCAACGAGAATTCTGGGAAGAGGGAAGTTTTCAGTCTGCAGTCATCCAGACACAGGGGAAGTCAGACACAGAGCAAGCAAGATGTGGCTGCCTTTCTGAAAAAGGTACCAAGCCATGTGGCTAACACAGACAAGAATTATGGGCTAATATAAGTTATGAGAGTTAATAAGAAGTCCAAGCTGCTAGACCAATCAGTTTATAATTAATGTAGACCTTGGTATATTTCTTTGGTACTGAACAGCTGCAGGACCTGGTGGGACAGAAATCTCCATCAACAAATGGTGCCCAACATGTGGACAACTGCATCCGCATTAAGCCTGAGTGAGCTTGGGAAGCTATTCTAGATAGAAAAGAATAGAGTTAAGCATGGCTTCTTGATAGTAGCACTTTCTTGAGTGGGCTCTGCTTGCTAGAGGCAAGCACTCTCATTTAAGAGAGGCTTTTTGATTCAGCTTTACCTGCAAAACCTTTCAGCTCTTTTAAGAGGTCTTGCCGCAAAACACTTAAATGATGTTGATGAAAAGCTGACTGCATACTTTTTGGTGGTGGCAGGGACCTTGAAACTCCTAGAGTTGTGACAATAAACATGGTTCCAGCCAGTACCTCTGCCATGAAGCTAGACTCTCAGAAAAAAGCTAAGGAATGGGCTGGATCCAGCTGTCAAAGTCACAGCTTTAATCCTAGCCATATTGCTTAGTAAATTAAAGACTTGTGGTCAGAAAAAGAGAGATATACAGTAAAGATAGATTCAAAGACAAAGAAAGCCTCTAAATGGTTTACTGTGTGTGTGTGTGTGTGTATATATATATATATATATATATATATATATATATATATATATATAGGCTTGGGAGGAAAAAAAGGATAAAGTCCTTAAAAGAAAAAAGAGAGTAGTTGGGTGTGGTTGCATACACCTTTAATCCCAACACTTGGGAGGCAGAGGCAGTCAGATCTCTATGAGTTCAAGGACAACCTGGTCTACAGAGTGAATTCCAGGACAGTCAAAGATACACAGAGAAACCCTGTCACAAAAAGCCAAAGCTTAAAAATAAAAATAAAAGAAATAGAGATTAAAATAAAGCCACATAAAGATGAAAAATACACAGAGTCTGGTTACTTATGTTATTGTGTTGTCTCTAGATTGCTTGATGACTGAGAAAGGAGCAAAAGCTGCTAAAAGACGTTTCATTATAAATGCAGCTGGATTAATCCAATATATATATTTGAAAATGCTTTGAATTTAAAATTTAAGTCAAAAGATATATTACTTTGGAGAGGAGGTTTTCCTTTTGTTTGCACAGAAAATGAGGGACTGTGGATTCATTCTGTGTTGAAAAATCAGGGTTGATCAAGGAAGAACCCCCTCCCCCCCCCCCCCCCCGAGAAATCTCCAATAGGAGGAATGGCCCAGATGTCTGAGTTCTACATCCAGAACAGATTCAAGACTGCTGCCTGAGATGATCCAGCCTCACAGGATACTCCAGTCAGGACTTAATCATAATTCTAAATTTTCTTTAGGTCCCCATAAGATTATCATTGCCACCAATCAGCAGGAAGTAGATTGGAAAACTACACCCACATTCCCAAAAATGGGTTATGGATGTTTTCCGTTGTTTAGAATGTTGGTTACAAGTTGTTATGAATAATGGTCAGGAGGAAAGCTAAACAAATGAGATTTGATTCAGAGTTCTTGTTAAGAAAGAAAGAAAGAAAGAAAGAAAGAGAGAGAGAGAGAGAGAGAGAGAGAGGAAGGAAGGAAGGAAGGAAGGAAGGAAGGAAGGAAGGAAGGAAGGAAGGAAGGAAGGAAGGAAGGAAGGAAGGAGAAGTGCTGTGGGACATTGGCCTTTTATCCTGTCACTTGTATTTTAAATAAACACTGATTGGCCAGTAGCCAGGCCAGGAAATAGAGGCAGGGCAACGAGAATTCTGAGAAGAGGGAATTTTCAGTCTGCAGTTGTCACCCAGACAGGGAGGAAGCCAGACACAGAGCAAGCAAGATGCAACTGCCTTGCCAAAAAAAGTACCAAGCCATGTGGCTAACAAAGGCAAGAATTATGGGCTAATATAAGTCAGAAGTGTTAATAAGAAGCTAGAGCTACTAGGCTAATCAGTTTATAATTAATGTAGACCTCGGTGTATTTCTTTGGTTCTGAACGACTGCAGGATCCAGCGGGACAGAAACCTCTGTCAACACATGCTTGTCATCCTAGGTTGAGGGTCATCAGACTTGCAGGGTTAGGATTTCATTACTAAGAACTGTGATCGGTTAGCAATGTCTGCCTTGGCAGACACAGGGCGTACTAAATAGAGGGCCTGCTCGCCAGCTGGGGTCTCAGAATTTGTGTTGGATGGCTGTATGGTCTCACTGGTCAGGTAACCAAGAGGTCACAGAGCTGAGAGTGACTTCTCTTGGGTGTAAGGCTGACACTAGAGGGAGATTGACAGGGCATCAAGCAGAGGATCTGATGCCCGGTTGCTGCTGGTCCAGCTGGCCTGAGTGTCTCATGTCCACAGTGTCATCAAGGTGAAGACAGCTGGCTGGTCTCGAAGTATGAAATGCAACTCAGAAGTGAAAATCCTCTTCCCATGGCTTCACAGAAGTAGCTTTGATCCCTGGACAAATCCAGAACTTTTCAGTCCAAACTAAAGACCCAACCAGACAGACTTGCTTTCATCAAGTTCCAAAATACAGGGGCACAGTTTTAAGAGGCGTGGTCCTGGAAGAAAATGCTTGGGTGTGTAGAAATGTGTTTCTGGAAAAATACCAAAGAAACCACAAGTGGTTTGGCCTCCTGCCCCTGGATGTTGCCTCATAGCCAGGGCCTGGAGGCTCCTGGGTCCAGCTGATTTTGAGCATGCCACAATGCTTCGGGAATGTACTCAGGTCTCCGTTGAGGTCCTTGGTTCTTTGCTTGTGGGTTTTGAATATTTTAGGATTCTTTCTATCTGCTGCTTCTCCCGCATCTGCTCTGCGGCCTCCGTCCACTTGTCCCGATGGCACCAGCTCTTTCGAGTTCTTTACTCAAGTCCCACATGCTGGGCATCACTTCTAGGAGTTTTATCTTTGTCTCTGCCCTGTCCCCCATTCTGCTTGGTCACACAGAGCACTTGTCGCCTTTCAGCATCGGGGGTCTCCCTACATGATCTTGCTTGCAGTCCCATAGATGGAATCTTTATTTTGTAAGTATAAATAAGTAATCTTTGTTCTCAACACTGGCTTTTCCACTCCATGAAGGTGCAATATTGGATCTCTTTGATTTCTTCCCACAATAGTTTGCCATTTTCAGAATATAAGTGTTGTGGGTTTTTATGTGTTTGTTTTCTGCTTTGGTTAATATTATTCCTAAGTATTTTTCCTTTTAATTCCTTATGGTAAATGAGATCACTTAAAAAAAAAAACCTATTTATTTTTATGTGTATGAGTGTCTGCATGCACCATGTGAGCGCAGTGCCCACAGTGACCAGAAGAGGGTGTCAGATTTCCCTGGAACTGAAATTTCAGATGCTTATGAGCTGCCATGTGCTGGGGATCACTTTGCAATCTATTTTGTTAAGTAGCCAGCGCTCTTAACCCTGAGTCATCTCTCTAGTTTCTGATACTGCTTTTTAAATATCACCTCAAAAATGTTCATCACTACAGTATAGAAGTACAATTAATCCATCCTGACATTTTTGCAAAGTCACTTATTAGTGGCAGTCATTTATAAAAATTGATCCTTCACCAGGTAATGGTGGTGCACGCCTTCAATCCTGGCACTTGGGAGGCAGAGGCAGGTGGCTCTCTGAGTTAGAGACCAACCTGGTCTATAGAATGAGTTCCAGGACAGCCAGGGCTACACAGAGAAACTCTGTCTCAAAAACCAAACCCAAACAAAAAAGTTTGGTTCTTAAGGATGTTTTCCATATAGCATTCTGTTATCTGAGAACCTTTAAGGAAGTTTAAATTTTGCCCTACTGGTCTGTGTGCCTTTTCTTTTCTTTTCTCATCGAATTTTTCTGGGTAGACCTCCATTATTGGAACTGGAGAAATGGCTCATTGGTTAAGTGTATACTGCTCTTACAGAAGACCTGAGTTCAGTTCCTAGCATCAACGTCACAAGCGTTAGTAACTTCTGGGACTCCGATGCTGCCTCCTGGCTATTATGGGAACTGCACCCCCCAATACATACAATTAAAAATTAAAAAAAATAGCCCCAGTACTATGTTGCCTGTATTTGCCTGGTTCTTGGTCTGAAGAGGAGATACTGTCTCTGCCCTGTGTGACTCACAGAAAGCATTCTAAGGAAGATGTTCTACCCTCACATAATTGTTCAGACTAGAATTGTTCTCAGTCACATCGCCTTTTGCAGGGCAGTTAGGTCAGATCTTTCTGTATAAATTCATTTGCTACCCTTGTTTGTTTTCTCCGTTTGTACTTGGTGAAAGAAGAAGCAGGTCTCCTCCTGTGTCGCTAGACTCTTCCAGCCCCCCAAACATCAATACTTAGAATTCAATCCACCACCCTTCTCAGGCCATAGACTTCTGCTAACAACCTGTCCTGGTTTCACAATGTTTTGTTAAACTTGACTGTGCTGCTGTTAGTTTTTCCTTTAATTTTTAGTTGCCTTTCCCCCCCCTGTGCATTCTGTGGCATTCTTTTATCCAGAACAGGAAAACACGGTCATACTTTTGGGGGTGGGTGAGGGTTCTTTTATCCAGAACAGAAAAACACAGTCATACTTTTGGGGGTGGGTGAGGTAGGGTCTCTCCACATAGCCCTACAGAACTTACTCTGTAGACCAGACTAGCCTGAAACTCACAGAAATCACCTGCCTCTGCCTCCAGAGTGCTGGGGTTAAAGGTGTGTGCCACCATGCCTGGCTACAGTCTTACTTTCTATGGAACTGCCTTTGGGAACATTCCTCTTGGGCTGGTGTCCAGGGCTGGTGGCTCCTCTGGGTACTGTCCCACTAACATTCTGGAGCCATTTTCCTATGTCCCCATCTTCTTACATATCAGCTAGCACACTGTAATGCAAGGCTGTCCCTGTGTTTTAGTTTTGTCAATGTGATACAAACCTGAGACAGAATCTCAACTGAGTAACTACCCCCATCAGATTGTCCTGGGGACATATCTATGGGCATTTTGTTTTGTTTTGTTTTTTGAGACAGGGTTTCTCTGCACAACAGCCCTGGCTGTCCTGGAATTCACTCTGTAGACCAGGCTGGCCTTGAACTCAGAGATCTGCCTCCCTCTGCTCCTGAGTGCTGGGATTAAGGGTGTGTGCTACACTGCCCAGCTCTCTATGGGCATTTTCTTAATTGCTGGTTGATGTAGGAAGGCTCGATCCATGTGGGAGGTGCCAGCCTGGGGCAGGTGGCCTTGGACTCAGGAAGGTAGCTGAGCCAGCCAGAGGAAGCGAGCCAAGAAGCAGTGTTCCCTCATAGTCGGCTCAGCGCCTGCTTCAGCTTCCCTTGATGGTAGTCTGCAAGCCACAGCGGCAGAAAAGTAAGCTATAAAAGGCTTCATCTTTAAAAAACTCCTACACAGCGGGGTCAAGGGAGTGAAACCTTTTGAATGCTTGCAAATCTGAAAACCGCCTCTGTTTTGTGGTATGCTTTGAACATGGTTTGCCCCCCAACAACAAAATTCTCAACTGTGGCTTATTTCCTCAAGGTGGCAGAGGTGGGGTCCTGTGCAAGGAATCTGGGTCATGGTGTAACTGTCTTGTGACAGTTTATTTATAAAAATTATTTTTATAAATTAATGTTGCCTCTTGGGGACCAGTTCTGGTTGTCCCTGGCCTAAATTAGCTACCAGAGGCTTTCATACAGAGCAGGTATTCTCACCTTTCCCCTTTGTCATGTGCGTGACCTCTTCAAGCAT
The DNA here is from genome assembly GCF_982192425.1 of Myodes glareolus. Classification (NCBI taxonomy): domain Eukaryota; kingdom Metazoa; phylum Chordata; class Mammalia; order Rodentia; family Cricetidae; genus Myodes; species Myodes glareolus. The sequence continues at coordinate 54,144,209 of NC_142026.1, read as the reverse complement.
GCCCTGTCGCCTGTCTTGGAGCATGATTGGGGGCACTTTGACGCTTCATTCAGAAGATCATTTGTCTCCTGATCTCACTTTGGTCTAGAGTTGTAGGCTAACTAAACCTCTTTTCTTTGTAAGTTACCCTTAGGTATTCTGTTATAGCAACAGAATGTACTAAGACACTCTGTCTCAAACTTGATTGATAGTTTGGCTGGGTATAGAATTCCAGGCATAAAATAAGTTTCTAAATTTCTCTCAGAAATCTCAAGGTCCTACTCCATTTTCCCCCTAGCTTAATATATTGCTTGTGGGAAACTTAGTGAGTCTAATTCTTCCATTTTTCTAAAAATTATTTATTTATTTTTATTTCATGCACATTGGTTTGCTTGTATAAGGATGTTGGATCCCTTGGAACTGGAGCTACAGATAGTTATGAACTGTCATGTGGGTGCTGGGAATCGAACTTGAGTCCTCTGGAAGAGCAGCCAGTGCTCTTAGCCGCTGCACCAACTCCCCAGCCCCCTTTCTGTTTTGCGGTTTTACTATTTTTGTTTCTCTTTCAGGAGTTCTTTCTGGCGAATAGGAAATTTCACAATGGTATATACTGAAAGTAGACAGTGAGCACATCTGCCAAAGGCAGCTTTGACAGCCTGCTATTTACATTCGGAATTGAGGAGGAAAGATCATCTATTCTGAATACAGACCCTTTAATGAATTCTCCCATTTCCAGCCTTGGTGTCTCATCTCCTAATGCCAAGCTTCACAGGACCTCCAGAGTTGGTTTTCTACTCTCGGTTCTGAGGCAGATGAGCATAGGGAATAATTTAGCAACCTAGGACTCCACTTCTCTTGGGCTGCACCTGCACCCCTCTTACTAATGACCTGGCAGCACAGGATCCCCGTCTGTACGTGCCATGTACACACCCCTTCTCAGCAGTTCACTCAGTCACCTGCTAGCTACCTAGGACTCCTGTCTGCACTGAGCAGCACTGTACCTGTTTTAAACAATGGGAATAAGTTTCTTCCCTTAGCAGCTGTGCTGGCTTGAATGAGAATGGTCCTCAGAAGCTCACCTGTGTGAGCACTTGGTCCCCAGTTGGTGGAACTCTTTGGGAAGAATTAGGAGCTTGTGGCTTTGTTGGAGATGTGTCATAGGGGATGGGTTTTGAGGTTTCCTGCCATTCTCTCTCTCTGCCTCATGTTTGTGGCTCATGTAAGCTTTCAGATACTTCTTCAGTGTTATGTCTACCAGCCTGCTGCTGTACTCGCCATGATGGTTACAAACTCTTGCCTTCTGGAACCATGAGCCCCGCATCAAGTGCTTTCTTTTATAAGTCGCCTTGGACGTGGTGTTTCGCCACAAGAGTAAGCATCTGTCTTAGTTGGGGTTTCTATTGCTGTGATGAAACACCATGACCAAAAGCAGGTTGGGGAGGAAAGGGTTTATTTGGCTTACGCTTCAGCATTGCTGTTCATCACTGAAAGAAGTCAGACAGGAACTCAAACAGGACGGGGATGGAGCTGATGCAGAGGCCATGAGGGGTGCTGCTTACTACTGACTTGGTCCTCATGGGCTTGCTCAGCCTGCTTTCATGTAGACCTCAGGACCAACAGCCCCGGGATGGAATCACCTACAATGGGCTGGGCCCTTCCCCATCAGTCACTAATTAAGAAAAGGCCTTACAGTTCGAGGCCAGCCTGGTCTACAGAGTGAGTTCCAGGACAGCTAGGGCTACACAGTAAAACCCTGTCTGAAAAACCAAAAACAATCAAACAAACAAAGCAAACAAAAAGAAAAAAAAGAAAATGCCTTACAGCTGGATCTTATGAAGGCATTTTCTCAATGTTCCCATCTCTCAGATTGAGTCAAGTTGACATAAAATGAGCCTGCACAGTGACTGAGACAACAACCCTTTGGTAACATTGTTTCTATTTAAACACACCCTTGAATTGTGTGAGCCTGCCTAGACTCGCTTCAGGTTCATGCTCAATAAGGCAAACTATGTCTTCAAGGTGAACTTTTGGGGGAAAATCTCTTATTTACCATCTTATGCCTACACAGCATGGAAATTATTAAAGTCATTCACATTATGGAAGGGGACGCGCACAGTAGAAAACAGGTCATATATTTATTCGATCGATCAAAATAGAGAACCACCTAAACCACACCCCCTTTAGCAACCCCCTCCTTTTCTTGAACTCCAGAAAACGAAGCCCCAGACAACCAGGGCCACTGAATGTCTCCACTCATGTGGCTGCTGTCAATTTTGACAGTGTATCTAACCTCTTCTCTTGCTTTGCTTTCAAGAAAGTTCCCTCCCTGTGAACTTTGTAACCAGTGGTGTCTTATTTCATTCTTGAGTTAGAGGCTTTGGACCTAGAAGAACCTGGCCTAGACCCGGATCACCCGTGACAGCGGCAGGCCTTCCGCCTGTGTTTGCCGCTCAGCTGTGCGCAGTTCTTCCTTTGCTAACACACATCTGTCCATTCCGTTCAACTAAGCTCCTCTGTCCTCTGCATGTGGGATTTGGTCTTTTCTAGTTTCTCACTTTTTTCCTGGGGTCTGAGGAGTGAAAGGGCACGTGGTGTGTCCTGCTTGCCACCTTTCCCCTCTCCCCACCCTCTTCCTTCTTCTTCTCCGTGTCAGGGTGGTCATCGCAGACCAGCCTCTCTGTCATCAGCTTTCTGGTTGTATCCCTCCATTAGGGAGCCCAGTGGAAGGCCAGCATGTGGAACACCAGGGTATCCTCCTTCCCCATGAGTGTGTTTGGTATCAAAGTCTCCTCCTAAAGACCCCAACTCTTGCCAGGTGGCCTCTTCTATGGGAAGAACTTCATCTTTTCATGCCAGTCATGGCAAAAGACCCTCCTCTTTCTAACTGTGCCTTTGTGTTTTTTATGTAAATTCTCTCTCTCTCTCTCTCTCTCTCTCTCTCTCTCTCTCTCTCTCTCTCTCTCTGGAATACGTTTCATTTGTTCGTTGACAGTTCCATATATGTATACAATGTATCTTGGTCCTATTAACCCCTCCACTCTCCCAGCCCATCTCCCTCCCATCTTCATCCTCTCTCCTTGTTTATTTTGTAACTGAGCCAGGTTAGTGCTTCCTGCTGGGATGGTTGCCTGTTTTGTGGGTTTTATCTTGTGCGGGTGACCATAGTTGTGGTGACTTCATGCCACACGTAAACACACACCTTTGAACCATCTATTAAACGTCCTCAATGGATCCGATTTCAGAGTGATTTCATTTCCTGAGGAGACTGGCTTATGCCAGTCTGCCTGTTCCAGATACGCAGGACAAAGGATCCCAGTTGGAACACAACTCCCGGTTGCTGACAAGTTGTCTTAATACTTTATCAGTGTGCTTCTCATCTTGCTTGTCAGCCTGATGACAGCAGGAAGCAACTAAAACCCACACTGCTGGGCAAGCCTGTGAGAGATTTTCCTGATTGGTTCCTTTGGAGTGGGAAGACCTACCCAAAGCCTGGGCCGCACCTTCTGGTGTCAGCTCACACCAAAGGACATGGAAGAAGGAAACTTTTGCCTTTTGTCTGCTTGTCCCGCTCTCACAGGCCAGTTCACCGACCCGTGGTGAGACCCAAAGGGCTGAGGCATCCCTTTGCTGGGATTAGAACCTATGTCTTCAGAATTCTGATGTAGACTGAAGATCAGCAGCTCTTGAGGAATCCTGCAGGGCTCCAGCACCAGGCTGGGGCTGCTGCTGAGACATCCAACCTGAACTGAAGAACTACGGGAATCTTGGCTTTCCCATTAGGAGATGCCTGGTATAGGACTACCATGATTACATCCTATAAAACTCCAATAAATCCACTCCATGTATACGTGTGACCATGTGTGTGTGCGTGTGAGTGCCTGCATGAATCTGTGTGTGTGTGTGTGTGTGTGCATGCGCACACATGTGTGCATGCGGGAGTGTGCATGTGTGTGTATTCATTCTATCAGTCTGTCCTTTAGATATCACCAACTAATAGGATCACTGTTTTGGCTTGCTGTTTCTTGGGGAGTCTTGAAGCTTTCCTGTGTGTTCCCAGTATGTGCTGGCCACAGAGGACCTTATAGAGTGGGGCTCCTACCCTAAGGTGCTGTAACCAGGAGCAGATGACATTTCCGGGCCTGAGTGTTCATGCCCTGGAAACTTGAAAATTCTGACCTGCTTCTGGGTGTGGGCGGCTCTTTTCTGACCACTGGCCAAGTAGAAGGGGTCTCAACTGAGCAGAAGAAACCTGAGCCTTTGGAGTGATTTCCTCAGAACCACAGGAGTTCAGGTCCATGGGCACACCTGCCTCTTCCTCTAGACTGATGTCCCTACAGGCAGGGCCTTTGTCCTCATTAGGTCTGGCTGCTGGCAGCCAGATAGAAGACTGCCCGTGGCAAGACTGACAAGCTTATTTGTGCAATGGTGGAAGTGGTCCTCAGACAGCCATAAAAACCACAGCCCCGACTGAACATACTTTCCTCCACTCTCTCTGCCCAGTTTTGCTCCATAAATTAATGACTAGGGGGCTCTGGAACTTCAGGGAAGGCGATTCATCTTAGTCTGAAGACCCTTGCATGGGAGAAATGAAGCTTCCCATTATTTCCTTTAAATCAAAATAAATTGGATTCTGAATTCTCAGACGACCGGGTTGGTGAAAACGGGATCCCAGCTTTCTTGGGGAGTAAGGGTGGAGCAACTCACAGACATCTGAACAGCGAGAGAAGAGAACCACGCACATCATTACAGTCATCTCGGCTGCATCGGCTGAGTCAGCCTTGCTGGTTTGTCATGAGCTTGGCCCTGGTCGCTCTCCCAGTACCAACACACAGAGTCTGGCCTCTTGGAGTTCACAAAACCAGTGTCTCCTCAAAGCCCCACTGTCTTTAGTGCCTGTGGCACTGCTGGTACACCCTCCTCAGAAGGGAACTGTCTTAGTCGTGTTCTATTGCTGCGAAGAGACACAATGACCGTGGCAACTCTTATAAAAGAAAGCATTTAATGGGGCTGGCTTACAGTTGAGGAGGCTTAGTCCATTATCCTCATGGCAGGGACCATGGCAGCACACAGGCAAACATGGTAGTCAAGGGTTCTACATCTGAGTCCAAAGGTAGCAGGAAGAGATAGTGGGCTGGGCTTGGGCTTTTGAAACCTGAAGTCTACTTACAAAGACACACTTCCTCCAAAAAGACCACGCCCACTCCAACAAGACCACACCTCCTAATCCTCCTCAAGTAGTACCTCTTTCTGATAACAAGCAGTCAGATATATGAAGCCGTGGGGGCCATTCTTATTCAAACCACCACATTCCACTCCTTGCCTCCCATAGGCTTATATTCAGATCATAATGCTTGTATTCATATCACACTCTCTCCAACTTCCAAAGTCCCCATAGTCTATAACAATCTAAAACTTATTTAAACGCCTAAAGCTCAGAGCCCTTTCTGAGATTCATGCAATCTCTAACGTGTAATCCCCTGCTAATCCAAAAGCAGATCATATATTCCAACGTATAATGGCATAGGATATACATTACCATCTCAAAACACAGGGAAGGGAGCATGGCGAGTAGGTGCTGGACCAAGACTGTGAGCCAACAGGGCGAACTCCAAACTCTTCATTCTCCATGTCTGATGTCAATGTGCTGTTCAGAATTCCAACGCCTTTAGTTCTGTTGACTGCAGCACACTTCTTTCTCTTGGGCTGCGTCCACTCCGTGATAGCGGCTCTCCTAAGCAGGTATCACTTGACTCTGGCTTGTCTGATATATTGGGATCCACAAGGCAATCCAGGCTTCACCTTCACAGCTTCACACAATGGCCTCTCTGAGACTCCATGCAGGGACACCTCTGACACATGCCTGGCCTCGGCGGCTTTATTCCACAACCCCTCTCTTCTTTCCTTGACTCTAAAGCCAGAACCATGTGTCTCAAACTGCCAGGTTCTACTGTTTTTCTGGGACTGGAACATGGGCCCCTTCCATTCAAATTCATTTTCGTCAGCTTTATGTTTCCAGTGGTTTCCTTTGCTGCTTTAGCTCCCCCCACCATAATATTGTTGTCTTTAATTATTCGAGAATTTTGTACAATGCACCTGGGTCACACTTGCTTCCCACTCCTTTCAGGCCCATCCTCCTACCCTTATACGCCCCCCAAAAGAGTCCAATTTTTGTTGCCCACATACTCACTGGAGCTCGGTCAAAGTAGCAGTGGCCAGCCCATTAGAGAAAACTGAGTCCTTCCCCACCCCACACCACCACCAGAAGCCACGACTGTGAAGAGCTACACTGTAGCATCTTTATCACAGTTCCTAACTTTCTTTTATTTATTCTGTGTCTTTCACATCATGCATCTTGATCCTAGTCATTTTCCTGTCCCTTCACATATACTCTCCGACCCTGCAACCCCCAACAACAAAACAAAATTTAAGAGAAAAAAAAAGGAAAATATTAGAAACCCCGTCATGGAAGTTGCAGAGTGGCGTAATGAGTCACACGGTAAACACTTTTGTCCGCATCTTACTCGCAAGTGTTCATTGTAAAGTCACCGGCCTGGTTCAAGGCCTGTAGTTTCCGTTACACTATAAATGCTGGGCCCTCATGGGACTCTTCTGGATATCCTGTTGCTGCTCTGCGCTGTGGAGACAGCTTTGAGTCTTTAGGACCAGCCCCTTTGCGGCCTCCAGCAGGTGACATATGAGGTACATGGTGGGGTGGGCCAAGTCATGCCCCTGGTCTGGGCCTCTGCAGTTGCAGGGTTGGTCAGCCTGCCAGTTCTCGCCTGTCTTCACCACCAGGGTGAGCTCTCCAGCACTGCCCTGGCTAGTTCACCCTTTGCAACAATGAACAAGGGGTGGGGCCAGTTCTGCCTTTATGCCCTCAGGGTTGGCTCTCCCACAGCTCCACCCACAGGGCTGGCTCTGTTGTGCTGCCCAGGCAAGGTGCAGGGCCTGCTCTCCTGAGCATTGCAGCTGGTGGGGGATAGGGACAGATTTCCTGCTCTTGTAACCACAGGGCATTGATGCTGGGGACCTCTCCTCCTCTCATGCCAGCACAAGACAGATGAGTAATGAGGACAGCTCTTCTATGCTCACAACTTTGAGGCTGGCTCATTCATACCTCTGCTAACAGAGTTCTAGTGTACTATCCAGTGAGGTGCAGGGTTTATCAGTTTTTTTTTTTAAATGATTTATTTATTTTTATTTCATGCACGTTCATGTTTTGCCTGCATGTGTGTCTGTGTGAAGTTGGTAGTTGTGAAAATTGTGAAACTGGAGTTACAGACAGTTGTGAGCTGTCGTGTGGGTGCTGGGATTTGAACCTGGGTCCTCTGGAAGGGTGGCCAGTGCTTTTAACTGCTGAGCCATCTCTTCAACCCCTTTATCATAGTTGTAAAGGATTCTCTTTAATGGATTCCAGTCTGACTGCTTCTTTTGGGGGTGCTGTGGGAAGAGTTTGTCTCTCATCCTTGGTTGTGCATCTGCAGTCATCAATACCACAACAAAAGAAGCTTCCTTGCCCATAGAAGTTGGTATCAACACGGATCATGGACTTTAGCATGGCCTCTGGTGGTAGCATGGAAGTCTTTCAAGGAGACTTAATCCAGGAAATGGATCATTTTTGTTTGTTTGTTTGTTTTTTGAGACAGGGTTTCTCTGTTGCTTTGGAGCCTGTCCTGGAACTAGCTCTGTAGACCAGCCTGGCCTCATACTCATAGAGATCCACCTGCCTCTGCCTCCCAAGTGCTAGGATTAAAGATGTGTGCCATCACTGCCCAGGAACCATTCTTTATATTGGTATCTTGCTGTCTAGAGTCAGGGTGATTTTTCGGTTGGATAGTGTATCCAGGGGCAGGACTTACATGACCTCCAGGCTGCTGTACATTTCCCCAGCCCTCAGTGCTGGCCACCCTGCAGGCACCCCAGGTATGACCATCGTGCCTGCAGCCTGGGGGCAGTGCCTCAGTCCTGGACTTTCCTCTCCTCCTCCTCCAGTAGCATCAGCAGCAGCAGCATCAGCAGCAGCATCAGCAGCAGCAGCAGCATCAGCAGCAGCAGCAGCAGCAGCAGCAGCAGCAACTCCACTGCAGGTTCAGTGGCAGCACTAACCTAGTAGACAGCACTGGGGAGAGGCAGGCCTGGGCATGGCCTGAGCCTCCCAGCAGCTCCAGGACCAGCCCCACTGTGCTATCAACAGCATGCTATCAACAGCATGCTCCCGTGTCTCCTGCAGCTGAGCTCTCATACTTGCTGCCTCTCTCCAGCATGCGTGCTGCTCCTGCCTGCCACATTGTTTTCCATGAAACCACTTTTTAAAAGCATCTTCCCGTAAGACCTGCCTCCCCTTCCGCCAAAGCAGGGTTTCTCTGTGTAGTCCTCGCTCTCCTGGAACTCGCTCTGTAGACCAGGCTGGCCTCAGACTCAGAGATCTGCCTGCCTCTGTCTCCTGAGTGCTGGGATTAAAGGTGTGTGACACCACCGCCTGCCTCAAGGGTTGCTTTTTCAGTTGTTCAGTGATATGACACACTCTGCAGGCCCATCCTCTGCCACCTCATCTCCCTGCCACCACTGCTCAAGCTTTTAAACATTCCTTTTCACAATTGGGCATCAAAAAGGCTACTTAGCCATTTGGGCAAGAAACTGCTCTTGCCTGGACTGCTTCACTGGACATGCAGTACCCACAGAGAGATGACTGCTGAACTTGCCTCAAGGTGAGATGATCTTTCGGGGTTCCTGCTTCATGAAAGAGTCTACGAGACATTCTTCAGGATACAGAAGAAAGTGACTGAACTGTCTTTGAAAATTCCTGCTTCATGGAAAAGTCTGCTGGATACTATGGGCTTGTAGGCTGAAGATGGATGCCCCAGTGACACAGAAGAACTTTGGGTGACTGTCCAGGCAGTGAGATGTCTCTGTCATTTCTAGAGTTTTGGAAGTTGCTTACAATGCACTTTCTGTTTATATAGGTAATATTATATCCTTCTGGAGTCTTTGATGGGGTTGAAGAATTTATAGTTATAGTTCTCCTTAGTTATGATAAAAGATAAAGTAAATGTAAGTATTATAACTGTAATTCTTATTTGATACCTGTTTTGTTATATGTAATTTTACTACGTTAAATTTAAAGCCTTCCTTTTTGTTTAAACAGAAAAGGGGAAATGGTGTAGGAGTTTCTTCTGTTCATGTGTTGCTTTCATTGGTTAATGAATAAAGAAACTGCTTTGGACCTGATAGGGCAGAACTTAGGTAGGCGGAGAAGACAGAACTGAATGCTGGGAAGAAGGGCAGAGTGAGAGATGCCATGGATCTTCTGCCTGAGATGGACGCTGGTTAGAATCTTGCCGGTAAGCCACAGTCACGTGGTGATTCACAGATTAATAGAAATGGGCTAAATTAAGATGTAAGAATTAGCCAATAAGAAACTAGAGCTAATGGGTCAAGGAGTGTTTTAATTAATACAGTTTCTGTGTGGTTATTTCAGGTGTAAGCTAGCTGGGCGGTCGGGACAAACTAGGGGCCCCACTCCTTTACAGAACACACACATACATACATGTAAATTCACACAAGCATACACATGCACACTCACACATGCACACACACACTTGCATGTGCACACACATACATACACATTTGTGTATATGCAGACTGCACTCACTTTCATTTCCTGGCCTCCCAGACCTAAATAATCACACAGAAACTAAATTAATTACCACACTGTTTGACTAATGGCTTAGGTATATTTCTAGCTAGCTCTTATATTAAAAATTAACCCATTTATATTAGTCTATGTATTGCCACATGGTCGTGGTATTACCTCATTTTCCATATGTCTTGTTTCCTTGGCCGCTGGCTGGCATCTGCTTGATTCTAACTACTCTCTCTCTATATCTCTGTTTAGGTCTCCTGCCTGGCTTTACTCTGCTAAGCCATTGGCCAAAATAGCTTTATTCATCAACCAATATGTTGGCGGAGACTGCTTATTTGTTCCCATCCACCCAGACCCTAAATAATCACACAGAAACTATATTAGTTACAATACTATTTGGCCAATAGCGTATGCATATTTCTAGCTAGCTCTTATATCTTAAATTAACTCACCTCTATTAATCTGTGTATCACCACAAGGTCATGGCCTACCAGCAAAATTTTAGCAGGCTCCAACAGGTGTCTTTCTCCTCTGGCAACTATGTGGTGCCTCTCTGACTCTGCCTACTCTCTCTCTCTCTCTCTATTTCTCTTCCAGCTTGGCTATATTCTGTTAAGCCATTGGCTGAAAGGAGCTTCCTTGTTATCCAATGGCAATAAAACATATTCATAACTTACAGAGGGAAATCCCACACAACTGCTCCTTTTCTATCTAAATAAAAAGTAAGATTTTAATTTTAACATAGTAAAATTACATACAACAAAACAGTTAGCAAGAAAGAATTATACTTATAATACATACATCTATTTTATCTTTTATTGTAACTAAGGAAAACTATAATTATAGCTATCTATTCTTCAACTCCATCAAAGACTCCAGAAGGATATAATATTACCTAAGTTAATAGAAAGTGCATTGTAAGCAATGTCCAAAACTCTGGAATTGACAGAAACATCTCGCTACTTGGGCAATCACCCAAAGTTTTTTTGTAATATTGCAGCAACCATCTTCAGCCTACAGGCCCATAGTATTTTGCAGACTTTTCCACGAAGCAGGAATTAGCAAAGTTCATCAGTTGCTTTCTTTTATGTCCTGCAAAATGTCTGGCAGTTCTCTCATGAAGCAGGAACCCTGAAAGACCATCTCATCTTCCTTTGGCAAGTTCAGCATTCATTTTTCTGTGGGTCCTACATGTACAGTTCATATAGCATAACATCAAGCAGTCCAGGCAAGACTGCTTCTTGCCCGAATGACTAACATCAAGCAGTCCAGGCAAGAGCAACTTCTTGCCCGAATGACTAACAAACTCCATAAGAAGCCTATTTGATGCCAACCTTCTTCTTGAAGTAATTGGTGCTGCTAGGAGCAGATGTGTCTCATTGTCATGTAAAGTCCCAAGTTCTTAAAACATTTAAAATGCCATGTTCTGTTAGTCTTTGAAAGGTTTGAAGAATGGCTATCTATCTGAAATATATCTCTGTATATCTAGAAAACCTAGCTAACATGACTACAAGCTTGGCTATAATAGATGAATATCTATTAACCTGTATTTATTAATTATATATTGCATTTTCAAATGGGCTGCACAAATATGGTATCTTAATCAAGAGTAGAAATATATATAGCCAAATTAGGGAGGGGAGCAGAGAAAAATGTATAGCTCAATAAAATCAATAAAAAAGAAAAAAGAATAGGATAATTAGGAATAAGATAAGTTAATTTTTTTATTGTAGAAGGACAAATGTAAACCTGGGTAGGCAGGATAGAAAAATATGGTTTAAAATGATTTAATTATCTTTGCTAATGTTCATTAAAGCCTTATTTAAAGAGAATATATATACATATATATATATACACACACATATATATAATAAAATTGCCCTTAAATTTGTAACAATAGACCAAGATCCACACCAATGCAAAGTATTCAACTCTATAGCATATTCCCCCTTTAAATGTAAATAAACATTTATAAACAATATTTGGAAATTTGGGTGTTGTTCTCTCCAAACTGTATCCTGCTTTTTGTTGGGCAAAGTAATTTTGGGATTAGTGGAAACCATTCAGGGGTTCTTGGTCCATCAAATCACATTAGTCTGGAAGGAATCCATAGGTTTTCATCCTCTGTGGAAACAAAGCAGAACCTCTTTTCCAAAGCAACATATCCTTAGATCCAAATTTTGAAGTCAAGATGTCTTTAAAATATATATGCTTGTTTAATTTAGCAATCCCCAGAATCAAATCTCTCTGCAGTCAAAAATTTAAAGAAAACACAAAAATATACATAATCCAGACTCCTCATTTATATTCCATCTTCATGTGGCTTATTTTTCTTTACTCCTTTAATCTATGACTGTCTGTATTCTTTTATATTACTTTTACTGTCTCTTTAAAGACATTAGTTCTTTTTATAACTCTCTATACTCTTTTTATTCTCTCTCCCAAACCTTTTAACATTTTTAAAACACACTGTGTCTTGTTTAGAGATCTTTTATGTCTGAATCTGTCCTATTGTGTATCTGTAATTCTTTTCTGTCCAGGAGAGCTTCTTAAAATGCTAAGCCACATGGTTAGTACTAAGGCTGCTTTGCATTTTTGCTCTGCCCAGTCCAACATGGCAGAGGTCTGTTCAGTGCCATCTCTGTGAGCCATGCTCACAGCCCCATTTCCAGTCACACAGAGGGTCTGTGTTGCCATTAAACAAGTTGTAGCACTCTGCTCACAAAACCCACTCAAATGTTTGGCTTCCTGAAAGAGCCAAGAAATGTTTCTGCAACTAGCATGAACCAGGAAACCTTCTTAAAGGAGTTGCACAACCTTGGCTGCCAGTGCTGAGTCAGGAAGACCTCTCTTAAAGGAGCCACAGCATCTCTGCTTGCCACCAGCAAACAGAGCCCTTTCAGAAAAAAAAATGCAGCTTCCAAGAAATTGTGCTAAACTCTGTTCTTTTTGTCTAGAATTTCCTTTTAAACTCTTTCAGTTTTTATGTGGATGTAGTTGGCCTATGTTGGTGAGTCTATTTGTGGATGGAGACTGCTTGTTTGTTCCTGGCTGCCCCTACCCAAAATAATCACACGGAAACTGTATTAATTACAATACTGTTTGGCCAATATCGTATGCATATTTCTAGCTAGTTCTTACACCTTAAATTAACTCATCTCTATTAATCTGTGTATCACCATTTGGCCTACTGGCAAAGTTCTGGTGGGCGTCTTTCTCCTCTGGCAGCTACATGGTGTCTCTCTGACTCTGCCTACTCTCTCTTCATATATCCCTTCCAGCCTGGCTATATTCTTTTAAGCCATTGACTGAAAGCAGCTTCTTTATTAATCAATGGCATTAAAACATATTCATAGTATACAGAGGGGAATCCCATATCACCAATAAATTCAACACACACACAGAAGGACATCTCACATCACGTTCATAATGCATAATATACACACACACACATACACATATAGGCATGTGCTTACTGTATTCACATACAGTATACATGCACAGAGTATACACACATAGACATATACACACATGGTATATATATATACACACACAGTACACAATACACACTTGCATACACACACATATTCATAAACACATATGCACACATGAATATGCCTACATGCGCATGCACACACACATGAACATGCACACAAACCACACTCATGCACACACACACACACACACACACACACACACACACACACACGCAACCCTGTGCTACACTTTCAGGCTTCCAGTTGTTCTTTAGGACAAAGCATGGTACTGTCGATAGGCAGGTGTGTTCAGACCAGTCTGTGCTGGCAAACATTTCAGATTTGCTTTGTAGCTAGGCATTTGTATTGGAGGATGAGCCGATTGCCCTCTGAGACTTCAGACCCCTCATGGCCTCATAATAAAGTAAATGCAGATGAGCCATTCTAATACCCATCCATGATCCTAAACTTACTCCAAATTTCTTCTTCTGGTTCTATTTGCACCTCCTATCCCAAACTCACAAGGAATGTTCTTCCATTCAGCCACTTCCCTTCCTGAATGCTTAACCTCATTAGGTCTTCACCATTCTGAAGTCACCATCTTGTCTTTCTAGGCAGTGAGGGAGCATCCTCTGCCTTTGGTTCCTGTTGCTTAAGAAAGGAAAGGGGAAAGCCCAGGGCCTTGGTGGGAGTTTGGACCTGTCTGAGGGGATGGGGTAAGAGTCCTGGGCTTGCTCTCCCTTCTGAAGAGGATTTCTCTAGAATGCCAAGCTCTCACCCTGCCTTCCTCCGGGAGTTCATTTGTTCAGTTCAATCTCTGCATTTTTGGGGATGTGCTTTTTGCATGCAGTATCCATAGAGGCCAGAAGAGGGTACTATATTCTAGGGACTGGAGTTACAGATAGTTTTGAACCACTGTGGGTGCTGGGAATCTGACCTGGGTCCTCTGTTAGAGTAGCCAGTGTTCGTAACCCCTGGGCTATCTCTCTAACCACGGCGATGACTTTTAAAGTAACATTTTGAGATAATGGAATAGTCTAATGCATGATGGAAGGTTTGGAATGCATACATGCATAGTCTCATAGGCACACTTTGGTTCTCTCTGTTCATGCTCCGTAAACCATACACTTCTGGGAACTTGCTCATCTCAGGATGCCTGAGTGTCTCCATTCTTCCAAGTGCTCAGTCATTCTGAGCCTCATAATGGTTTGGATGGGAATGCCTCCCATAAGCTCAGATATTAGAACATGCTCTCCCTAGTTGGTGATGCTGTTAGGGGAGGAGCAAAGGGTAGCTTTGCTGGAAGTGTGTCATTGGGGGATGAGATTTGGGTGCTTCGGGTATCCTTCCACTTCTAGTTCACTTTCTGCTTCGTGCAAGTGGACGAGGATGTGAGTGAGCTCTCAGCTTCCTGTTCCTGTCACCATGCCTGCCACTTTCTGCTGTGCATCCCCATGAGGATGGACTCTTATCCCTCTGGATATAATCCCAAACAAACTCTTTCTTCTATATGTTGCCTGGGTTGTGATGTTTCATCAGAGCATGAGAAAAGAAATTAATACAGCCCTCTACAGTCTATTCCCGAAAAAGCACCCAGGGGTATATGTTTCTGGAATAAGGGAGGTATAGGATACCATTTACCCCCTGCATATAGAAACATTTTGTATATAAAATATACATGTGTGTGTATGTGTGTCCTGTTACTAACAACACAGATACTTGAAATAAATCAACTTCTATAAAGGAGGAATTGATTTCTGCTCATGGTTTCAGACTACAGTGCTGGTCCCATTACCTTTGGGCTTATGGTGAGCAGCACAGCAAGGTGGGAATGTAGGAGAGGACTAGTCAGTCAGGAAGCAAGAAGCAAGGGATAGGACATATTCCTAAAGTGCTGCCAGCCTCCCACAGTGGCTGGAGTCCAGGCTGCTTGGCTCTCCATCATGGTGGCTGTAGAATGTGAGTATGAGGCCATTCCCCTCATGGTGGAGACACAGCACACTGAGAAGAGAAAACTGGGGCCAGGTATAACCTTCAAGGCAAGCCACAATAACCATGATTCATGGAGCTAGTCCCTCCTCCTGAATTTTCTGGAACATCTAAAAAAGTGCCAGAGGACTAAGCACTCATCATGGGAGCCTTTTGGAGATGGGGTACTCTGTATTCAAGTCATAACATCGTCTAAACAAATCTGAGCTTCTGGTCTTCTCTTTACTGGTTCTTTGGCTAGAAAGGGAAGATTTTTGTGGCTGTGGCTATATTTTGTTTTCTTAAACATTTTGATGTTTGGGTTGCAGCGTTTAAAAAAATTCTTGGCTGTAGATCTAGCATATTTAAAATAAAAAGAAAATCCTGCATATGCTATCAAGTTTTCCTTAGGTCTTTGGGTCCCCCAACCCAACTTTTCCTTTCTACATTGCTGTTCTATTTCTGTTTATCTTATGCTCATTTTATGCCATATTTATGTATAGCCTGTGCACATCCTCCTCTACACTTTAGTAAAGTATTTTTATTTTAAAAA
The DNA here is from genome assembly GCF_982192425.1 of Myodes glareolus. Classification (NCBI taxonomy): domain Eukaryota; kingdom Metazoa; phylum Chordata; class Mammalia; order Rodentia; family Cricetidae; genus Myodes; species Myodes glareolus. Next base: position 54,128,590 of record NC_142026.1, on the reverse strand, counting down.
ATGTGCGCACATGAGTACAGTGCCTGTGGAGGCCAGCAGAGGGCGTTGGATGACTGAAGCTGTAGTTAAGAGGTGGTTGTGGTTTCCAGGTCCAGTGTGGGTACACTTGGATCCTCAAGAAGAGCAGGAAGTGCTCTTAGTCACAGAACCACCTTTCCAGCCCTTCCTCCGAAATATTTTAAACCATCACTAGGTTATCCGTATTACCTAACATCAGAGGACCTGCATATGTGGTGCAAGCATGTCTGAAGGCGCCTGTCATTTTACTGGTGGTGATCGGCAAGACTTTACCCAGTGAGGCTGTGTCATGATAACCACATGAGGAAGCGTTTTACCCATGCAGCTGCACAACTGCATACACTGGCTGCTGCTCACACTGAGACTGCAGAGTAAGGCTCTACGACCAGCATGTGCATGTTTGCACTGCAGGTTTGCCCTCCCCGGCTGTGCAGTGCTGCCTGGTGGTCAGTGGACCCTCTTCCTGGCCTTGACTCCTTCCAGGGCTCATCTCAGGCTCTCTGTCTGCAGTTTCTGTTCACCTTCACCTCTGCCTGGGCTTATAGATGAGTCAGGTAGAAAATTTTATACAAGAACACTTTCCAGTGAGGTAGATGTATTTCGTAGCTGGTACCATTAAGCCATCAATTTACCCTCCTGGGGTCAGTCTGAGCACAACCTTATCTTAGCCATCTCTGCCTCTTCCTTTTTATTTCTGTTGTTGTTGAGACTGGGTCTTGCTATGTAGTTCATGTTGACTTAAAACTCATGATCCTCCTGCCTCGGTCACTGGAGTACTGGGATTACAGGCCTGCTTCCCGAGACTAGCTTCCAGTCTCTCTTCTGAGTCTTACTGTTTTCCTTGTGTTGGTATAATGAAGGAGTGGGACTGGGGAGATGGCTCAGTGGTTTAAAGCACTGACTGCTTTTCCAGAGGATCTGGGTTCAATTGCCAGCACCTATATGGCAGCTCACAATAATCTATAACTCCAGCTCCAAGGCACCCAACACCCTCTTCTGACCTCTGCAAGAACCAGAACACACATATGCAGTACACAATACTTACATGCAGAGAAAACACCCATACACATGAAATAATAAAAATTTTCAAGAAAGTTTGTGAGCAGAGACTGTGCAATTGTTTTCTGGCTGCCCTGACCCGAATAATCACACAGAAACTATATTAATCACAACATTGTTTGGCTTATGGCTCAAGCGTATTCCTAGATAGCCCTTATATCTTAAACTAACCCATTTCCACTCATCTATGTATCACCACAAGGATGTGACCTACTGGTAAGTTTCCGGCATCTTTCTCCTTCGGCAGCTACATGGTGTCTCCCTGACTCTGCCTTCTTTCTCCATGCATTCAGTTTAGTTTTCTCACCTAACTCTATTCTGCCCTGCCATAGGCCAAAGCAGCTTCTTTTTAAACCAATGGTAATAAAAATATTCACAGCATACAGAGGGAAATTCCACATCAACAGTTGATATTGTTAAGGATATGGGCTGCTTGATCCTCCCCACCCCATTTTCCCACACACATAAACACTTGATTCCTAGAGGCTGTGATTTGTCAAAATTTCCCTTCTTTTTCCTGTGGATCAGTACTTGCTGCTCTCCCTTCCATCCCTTTTGCTTAAATTAATATTCTGGAATATCCCACCATGAAAAATCAAGGCCTTTCTTCCAGCTAGTGTTTTTATAGTTGGATGTTTTGGCAACTTCCTTCCTGTATACCTACCTGTCTGGCAGGCTGGTCTGACCTTGTCCCATGGGAATTACAAGAAGGTCCATCTTTAAGTGCTAGAGACAGAGTCTCTCTTGAATAAAGGAAATCACGTGGACAAGTCGGATGCCTGAGTGGGTAAAAGCTTGTTGCCAAGCCTAGTGACCTGTGTTTGATTCCTGGAACTCACATGATGGAAGGAGAGAATTGAGGCTCACAAGTTGTCCTCTGACCACACACACACACACACACACACACACACACACACACACACATGCAAATGTTAAAAAAATGTAAATTATGTTTGAGTACATGTGCTCATGGGTGTGTTTAGGTTAGAGGACAGCTTGTGGGAGCTGGTTCTCTCCTTTGCCTGCTGAGCAACTCACCAGCCCAATAAATGTATTTTTCTTCCTTTCTTCCTTCCATCCTTCCTTTCTTTCTTCCTTCCTTCCTTCCTTCCTTCCTTCCTTCCTTCCTTCCTTCTTCCTTCCTTTTCCCCTTTCTTTTTCTTTAAAGATATTATACACATGTACCTCCCCACAAGAATTTCCCAGACATGCTGTGAGAGTGGCCACAAGTCCTTGATACAATATTTAGTCAGTCTCCCAAGAAACAAAAGCTATCTGGGTCTCCCAGGCTATATGAACAACTTATTAAAATCCATGAAGAAAAGCACAGTGTATGCTACAGGTGGACAGCGTTCCCTGGACAGGCCACACTGAGAGATCGTCAGAGACTCGGCTGCTGCACGTGTGCATCCCTTTTGCATCATACCTCTGCTAATGAAAGAAACCTCGGGTGAGTTTCTCTTTACATCTTGATCGAGACAACGTGAAAAGATGGGGCCAGCTTATGCTCAGATAGAAGCATTGCATTAATATCTTACGGGACCAGGGAACAGGATCACAGCAGCGAGCACAGCTGGAGTCCGGTGGGATGCAGAATCCGAAGTGACTGTGAGGACGCTGCGGAATGACAATTCATGAGCCTGATTTGGCTATTTATTCCATTGTGACCCAAGTCCAAACAACCAAGCTCTGTGAGCGTGATTTTCCAGCTTCGCATTTGGAGGGAGAGCCCTTACAACGATAAACACTTTAAAGGACAGGACTCAGTAGGGGTGTCACCTAGTTGATATATTAAATATTCCCTGATTTCAATGAGAACACTCCACGAACAAAGTTCTTAAGTGGAGGAAGGGATCTAAACTGTGATTACAGAAATATCCAAGTGCCCTTAGGTGGCATCTCCTCTTTCTGTTTTTGCCATTACATCTCCGGGGCTTGAGTGGCTTCTAAAGGATGTCTTTGTCCCCTACCTGAGTTCAGAAACAGCGAAAACGCGAAGCAGGAATGAGATGCATGGAGACGGGCTCTCACCTCCATAGCTCTAGCAATTGATTGACAGGGCGGGCAGATATCCTGGCTTCGCTGACTTCGGGAAGCCCTGTAGTCCTTGACTATCACCCGAGGGCAAGTTTGCACGGGACTCTTAATGCAGGATTTCTGCCGTGAACTGGTCCGGAGCATAAATGTAGATAGACTGTTTCCAGTTAGTCGTGAGGTAGGGACCAACGTCTCTGATCCACCGTTTGGCACTGGGCCCAGGACTGGAGTAAGCAGAACAAAGGCCAGAGGCTGTTAGAAAGGGAAATTCCCCACGAGAGCCAAATACATGGGAAATACAAGGTTCCTGATGGATGCATTGCTAGTTTGTCCTTGGCTTTTAGTTTTTGAGACAGGGTTTCTCTGTGTAGCCCTGGCTGTCCTGGAACTCGCTCTGTAGACCGGGATGGCTTCGTATTCAGAGACCCACCGCCTCTGCCTCCTAGTGCCGGGATTAAAGGCATGTACCTGCTGACAGATGTACTTTTAAACTTTTATAAGGATTTAATTTTTATGTATGTGTATGTCATGACATATGCGCACGGTTGTGAGCGGAGGGTGGCAGAGGGAGCCGGAACTTACGGAATCGGAGTTACAGGTTGTGGCAGGCTGAATGAGGTGGGTGCTGGAGACTGAACTCGGATCCCAGGAAAGCTGTAAATGCTCCTAACCGTCATCTCTCTAGCCCCAGGCTGTGTTTGCTTCTCCAGCCCAGGCCTCAAAGAACTCACACTACTTTTTTTTATTGCGGGCAACAAACCGACCAGAAGCAACTTAAAGGAGAAGAGGCTTACTCTTGCTTGGGTTTCCTGAGGGTACAGTCTGCTGTGGTAGGGACAGCATGGAGGCTGACATCTTTTCACTCAGAGTGATGGGGAACTCGTGGCTGCCATTACTTCCACGTGGCCACCCAGGAAAAAGAGAACTCTGCTAGAGCAGGAGGCAGGTATAATCATCAAAGGTCCACTCCAGCAGCCCAGGTCCACCACCTACTAGGTACTGCATCCCAAAGGTTCAGAAGCCACCATCACCAGTTGGGTACCAAGTGCTCAGAACATAAACCTGGGGAGGGAGCAATTGGACCAGGAACAGTCTTGGGTGACCAACTACTCATGGTAGACGTGATAGTATATTACCTTCAGGATGAGGTTGTCAAGGCATATGGTCCACCATGGGGCCATACTTTTGTTCTCTTTCTCTTCCTTGTTCATTCTGAGGGACACTGGAAGCCATGTTTGGGATGATGACAATTATTCAGGGAGGAGCAGAAGCCTCAACAAATATCCAGTGGGAACTTGAATTAAAGGTGTATCTTTGCTTTCATGGGTCAAATGTCTCTAATTGAGTTCTGAGATTTGAATCCCAGGAAATTTGACGACATACCCAGCAGAGGCCCTGAACTAGAATTGCCCGGCTAAACTGCACCTGAATTCTGACCCTCAGAGCCTGTATGAGACAACCAACCCATGTTCTTTTAAGCTTCTAGGTTTGAAGACATTCCGGTGCTAACAATTAATGTACTTACCAGTTTTTACCGTGGGCTGAGGACCGTGGGAGTCTTTGTGCAAAGCTTGGTCGCCATGAGAAGCCAATAAGATAGAGTCCGTTTTCCAGAAGAGGGAACGATGACTCAGAGAGATTAGGGACCACGCTTAAGTGGCTCAACAGCTGATGGGTTGCCTGTATCATGTTGAGTCTCATTTCTAGATATGCAAGATGGAAAAATGAGACTCAGCCTGATTCTCCGCTAGGGACATAGCTGCAGCAGGATCCAGAGTGACAGCCCAGCAGATATGTTTGGGCAGGAATGAGTTTCCCAGGCCCCTTCTACATCTTAAGATGCTTTCTGGGGGATGGTGGGCTTATCTTTGACTTTATGGGTCAAATGTCTCCTGAGAGGTCGATCTTGGGTAGCATGAATGGCAATCATGACTGAGAAATCCAGCTTAAAGATGCAGCCTTGGCAACTGGCTGGGGTTGGACAGTTAGCTCTTTGGAAGATGTGCACACGGTAGATCACTGGCCTTCTGTAGCATCTGTCTCTAGTTATATGTTAGCATGTTCATTTCCTTGGTTTTTGATTGCTTTACTTACTTGCTTTCAGTAAACAGCACCACAGGAAGACATGATTTAGAAATTCTTAAATTTATTTTTAACTAACCCCCATGGTGTACATTTTTGCACACACGCCCAAAGGCCAGAATAAGATGCCAGATCCCTGGAGCTGGAGACAGAGGTGTTTGTGAACCTTCTGACCTGGGTCCTGGGAATGGAGCTCTAATCCTCTGCAAGAGTGCTCTTAACCACCATGAATGCTCTTAACCACTGACCCAGCTCTCCAGAACCTCGTGTTTTATTAGTGTGTGTATAAGTGTATGTGTACATGCATATGTTCATGCAGGTATCCGAACAGGTGAATGTGTACCACAGTGCACACATAGAGGTCTGAGGACAGCTTTTTGTAGTCAGTTCTGTCTTTCATCTGTGGGTCTAGGGATTGGACTCATGCCATGAGGCATGTGTGGTAAGTGTCTTCACTCACTGAGCCATCTCCCAGGTCCTGTCTGGTCTTTGAGAGTCTTGCTGTGTAGCTGAGATGGGCCTGGCTGTCCTAGAACTCACCATGTAGACCAGGCTGGCCTCAAACTCACAGAGATCCCTTGCTTCTGCCTCCCAAGCACTGGGATTAAAGGTGTGGGTCACTAAGCCCAGCTAATTAATAAAATGTCCAATGCCAATAAATAGATGGGACTTTTTGATGGCAGTGTCATTGTGGCCACCAGAGGTTTGCATTAATGCAATAATACATGTTTCCATGTACTTGTAATTTTGAATCATCAGTTCGGTACCTCGAAAACAGACCAATCCACCCTAAGTTACTGAATTCAAAAGCAATCTTTTCTTCACTAAATTGCAGAATGTACTAGAGATTAAGAAAAACTCCTGTCCAGCCACTGAACAATAATAACAACATTTAAGAATTTTCCAAGGTGGCAGAAACGAAAATCTTCAGACAGACGGCACTTCAGGTTTGGTTATTTATATTTTTGCTATGAATACATTTATTTATGAATAAATAGGTTGTATCAATTAACAGTGTAACAGCTGGAACAATAAAAGTGAAAATGAATGTTATTGCATGTGATTTTTTTTGTCCCAGTTGGAGATTTTGCATCTCTTGGGTTGGTCCTTCAGACGGGACTTCCCTGGTGATGACAGAGGACAGGTATGCAGCAGGTGGGCACTCTGTCAGGGGGAAGAGCAGGGACAGGTGTCTGAAGGTAATATGCGTGACAATTAATGCTGTAACTGAGTTGTGTTCAGATAAACCAGCGCAAATTGACAAGCCTGTCTGTAAAGCGTTGTCAGATTTCCTGTGTGCCCCATCGATCACATCCATGCCGTTTCTCCTCCTAGCTCCTCCCAGGTGCACCCCACCTGTCCTCCCTCCTCTGGACTCTATATCCTTATTGATTTCTCTTAAAATAACTTGCAGAATCTAATTAGTGATGCCCACATATACATGTGTGTGGGTCCATCGCCTGTAGCACAGCCAACCTACCAGGTATCACACCCAGAGAGAAAATGGGCTCTCCCTTAGCAGCCACCAACTGCCAATAGGTCCTCATCTAGGAGTGGGGACTCCTGAGACTCTCCCCGACCATGCTGGCATGTTGGTTGGTTTGATCTTGTACAGGTAGCCACAGTTCCTATGAGTTCATGTATGTAGTAGACACTGTTTTACCCAGCCCTACCTCAACAGCAATTCCTGTGCATATGTGTGTTGTTTATGTGTGAATGTGTGTATATATATGCATGTACATGTGATGTGGGATTCCCCTCTGTTTGCTCTGAATATGTTTTATTACCATTGATTAATAAAGAAACTACTTTGGGCTTACTGCCATGCAGAATAGAACAAGGCAGAAATTCAAAGCAGAGATGGAGGAGAAAAGAAGGCAGAGTCAGGGAGCTGCCATGTAGCTGCCAAAGGAGACAGACACTGAAACCTTACTGGTAAACCTTACCGGTAAACCACAAGCATAGTGGTAAAATACAAAATAATGGAAATGGGTTAATTTAAGATATAAGAGCTAGCCAGCAATACACTTAAGTGATTGGCCAAGCAGTGTTGTAATTAATACAGTTTCTGTATGATTATTTTGGGTCTGGGCGGCCAGGAATGAACAAGAAGTCCCTGCCAACATATGTGTGCGTGCATATGTGTATATGTGTGCATGTGTGTTTGTGTATGTCTGTGTATGTATATATTCCTTCCTCAGTTGTTGTCCACCTTATTTTTAAGACGGGGTCTTTTATTGAACCTGGAGCTCACTGATTGGGTCAGTGAGCTCCAGAGCTCTGCTCTACGCCCACCCCACCTGTCTCTGTCTGTCCTAATGCTGGGGCTACAGGTAAGCTTCTGCACCTGGCCTTTCCATAGGGAATCTGAACTAGGTCACCTTGAACTTCTGGTAGACATTTTACCGAGCTCCCTCTTGAGCCATTCTGCTTTACTTAGGGAGACCTGGTGTTTTGTTTTGCTTTGCTTTGTTTCAATGCAATTTGGAAACAGAGATCTTGGGCTGCTCAGAAATGCATGCAGAAGTTGCAGGGCAAGCCTCTGAAGACAACACTGCTTCAGTTGAACTGCCTGGGGAGTTTCTGCAGAAAAATCTCAGGATGTATGGCTCATGAAAGATTTGAAAACAGTGAGCCCTTTTAGGAAATTCGTATCAGATTAAGGCTATTTAAACCTTTTCTAGGTTCAAGTAAGGTAGTCTTCCCTCCCTTATCTGAAGAGGACCCATTCCAAGATCCCCTGGAACATGCCGGAACCTGCACATGGTACTGAACTCTCTCCACACGGGATTTTATCCTATATATGCACACATGTAACGAGGCTTAATTGCTAAATTAGGTACAGTAAGAAAACAGCAATAATAGCTAATGATAAGATGTAACAACCATAATAATTAATTATAATAAAAATTCCACAATCACTCCTCACACTCCTCGGGGGCCATTATTAAATAAAATAAAAGTTACTTGAATACCAGGGCCAGTGTATCACTGCAGTTGACTTGACAACCAATGGCTACTGAGTGACTAATGGGCAGGTAGCATATACAGTGTGAATACATTAGACAAAGGGGTGATTCATGCCTAAGGCAGGACAGAGCAAGGTTTCTTGGTGAGATGCACTTTTAAACTTATGAATTGCTTATTTCTAGAATTTTCTGTTACCTATTTTTATACATAATAGAAACCTTCCTCTTCAGTTAACCTGTATGTTTAATACCCTTTAAAGCATTTTTCAATGATTATTCTTACTGCTTACAACATATAACAACTGACTTTTATACTTATGGCATTAATTAGTACTTTTATCTCTTCCCAGAAAAGGAGGGAAATGTAGAACCTTAAAACATTACTGTTCTCAGCTGGGTGGGTGGTGGTGGCGCATGCCTTTAATCCCAGCACTCGGGAGGCAGAGGCAGGAGGATCTCTGTGAGTTCGAGGTCAGCCTGGTCTACAAGAGCTAGTTCCAGGACAGCTAGGACTACACAGAGAAATTTTATCTCAAAACAACCCAAAAAACCAAAAACACAAAGGAAAAACAACATTACTGCTCTCTGTGGTCATTTAAGTAAGAACAACTCCCATAGGCTCATATGTTTGAGTGCTTGGTCTTCAGTTGATGGAGCAGTTTAGGAAGGATTGGGAGGTGTGCCTTGTTGGAGGAGGTGTGTCTTTGGGGATGGGATGTGAGGTTTCCAAAGCCCACACCATTCCCTTTGCCTCCTGTTTAAGGATCAGGATGTGAGCTCTCAGTTGCTGCTCCAGTGTCAGGCTCACCTGCCTACCACCCACAATGATGATAGTTGACTGATGTCTTCAAACTGTAAGACAACCCCCAATTAAATGCTTTCTTTTATAAGTTGCCTTGGTCATGGTGTCTCTTCACAGCAACAGCACAATAACTAAGACACTCCCTTACTGACTAAGCCTTTGTTGATGGTTATTTTACTTCTATGAATAAAACAATCCACATGACATGTTGCCATTGTATTTAATACATTAATCTTTATTTATCCAACTGTTTTATGACTTTCTAAGATTCCAGTTGGGTCTGTTTTTCATTCAACCCACAAAACATTCTACTTTTTCCTTTGAACATAAGTGGTGTTAAAGTCTTTCACTCCTTTCTATTTTTCTTGCACAAACATTAGTTGTATTTATTTGTTTCTTCTTTCCTTTTGAAGGTGAAATAATTGTGAAAGATGCACACTCCTAGGTTTGTTCGCTACTTTTCTATTGCTGTAACAAAACACCATGACCAAGATAACTTATAGAAGGGAGGTTTATGTGGGGCTCATGGCTCCAGAGGTCTAATCATCCGCGATCACCATCCAGGGAACATGGCAGCAGGCAGACAGGACATGGCGTTGGAGCAGTAGCTGAGAGCTTCTATCTTGAGAAATAACGGTGAGACCGAGAAAGAGAGGGAGAGGGACTGGAAAACCCCAAAGCCCACCACAGTGACACACCTCCTCCAATGAGATCACACCCCCTAATCCTTCTCAAAGGATTCCACCCACTGGGGATCAAGTACTCAAATATATAAATGAGCCTATGGGTCTGCTCTCATTTAAACCAGCACACTTGTGGCTATTTTCTTTTTTTTAAATTAAATGTTTTGTTTATTCTTGAAATAAATTTCTCCTTTCCATTCCCTCCCTCCAAACCCTTCCATATACACCTCCCCACTCTCCTTCAAATTCATGTCTCTTTTTTCATTATGATTGCTTGCACATATGTATTTGTGTACACATATATATTTCTAAATACAGCCTGTTGAGTTTATATCATGCTACTTGTATATATGTTTTCAGGGCTGACCCTTTGGCACAGGACAATCATATTGTGTTCTTCTCTGGGAAGGAGCACCCACTCTCAGCTTTCCTCAGTTTCCCGGAGTTCTTTGTGTAGGGTTGAGGCCCCACAGGTTTTCCCTGTTGGAATGTTCTTTGGTACCCTCCTTGTTCAGCTCGCATTTAGGTGGTCATGCTGGTGAGACTTTACAGGTATAGTTTCTGATGTTACTAGGAGCTGTAATCTCACAGCACAGCCATTTATTTGTGCAGATGCAGGTGTGTGCACACACATGTGCCACAGTGCACATGTGAGATCAGGGAAGAACATGTGTGAGTCAGTTCTCTCCTTCTACCATGTGGGGCCAGGATCAAGCTCAGGTCATCAGGCTTGGTGGCAGACATTTTCCCGATGAGCATCTCCCCTCCAAAGCAAAGCAAAGCAAAGCAAAGCAAAACAACCCAATGATGACAGCTACAAAAACAACCAACCAACAACAACAACAAAAAAGCATACTGCTCTTGCAGAGGATCTCTTGAGTTCAGTTCCTAGCACAAACACCAGTCATTCCAGCTTCAGGGGATCCAGGGCCCTCTGTTGGCCTCTGCAAGCACCTACACTCATGTGCAGCGCGCGCGCGCACACACACACACACACACACACACACACACACCCTAAAAAAGAAAAGAAAAACAGTGGAGAAATGGGGTGGGCAGGGATGAGTAGTAAGGAAGACTGGAGGTTTTCAAAACCCCCTCTGAGACAAGCTTCCTTTGGGACGTGATCCAGGCCCCAAGGCCAGAATGTAGAAACCAGGCATTAATTCCTGCAGCTGAGCACTGTGGCTGACTTGGATCTTCACAGACAAATCCAGGGCATCTTCCATGCAGCTGCTAATGGGTGCTTGAGGAACAGGAAGTGACCTCACAGGTCAGGTACTGAGACTTTGGGGATTGGATCCCGAGGGCTCTGACCACATCAGTGGGTTGATTCCCTTGATGGTAGTCTGGCATGATGATGTCATGGTCCTAGCGGAAGAAGGCTATGAGGGACCAGCCCCGGAAAGATGTTCCAGTCCCCTGACTATCCCTGTGTCCTGGCTGCCACTGTGAGCGGTAGTCCTTGACACCCTCCTGCTGGGATGGTCTGCCTTAAAAGCAGGGAGTTGGCCAAACATGGACTGAAATTTCTGTGTACAGCTAAGCTACAATGGACCCTCTTCTTTTAAGCTCTTTTTTTGTGGGGGTGGGTTGATTTTTGTGTTTTGAGACAGGGTTTCTCCGTGTAACAACCCTGGCTGTCCTGGAACTTGCTCTGTAGACCAGGCTGACCTTGAACTCACAGAGATCCACCTGCCTCTGCCACCCAGGTGCTGAAATTAAAGGCGTGTGTCACCACTGCCCGGTCCTCTAAGCCATCTTCTCTCAGATGATGAAAACTCTAACGATAGTTAATGAATTTTAAACATTTATATTGTGCCATGGGAGAGACTAAAGACTGGGGGAAGAGTGTTGCTTCATTTATTTAGTTAGTTTTTTGAGACGGCCTCACTAGCCCAAGCTGGTCGCAGACTCACAGAGATCTGCCTGCCTCTGCCTCCCGAGTACTGGGACCAAAAGCGTGCACCACCACACTGGCTTCATTTACTGTTTTTGGCACTAGGCTGAGGATGTAGCTCCCTGATGGAATGCTTGCCTGGTATACCCAAGACCCTAGGTTTGAGCCACAGAACTACAAAACAAACAAATGTTTTGTTGTTGTTGTTTTCTCCCTCACAGTGTACACACCTCTAATCCCAGCACTCTGGGAGGCTGAGGCGGAAATTCAAGGCTACCCTTGACCACCCAGTGAGTCCCTACACTGTAACCTATGCTGTTTTGCAGACGGTCAACCTGAACTCCAGAGTAACTTGAGAGAGCTAGTGGCAGGGAAGCCTGCATTCAGGTCTGGGCAGGATGAAGCCATGCCCTTAGACCCTGAGCCTCTCAGAAGGTCCTTTCATAGACTCCCCGTCCTCATGGTGGTGGTGGTTCTGGCTCTTTGGCTGTGGCTTCCTCTTGGTCGGGGCATTTGCCATTTGGATGAAACTGAAGGGAATCCTTCCTTGTCTTCTGGCCAGTTTGCTGGTCTTGTTGAATTCATGACCCTCCTGCCTCAGCCTCCTGAGTACACGATTACAGTCGTGTGATTAATAAAAAAGTTGGCTCAAAAGTTTTAGATACGATCTTGCCCCTCTCCCTCCCCCTCCGTTCTCCCCTCCTCCTTTTCCCTCCCCTCCTCTAACTTCTCCTCTCTTCCTCCTCTCCTTTCTTTCCTTGGCAGTCTATCCCGGGCAGTCCTGAACTCCCAAATCCTCCTGTTCCTGCCTCTTAAGTGCCAGAATTACAGCTGTACCCCAACGTGCTGGGCTTCGTCTATAAAACCTTTAAATGCTCTAAGTCCCTGGGATCTGCTTTACCATCCACCTACTTTTGGGAAGTAGTAGCAACTTTGGTTTTCAAAGAGTCTGTCCCCACGGTAAGCCTCATGAAAACATTAACTTTCTCTAAAGCCGGATGCAAGCAGCTTCTCCAGCAGGGTTCTCGACTGTCCTGCCAAGGTGGCAACAAGTCACCCACGTCGAGTGGGAGGTGTCAGCGCTAGAAGCATCCTGAGCTTCAAGGCTGGGATCCAGGTGTTAACTGCTCTCAGCAAGACCTCCAGGGCTCAGGCAGGCAGGCCTTCTCAGTAGTTTTGGCTGAAATGGCTTGAAGGGATCATTTCTGCCCAGATAGGGGGCCTCCAGTAAGTCATTCTTGTGGCCTTAATTCCTTATGTTTAAAGCTTTGTTTATTTTTATTTTATCTGTATGGGTGTTTTTCCAGAAAGTCTGTCTGTGTACTTGCATGCCTGGTGCCCAAGGCCATCAGAAGAGGACCTCAGAGCTCCTGGAACTGGAGTTACAGATGGCTGTGAGCTGCTGTGTGGGTGCTGGGAACGGAACTCTGGTCCTCTGGAAGAACAGCCAATGCTCTTCACTGCTGAGACATCTCCCCAGCCTTCATCTCCTTATTTTTATTAATTATTATTATTATAATAATTTTTTGAAACAAAGTCTAGCCATCTTGGAACTCACTGTATAGACCAGGTTGGCCTTGAACTCACAAAGATCTACCTACCTGTGCCTCCCTCCCAAGTGCTGGGATTAAAGATGTGCACTACCACGCTTGGAACATCTCCTTATTTTTAACACTGAGGTTTAACTTGGAACTAGATCCCTGTCATTAATACTTCCTGTCTTAGTTAAGGTTACTATCCCTGTGAGGAGTCACCATGACCACGACAAGTCTTATAAAATAAAGTATTTAATTGGGGCTTGCATACAGTTTCAGAGGGTTAGTCCATTGTCATCATGGCTGGAGCATGGTGGCATGCGGGCAGACATGGTGCTGAAGAAGTAGCTGAGAGTTCTACATCCTGACCCTTAAATGGAGAGAGAGATAAAAAGAGAGAGTGGGAGAGGGAGACAGACACTGGGCCTGGCTTGAGCTATAAAAGACCACAACCCAATCCCAGCAACACACCTCCTCCAACAAGGTCACACCTAATCTTTCTAATCCATCCAGATGGTTCCAATCTGGGGATTATTTCAACATATGAATGTATAGGACCATTCTTGTTCCAACCACCACACTTACCCTGAAATAACCTGTGTGTATGTATAACATGTATGTATACAGTATTGTGTGTGTGTGTGTGTTACATACTATACACACACAATTTTTTGACAGGATCTTACTATATAGCCCAGGCTGTCTTCAAACTTGCAATCCTCCTGCCTCAGTCTCCCAAGTGCCAGGTTCATAGATGTGTACCTCCATAACTTGCTTTATTTTAATAGGGAAATATTTGGCGGACTGATCTTGGAGTGAGAGAAGATTGCCAAAGGCTACAAGAATCTAAAAGAGAGATAGATGAGGTCTTGCCTCACTTCCAGAAGGAACCAACCCTTTTCAGTCTGGGTCTTGGGTTTCTATTCTTCAATTAGTGAGACCATAAATTTTTATTAAAATATCAGTATTAAGGGGATACATATGTGACTCAGTGGTTAAAAGTGTGTGCTGTTCTTAGGGCCTGAGTTCAGTTCTCAGCATCCACTATAGGCAGCTAACAACCACATATAACTCCAATTTTGGGAGATTCAACACCACCTTCTGTCCTCCCAGGGCACGGCACCCATGTGCACAAACACACATTCGCACACCCACACATATGCACACATGTACAGATAACTAAAATTAAAATAAAAAATCTAAAGAAAGTTTGTTAGCTGTTTCTTATCATTTCTGTGATAAAATATATAGAAGCAACTTATGAGATGAGAAGTTCTGTTGGCTCACAGTTTCTCTGCAGGGAAGGCATTGTAGGGGGAGTGACTTGGAGTGGTGGCAGAAGCATGAGGCAGCTGGTCCCATCACTGTGGCTGTCCAGGAAGCATAGAGACCTGGACCAGAAGTAGAAGCAATTATAGCCTCCACATTCTGCCCCCAGGGATCCACCCTGACAGCTGTGTGTCATGTCTCACAGTTTCCACGACCTCCCAAAGCAGCACCAACAACTGGGGAGCAAGGGTCCAAATGCCTGTCGGAGATGCTTGCGACTTTAAACCATTACAGTGCCCGCTTGGGTAGGTCCATCTTGGTTGTCAACTTGACTGGATCAGAGTCAACTGTAAGACAAGTCAGTAGGCACATCTGTGTAGGGTTTTCTTGTTCAGGTTATTTGAAGTAAGAAGATTCATTCTAAAGGTGTTACCTTCTAGTGTCAACCCAGATAAAAGGAGGTGGCAGAAGGCGTAGGAGGCTTTGCTTTTGCCTGCTAGCCTTATGCACTTACCAGCAAGCTCATCTACTCTGTTACTGCTGCTGCTGTTACTGCTACATTTCTTCACTGACATTGGAACCCAGGTTCTTTGGGTTTCCAATGTGGAATGAAGGCCAGTATCTCTCCCAGCATCCTCCAGGCCTTCAGGATTGTGACTGCTGAGGGACATAACCTTGTGGACAGAGCATCTACCATTTCTAAGTTTCATTGTGAGACAGCCAATGTTGCACTCTCTAAACCATATTATGTAAGGCTAGCTAATATGTATACTGTAATCTGTATCCATTCTCTCCATTCTGGTCCTCTAGGGAACCCTAATATACATACTAGGTAACAAATGTTCCCTGGGCCAGGGGAACTCTGAGTCAAACCTATTAATTATGATTTGACCCCCTTCCCAACCTTGATGATAAAGAAGTGTCCTAAAATTATAACCTATTTTTTGGGCAACACTGGTTAGGTCTAGGTGACTTTCTGGCCATGAAGAATTCTTTTTATCAGCAAAGACAAATGTATTACAGACTGGATTAGTTTTGTCTAGGGCTTGTTTTAAAAAATTGTTTCCCGCCCCATCCCCCAGGGGCGTGGTGTGGCAGATGGTCAGATGGCTCAAAGGTTAAGAGCACTGGCTGCTCTTTCAGAGGATCCAAAACCTACATAGCAGACCACAAACGTCTGTAACTCCAGTCCCAAGAATTGGCCCAGGCGATACCTCTCACTGACATACTTGTATGCAATTAACTAATAAAATTAATCTTTTAAAAATCACAAGTAGTCAAAAATGCCTGAACTTTCTTACTGGAAGTTAGTACAGGGTTAAAATTTTTCAAGGAACAATTTTGTAGAGATCTGCAAAGCATTGAAGTAAACAGAGTTAAATTTATTTATGCTTGGGGCAAAATGGTAAACATCCATTTAAGTAAATTACAGTTTGTCTTTGGGAAGATCTTTTGGTGCTTATGCCTTCTGTGTACATACTCTGAGATGCTTATTTTATTCAAAAAGAGCTTTTAAAATACTTTTAAACACTTTATTTATTTATTATTATGTCCATGTGTGTGGGTGTTTTGCCTGCTTTTATGCCTGTGCACTGTGTGCCTGTAGTGCCCAGGGAGGCCAGAAGAGGGCGTCAGACCATCTGGAGCTGGAGTTACTGGCAGTTACAGGTGTGAACTGCCTCACACTGGTCCTGGGAACAGAACTCTAGTCCTTTGCAAGAGCAGGATGTGTTCTTGACCACTGGGCCATTCCGTGATTTGACATCTTTTCCTAGCCTCACATTTTATTAGCATTTATTCTGAAAGTAATCCAACGGCACTGACAGAATTTTCTCTTGTTTTCTAGGCTCAAAATGCAGAGACCAAGGGAGGGCAAAAGGCTTGTCCAAAGACATAAAGAAGACAAATTATGAAAGAAACATATTTTTTTCTCTTTCTCTTCTCATCACTTCACAATGCTCACACATTAAGATTAGCTCGGTTCTCAAGACTGCATCCACGCAGATCAAAGAGACAAAGTCTTTGAACCTAATTGTTGGATACTCCCCTGTGCCGAGTTCTTTGGTATCCAATACTTCACAAAACCACTGTCTTGGTCTTTTTTTTGTTGTTGTTATTGTTTCTCTTGAGAAATACCAGGCCCTAGGTAATTTATGCAGAAAGAAGTTTGCATAGCCATGGTTCTGGAAACCTGGGAGCTCCATCATACAGCGCTAGCATGTGTTAGGCATCTGCTGAGGGCTTGCTTACTGTGTTATAACATGATGGAAGTCAAATGAACGTGTGTCAGAGAGGGTTTCAGTGGCAGGGTGGACTGGAACCCACTGTCACCACAGTTAATGCACTCCAGCAATGACCGTATCAAAGCACTCGCGGTGGCAGAGCCCTTGGGATCAGTCACGTCTTTCGGCCCTGCTTCTCACTACTGTCTCTGCGGTGCCCTGTCTCTCTTCTTTCTCTCCAGAGAGGCAAGACGAGAATTTGATGCAAAGAATTGCTCAGTCTTCTTTAGACTTAGAGTCTGCTGCTGATGACTGCCCAGGCTGAGATGGTGTGTTAGCTTTCCATCACCAGGCAATGCCTGAGCAAAACAGTTTAAAAGAGAAAGAACTGACATCGGCTCGGCTGTAGAAATTCCAATCCACTCTCTTCTGGCTCCATTGCTGTGGGCCTGCGAGGAAGCAGAGCATCATGGCGGAGGAAGGAGGCTCATCCACAGCAACCAGGGAACACAGAAACAGGAGAGGGCGGAGGACATGATACATCCTCCCAACAGGCCCCACTTTCTACCCCACCGCCCATAGTATTATCAAATTATGAGTCTTTCAAGGGGTTAATTCTTTGTCTTGGAGCCCTCAGGGGTTTTTGGCTCTCTGTATTTGGATCTGCCAGTTTGGGGTGATGCACACTTCAGCACATGAACCTTGTAACACCAGATGCTCCTTCCTTCCCTCCCTCCCTCCCTCCATCCCTCTCCTTCCCTTTTCTCTCTCTCTCTGCTCCCTCCCTCCCACCTCTCTTTCTTCCTTTCTCCTTCCCTCTCTCCCTCCTCTCTATAGATGCATTGTGACCTGCTTTGCCTCCCACTGTGCTACCATGCCTACCCTCCATGATAGACTTTATCCCCTTAAAGGAGCCCTTCCTTCATCTGGCTGTTTGCCATGCAGTTGTCATGTCAAGAAGAAAAGTAACAGTCTGTAAATGCAGACTCAGGAAGCAGGAGGCCTACAGGAGAGGGTTGGCACAAGTGTGGGTTGGCTTAGAAAGCCAGAGTTTGGGTCTACGTCCGTGATATTTTCTAGGTAAGAGGCCCTAGACAGACTTTCAACAATGCTGGTGCCTGGTTCCTCAGACTGTGGAAGGGTAGAGATGTCAGTGTTCCCTGAGAAGGTGCCTGTGTGGCGTTTGGCACCGAGATGCCAAACAGATGGCTATTGCCTTATCTGAATCTGAGTCACTATTCTCCATCCACAGGACGGTTCAAGCATCTACCTACTGACTGGTCCCCATTGCTGGAAGAAAGTGCCTTTTGGGCGCCGCGGAAGACCACTGGGTCACGCAGCCCATGGAGGCCATTCACAGCCCTTGGTTAAGGCACACCTGCCAGGTTACGAGATGCTGTCACCCACCAGTGGTGAGCAAGAGTGGTGTCCCTGACAAGCAATGGTGCTGCCTGCTCCCATGAGGCCTGCTCCTACACAGCTGTGCTGTGGTCCTAGGAGCGTGGTACTGCAGGGAGAATTGGTGGTTTCGTGGGGACGCCTCGGTGGCTAAACACACTTAGACCGAGGGAGAAAAATCTCCGGCAAGCAAATAGGCAGCTGCAGGTGAATGCAAGGTCAAAGCTAGCAAGACACAGGCATTTCTAGCTGGAGCCCAGCTCTTTTGGGGCCAAGCTGCTTATCCAGATGTGGCCCAGGGGCCCCAGGCACAGCTCCTCATTGGGGATTAAGTATTTGCACTAGTTCCCCCTCATGGCCCCTTGTGGTGTCTCCTCTGGGACAGGGTGGCACAGAGCTGAGTCATCAAAGAAGGGTTCACTGCAGACATGCCTAGTTTCAGGGGAAAGGAAGAACAAAGCAGGTGTGGAGCACCTCGGAATCTCGGCACTCGGGAGGCTAAAGCAGAAAGGCTGGGAATTAGTCTAGCCTGGGCCAGCCTGTGTGACAGAGCAAGACCTTGTCCCAAAAAAGGCAGTGAGGAGCTGGCTCTGTGGTTAGCTGCACTTGCTGCTCTTTGAAAAGACCACAGTCTGTTTCCCAGCTCCCAGGTGGCAGCTCACAACCCTCTGCAACTCCGGATCCAGGGCATTTCATGCCCTCTTTCAACCTCCATGGGCACCGGGCATTCACGTGGGGCAAATAGATACATTCAGACAAGATATAAAATAATAAACCAATTTTTTAAAGTGTGGGAGGGGGAAGGAGAGAGAGAGAGAGAGAGAGAGAGAGAGAGAGAGAGAGAGAGAGGCAGACAGGCAGACAGAGACATGGAGATTAGGAAATAGGATAAATGTTTCTTGGACTAAAATATATACAAACCTACCATGAGTCACAAAATGAGATGTTGATTTTTCCTTCAAGCCCAAACTCCTAGAAAGACTCATGAGGCATGAATCTGCTTCCACGAGGCAGCTAACTTCATGAAATCACAGAGTGGTATGGTAGTTTCGGGGGTCGGGGGACAAGGAGGAACTGGACAGTTACTAACCTCTCCAAGCTTCAGGCTAACATCCTGACTAAACACTGGAGATCTTCCATGTAGCACCGTCCCGACAGCTGACAGGTAGGGACGTTCCACAAGAGGGTGGCTCTCACGGGAAGCTTCCTTTACCACAATAAAAGGTTACCTATTTTTTAAAATTTATTTTTGAGGCAGGGTATCACATAGCCCAGGCTAACCTCAGACGTGCCGCATGGTCCAGGATGGCCTTGATCTCCCTATTCCCCTGCCTCCCCCTCCCTAGTGCTGAGATTACAGGTGTGTGTCACCACAAATGTTGGAGACTAAGCTTAGTACTTCATACGTGCTAAGCAAGCACCTGAATATCTGAGCTGAATCCCCGGCCCTAAGATAATTTCTTTTAGATCCCCGCGTTGTGACAGTGTGCCCGAAAGATGGCACAGCCATCTGAGGCCAACCTCATCACAGTAAGGAGTCAGTTGTGCCGGAGAATGGATGAGACTTTCCCCATGAACTTGGAGAATAAAAGTGAGGTGGCCTCCCCTCCCATCCAAACACCTTTGTTATTTGAGAGAGATCTGCAATTTTTTTTCCTACTTGGAGTGGGCTGCGTCTTTGTCGGCCAGCACAGTGCACCGCACTCAGCCTGCCTGCTTCCGCTGGCTTGTCTTGCTCACTAATTAGAGAGCTGCCGCCTGATTCACCTTGTTAATTAGAGGGACTTGAACACGGAGGGCCTCCGGGCAGTAAGCGAGAGAGCCTCGCACCAGTGCCCCGAGAACGAGGCAGTCTGTGAACTCATTCTTCTCATCTACCTTCTATTTTTCATTTGAAATGAATAAATCATTGAGATTTTTCCTTGTGGAGTGAGAACGCAAGAATTCACATCTTTGTAAGATGTAAATTACATGTGATCAATAGGAGAGGCTTGCATGTGCGTGTGGTACTTACATGCTTTTTCTAATTCTTGTTGGTGTGTGGAAAATGGCCTGCCATGTGTCTCCTCTCCATGAACCCGTGCCCTTCACCTTCCGAGAGAGGGTGCCAGGTGAGGACCACGGCGGTGGTGTGGAAGCCATTGGAAACTGAGTCAGTGGTTTGCAGTTCACCTGTACATGGGGGGGGAGGGGAGAAGGTGGCACACACCTGTAATCCCAGCACTCGGGAGACAGGTGGATCTCTGTGAGTTCAAGGCCAGCCTGGTCTAAAGAGCGAGTTCCAGGACAACCAGGGCTACATAGACAGACTCTGTCTCAAAAACAACTCCCCCCCCCCCTAAAAAAAAAAGCAAAAAATACTTTTGGGAAGGGATTGCTTGAGGAAGCAAGGCCTCAGCAGAGCGTTTGCCAAACCAGCCCTGCTCTCCAGCTTCCCCGCCAGGGTCCTAACTGCTCGTAAAGAAAACAAAGGTATTAGGTAGTTTCAATCTAGACAGCCCCACATCCAAGTCTCATGATGTAGCGCAGGGTGTCCTTTCATTCATTAGGTAGCCCAGGCTGTCCTTGAATTTGTGATCCTCCTGCCTCAGCCTCTGGAGTGTTAATGCATGTACTACCTCACCTGGGTGAGATCCCCCGACAGACATTCCTTGATTGAAATGGAAGTTTCAGTTACAGCACATAGGTCTCTGTCCTGTGCTCCCATGACCACCATACCACTATCATCCCTGACCCATACACAAGATTTCAAAGGAAAGAAAAGCTAGGATGCTGGCAAATGGCAAGGTGGTAATAACAGCACTTGCTACTTTTCTAGATGACCTAAAGTTGGTTCCTGGTGTCTCAGAACTAACTGCCTATAACTCCAATGCCCTCTATTGGCCTCTTCAGGAACTATACACACACATATGCACATACATACAGACATGTACACATATACAGAAGTTTAAAAAAAATCTTTAAAAAACTCAATTAATAAAAATACTTCTCCTTAGTCTTGATCAGACTAGAAAGTCGATCACAGAAGCGTGCATGCCTGTAAACACGGCGTTTTCTTCCTTTCCCCCACAGGGAAGGCACTGTGAACCTATTTCTTTCAGTGGGTTTTCTGTAGCTGCTCCATCAAAAGGAAACAAAGCAGAGAAGGAATATGGATGCTTCACAGGTGGAAAAGAGGGCGCAAGTGTGGTCTCCCCTTGTTAAAAAGCCAAAGGGTTCCTGATAACCAGAGTAGCTAAATAACCTCACTAACAGGCTTGGGAGGGTGAGTTTCTTAGCACTTACCCAGACTCCCTTGCTGAGATTTTTGACAAAAGGCATATAAGGTTATCTCTTAAGAGTTATCTAAAGAGGTTTTTGTTTGCTTGTTTTGTTTTGTTTGGGGTTTTTTTTGTTTGTTTGTTTTTTTGATTTTCTGAGACAGGGTTTCTCTGTAGCTTTGGAGCCTGTCCTGGAACTAGCTCTTGTAGACCAGGCTGGCTTCACATTCACAAAAATCCACCTACCTCTGCCTCCCGAGTGCTGGGATTAAAGGTGTGTGCCACCACTTCCAGCTTCTAAAGAGATTTAAAGTTATCTCTTTGTGTCTGCATATATACATGCATATATACATGTATACATATATACACATACACACACGCATACACACACACACACACACACACACACACACATATATATATATCCTGGGGAAAAATACTGATGCTGTTTTCGAGAATGTTTTTTGCATCCTTGGGCACATTTGATTTGGTGCCCATGAACTTGCCCTCTATGTATGTTTATTGCTTCCACCACACATTCCTCCCCTGAGGGAGAACACCAAGAGCATCGTTGGCCTTGGGCCAAAGCAGGGAACTGGAGATGCAGTCCCTCATCGGTACACAGTGTGGCCAGTGCTCTGGGGCCATGGTGACAGCACCAGGGCAGGGGCTGAAGTCTCAGGAGAAGGGACATTTATTTGGGTTTGGGGTGGGGGATGGGAGGGGGATGAGTAAAGAAGCTGGGAAGAGGGTGTTTCCATCAGTTTATAGGGAGCTGTGGAAATATGAAGCTCACCTTAGGTTGAGAGTTGTCTAGGGGAGTCTAGAGACTGAGCAAGGGGGAGGCAGATGGCAGCCAAGGTGTAGAGAGCAAGGGTAGGGGTGGGGTGGAGGGGGTTTCCACAGTGCCTGGAGGGCTGACCTGCCAGCCTCGGAAGGTGAGCCGGGGCATGTTTCTCAATATCTTCTACTTAGTGTGCGCCTGCTGTGAGCCTCCAGACTGGAGGGCACTGGCTCCACGGGAGCCCAGGCAGGGCTGCAGAGTGCTTAGGAGGTACAGCCTTTACTTGGGCTCTTTGACACGGTTTTTTCCCTCTGCAAAGCTCCAGCCCTGTGTGCTGGAACCGCGGGATAGAATGAAAGCGGAAGGTGAGACTAGAGGGCAAAAACAGCCGTTTCTGCTACAGTCACACTCGTCTGGATTTCAGGTTTAATTAGTATATGCCTCCTGAGTACTGGTCTTTAGACACATGGTGCCACTCCCAACTTAATGTTGTTTTAATTGGCACATGGTACATAGGATGAGATACCATGTGCTGTTTTGATACGTTCATGCGTTGCATGATGATCAGATCAGGGTCATTAGCAATGTGCACCATTTCAAACACTTGTCATTTGTGGGGGAGCATGTTCAAAATCCTCTCTCAGAGCTAATTTAAAATACACATTAGGGGCTGGCTGGTTAGCTCAGTTGGTTAGAGTTTGGTGCTAGTAAAATACCCATTAGGGCTGGACAGGTGCCTTGGTGATTAAGAACCCAAGTTCAGTTCCCAGCACCTACGTGGTGGCTCACAACCATCTGTACTCTATTCTAGTGGAATCTGATGCCCTCTTCTGGCCTGTGAGGGCGCTGCACCCACACATTGCACAGCCATTCATGCAGCAAATGTTCACACACAAAACAATAAATAAATCATTAAAGAAATGAACACTATGCTCTCGTTAACTATAGTCTCCTACTGTAATGCTCAACGACAGAATACCTTGATCAGGCTCCACATACCTGGCCCAATTAAGATAGAATTGAGCCCTTGCCCTTTGCCAAAGTCACCAAAAATAACCGAGGGCCCCAAGATGAAAAAGGACCTAGCAAGAATCAAGCAGAAGCAATGAGCACTCGAGGAGACATGGACAGTGAGCTGGATAGTCTTATGTCAACTTGGCTAAGGTCATCCGAGACGGGGAACCTCGACTGAGAAAATACCTCCATAAGATCAGGCTGTAGGCATGCCTCTGGGATATTTTCTTAATTAGCCTTGATGGGGAGGGTCCAGACCATTGTGAGAGGCACCATCCCTGGGCTGGTGGCCCTGGATTCTATAAGAAGGTGGGTTGAGCAAGACGTGAAGAGCAAGCTAATAAGCAGCTCCCCTCCATGGCCTCTGCTTCAGCTCCTGCCTCCAGGTTCCTGCCCTGTTTGAGTTCCTGCCCTGACTTCCTTCAGCAATGGACCACAATGTAGACACATCAGCCAAACAAGCCCTTTCCTCCTCAACTTGGTTTTAGTCATTCGTGGTGTTTTACCACGGCAAAAGGAACCGTGACTAAGACAAGGATGCTCAGTAAAGTATAAAAACCACAGCCGCGAGACAGGCGTGTCACCAGGGAGGCGGCTCTGGCGGTGAGCTTTACAGAATGAAGGGGAACTTGGGTTGCAGTGATGGTGATAGGGAAGGTTTTCCAGACAAATGGAGGCCAGTAAGAGCTAGGGGCTAGCTGGGAATGTGCGCTATGCGGCCCTGAGCTGGCTGGGGATGTGAGCTGCATGGCTCGTGGTTGCCAGGACCCATTGAGGGAAGAGCCAGGGCATTGGCAGTAGGGCCCAGAGGACTGGAGACTTCAAGGCTGAGCATAAACAGGAACAGCTCTGAATTCATAAAGGAGGCTGTCCATGCTGCTGTGATTTTCCAAGCTATTCTGCAACAGAACAGCAAAGGTGGGGCTATTTTATCATCGAGGCAAGCATTATGCTGTACTGAAACTAGCCCAGACTGGCAGAAGACTATGAGGTGAGGTGGATCAAGCAGGGCTGGAGTGACAGAGGAGAGGAGTGCCTGGGAGGGTCTACAGATGTGGAAATGGAGGGAGGTGAGTTCCAGATGTGGAAACGGGGTGGGGGGGGAGTAGGGAGAATATCCCTGCTTCTAATTGCGGGTGGCACGGCATCCTCCTTCACGGGAGCTGTGTGGGACTTCCTGCTTCACAGCCTCCAGCTTGAAAGCTGTGGAGATGAGAGAATCCAGCTATATAGTCCCGCCCATCAACCAGGGTGCAGGGTCTTATGAAAATGTCACCCCCGTCAGCACATACTATTTCCAAAGATGGGGAGCTGCCCACAGGCTGCCACATCTCCAGCAACTTTATATGGTGAGTCCTTTCTGCTTTTCTTTATTATTTTAGGTAAAGTCAAACCCCACCCCAGGAGGTTTGAAGATGGGTGCTTTCCAATGCAGGAATCCCAGGGTTGACTCCAGAAAGTGAACCACCTTCCTCTGCTCAAACAACTCAAGTTCTGAGTTTGGTGTGATCATTTCGGGTGACTGTGGCATCCAGCAACTTTGTCCTCCCTCCCCTGGGAAAGACCAAAGGAGGGACAGATGCTAATCAGCCTCCATGAAGGCGGGTCACAACAGTCACTGGGCACTGAAACTCTTGGGGTTAAAGGAGATACTTGTGTTGAGTCTTACTCCCTCTGGGTTCCTTCAGCCATCATGTATCACACTTACCAGGTGCTCACTGGGCACCAACACAGCTCCTCACGGCCCTAGTACATCCAGGAGAGAGAAGTTAAGCCATGAAGTTGGGACATTTTACTAGGTGTCAGTACTTGAGCCAAACCTTGTGTCTTGCTGCGTCTAAAGGTGCCTCTGTGCTACACTTTGCTCCTTTGGCAAGTAATGGGCTTTAGTTACAAGAAAATGAAGTGACTTTAAAAAGTAACTGAAAAGATGAACACATGGAAGAAAGCCACTACAGAACACGTACAAGATGGAAGCAATAATAAAATAGCAAAGCAGAGCCAGCTAGATGGCTCAGCTGGAAGAGTGCTTGCCATGTGAGCCAGAGACCCGAGACACACACAGAGTAAATAAATACAATTTAAAACAGCAACCAAAAGTCCATAAGGTTTTCTTTCTATTAAGGGACTGTATCAGACCCCACAATTTCTCTGGGTATTGGAAATCCCAAATAGCTACCCAGGGCCCACAGACAACTTCCTGGAGAGGTGGCTCAATGCTTTACACAGGACCCAAGTTGAGTTTAACATCCAGCACTCTCATTGGGCGGTTCACAGCTGCCTGTTGCTCCAACCCTATTAGGTTCTGACAGCTTTGACCCCTGCGCCAGCACTCATGTGTATACACACACACACACACACACACACACACACACACACACACACTCGCACACACATGCACATTCATGCACACATGCACACACACATGCACACTCTCTCACACACGCGCGCACGCACTCCCACTCACACACACATGCACACTCACACACACGCACACTCACATACATGCACACTCATGCACACACACACGCTCTCACACATGCACACGCATGTTCACATGCACACTCATGCAACACATGCACACTCACGCACACACGCATTCACACTTACACAAAACCACCCCTTTCCTCTATTGTGTTGCTTTACCGGGTATTTTCTCAGTAGTGACATCAGTAACTGAGGAATGAGTGACCTGTAAAGTGAAAGCCATTGGCGCCGGTCCTGATCTCAGCTCAAGTCTCCAAACACCTACGCAATAAATACTAGGCTTAGAAACCAGTTTGTTTTAATACCTAATACCTTAATTTCTGGAGTTAGTTTAGAGTAGTTTCTTTAAAAAAAAAAGATTTATTTTTATCCCAAATTATGAACCACTTGGAAGGCTGAAGCAGGAGGAATGCAAGTTTGAGGCTATACCTTGAAAAGAAAATGTTTGATAAGTTTTAAATTATTTATTTTTAGTGGTGTATGTGTGTGTGCACGCACACACGTGTGTGTGTGGGTGTGTGTGTGTGTGTGTGTGTGTGTGATTTTATGTGCCTGAGTGTATGTTCATCACATGCCTGTAGGTGCCCTAAAAGGTCAGAAGAGGGCATCAGCTGCCCCGGAACTGGAGTTACAGACTGCTGTGGGCAGCTGTGTGGCAGGGCTTGCATCCTCTAAGGGGCAGCTTGGTTGGCACAAAGCATGGGAAGCCTTCAGAAGCCACTGACACAGTGACAATTAGAGAGGACAATTTATCGGAGGAGGACATGGAGCAGAAGTGGAAGTATAAGAGGATGTCTCTCTCTCTCTCTCCCCCTCTCAGATTTATTTGTTATTTATTTATTTTTATTTTTGTGTGTATGGGTATTTTGTCTGAATGCACCATGTGTGTGCCTGGTGCCCAGGGAGGCCAGAAGAGGGCTTAGGATTCCTTGGAAATGGAGTTACATATGGTTGTGAGCTGCCATGTGGGTGCTGGGAACGTACCCTGGGTCCTCTGGAAGAGCATTACATACTCTTAACTGCTGAGCCATTGCTCCACAACCAACTTGGTGTGTGTGTGTGTGTGTGTGTGTGTCTGTGTGTCTGTGTGTGTAAGTGTCTGCATATATGTGTGTGCGTGTGTTTGTGTATGTGTCTGTGTATATGTGTGCATCTGTGTGTATATATGTGTGTGTGTTTGTGTAAGTGTCTGCATATATGTGTGTGCGTGTGTTTGTGTATGTGTCTGTGTATATGTGTGCATCTGTGTGTATATATGTGTGTGTGTTTAAGACAGCTCTGAAAAGCCAAGTATAGCTACACTCGCACGAAGAAGGACGCTTAAAAGAAATCCCACACTAGCTCAGAACTGAGAATAATAGAGGGCTATTTATTTAGGGGCAAACTCACAAGTCACAATCTTCTGCTGGAAGAGAGAACAGCAACTGAATCCTGCAGCCGAAAAAAGACCAGATGTGTGCTTTACATCAGCATAAGTAGTATGAGAGGCCACGCCCAAGTGGGAGGATAGCTTCCAGGCTCCTGGCAGTAGGAATTCCAACAGCACTTAGGAAGCTGACTCTGCTCCTCAGCTGACCTACATTGTAAGGTCTGTCTTTAAAAACACAGTTGCTAGTCAGTCAACTAATACTACAAACACCTGATCAGAAACGGACTTCGAGCATGCAGCCGCTCTCGGGACACAGCAAGTGTCTGTCTCCGGAAAATAAGCGTTAAAAAATAAAACAGCTTTCAGTGTTATAAGGAAGCTAATAGAAAGAACTTTCTGGAGAAATAAGTGAGGATGATGTCATAGAGAGCGACAGGACTGGCTGGAAAGGGCCTTGAGGTAACATTTGCAGTGATTTGTAATGATGTTTGAAAAAAAAAGGACCCAACTGAGACGAAACAGGGGGCAGTGTATCTGTGCAAAGGCCCCGAGGTAGGTGTTCAGAGCGGAGGGAGGAAGCTGCATGCCTGAAGCAACCAGAGAAATGGGTTGGGTGATCATGTCAGAGGGCTGCTGGGTCATATCATGGAGGACGCTGTGTAAGTCACAGAGAGGGTGTCAAGGTGAGTCCAGTTGCCACATGATGACAACGATGTTTTCAAAGGTCGCCGTGGCTTTTGTATGTAAGTAGACTCCAAGAAACGGGGTAAAGCCTAGCAAAGATGCTCTCTGGTTGCTGCTGGGGATGGACGGACAGACGGAAGCAAGGACAAGCATCACAAGGGCAGGGATGGTCAGGATAAGCAGTGATAACCACTGTGTGGCCAAATGTCATGCCAAGGGCTGGCAGTCGAGTTCCTAATGCTGCTGCACCCCAGCGGTGATGTAATGTATTGTATTAAATAGACTAGAAACTTGATAATTACCTAGCATCCATTCACAGGTGATGTGTTCTATCCGGTGTGCAGTTAGCAGATATTCCATGCATGTTGTAGGACTCTACCGATTAATTAGCTGTTTTGATTGGGCCGTGGAAACATACTTCTAATCGTGGTAGGTTTATTCGCAAATCATCTCATTACTTTAACCGAGATTTTGGTGTGCATGGGGTGTATGTGCGCACATATGCGTGTGCACAAAGCACGTGTGCATACTTCCCAAGCATGTGTAAGAGTGTTTTCTCAGTCCTCACCAGGTCCCTCTAGAGGGCTGGTTTGGAGGGAGACTGTAAAGTGGCTTCTTCTGCTGGTTACAATGGGCAGGCACAGAATCATGGTGACCTCAGGTAAAGGTGGCTGTCACATGGACCAGGCTTGTAGCCTGATCCTCTCTGTGCAGAGGATGCTAACCAGGTCCTCCTGCACACTCCCCAGGTGTGTGTCAAGAAAAATGATGCCCTGGGTTGTAGACTGAGGTGCTCACACTGTCAAAATTTAGAAGAAACCCAACCCAGTGTGGATGATACCAGGTGACTCTCATGGAATATTATGCAGCAACCACGATGGCTTTATTGGTTTGTTGTTTTGTTGCTGAGAAACAGTCTTACTATGCAGCACAAGATAAACTTGAACTTGAAATCCTCCTGCCTCAGCTTCCCAAGTGCGGGGATTATAGGCACGTGCTGTCACGGACAGGCGTTTTTCTCAGCATTTTATGTAGTTTCTAAAGCTATAAGGAAATGGTCACAAAATAACACTAAGTAACTACAACAAAGATTCAAGTATAATATTATTTAAAGCCACGTGAAGAAAATGTGTGTGCTGAGGGGACCCTCTCTGCCTTCACACCCTTTGGTTCTTTCAAAATGTCCTAGAGTTTCTCAGCTATCTGCCTCTTGTAGCCTTGCAGTGATGGCTTACGCCAGGGATCCTGAGTCCACCGTCACACAGACGCTCAGGAATACTAATTTAGATTACCAAATAATCATTTGGCTTACCAAGTATTACCTTATCTTTTACATTTATAATATCTACGTGTGTGTGTGCGTGTGTGCACAAGTGTGTGTGCACGCGTGCGTGTATGTGCAGGTCAAAGGACAGTTTGCAGGAGTCAGTTCTCTCCCTCCACTATGTGGTCATGGAAATTTGAACTAATGGCACTAGGTTTGGCAGCAAGTGCCCCTACCCACTGAGACATCTTGCCAGCCTTCTATTTTTATTCAAACAAGTGTAATATAAAATTTACCACTTTAACTATTTTGACACATGTTCTCCCTGGGTAGCCCAGGCTGATCTCAAACTTGAGACCCTCTTGTCTCAGCTTCCCCAGTGCAGGGATGTCAGGGTACACCACCACCCCAGGCTTCCGTGTTTACAAACTCCCCGAACTCAGGACTGGCGGGGTCATTTCTGTCAACAGCCAGGAGCTCACAAAGTCTGCTTGTGTCTGATTCTGAGTCACCACTCACTGCAAGCACAGGGGCAGGCGGAGCGTAAAGACAGCAGTGAGTGGCCCGCGGTCAGGGAACGAGGGAGCGAGGGAGCGACTGTCTGGCCTCGGAACACTGGTTATTTATCCCTGCTGCTGGAATGCTCGTCTCCCACACTCAACCCAGGAGTAAGCAGTGCACCCGAAAAGCTTCCTGAAGCTAGCAGGGCTTGGGGGAAGGCTGTGGTGGCTTGCATAAGACATGTCCACATTATACCCATGTATTAGAACACTTGGTCCCCCGAGGGAGGCACTGTTTGGGGAGGTTATGGAACCTTTAGGAGGTATAGCCTTGCTGGAGGAAGTGCGTCACTGGGGTGGGCTTTGAGGCTCTCCAGCCTCACCTCACTTCCTGCCTGAGCTCTCTCTGCTTCCTGTGTGGGGATGGAATGTGATCGACCAGCTTCCTTCTGCTGCTGCTTGTGACCGTGTCTTCCCCACCATTCTGAACACTATCCTTCAAGAACAGTAGGCCAAAGTACACTTTCTTCCTCAAGATGCTGTTGGTCATGGTTGCATCACAGCAACAGAGAGATCAGTCCTCTAGGCGCAGAATCATTTGAGGGCAGAATTGAGCCCTGTGGTGGTCAATTTGATTATCACATTAATGGGACAGGATTGCATAGGGACAAGCATCTTGGTGTGCTTATGAGGGGTTATCTAGGTTGAGGTGAGGAGACTTGCCACTGTGGGGGGCACCATCCCATAGGCTAGGGTCCTGGACGGCGTAAAAGGAGAGAGAGCCAATCAAGTGCCAATGCCCGTCTCTCTCCAGCTCCTGATGTAGTATGTGGGCAGAAGCCTCACACTGCCCCACCATGCCTTCCCTGTCATGATGAACTCCCCTCAAACTGCAGTCAAACAAACCCTTCCTCCCTCAGGCTGCTTTGGTCCCGTGTTTTGTCTGATCACGTCTCTTTAAACCTTGCCGTCAGCTCACAGGTAGGTTTTCTTCTTTGGCATCCTCATCTTGCTGGGTTAGCCTCCCCTAGTCCGAAACCCACCTCCTATGTCCTGGCACTGCTGGTACAGCTGCGTCTCAGCAAGACTCTCAGAGGAAGCCACCCCAAAACTCTTCTTGCGCCGGGGCTTCTGGAGTCCACCCATGCCTAAAATTTGCTTTCCCCGGGCACCCCATTGAGTGTGAGGCCTTGAATCCTCAGATTTCGTTTTTCTCAAGTTGGCCCCTCCTGGGAACGCATTGAACAGACACCTGACCATTGTGATAACCCTGATGGGCGGCAAGGGAGGCAAATTAGCTGGAAGATGATTGATTTTCTTTTTTACTGCAGCTTTATCTTCAACCTTTCCCAGCAACGCGCTACGCCAGGGCAATCACTTCTTCTCCCAGGTATCTGCCGGTATTGAGACTGCACATCTATTTACGGCTGCCTGGAAGCCCCATAATTACAATATGGTCCAAGTGCCCATTTTCCTTCCCTGACTACAAATAGGGATCAATCGAATTTTAAACGATTTCTGCGGGGCCTGCTCCCGATCGTGACCTTTGTAAATGATTACAGCTCACCACGCGGCTATCTGCCCAGAGAAGGCGAGCGGGCAGAGCTTCCTAACTGGCATTTGATCTGGATGTGAGCCAAAGACATTCCAGGTAAAAACAGACGATGAGCAGGGGGTGGAGAGAGAGCTTGTGGGTTTTCTCTCAGGCTTATCGACGCTGCCCGTGCATCCCAGCAGCCTGTTTTCTGCGTCTCTTTCCTGGGTTCTGTGGGTTTTTTTTTCTCCCTACATCACAGAACAACACGCGGTTCAGCTGGGCTGGTCCCTGGGCGAAAGGGAGGATGAATTCAGAATGCCCCTGGAAGCTGTATCGCTGCGTGGAAAAACTTGTTTGGCAGAGAGAAGTTTGATGGTTTTAGTTTGGCATCCCAAATGGTAGTGAAGGAAGCCAAGCCCACCTGAAGGGTAAACATCTTTCTGGAAAAAACCTGAGGCCGGGACTCGGTTTCAACTCCAATTTAACTGTTCAAGATGTTCCCAGAGCTAGCTCTTTAATTTGGGGTGGTATGTTGGAAAACTTCGTGGACCACTTTGCTTTTTGAGCTGCATCAAAGAACTCCCCTGAGCTCAGGTCTCTTCATTTCAGAGGTGAACAGTGGCAAATTCTGTCCCCCCCGCCTCCTCAGATCCCAAGGGCTGGTGGCGGTGGCACACTCCTTTAAACCCAGAATCAGGGAGGCAGAGGTAGGAGGGTCTCTGTGAGTTTGAGGCGAGCCTGCTCTACATAATAAATTCCAGGTCAGCCAGGACTAAAGAAAAAGTCACTGTTTCAATAGTAACATCTCCTGCCCCTGTTTAATGGCAATGAAGGGTCAAGGGAAGATGGACGAGAACAGAGCAGGATGGGCGTCCTGGGCCCCAGTGCTGACCACATGTATTAATTTCTTCTGCATCACTGTATCCAAATACCTCACTGAAACAATAGAAGGCAGAAATGTTTGTATTTTCCATGGTTTCAAAGAATTTCAGTCCATCATGGTGAGCAGGGCATGGCAGAGTTTACAACAGTGGGAGCCTTCAGTCACGTTGTTCACATCATGGTGGATGGATCAGGAAGTAGAAAGAGAGGCGAGCCTGGGGGCCAGGATTTAACCTTCAAAGCCCCACCTCTTGGGCTGGCGAGCTGGGTCAACCCGGTAAGGCACTTGCCACCATGCCTGGTGACCCGAGTGTGATCTCTAAGAACCACGTGAGAGGTGGAGAAAACCAGTTTCCACAGGTTGTCCTCTGACCTCCACACAGGCACCGTGGTGTGTGTCTGCATCGCCTCAAAATAAACAAAGAGACGTCATTTTAAAAGAACAATTAAAATAAAAAGACCTTATCCCTAGTGACCTATGACCTCCAGCCAGGCTCCGCCCTCTAGGTGTCTCTCATTCTCCCAAATAGCGCCACTGTCTGGGAATAAGCACTCAAGCGGAAGCTGGTGCGAGGACATTTCAATTCAAACCCGGCCTGGTTTCTGTTTCTTTTCCTGCTTGGAATGTGCTTGCCATCTTTAGGCGTGGACAGTGAGTAGAGTCGGTCACCTCTATTCATCTTAGTCAGCCTTTTCTCTCATTTGTCCTGACGGAGGGCCTGCGACAGCCATACTTTTGGTTTTGAATGAGTGAGCTTATTAAGCATCTGGCAAGTCAAAGTGAAAAAATAACTAGCAAATATCAGATAGATAGATGATAGACAGACAGACAGACAGGCAAATGACAGGCAAGCAAAGTGAAAGAACAATTAGCAAATATCAGATAGGTGGATGATAGACAGGCAGACAAACAGATAGATAAACAGACATTACAAAATCAGGTGCCCACAACATCCAGTAGAAATTATTGGGGAAACTGAGGTAGTTGGCTGAAGTTCTTTTTTTTTCTGTTTTTTTGCTTTGTTTTGTTTTTATTTCATGTGCGTTGGTGTTTTTGTCTGTATGAGGGTATCAGATCCGGAGTTCCAGACAGTTGTGACCTGCCATGTGGGTGCTGGGAATTGAACCTGGGTCCTCTGGGACAGCAGTCAGTGCTCTTACCACTGAGCCATCTCTCCAGCCCCCTTGGCTGAAGTTCTTAATGGAGCTTTTTCTCCACGGCTGGACTTCCAGCTTCTCTTTCTCAGTGAAGCCAATTTTAAATCACAGGTTTAAACAAAAAAACAATAAAGACTAGTAACAATAAATAATAGTAACGTCTATTGGGAATAGTTTACCTTCTAGAAGCTAGAACCTGTCTCAGGAAAAAAAAAAAGTGGAGCCAGGTATGATGGCGCATACCTTTAAACCCAACATTCCGGAGACAGAGGCAGTGGATCTCTGAGAGTTTCAGATCAGCCTGGTCTACAGAATGAGTTCTGGGCCATCCAGGGGGGCATAATGAGACTCTGTTTCCAACAAACAAGCAAACACATCATACATACATACATACATACATACACACACATACATACATACACACATACATACATACATGCGTGCATACATGGATGGATAATGAGGTGGCACGTGGCAGAGGAAGACACGTGACGCCAGCCTCTGGCCTCCATATGTACACCTCCAGCAAACACACTTTCGATGTGCTGCCCACAGTCTTTGGAAGGCTTGTTCACATGGCTGTCTCTCTGCAGTGTCCCTGCTGGTGGGACTCTCAGAAAAGCATCCAGATGAGGTGAAGGGAGAGGACAGGTTACTGCCAGTCCCTGCCCCTGGAAGGCTGAGCGTAAGCTCATCTGAGCTCAAAGGGGCTGTTGCTAAAATTCCTTTGCGGTGGATGGGGGTGGGGAGGCGACGATATAACAATACCCACTACTCCTCCTTCGGCCCCAATGACAACTGGGGCCATCAAAATTCACCCTGAGCAACCAGTGCATTGACAGGGCTTCCTTGTAGTGCTATGGGTAAGGGGTTACAGCAAGGAGCGTGGGAGGCCTTCAAGAAGTTGTGCTGGAAGATCTGTGTCCACATGGACGACAACTATGACCACAAAGACTCCCTCCTCCCTCGCCTGCTTCTTCCTAGAGGAAAGGCCACCAGTCACCAAGCCCAGTTGTGGTGATCTCTAGAGTGGATGCAGCCGAATTCATGAAGGCAGTGGCAGTTTAGCTTGGAAGAGTAGAATGGGATTAGGGAGGTGAGCCTGGGCCTAGATGCTCAATGTCTTCTATGTTCCAGGCTTAACCATCAGCTCCAGGTTGGTGGTAAAAAGGCTGTGGGACCCAAGCTCTGTGTTCCCTTTGTCACCTCCCTTTATTTCCTGAATGAGTCCATCTCGTAGGTTGGGGACAACAGGACTTGAGCCTTTCTAGTTGATCCCATTGGGGGTGTGTGTAGGTGAGAGGTCGCTATCAGTTGTCTTCCTTGACCGTTCTGCATCTTATTTTTTGAGACAGGGTCTCTCACTGAAAGTAGAGCTCATTGAATCAGCTGAGGCGGGCTGGCCAGTGACCTCCAGGGACCCTTCAGTCTCTGTCCTCCCGCATGCTGGGGTTACCAACGCACGCCAATGTTTTAATGTGATCCAAACTCAGGTCCTCAGGTTTGCAGGGCAGGTACTTACCAAGTGAACTGTCTTGCTATCCCTTCCCCACCCCCACTCTCATCCAGTTTTAATGGAGGAATGCTGGCAGGCTCCAGCCTTTCAACCACAGCCTCTTTCAATTATGCTATACCCAAGGATTACAGTGTGAAGCAGCCAGCTTAATCCCCAAATATCTTGTCAATCTGGAAGCATGAGATATATTTTGTGTGTTCTCAGGATGGGCTCCTTAATGCTCCCCTGGGTGCAGCAGCTGATCTGAGCCTGGAGCCAGCATCGGAAAGTACCATCCCGGAGCCCCATGACATCGCCAGACATTCCACACTCGCCACATCTGGGGCTGCGAGTCGTTCCGACTGGTGAAGGCGCCCGAATGCCTTTGTTTGTGATTACCTTTGTGTTCACGCCCCGAAGAACAGCGGTTTTGCCGATTGCAGTGTTTACATGTGTACATGCAAGTGTTTTCCAAGATGCTTACATTAGTGCCGTATTTTGCAGCTGATGCAGAACAGCAGGACTGAGGTGAGAATCTGTAATGCAAAATCTACTGCTCCTGGGGAGAGAGGAAACACACTGAGTGCAGGAGGAGAGCATGCTTCTTACAGTTCACCTCTGCCTCAGCGCCTAGAGCGTTAGTGGTTACTCTGAGTAGAACCATGGTCTGTGTTCACAGTTGCTCAGTCACCAGGGAGGCTCTGAGGCATTCCTCCAAAGGACTCCTCTGCAGAGTCCTGCTAATCCTATTGATATACATACATACACATACAGGCACATGCACACACATGTTGCACACATATATGTATATATATACTCATATTCATATACAGATATAAATACATACGTATACTCATGTATATATACATTTATGTACACACATGCATTCACATATCTATGTACACATACATAAATATCCACACATGCATACACATACTCATACATATATACACACAAACACATACATATGCACATATGCACACATATAAGTATATACATATAAAAATA
Source organism: Myodes glareolus (assembly GCF_982192425.1). Lineage (NCBI taxonomy): Eukaryota > Metazoa > Chordata > Mammalia > Rodentia > Cricetidae > Myodes > Myodes glareolus. Next base: position 54,093,177 of record NC_142026.1, on the reverse strand, counting down.
TATGCACATAGACAGATACCAGCAGAGCCTGATAATCCCAGCTACTTGGGAGTTGAGATAGAGAGGTCACAATTTCCAAGTAAGTTTTGGCAATAAAGAGCTCAAGGCCAGTCTGGGCAACTTCTCAAGACTCTGTCTCAAAATAAAAACTTAAAAAGGAAATAAGACGGTTGGGAATGTTGCTCAGTGGTCGAGTGCTTGCCTTGTATACGCAAGACTATACGCGGGTCTGGTCTCCTATGCCCCAAAAGCAAAACAGAGTGGAAACCACAAGGTCCTGGAGGCCAGAAAAGAGGGTCTCTTCACGGACAGAGAGCAATACCACCGCTGGGAAACAGTGTCTGCCATGAGCAAAGACTTACCCCAGCCTTAACCTTCTCTGGAGTATTTAGTCGGGAATCCAGGTCTGTAAATGAAGGCTGATGAAGGCCGGCTCCTTTTCTAAATCCATTCAGTAAGAAAAAGGCAGTTTTGCAGGCATCCCGAGGTCCCAGAATAGTCCACTTCTTCCATAAAGTAGTAGTTGATCTCTAGTCCAGGCCAGGATCCAAGGGACAGATGCACTTTTCCCACCTCTGCAGCCACCTGGTACACATGACATCCACACAAACACACGCAAAGAGAAGCAGGTCTTCTCTAAGATGGTGTCTCAAGTACTGTTCATTTTTTTTTTATATTTATCTATGTGTGTGGATATCCTGTCTGCATGTATGTCTATGTACCAAGTGCATCTCTGGTGCCCGAGGAGGCCAGAAACATGGCAGCAGAGTTCCTGGAAATGGAGTCTTTAGACAATTATGAGCCACAATGTGGGTGCAGAGAATAGAACCCTGGTCCTCTGGAAAAGCAGCCAGGGCTCTTAACTGCTGGGAGGTCTCTCTGGCCCCTTAGGTTCTTTTTCAAACTGCTTTCTCCTGGGCTAGAACAGACTTTCATCTCTGGTTCCGGCCCCAGGCTCTCTCTCTCTGTGTTACCCCTCCCCACCCACTCCCTTCTTTCCCAAAGTCTTTTGCAGCCTGCCCTCTGGTGGGCTTAGAGGCTCCTCAAGCCCTGCCGGCCGTTGCTCTACTTGGAAAGGGTTTCCTGCCCACTTTTGTGGCTGGCTTCTCCTGGTCATTCAGCCCACAGCTCAGAGCACCTGGTGAGACACTCCTGCCCTTGTTCCTAGACTCTATGCCACCTGTCACCTCCTGTCATTCCCCACACCGTTGACACTTAGTATGTTCTTTGTTGTGCCCAGAATGATGTCTGAAATGACCTTATTTGTTTGTCCATTGTCTCCTGGGACAGATCCATGTCCTGGACTGACTTATTCACCCTGACCTCTGACACTGACCCCATGCCTGCCACTTGGAAGACAGTCTACAAATGGTGTTTAAGTGACAACCGTAAGATGGGCATTTAGCCTGTGCAACCCTTGGCCTGGGAGACAGCCCCATCACTTGAGCGTGCTCCGTGGAAAATGGGCTAGGATTGGAGGACTCACACCTCCTAGGCACTGAGAAAGTCTGTCTCCTGCCACCAGATAGGTGTTTCAGGGGTAGATTGCATCTCAGGTGCACTCTGGAGACCCGGCCCTGGTTTACAGGTACTCACTCACCACCCTGCTGTTGACTACGAAGGGACCCTTGCTCGGTGATGGACCTCCCAGGGCTTTGTCGCCCACCACTGCTCCTGTCTCTGAGGTCTTGCTTCCTTCCCCTTTCTGACTTGGCCTCTGTAGATGGGAGCTCTCATTCCACTTAAGTGACTGAGGAACTCTAGGGACATGGAGCGTTTGCTGAGTCGAAGTGGCCCAGGGACCCTCTCTTGTCACTCTGGTCTCAGCTGCTCTTCCTGACTGTGCACCACAGGCTTTCAGAGGCTGTGGTGTCGCGAAGACTAGACATTTCCTCAAGTTCAAGGCTTCCTCTACAGCCAGTGCATCGTCAGCTGGGCTCATAGGACTGGCAACAGTGGGATCACAGTGCTGGCCTGGCTCCCGTGATGCAGACAGACACAATAACTCCCTTTTGCCCAACACTGCGTCTCTGTCTTGTCGGATACCAGGACCACAGAGGTGTCAGCTTCTCACTTCATCCAGAGGGAACCAACTTGCCTCCTCTGCAAACATACACACCTGTGTGTCACTATACCTGTATATATCTTTATCTATCTCTGTGTGTGTGTGTGTGTGTGTGTGTGTGTGTGTGTGTGTGTGTGTAACAGGGCTTTCTTTAGACTGCCAGCTCCCGAATAACAAATAATGACACGGAGACTTTTTACTAATTATGAAAGCTTGGCCATAGCCTAGGCTTATTCCAAACTAGCTCTTAAGACTTAAATTAACTTATTTATATTAAGCTATGTTCTGCTGTGTGACTCATTACCTCTCCTCTGTACTGTATGTCTAACTTCTTCTGCGTCTAGATGGTGAATCCCCTGCCTCTCAGATTCTTTCCTGAGTTCCCCTCTCTCCCTGGAAGTCCCACCTATCCTCTCCTGCCTAGCTATTGGCCAGTCAGCTCCTAATTGAACCAGTCAGAAGGTGCCTTAGACAAGGAGGTAAAACAGAGACATCTTCACACTGTGCGATCAAATATCCCACAATATACCTATATTCCCACACTCGTGCATCCCAGATATCTAGCATCTGCTTGCCTGTTTGCCTGTGTGTTTGCTCTTGGATGCACCGACATGCCTGCATGCCTGTACAGCTGCACACCAGATACCTTTTAGCCTAAATACTTGAACGCCTGTAAACTTAGACATTGTCTCAGTTGCTTTTCTATCACTGTGATAAAATACCACGGTCAAGGGATAGGAGTCCATCACCGCCACATTGGGGAAGCGCGGCAGCAGGAAGGCAGGGCTGGAGCAGCAGTGGGGGGCTCACATCTGGAACCTTAAACAGGAAACAAAGAGAACAAACTTAAAATGACATGAGTCTTTAAAGTCTCAAAGCCCATCCCCAGTGACATACTTCCTCCATCAAGGCCACATCTCCTGAGCCACCCCAAACAGTGCCAGCAACTGGGGACCAAGTATTCAATGCCTGAGAATATGGGGGACATATCATTCAAACCATCATACCCACATACACCTGTAAATCTGCTTACACACACACCTATATACCTGCACACTTACACACCTGCATACCTGTAAACATGCATATATATATATATATGTACATACATACATACACACACGCACACACACATATATATGCATGGACACATACACGCCTGCACACACTTCCAAACCTGTACACTTGCACACTTGCCCACAGCTGTGTGCCATCCATGCCTCTCATCCTCAGGCCTAGTGCCTTCTTCTACTGGTCCCCATTGGTCACCACACCCTAATCAGGGATGGCTGGTTTTGCCCCTCCTCCTGGCATCTGGCCTTTCACTCTGTGTCAGACCCTTTGTGCCTTCGACTTCAATTAGCTGAGACCCCCTTCCCCGTTATGACAGCCTAAGAAAGTGGTGTATGACGGCTGGTGTCAGGTGATCCCTGGAGCCTACAGAGGAAGGTTGAGCCAGCATAGTGAGGACATGCCCTTCAAATCATGTTTTAGGAAGCACAGTTTCTAAATTTCCCCACCCATTCAGCTGTGAAAGGGGACTGTGTTCGGCACCCACAAATCTCCGAAGACTCCTTGCCTCCATGCTGCAAGCCATTTCTTTACCTCCAGAGAATACTAAAAGATAAAAATGATGATGGACACAAAGCTCTGGCAGGAGGATTCAGAAGACATGGAAGGGGCAAGCCCCTTCTCACAGACAGGAACTTAGGACAGGTCCCAGTGTCCCGTGTGAGGGTGGAAAGTGACATACGCTAAAGAGTGCTTGCTGCTAATCTAAAGGACTTGAGTTCTCCAGAACTCACAACCATTTCAATATTTCATTTCACAGCCACTGGCAGCTTCGGCTCCAGGAGCTCTGACGCCCTCTTCTGGCTTCTTCAGGCACCTGCACTCACATGTGCCCATACCCACACACAGACCCGCATGCACAAACATAATCTTTAAAACTTGAAGTAAAATTTCAAAACCTCTTAAAACAATAGAGCAAATGTTTTGCTTATCAAAAGTACAAAAAAACCCTGGATGGTTCCCCTAATTAGAGAAAATTTAATGGATGCATATGATATCACCTTCATCCCTCTATTCCACAGTTGCATGACCCTCATCATCATGAGATGTAATCCGTAAATAGACGTCGCTTGTTACCATGGATTTTTGCTCTCAAGGTCCATCTCCCTCTAACCCTTTGCTTTTTCCCAGACTTAGGCAAAGCCGGTCTAACTGAGAAATAAGTGAGTTATTTTTAGTCCTTTAATGGTGTTCATGAACTCGTTCCTTCCTTTGGCCTAAGGCCCAGTGGGACCATCAAAGGGATTTTAATACTAAGGTTGAAAAGGGAGAGGGTCCTTGCTGGCCACTTATCTCTTTGATTGCCCCTTTCCAGCTAGAACCCAGGGCACTCCTAAGAAACAGAAGCCGGGACTCTCATTTATCACCGTGCATTTCATTTCAGACTAAGTATATTTAAAGAGCGCTCTCTGGCTCCTCTCCCTTGTCAGAGAGGAGTGGCTCAAGCCAGAGGCTCTCTACAGACTCCGCCTCTCCCTCAGCCTTCTGCCAGCCATCCAGGCAGGGCTTTCAGCTCCATGCTCCCAAAAGGACAGTGACATTTTCCCTACATTAGTTTGGGGTTGATTTGGTGAAGAACAGGCACAGCTTCCTGCAGGTCAAGGTTCCAGAAAATGTTTCCTAGTGAAGATCCTGGCTGGACAGCATTCCTTGCCTGGTTCCCACCTCTGAGCTAATCATATTTACAGTGAGGGATGCAGACCTGTGACCTATCAGGCCAGCAAGAGGCTGAGTGGGGAAGTGCTTGTCACCAAGTCTGATGACCCGAGTTCGGTCCCTGCTGCCCATGCGCTGGAAGAGAGACTGACCCTTGGAAGTTGTCCTCTGCCCTCTGTGTGTCCCTGGTCCATGCGCTCCCCCTTACACACTAACAAAAAGAACTAATCTCCTTAGGTCCCCATAACTTGAGTAGGAGCATAGATGTCCCTTTCCTTTACTTGTTCCTGTTTTGGGAGGTGGGAGTGCCTCTCAGTTAGTGACAGAAGTGACCCTCACTTCTCCAGGAAGAATATGTCGGTCCCTGCTATTTCACTCATGAGACCAGCTTCCCACAGGGTGGAGAGAAATCAGAAAAAATGAGCAGAAGTAATGTGTGTGGCAGGAAGACATTCTGGGTGCCTTTATTTCTCTGTTTTTCGGTGATTTTTTTATTTCAATTTCTGTGTATGCATCTGTGTTGGTGCATGCCACATGAGTGTATACCCACAGAGACCAGAAGAGTGCATTGGATCATTTCTGCAAACCATGGTTTTAAAAGTCAATTGTCTGTCGACATGGGTGCTTGGGCCAGGGAAAGGCTTTGCATTTATCTGGGGAAGACCTTGCCATTCCATGGGCTTGAGGCACTGATGTCCTTTGTCATGGCCGTGCTCATGTCAGTAATATTCAGGGCTCCATGGCTCCCCACAAATAATAAAAATAGTGGTTGCAATAGTGGGAGTAGTAACCCTGATAGCAGCAGTGGTACCAGCAGGTATAGAGCGGCGTCTGGAGTAATAGTTGCCGCAGCAGTAATAATAATGGTACCCTCACAGGAGTAACAGTAGCAGTTACTGGGGCTGCAGTAGTCATGTGTTAACAGCAGCAGCGGTATAGCTCAGCCCCTGCCCATCACCCAGATACTGAATGCAGAGCAAATGCACCTGTGACAGCGAGTAGGGTGTCCATCATCCTTCCAAATGCAGGCTGCTCCTCTGTAGAGAGAGTGATGGCAGTCACAACCAACTCCCAGCAGTGACGTTGTAAGGGCAAAGTGACTTTCTAGAATGAACAAGACTCCGCTAACGCCCAGAGATGGACATCCATGCCATTGTCATGTCCTGGACATCATGGATGTCACGGAAGGTCTCTGCTTGTAATCTCGCTCCATGAGCTTGTCTGTCTTTTGAGGGTAGGAGCTTGGGAGCTATTTCCTCCCCCTCCCTTGTTATTCCCCTCTTCCTCTTCCTTCTCCCCTCTCTCTCCCCAACCCTTCTCCCTTATCCTTCCTCTCCCAGTCCCTCCCTTCTTTCCCTTCTCCTTCTCTCTCTCCCTTTCTTTGTATTTTTATCTGGCACCTTCTGAAATGATAATGCTTGGTACCAAGTCAACTGGGGGCAGGTGGGAGCTCAGACGGTGACAGTACTGGGGTCTGCCTCACTCCAGAGTTCCTCGAGGCTAACAACAACCAGCCTTGGCTCCATTTGTTTGTTTTAAAGTGCAGAAATGATCAGCAAAGAAGGCCAATGGTGTCAATCAATTCACTGCCATAGCTTTTCATTGTTTCTGCACGTTTTCTGTGTATGCATGCGGCATGCGATTTCATATGTGTGCACAAGTGCGTGCGTGTGTGTGTGTGTGTGTGTGTGTGTGTGTGAAGGCTCAGGGTTGATGTTGGGAATTAGTCTCTCTCTCTCTCTCTCCTCTCTCTCTCTCTCTCTCTCTCTCTCTCTCTCTCTCTCTCTCTCTCTCATTTATTCGTTGAAGCAGGGTCTTTCCAATCAAACCCAGACGTCTCCAGTACAGCTAGCCTGGCTAGCTATCTTGCTGCAGGAACCTCCCGTTTCTTCCTCCCAGGACTGGAATTATCATTGAGCCACCTCATCCACCACCCTGGGTTCTGGGACTCAAATTCTAGTCCACTTGTGTAGCAAGTACTCTGATCACTGAGCCACCCTTCACCCCCTGCTCCCTGCCATGTTTCTAGATCTAAGGTTTATGGGACAAAATGGTCAGAGATGACGCAAAAATGCTAGGGAAAAAAAAAGAGACCAACAACGTTAAGGAGACTATGCCAATCTTAAAGTCCAGATTTGTGGCAGTCAGGGTTCCTGTCACCGAGAGGAGCCGGAGGGATTCATCAGTCATCTTAGCAATGATTAAAACTCCTGGTCCAGGCACCAAGGGTCTCGTTTAGAAAAGAGATCTTGGCAAGGCCAAGATCAGGCTGCTGACACCGTAGGGCCTTCTTGCTATACTATCATGGTGAGAGCTGGGACGGCAATGACTTGAAGAGTAAGAGGATGAGAGGAGCCACCTTGCTCTGTCCCGTAACTAAGTCACTCCCAGCAGAGTGACACTGTTCCGTTCACGATCGCCTCAGCACCCATTCTCAGCGTGCGGCACAACTCTGTCCCGATGAGCAGCAAACTCTTAGGAAACCCCACTTCTCACTTGACTGCATTGGGGTTAAGTTTCCAGCCTGAGGACTTTGGGGGACACACATGAACCACACTGGGAGTAAGACGGCGTAACAATGGGGCCAGCAGCATCATTACCCTGACCAGTGTCCTCAACCTCTACCTGCATCGAAGGATGGAGGGAGGAATAAAAAGAAAGAAGTATGGAAGAAAAATTCTGTTTAGAGCATGTCACAGATGTGCAATATAAATTGGTTCTTCTTTCTTTCTGTCTGTCTGTCTGTCTGTCTGTCTGTCTGTCTGTCTGGTCTTTGTTGTTTTTTGTTGTTGTTTAGGGTTTTTTTTTGTTTTTTTGAGACAGAGTTTCTCTGTGTAGCCCTGGCTGTCCTGAAACATGCTTTGTAGACCAGGTTGACCTCAAACTCACAGAGATCCTCCTGCTTCTTCCTCCTGAGTGCTGGGATTAAGGGCGTGTGCCACCATATCTGGGCTCTTAAACTTTCTTAACACACACACACACACACACACACACACACACACACACACACACTACCTCGGCCACTCAAGAGCTAAGCCTCCAGGTGTATGGTGCCATGCCTGACTTAAAGATACTCTTTTTAAGGATAGTTTAGTTTAGAAGAGGTCCAGGAAAGTTGCAAAGATTATGTAGGGGTTTGAATGAGAGATGTCCCCCATAGGCTCGGGCATGTCAATATGTGGTCACCAGTCCGGGGCACTGTTTGCATAGGATGAGGAAGTGTGGCCTTGTTGAAGGGAGTATTCACTGAGGGTGAGCTTTGAGGTTCCTGAAGCTATGTGCCATTCCGAGCGTGTTCTCTGCTTCCTGTTTGTAGTTTGAGATGTGAGCCCTCGGCTCTCCACTTCCTGCTCCAGTCTCTATGGCTGCTTGCTGCCATGATTCCCCTCTCTGATGGCAATGGACATCAGTGGTATCCCCTAGAACCACTAAGTCCCAAATAGACTCTTCCTTTATAATGGATGGTGGTGCTTTATTACATGGGTGCAGATGGAACAGAGGGTTCCTGTGTATGCCCTGTTAATATTTTACACCAGTAGAGCACATGACTCAAAACCAGCAAACTAGGATTGCTGGGGTGACTCACGAGTTAAAATGATTGTCATAAGAGTTGATGACCTGAGTTTCATCTTCAGAATGCATGTCAATAGCCCGAGTGGTGGTGCATGTCTGTAATCTGAGCACTCCTTTGGTGAGATGAGAGATGGAGACAGGAGACTCTCTGGAAGTTCTTGGGCCAACTAGCCTGAGTACATTGCATGGCTGCAGATACAAGCAAGACCCTGCTCCACAATGGGGAACCAAAAGTCAGTTCCTCAAAACTGTCTTCTCGCCTCTAAACACACATGGCAGTTGTGTGTACATGTGCACACGCAAAAATAAATAAATAATTTGATAAATAAATAGCCAATACTGATAAAGTATTGATTTCCTTACAGACTATATTCTGGTGTTTTTATACATGTGTATGTGCATGTGTGTGAGTGTGTGTGTGTGTGTGTGCGCGTGCACGTGCGCGTGCACACATGCCCTGCACATACTAGGCAAGTGTTTAACTACAAAGTCCTCAATGATGGATTCTAGGCAGGGGCTCTACCACTGAGCCACACCCCAGCCCCTCACTGGGGGATTCTAGGCAAATGCTCTACCACTGAGCCACACCCCAGCCCTTCACTGGGGAATTCTAGGCAGGAGCTCTACCACAGAGTCACACTACAGCCCCTCACTGGGGGATTTTAGGCAGGTGCTCTCTCTACCACTGAGCCACCCCCCCGGCCCCTCACTGGGGGATTCTAGGCAGGGACTCTACCACCGAGTTTTGTCTCTAGCCCCCAGATTTTCTTAAGCTGTTACCTGATTCTTTTTTTCTCTTTCCTAGAATTTCATTAGTCACCAGTCTCCGTGGGTTCCTCCAGGCTATGACAGTATCTCACACTTTCCCTAGTTTTGATGACCTTAACAGATTTGAGGTCAGGTATGTTGGAGAATGTTCCTCAACTCAAATCTGTCAGATGCTTCTGTTCTGCTTAAATTTCCACTATATGTTTGAAGAAGACCACACTAGTGAGATGCCCTTCTTGGTGTGTGCTATTGTCTTAGTTAGGGTTACTATTGCTGTGATGAAACACCATGACTAAAACAACTTGGGGAGGAAAGAGGTTTATTTGGCTTATACGTCCATATCACTATTCATTATCAAAGGAAGTCAGGGCAGGAACTCCAGCAGGGTAGGATCCTGGAGCAGGAGCTGATGCAGAGGCCATGGAGGCTGCTGCTTACTGGTTTGTTCCCTATGGCTTGCTCAGCCTGCTTTCTTATAGCACCCAGGACGACAATGGGCTGAACCCTCCCCCATTAATCACTAATTAAGAAAATACCCTATAGCTAGATCTTATGAAGGTTCCCTTGTTTCAGATAACTCTAGTTTGTGATATCCAGCATAGATATGAAGGGTACTCTATTTCGGGCTGGGGAGACGGCTCAGTGGTAAAGTGTTTGCTGCACGGGTGTGGGGAACTGGGTTTGAATCCCCATAGCCTATGTAAATGCTGTTACTGTCCTGTGAGTTTGTAGTTCTAGCATGCTTAAGGTATGTGGGAGGCAGGGACAGAAGCCTGCAGCCCAGATAGCCCAGAATACTCAGTTGTGAACAAGGAGACCCTGCCTCAGACAAAGGGAAAGCGAGGGCCGACATTCAGTCTTGTCCTCTGACCTCCGCAAGCATGTGGTAGCATGTGCTGACCTGCACTCCCACACATGTACATGCACACATTCATAGGCATACACTCATCCCACACTCACACGTGGCAGGGAATTTAAGAAAGGAAAGCGTCCATGCTCTCCACACAACTGTGAGCATCTATGGAGGTGGTGTATCTGGTCTCTTCACCTCATCCTTCTTCTGCCCTTCCTTTTCCACATCCTTCTCTTTGGATGGAAGTTTGGATGAAGGTGGGGGGGGCAGCTGTGCCCAGCCCTCTGGAGAAGAGAGTAGGTACATAGGAAATAGCTGCTCACGTCACTCCACACGGGAATCACTTATGCCCATTAGCACAGGCCCATGGCTCTCTGTAATAGTCATTGAGTTACAGTCTAATGCTGTTAGTTTACTGATCAAATTGTCCCTTATTTATTTACATTGAAATAAAGGGCTAATGGCTCTCCACAACCCATAGTGAATTATCAATAAGTGCTGTATCAGCTTGCTGGTCACACTGTCTGTCTGTGCCATTGGAAATTTTTCAGTGGGTGTCTGGGCCCCTTTGCCATGTCTCAATAATTATACTTTGGGGAAACATTTCCAGCAACTAAGTCTTAGAACCAGCCATCTCCCCAAGGGTCCATGTGTATTAGCGTGAATTCTCCAGAGGGGGAAAACAGGAGATAGATAGATTAGTAGATGGATAGGTGAATGGGAAGATGCATGGATGAAAATAGGGAGGTAGGTAGGCAGTAGACAGATTGCAGACGGTATATAAACAGACAGGTGGTAGATTGGAATGTAGACATGTGATAGATAGATAGATAGATAGATAGATAGATAGATAGATAGATAGGTAGAAAGACAGATAGGAGGTAGATAGATGACAGATAGGTCATTGACATGATATTTAGACAGATGGTTATCCACACAGACAACACTTGCCTTGTCTCCTTGCTTTCCTGTGAGCTATTAGGGGACAGAGCTCTGACCTCAAACATCTCCATCCATTTATTTATTAGTTCAATCCCAGCTTATGAGGAGAGTGAATTAACAAGGAAACCCTGATCTTCGTGGAAAGTCTCCTTGCCTACCAGAGCTCAGGTATTTCCAGAATTACTTGGATTAGCATCATGTCCTGCCACACCTTCAGTGAAGTTATTTCCTACAGTTGTAATACAGGTGGGTTTTAAAGAACTGCTTGTCTTTTTGTTATTGTTATGTGTGCATATGATGTGTGACGGGAGACACACATGACCCCGCAGCATCTGCGTGGAGACCCGGGGCAAGTCTATGATGTCTACCCTCTACTTCCACCTTGAGATGGGTCCCGGGAACCGAACTCAGAGGGTCACGGTTGACATGATGGAAACCCCAGAGTAACTTAAACAGAAGAAGTGTGTTTCCCACAGGTCTGGAGGCTGTAAGTCAGAGAAGAAAGCATTTGATTGGGCTTGCGGCTTTAGAAGACGCGGAAGTCCATCACAGCGAGGAGCGGGGTGGCTCTCAGCAGGCGAGTTGGTGGGAGCATCAGATGAGCTCACATCTCAGCTGCAAACAGGAGACAAAGAGGCGCTCAGCTGTGGTGGGATGGCGTAAGTCTTTAAAATAGCAGAGCCCACCCCCAGTGGACACGTCCTCCAACTAGGCCATACCTCGTAATCCTTCCCAAACAGCTCACCAACTTGGGACCACGTATTCAAATAGCCCAGACTTACGAGGCCATTCTCACTCAAAGCCCCACGAAGGGTCTCCCCTATATCTTTCTCCTCACTTCTTTGGTTTATATTGTATTCTCTTATATCTTCTTGCAGCCTTTCTTCTAGCATGATTGCCTGTGCCCATAGTTTCCCTTTTCCTAAAGATGTAGTCATATCAAATCAACGCCCATCTTGTATGACTTTAACTAATTACTAATGCAAAACTCTGATTTCCACATAAGTTTGGATTAGGGAGTCCTAGGGGTTAGGCCTGGATCATACTCCATTTGGAATGAAGCCCACAATGCTTGCCAAGGGACAGCCAAGAATTCTCTGGAATGATTAACTCTGATATAGCACCTCCCCCCTCCCAGGAAGTCTTGCTCCATTCTAGAAAAGAAACTTCAACATGGACCCATTAAAATGATCAAGTGACGAGAAATCCACTCCTATGGAGATCTCAGCCACTAGGAATCCCAGGAGTGGAAAAGTCCAAGAGGAGAGGACCTCTTCTCCTCTGGGGGGGACACACCACTGTCTCAGGGGTATCACGCATTCCCGGGTGATGTTATCTGTGCTCAGGTGACTGAGTACCAGACGGGTGTAGGTGTCCTTGTAATGTATACATCCCAGAGCATCTTAAGGTACTCATATGTTCCTCCATGTTTTTCATTTGTTAAGCCAACACACACTAGAATTTTAACTGGTTCATGCAGGGATCCCTACTTTGCATATTGAAAAATCATTTTAAAGATAAAGGACTGAGAAATTTTGAGTTTGCTATAAAATTGCGTAATCAAGATAGACTGGTCCTGGAAAAGGATTGACAAATGAGAGAGAGAGAGAGAGAGAGAGAGAGAGAGAGAGAGAGAGAGAGAGAGAGAGAGAGAAAGTGCGCACAAGAGAGAGAACTTAGAAACAGATATTCATGTTGCTTTCTGTGGGCTGTGCTGTCTCCTAAGACCATGTTGATGTCGGTGGCCCTTGCTACTGCCAAAGGCCGGGTGGAAGTCTGTGGTCCATGATGCCCCTGGAGGCCTATTGATGTCTGTGGTCTGTGCCGCCACTGGAGACCATGTTGGTGGCCATGCCCTGTGCTGCTGCCACTGGCAGTCGTGATGGTGCCCATGGTCCATGCTGAGGTTGAGGGTTGTGTTGATGTCCAAGGTCTGTACCTCCACCAGAGACCTTTCAGAGGTTCATGGTTTGGGCTGTAACCTGAGGCCAATGGACGTCAGTGGTCTCTGCTATTGGCAGAAACAACGTGAACTCCATGAGCCACACTACCGCTGACTGTAAGGTCAAGGAAGCTTCTTTTGCAGTGCTATCGATGACTGTAGACTCACACTTGAGAATATGAGACATAAAAGGCTCCCGTCACAACTGCCCCCCCCCAAAGAAAAAGAAACAGCATAGACAGAAGCCGTTGATGAGAACTCTTAAAACTTGTATTAGGGATGCTGAAGTGCGGATCTCCACAGGTGATGGCTTCTGATGGGAGTGGGGAAGGACTCAATTTTCTCTAAGGGGGTGGCCATTAAGAGTTTGACCATGCTCCAATAAATATATGGGCAACACAAGTTGGACTTGGTATATTTCTTTCTCCTCTTCCTCTTCCTCCTCCTTTTCTTCCTCTTCCTCCTCCTCCTCCTCCTCTTCCTCCTTCTCCTCTTCCTCCTCCTCCTCTTCCTCCTCCTTCCAGGGGAGGTCATAAGGGTGAGGGGGAGAACCCAGGAAGACTGGGAATGAGTGTGATCAAGGTACGTTATGTAAAATTCCCAAACAATCAACAAAAATATTGCTGGGAAAAAAAAAGAAATAAGTACTCATAAGGGCAGTTATTTGATTTTTTTTTCTTTTTACAAAGATGCTAAGCAATCTAGAAAGTTGTGAAGAAAGATACCGGGGAAATTGAATTTATACAGAGGAAAACAAATGAACTTTAACCCCTGGATCAACCAGGGTTTTATCAGAAAACAGAGCCACTGCGGGTGACGGGACAGGCATTCAAACTGCCTCGCACAAGTTGTTGCCACTGTGGCTGAGGGAGTGGCTCAGCTGGGTAAAGTGCTTGCTATGTAAGTGTGAGAACCAGGGTCTGACTTCCCGGAGCCCACGTCAATGCTGGGTGGATGCAGTGACCCGTTTACATGCTTACAGTCCCAGTACTCTAGAGGCGGCCCCGGGATTGCCAGAGCAAGCTGGCAAGTGAGCCCAGCTGAATCATATGAGCCCCTGGCTCTAGTGAGAGACCCTGCCTCAGTGAGGTGGAAGACAGTTGAGGAAGGACATGCACGTCTACCTCTGGCTTCCACATGCTCCTGCATACATGCATGTGATCACACACACACACACACACACACACACACACCTTCTAATTATTCTCTAATGCAGAACTTTGTGGGGAAAAGATTTTGAAGCGATGTATCTCACAGGAAAACATGGATGAACAGAAAGTGCAAGAGAAAACACTCAACGCCAGTAGTTCTCCGGAAAATGTAGATCGAATTCACAAGAAGACACCATGGCACGCCATCCAGAATAATTAAAATGCAACAGACTTGTCAACTCCATATGCTGGTGAGTACGGGACCAGCAGGGGTTCTCGGATGTGTGTGAGTGGGTGAACCTAACAAGGACACTAACTTTGCAGTTCATCGAAATAAGGACAAGAAAGCAGATTGTTTTCCGAAAATGAACTACAACATGCTCCTTCCCGCCAGGACTGGTAGAAGGACATTCGATCGGCCTCTTTTCTGGACGTGGAGTCTGTGGGCTGTGACTGCTGTTATAAATGCCACTGAATGAAAAATGTTGTGTGACTTACAGTTTCGTGGTATTTTCATTTTATTCAATGGGACACTTGTGCTTGGAGGCCTGAGCTGTCCAGTAAGAGTTTGTACATGCATGTGGCACCTGGAATGGAATCTAGAGTTCTCTGCCTGCTAGGCAAGTGCTCTATTACTGAACAACACCCGCAACCTGCTACTGGGGGATTCTAGGCAGGGGCTCTACCACTGAGCCACATCCCAGCCCCTCACTGGGGGATTCTAGGCAGGGGTTTTACCACTGAACCACACCCCAGCCCCTCACTGGGGAATTCCAGGCAGGGGCTCTACTACTGAGCTACACCCCAGTCCCTCACTGGGGAATTCTAGTCAGGGGCTCTACCACTGAGCAACACTCTAGTCCCTCAGTGGGGGATTCTAGTCAGGGGCTCTACCACTGAGCCACACCCCAGCCCCTCACTGGGGAATTCTAGGCAGGGGTTTTACCACTGAACCACACCCCAACCCCTCACTGGGGGATTCTAGGCAGGGGCTCTACCACTGAGTCACACTCGCAGCCCCTCACTGGGGGATTCTAGGCAGATGTTCTACTACTAAGCCATACCCTATCCCCAAAAGAAGATTTTCTTGTGATCTAATTAAAAACTGTCCGATTATTAATCTTCAAAAAACTAAACAGACCCTTGAATTACTATATTTGCTCAGTAGGCAGGGAATGGCTCAAGCTCTGCCTGTTTGTTGGCCATTTCTCATGGAAAAGGAAGGCACAATAAAGATCCCAGAGGGCAAAACCAAGAACTACGAGAAGCAATTCCAACAGAATAACACAGAGCCCCGAGGAACTACAGCATGTGCGCAACCACATTTCGGAACTGGTGTCTGGTGTCTCCCGTGAGGCTCCATTTCCCCTTTTCCACAGGCACGGGGCTGGTAGTGACAGGGACACAAAGTGTCTGTCTAGTCCCCTCGTCCTCTGGAGGAGTTTGCAGAGGAGCAGGCCTGAGGAGCCTTGTACATGCCTGGCTTTCACTGAATGAGACTCTGGGACTCTAGTAGGGTCCAGGTCTGTGGGTTAATAGAAGGAACTGGGGAGTGTTTGTTCTTCAGAAAAGTGGGTGCCTTTCACAAGATTCCTTCCAGGTGCTACCCGAGGGAACCTAAGCCTGCATGCCACGGCGTACGTGTATATCCACTCTACTGTTTGCGACAGTCAAGGGACAGAAGCGGCGTAGGTGCTGCCACTGAAAGATGAATGGATCATTCAAATCTGATGTGCACACCGGAGCATTGCTCGGTCCTAAAGAAGGAAAAGGGTTGCAGTTTTCATGAAAACGGTTGGGACAGGAAAGCCTTAGTGTGTGGTGGTTCATTCTGACTGTCGGCTTGATTGGCTTAAGAGGCATCTAGGGCCTTAGTGAAGCCCATCTTTGAGTCTGTCTGTGAGGTTGTTTCCAGAGAGGATTAATTGAGAGAGAAAAAACCCACCCTGAATGTGGGTAAAGCCATTGCATGGGTCAGGGTCCTTGGCTGACTGAAAATGGGAAGTCTGGGAGGTCAGCTGAGCGCCAATGTTGCCCTTTCTCTACTTCCTCACCTGCCAGGGTGTGGGCAAGTAGCCTCCTAGTGCCAAGGACAGTGCGAACACACACGGCTATGAAAATACAAGCCAGGCATGGTAGCACGCATCCTTAGCCTCGGTATTCTAGAGGTAGAGGTGGGCCTGTTGAGTTCGAGAACAGCATGGTCTACACGGAACAACCTTGTCTCATAAAAAGAGAGAATCAAGAAAGCAGAAGGGGAATAATATCTGGAGATAGGAAAGGATTCAACAGGAGGGGGATGAGTGTGAAAGAGGGTAATAGGTAAGTCAGTCTACACAAACTACATGAAAATCACGTAAGAAAAATTGTTTGGGCAGAGGGATGGCTCAGCAGGTTAAAACCAGCTGCCCCAGCCTGCTGACCTGAGTACGATCCCTGGAACCCACATAAAGGTGGAAGAAGAGAAGAGACCACCACAAAGTCATCCTCTGATCTCCATATGTATTTTGTAGCACACAAGAGCCTGCACACACTCATCATACATGCAAACAGTAATAATAAAAAATGATTTTTAGATGCATAATTTCTGCAACTAGATATAAGCTAGCAAACTGTTCTTTGAGGAGCCAGAGAGACCACTCAGCTGTTTGACTGATGGTGTCCTTTTCCCTGCAAGGGTTTTTCAGTTTCATGAGGTCCCCTTTGTTAATTGTTGGTCTTCGTGCCTGCACGATTGGTGTTCTGTTCAGGAAGTCTCCTGTGCCATGCGTTCAAGGCTGTTCCCTACTTCCTCCTCTATCTCGTTTAGTGTATCTGGTTTTATGTTGAAATTTTTGATCCATTTGGACTTTCCTGCAAGGTGATAAATATGGATAAATACACTTTCTTCCACGTGCAGCCACCCTGTTTGATCAGCACCATTTGTTGAGGCTATGTATCCAGTGTGTATTTCAGGATTTTATCAAAAGTCAGGTGTCCATATGTTCTTGAATTTATATCTAGGTCTTCAGTTAGATTCCATTGATCAATGTGTGTGTTTTCATGTAAATACCATATGGTTTTTATTACTATAGCTTTGTAGCACAATTTGAAATCAGAAAAGGCAGTACTTCCAACAGTTCTTTTATTGTTCAGGATTGTTTTAGCTATCGAGGTTTTTGTGTGTGTGTGTGTGTTTCTATATGAAGTTGATAATTTTTCCTTCAAGGTCTGTGAAAAATTGTGTTGAAATGTTGATGGGCATTGCATTGAATCTGTAGATTGCTTTAGGTAAGATGGCCATTTTAACTATGCTAATCCTACTAATCTATGGGTATTGAAGATCTCTTTCCATTTTCTGATCTCTTTTTCAGTTTCCTTCTTCAAAGACTTAAAGCTATTTTTTATCATACAAGCCTTTCGTTTTCGTGGTTAGGTATTTTATATTATTTGTGGCTATTGTGAATGCTTTGCTTCCTTGATTTCCTTCTCATTCTGTTTGTCATTTGTATACAAGAAGGCTACTGATTTTCTTTTCTTTTTTGAGTTAATCTTGTATCCAGCCACTTTGCTGAGGGTGTTTATCAGCCGGAGGAGCTCCCTGGCGAAAGTTTTAGGGTCACTTATGTATACGATCATATCATCTGCAAATAATACTTTAACTTCTTCTTTTCCATTTTGTATCCCCTTGATCTCCTTTAGTTGTCTCATTGCTGGGGCTAAACTTTCAAGTACTATGTTGGATAGATATGGAGAGAGTGGACAGCCTTGTCTTGTTCCTGAACTTAGTGGAATTGCTTTGAGTTTCTCTCCATTTAGTTTGATGTTGGCTGTCAGCTTGTTGTATATTGCTTTTATTATGTTGAGGTGTGTCCCTTATATCCCTAATCTCTCCAGGACTTTTATCATGAAGAGGTGTTAGATTTTTGTCAAAGGTCTTCTCAGAATCCAATGAGATGATCGTGTGTTTTTTTTTTTCTTCCAGTTTGTTTATATGGGGGACTACATTGACAGATTTTTATATGTTGAACCATCTCTGGGATGAAGACTACTTGATCATGGTGGATGATCTTTTTGATTTGTTCTTGGATTCTGTTTGCAAGTATTTGAATATTTTTGCATCTATGTTCATAAGGGAAATTGGCCTGTAATTCTCTTTCTTTGTTGAGTCTTTATATGGTTTAGGTATCAGGGTAATTGTGACCTCATAAAATGAGTTGGGCAATGTTTCTTCTGTTTCTATTTTGTGGAATAATTTGAGGAGTATTGATGTCAACCCTTCTTTGAAAGTCTGAGAATGCTGAGCTAAAATCATCTCTCTCTCTCTCTCTCTCTCTCGGTTGGGTTACTTTTAATGACAGCTTCTATTTCCTTAGGGATTATAGGTCTATCTAAATTGTTTATCTGATCTTGGTTTAACTTTGGTAAATGGTACCTATCTAGAAAATTATATACTTCTTTAAGATTTTCCAATTTGATAGATATAGATTTTTACAGCTTGTCATTATGATTCTTTGAATTTCCTCAGTGTCTGTTGTTATTTGCCCCTTTCATCTCTTATTTTGTTAATTTGGATGCTTTCTCTCTGCCTTTTAACTAGTTTGGATAAGGGTTTGTCTATCTTGTTTATTTTCTCAAAAAACCAATTCTTTGTTTCATTGTTCTCTTTGTTTCTATTTTATTGATTTCATCCCTCAGATTGATTATTTCTTGCCCTATACTCCTCTTGGGTGTGATTACTTCCTTTTATTCTAGAGCTTTTAAGTGTGCTGTTAAGTTGCTAGTATGAGATCTCTACAATTTGTTTTCTGTAAGCACTTAGTGCCGATTTCGTCATGTACCATAAGTTTGGGTATGCTTTGTATTCGGTTTTGATTGAATTCTAGAAAGTCTTATTTATTTCTTTATTTCTGTCCTGATCCACTTTTCATTCAGTAGAGAGCTGTTCAGTTTCCATGAGTTTGTAAGCTTTCTTTTGATTTTGTTGTTGAAATCCAGCTTTAATCCTTGATAATCTGATACAATTCAGGGAGTTATAAATTTTCCTATATCTATTGAGACTTTCTTTGCATCTGAATACGTTGTCAATCTTGGAGAATGCTCATGAGGTTCAGGGAAGAAGGTATATTCTTTTGTGCTTGGGTGAAATGTCCTGTAAAAAAATAACATTAGTTAGCTCCAACATTTCTCTATTTAGTTTTTGTCTGGATGACCATCCATTGGCAAGAGTTGGGTAGTGAAGTCTTCCACTATCACCGTGTGAGGGTCAATATGTGATTTAAGATGCAATAGTGTTTCTTTTACAAACTTGGTTCCTTTTTGTTTGAGGTATAGTATAGATGGTAAGAATTGCAATGTCATGTTTTTAGATTTTCCTTTTGACGAGAATGTAGTGTCCTTCCCAGTCTCTTCTGATTAATTTTGTACTGAAGTCGATTTTGTCAGATTTTAAAATGATTACTCCAGTTTGTTTCCTAGGTCCATTTGCTTGGTATATCTTTTTCCAACCGTTTACTCTGAGGTAATGTCTATTCTTGATTTTGAGGTGTGTTTCTTGGATACAACAGAAGGATGGATCCTGTTTCCACATTCATTCTGTTAGTCTGTGTCCTTTTTATTGGGGAACTGGATGTTTTGCAGGGTAAAGTAGTCTGTGGTCTCTTAGAATCTGCAGCAAATCTGTTCAGGCCCTCCTGGCTTTTGGATTCTCCATTGAGAAGTAGGGTGTAATTCTAATAGGTCTGCCGTCATATGTGTCTTGCTCCTTTCCCTTTGCCATTTGTAATAGTCTTTATTTGTTCAGAATGTTTTGTATTTTGATTATTATGCGGCAAGGGGACTTTCTTTTCTGGTCCAATCTATTTGGTGTTAAGTTTCTTGTAGATCTTATAGGCATCTCCTTCTTTAGGTTAGGAAAAATTTCTTGTATGGTTTTGTTGAAAATATTTTCTGGGCCTTTGATCTGGGATTCCTCTCCTTCCTCTATTTCTGTTATTGTTAGATTTTGTCTTTCCGTAGTGTCCCAGATTTCCTGGATGTTTTGTGTCAGGAATTTTTTAGGTTTAACACTTTCTTCTATCTTCTCTTCAATGCCTGGGATTCTCTCTTCTATCTCTTGTGTTCTGTTGGTGAAGCCTACCCTTGTAGTTCCTGCTCAAGTGCCTATGTTTTCATTCCCAGGATTCCCTTGTGTTTTCTTTATTGCTTCTGTTCCTATTTTCAAATTTTGGACAGTTTATTCATTTCCTTCAACTGTTTGCTTTTTTTTTTCTCTTTTCCTCCAATTACCTGTTTGTGTTTTCCTAGATTTCTTTAAAGGATTTATTCAGTTCCTCTTTAAGGACCTCTATCATCTTCACAAGGTTGGTTTTATGCCTTTTTCTTGTGCTTCAACTATGCTGGACTATTCAGGACCTGCTGGGGTGGGAAAGCTGGGCGCTGGTGGAAACATATTGCCCTGGCTGTTGTTGACCGTGTTCTTATGCTGACATCTGGGTTTGGGGTGATTATAGGTCTAGGGGCTGATTTCTGGGTTAGTCTCTGTTGGGTGGTGCTTTGTTTCCTGGCTTCTGTTTCCTCTCTGGATTTTCAGAGTGTGGTAGTCATGTGTTCCCTGTTTTATTGGCCGGCTCACTGTTGTGTTCTCAGGGAATCCCTGCTGGTGCTGGAGACCGGGATACAGTGAAAAGTGTGCGGGGGGACGATCTGTGGGTTCCACAGGAGGTGTGCTGGGGAGGCTGTAGCTCTGATCTGTGACAGTGCTAAGGACAAGGCTGAGGGATTGGGTCTAGGGACCCAAAGAGAGGAAGGGGAGAAGGTCTAAGGGCAGCCTACCTTGTTTTCTGGCTGGCTTGGCCTGTGCTAATAGTATTTTTTTTAAAAAAGAATTATTAATCCATCAGATGGATTTCATGGGTAAACATGCTTTCTGCCAAAGCTGATACCTTGTGCCAAGCCTGATAACCCGAGTTAAGTCCCTAGGTCCCCACATGGTGGAAGGGGGGAAGTGACTTCTGTAAGTTGTCCTTTGACCTACACACACACACACACACACACACACACACACACACACACACACACGTGCATACACACGCACACCAAATAAATAAACAAATGTAATAAAGTATGTAATAAAAAACTTAGCAAGAATTCTTATGACCCAAGGCACAAATACAGTCAGTCTTTCCAAATACTGCCATGGTGTGCCCATCCTGTGGGTTTTTTACAAGAAGACCTTGTCCTGTCATAACCAAGAGGTGGAGTGTAATTCTCTATCTGAGTCTTTGTCTCCTTTGGCCAGTAAGAATCAAGGCTGTAACGTCTCAGTTTGTATAACAAGGACGATGTAACTTCTGCCTTGAGGGCCAGAACTCACACTTGGTGCTCTGAGCCGCTGCACAAGAAGTCTGAGCACTTTGAGGTGACCATTACTGGAGGACCCACACATGCTGCTAGTGACTTCCACCCAAGCAAGTCATGGTGTCTTTAGTGGATTCTAGTCCCCACTCTCCCTTGACCTAATGTCTTCCAAGCAGAGGCTTCAGCCTAGTTCAGCAGTTCTCAACCTTCC
Source organism: Myodes glareolus (assembly GCF_982192425.1). Classification (NCBI taxonomy): domain Eukaryota; kingdom Metazoa; phylum Chordata; class Mammalia; order Rodentia; family Cricetidae; genus Myodes; species Myodes glareolus. The sequence continues at coordinate 54,071,607 of NC_142026.1, read as the reverse complement.
TAATGCTGGCCCCCTTTAATACCATTCCTCAAGATATGGTGACTCCAACCATAAAATTATCTCACTGCTACTTCATAACTATAATTTTGCTACTGTTATGAATTGTTACATACACACCTGAGAGGAAACGCCAAAGGGATTGGGACCCACAGGTTGAGAACTACAGTTCTAGACCAAGGAGCAGCCAGCCTTACCATGCTCTGTCTGAATCCATACCTCCTGCAGCCTTGCTCCTATTGAACAGCTGCCATCCTAAGTCACTACGCTATTTGCCCTCTGGAAGTGGGCTGAGAGCTGGGAGGAGGGATAGGGAGATAGACGAGTCCATGTGTGGTGAAACCCATGTGGCTGTTTTGCTTGCGAGGCTGGGCGGGAGTTCGCTCCATGCTCCCTTCAGCTTTTCTGCACACGTGAGCGTGTCTACGGTGAGAGAAAGACGGGAACACTAGCTAGTAGCAGTTAGTATTTATTGTGTGTTGCAGCACTCTGGGGTCTATGTCAAACACCCTTGACCCTCTGAGCACCTGCACAGGTTGCTGGTGTATTCACCTCAGGTTTACAGGTGAGGCAAACCAAGACCAAAGAGAGGTCCAGTCAGTGCAGTAACACTCCTAATGTAGAGTAGTGGGACGGCTCCCAGTTCCAGCTATGGGGACCCTGGAACAGATCTCGCCTGACCCTAGCTCTCAGGCTTCCCGGTCACCTCTCTCCATTGCTGTGATAAAAAAAAAAGTCAAAACAACAAAGGGTTTCTGACGACTCCTTCATCTGTACGGTTCTCTAATACTGGGTTATACTTTCCCAGAGTGAGACACAAAGTTCTTGTTTTTCCTTCTAGGATGGCATTCTTGCCTTCCCAGTGCTGCTGGTCATTGCACATTTCATTATCAGGTGGTAAGAAATCTCCTTTGAGGGTGAGAACATGGCTCAGTGGTAGAGCCCCTGCCTAGAATCCCACAGTGAGAGGCTGGGGTGTGGCTCGATGGTAGAACACTTGTCTAGAATCCCCCAGTGAGGGGCTGGGGTGTGGCTCAGTGGTAGAGCCCCTGCCTAGAATCCCCCAGTGAGGGGCTGGGGGTGTAGCTCAATGGTAGAGCCCCAGCCTAGAATCCCCCAGTGAGGGGTTGGGGGTCTGACTCAGTGGTGGATCTTTTGTCTAAAATCTTTCAGTGAGTCTGTAATTGTAGACCTCCTTTTGCTGTTCTGAAAATAGGGCAACCTCTTTTTATACGTGAGAATAACGTGAGGACATTATATTACTTTATATAAGTTGTCCAAGTTCAAACAGTATCAAGGAAAAGGGCATAGCCCCCACATGGGTCACCCAGGTCTTCTGAGGCCAAGTCCAGTATATCTCATAACGTTTCTATTAACTGGTCCCTAGACTTGAGATGGAGGAGCACGTGCTCACAGGTGCCTGTGACTTTCACCGGGTATTCCCACAAGAGCTTTCAGGAAGAGGGGTAACCTGTGCTTCTTGCTGGAGAGGGGATGTTTTCTATCCCAGTTTTAGCTATCACCACTGGGCTGTGAGACACAGGCCAGATTCCTGGCGGCTCACAGGCTTCACCGCGGTGTTCAGGGTTGTCTTCCCCAACAGCAGTGGCTTACAACTTTGTGCCCTGGATCTGGTGCCTGCTGTAGGCTGGCCGAGCTGCAAGCAGCCTAGCCTAGTCTGTCTTCGAAATGCCTGATTTTCTCCAGGCGGTGGCTGCCTAGCCGGCCCAGCCACTAACCTCTGATGCTGGAACTGGTTATTACAACTGGCAGAGACACATATGCCAGAGCTGGCTGACCCCTGACTTGACTTGATCGACTTCATCTGAGGCCCGACACCACCCAACACTAGGATCTCATTCCGAGTTCCCTTCCGATGGCCGGCAGGTGTGAAGGAGCTTGTCCCAGGGGTGCCCAGCTGCCAGGTGGTAACAGCTATCTCGATCCTGATCTGGGACTCAAGCTGGCAAATCACCGTCCACCTTGCCTGAGGTCTAGCAGGCCTAGGAGCTCGTCGCCTGGGGTCTCCTGAGCACTCTGGTTCCAGAAGGTTTGGCTGGGCAAGCTAGAGGCTGCGAGGAGGCAGCTGTGAGCAGGCTGCTTCTGGCTGCTTGAGGCCAGAGCCCAGGGCCTGGGTCGTGTTGCTTAGCAACGGGACCTCGTCTGGGCTCTGTCCTCCCGGTTCCTGTCCCCTTCCCCCACTGAGGCTCAGTCCAGCCGGAGCACCAGAGCCGAGGGAGTGTCCCAGGGGGAACTGGGGTAGAACTTAGGGGCCCGCTCAGGTGTAGAAGCCCTGACCAGGAGCTGCCTTATCTGCACGTGACTTAGGGACCAGGAGAGCCCCAGGCGGAGACGACAAGTCGGCTTCCGCCCTGGCTCTGCCAGCTCCAGTTCAAACGAGTCTTTCCGGTGGGGCTGCCCAGCCAGAGCTGCCCCGCCCCAGCCTCTCGGAACCGGCCGGGAGACGTGCTGCACCCCGCCCAGGCCGAAGGCGAGCTCTGAGGTCAGGCACAAAGCTGGACTCGCGGGAGGGGGCGGGTTATGGGGTGGGACGTGCTTTTCCCGCTCCTCCCTCCTCCCCATTCCCGTCTTGCAGCTCTGTAGGGTCACCCAAACTAGAAAAGCTTACCCGGTGATGTGAGAAAAAGACCTCAAGTCCAATTTCATGATTTCATAGTTGGGGAAACTGAGTCACCACGACCTGTCCCAAAGTCATTCCATGAGCTAGTAAACAACAAAGCCTTCGAGGAGAGCCCTAACAGAGGTGTTCTGGGATGACCACAGGGGTCAAGGACATAGAAAAGTCTGGCTGTTTCTCCATCCTCTCGAAAATCAATAAGGAAGACAAGGTCCCTTTCTTTCCTCAATTGAGCAGATTCAGCCTAAGTTCTGAGACCTCCCTACCCTCAGCCTGGCTCTCACATGGCCCAGAAAACATAGTAAAGGAAGCCGGGATTGGGAGCCCAGCTTTCCTATCCTCAGTGGAAAGGTCTCTGATCGCCCAAACCTGCTTTTTCAAAATCACAGGGAACGAAGGCCCCAAAGGAAGGTACCCCGGAGCCTGCCTAACCTTGACTCCGGCTTGCGGTGGACGTTTGATCAAGAAAAGTTGGTCAGTTTCTCGAAATGCAAAATCAATGGTGTTTCTTTGGGGTATTTTCTTTGCTGGGAACGAGAGAGAATGAGCCAGTTTCTTAAATTCTGTCTTGATAGCATCCCTCCATCCATTCACTATTTCCCTGCAGCCAGAAAGACCTCAGCAGCTTCAGTTTTATGACTTTTAGAAAATATAATTTTGATGAATTTTATCTATGCCTCAAATTAGACGATTCCTTAATTACAGGAGAAGACATTCACAAAGAGAAAGTCCAGACTTTCTGTGCGAACCTCGGGGCAAGGCCTTCTTCAGCAAATCTCAGGGCAGGCTGGCCGTTCTCCTCGCTGGGGGCCAAAAAAACCAAGCTGAAAGGTCTTCTTCCAGCAGCTCCAGTCCCAGCCCTGACAGTTAATTTGTGGTTAGAAAATAAGAGCTCAACCCAGTAACCCAGGCCTATAGTGCCAGTACCTGAGAGGCTGAGACAGAAGGGTGGAGAGTTTGAGGCTAGCCTGAACTGTATAGCGAGTTCAAGTCCAGCCTGCGCTACACAGTGAGACTTGGTCTCAAAAAAGAAAGAAAGAAAACCGAAAAGAAAAGAAAGAGACAGAAAAGAAAGCATACATGAAGGTCTGCTGAAAGTGGCCTGTCTTTCCAGAAGATTCTAACTGGAGAGGAAGCAACTGCCTTGGTTAAGTTCTTTTTTTAACTGTGCTTCAGTGGTCAAATGATATCCAGGGTGAGTTCTCCTAAGAGAATTCTAGCTGTTATGTGTGGAAGACACAATAGGCAGAGTAGCACTGTCTGGCATAGACATAGTATGTGTGTCAATGGGTCTAGGAGTGATCAGTAACTGATTGGTCGCTAGAGTGTGTGTGTGTGTGTGTGTGTGTGTGTGTGTGTGTGTGTGTGTACATACTGGAGAAGCCAGAGGAGGATATAGGGTGTCCTGCTGTATCACTCTGTCTTATTCTCAAACTATTTTTGTTGTTGGTAGTGGTTTTTATTTATTTTTTCAAAGATTTACTTAATTTTTTGCACAGATTTATTTATGTTCTTATATGACTATTTGGCTTGCATGTATTTCTATGTACCATGTGTGTGCCTGATGCCTGCAGTGTCAGAAGAGGGTACTGGGTCCCCCTGGAACTGTAGTTCTGATAGCTGTGAGCCACCATGTTGGTTCTGGAAACTAAACCCGGGTTCTCTGAAAGAACAAGTGTTCTTAACCACTAAGCCATCTCTTGATGAAACAGGGTCTCTCACTGATTCGGGAGCAGGCTGGCAGCCAGGAAGCCTCGGGGATCTTCCTGTTGATGTCTCTCACAGTGCTGGCGTGACATGCAGGCACATCAACCTGTGGCAGGTTGTTTTCTCCACGTGTGTGTTGGGATTTGAACTCAGGGCCTCACGCTTTCATAGTAGGTGTGTTTACCTGTTCTGCTGTTTCCCCAGCCCTCTGCCATCACCACCATCTCCTCCTCCTTCTTCGTTTTGTTGTTTTGTTTTTTCAAGACAAGATTTCTTTGTGTAGTTCTGGCTGTCCTGGAACTCACTATGTAGACCAGGTTGGCCTTGAACTCACAGAGATCTTCCTGTCTTTGCCTCTGAGTGTTGGAATTAAAGGTATGCACCACTGCTGCCAGGCTAGCATTGTGTCTTCTGACATAAAAGTCAACACCAACTTTGATACTCAGTCTTCCCTTCTGAGCCCCAGATAATCTCAATCTCCCTCCCTCCCTGACTCTGACCTAGGTTTATCTAGATCAATTACCACACTTACAGGAAATGCAAACTAAGCAGAACATGTTAAATGCCACATAGATCAAAGCAATCCACTGCTGAAATGACTTCCTCAACAATGGTTTACAAGAAAAATCATAGAGATCGAATAAGTGGTAAAAAGATAGAGGTGACATTTTTAGGCCACTTGTGAATTTGAATATTGAAGAGATCCCCAATGTTAAAAGATACATTGTTAGGGTTTTTTGTTTTATTTTAAATAGCGGAAGTATTATGGTTATATTTTCCAGTCATTGTTCAGAAATACATGCTTAAAATGTTTACAGATAAAATGAGACAAAAGTATAGCAGAAATGAGGCTGGAGCTTGGATATTAGTGATCAGTATATGATGATTTGTCCTGTTAGCTTCCATATGATTGTTTTTGTTTCTTTCTCAAGATACTCTGGGTAGTTGATTGGGTTTTTTTAAAGATCTACTTTATTTTTAATTACATGTACATGTGCGTGTGCACACGGGTATGTGCACACGGGTATGTGCATACGTGAGTGCAGGTGCCCTTGGAAGTCAGTAGAGGGTGTCAGATTCCCCTGGAGCAAGAGTTAGAGGCTATGAGCCATGTGATGTGGGTGTGGAAACTGAACTCCTGTCCTCTTCTGTAAGCACGGTATGTGCTCTTAACCTCTGGGCTATCTCTCCAGCTCTGGTTGGTTGCTTCTGAGACAAGGGTTTCACTGTGTTGCCCATGCTGGCCTCAAACTCTCAAGCCTTTTGTCCCCACCCCCACTCCAGGGCTGAAATTATAGATTTGTAGTATCACCCCTAGGTTTTTCAGGTTTCAATTTGTAAACCCATGTTAGAACCCGTGACTGTGTCCTGAGATACCTGGGCCTCTCCACCGTCTGGACCCATTCCACATCACCTGTAAACCCACATTAGCGCCCAAGACTGGGTCCTGAGACACCTGGGCCTCTCCACTGTCTGGAAGCATTCCATGTCACTTGTAAACGCTTGTTGGCGCCCATGACTGGGTCCTGAGACACCTGGGCTTCTGCACCATCTGGCACATTCCACATCACCTGTAAACCCATGTTGGCACCCATGACTTGGTCCTGAGACACCTGGGCCTCTGCACTATCAGGACACATTCCTCATCACTTGTCCATTCAGCAGATGCCACTGGGACTCCCTGCTTGACTACATGACGTCATGGAGCTCACTTTTGGAAATCAGATCAGAAAATGACAGAGGAGGAAGCTACCAGAGAGAAGCATTGCCTGTGCTGCAGAACCGTTGTTTGTTATGAGCATTGACATGTAGAAAGATCGCCTGCACAGTTCCAACTCATGTTCTGTGAAATGAGGTGGTTAGGCTCATCTACAGGGAGGACATACCCAGTCCTAATACTCTTTGACAGCAGCCTGCTGGAGAGCAACCTCTCCATGAACTTGCAAGACTCCTAGATGTCCTGCTATCAACCCTTCCTTTGTTAGAGAAATCACTCTGGCTTGAGCTGTTGGTCTGAATCTCTTGGTTATAGTTGGAGACCAAGACATTATCATGCATGCCACTGCAGCCTTCATGGAAAGTGATGCCTTTGGGTTCAGTTTTTTTTTTCTGTCCATGCAGTTTCCCCAGTTACTTTGCTAAGTGCCATTAGCTGTACTGTACCAGTACAGCTAACGTGCCCAACCTTGGTAATTGACCATACTTGTGTCTCAGAGTGTGTATGCCTACAGTCAATGCCCTCAACTGTCCTAGTCTTTGTTCCCTTTTGCTAATGCACACAAGGTCACATGTGTAAGCAGGCCTTCAGGCTCACCAGGTGACTTGGAAAGTTTTGCCATAACAGGCCCAGCTCTGCTCTGATGGCCCTTTTGCTCTTCTGCGTGACACACCTGTCAAGGAAGAGGCTGAAACAGAGGCAGGTATTGGGTGAGTTGCTGGCTGTCTCACTTCTCCCGTCGGTTGAGCAAACACTTTTGTGTATTCTATTTATTCTTCACATCTTTTCCATTTCTATGGATGCTCGCACTTTAGAGATTTATATGTTTTTATTTTCTGTAGATGAGTGTTTTGCATATGTGTGTGCCCCACGTGCATGTAGTACCTTTGTAGGACAAAAGAGGGCATCAGAGCCCTTTGAACTGGAGTCCCAGAGTCCCCACGTGAATGCTGAGAACTTAACCCTGGTCCTCTGCAAGAAAGAACAGCGAACACGTTTAACGACTGAGCCATCTCTCCAGCTCTGGATGCTGGCATTTTAAAGAATGATTTATGAGACTTTTAGAATGAATACGTTAGTCAGACTTTGTGTTGCTATGATAACGTACCTGACAGACACGAACCGTGAAAGGAAATGTTTGTTTTGGCCCAGAATGGCAGAGGATTTAGTTCATGGTCACTTGGTCAGATGTGGAGGAGAGAGGGGAATATTATGGCAACAGGAACATATGAAGGAAGACTGTTTACCTTATGGTGGACAGGAAACAGGAAAGGGGAGGAGGAGGGTGAGAAACACGATATAGCCCTCTTGGCCTCATGTGGTGGCTCATGCCTTTCATCTCAGTACTCTGGAGGCAGGGACAGGTGGATCTCTGTGAGTTCAAGGCCAACCTGGGTTACATAGATAATTCTAGGTCAGTGACATAGTAGGCATAGGGAAACTCATTTCAAAACAAAAAAAGAAAGAAGGAAAGAGAGAGAGAGAAGGAGGAGGAGGAAGGGAAAAGAGAGAGAGAGAGAGAGAGAGAGAGAGAAAGAAAGAGTGAGCCTCACAGACATGTTCCCAGTAACCCACTTCCTCCAACTAGGTTCTAGCCTCTAAAGTTCCAAAACTTTCCAACATAGTGCATTAAATACATGGGCCTGTGGAGGGCATTTCAGATTCCAACCATAACAATAAATAAAATGGAAATCTCTAATGTTGGTTTCTGTGTGTTTGCTGATAGATTTCCCAAGTGCTGTGTGGCTCAGCCAAATACTTTGTCTTCTCAGGAGCCTGGCAAGTGTTTTTTCTGTAAGTGATTCAGAGCCTGGCAGAGAGCTGGGAGAGCCCGTTGTTCTTGTTGTTGTGAACCGAAGACGTATTTTTACTGTGGGAAAAGGTACTAGAAAGCTCTCTCTGTTGTAGTGTGTGTTTCCAAGGCCTGCTCAAAAGTTCCTTATGCTAATTTAATTAGCATAATTTACTCAAACAGAAAACTATAATTTTGTACTTTTTCCAACCAGTGTAACCAACTTATATTCTTTTTAACCTACCCAGATGGAATTTATTACTCCAAAGCCAATAGTCTAAACTTTAATTTGTGCGCTAACCATCATTATAGGTGAAGAATTATGCTAAAGAAATATTTGGGAAATCTGCTCTTGGCTCTGGAACACCAGCCTGGATCAAACAAAGCCTCCCACCTCGAGCAGTGAGGATGGCTACATAATTTTAAAAACTGTTCTAAAATACAAGAGAGCTTCTCAGACAGTGAGAACATGAGGGGGCAAATTCCTGGAGAGAAGACAATCTGGGAAGATAAACCTTCTGTTTAGCTGTGTTCTCTCCCTCCCACCATTTGGCCCTAGGAATGGCGCTTCAAGGCTAAGAAGCTGAGCCCAGCTTTGACTGTCTCAGAATGACCCTGACGATGTCCTGGGCTCTTGGATAGGGTCTCTGAAAAGATGTAAGGGTAAAACCAACCAATCAGCCTCTGTGTTAATTACTTTTCGATTGCCGTGATCAAAGTATGTGACATAAGAGCTTAAGGGGTGGAGGGCTTATTTCGGCTCACAGTTCCAAAGGGTTTCATTTCCTCTCTGTGTGGAAGGCACAGCAACAGAGTGGTTCTGTCCACAGCGATGGAGAACAAGGCAGCCGTTCACATTATGGTTGACCAGGCAAAAAGCATGGGGCCAGAGACTGAGGGGGTCTGTCACCTTTGAAGACCCACCCTCCGTGTCCTACATCCGCCAGCCAGGCACCATCTCCTAAGGCTATACAGCTTTACAAACAACTCTACAGTCTGGATTGAGTATTCTGAATAGGAGCCTGTGAGAGGTATTTTAGATTGAAACCATAACCAACACCAGCTCTCATGAAGATGGAGTTTAGATGCAAAGCAGATTAAGAAAGTCTAGCTCCCAGGCTAGAGAGATGGCTCAGGGGTTAAGAGCACTGACTGTTCTTCCAGAGGTCCTGAGTTCAATTCCCAGCAACTACACTGTGGCTCACAACCATCTGTAATGAGATCTGGTGCCCTCTACTGGTATACAGGCATACATGTAGGCAGAACACTATATACATAATACATAAATCAATCTTAAAAAAGAAAAAACCAGTCTAGATCCACAGCAACTGACAAAGGCAGAAAAAATCTAGGAGAAAAGTTATTTTGCACCATCACATTGATTATGTGATTCTCCGTGTAAAAACAGCATTTACTAAACATACTAGGTGACAAGACCTCTTGACTGAAAAACAAGAGAAGAAACAGGCAAAAGAAACAGACCCGCGGAGCCCCAGTGGCCAGAGTTATCGGACACAAGGCACAGACTTCAGAACAACAGTTGACTATTATGTTTAAGGAAAGAAAGGGGAAAGTAGAGAATTTCAATAAAATTCTGCTCAGATTGATAAAACACCACACTCTTAAAAGTAGAGGTGAGTACTGGAGAGGTGGCTCTGTGGTTAAGAGCACAGACTCTTCCAGAAGACCCGGGCTCAATTCCCAGCACCACAGGGTGGCTCACAACTGTCTGAACTTCAGTGTGAGGGGATCAGACTGCCTCTCTGACCCCCTCAGACTCCAGGCATGCACATGGTGCACAGTCACACATGTAAGAGAAACATTCATACACATAAAATAAAAATGAAAATCTTAAAAACAGAGGTATTCACTGGGCGAGAAGCATACACCTTTAATAGCAGTATTTAGGAGGCAGAGACAGGTAGATCTTCCTGTAAGTTCAATTCCAGCCTGTTTTATTTAACAACTTTTGGTCAGTTAGGGTTACACAGTGAGATTCTGTCTTACAAAATAAATAATAAAAATCAAAATAAATAGTGATGTTATGGTCTGGTGATGGCTGTCTTTTGGCTGAAAGACAGCCATCTTCTTGCTGTGTCTTTACATCACAGGGCAGAGGAGGAGGCAGGAAGACTGAGCTCCTCTGTCTAGCTCTCTCTGTCTCTCTCTCTCCTCTCTCTCTGTCTCTCTGTCTCTCCCCCCCCCTCTCTCATATATATGATGAGTCACTGAGTCACTGGGTATCAAATCCCAAGCGCTCCAGCCCTGAGCTACAGTCCCAGTTCTTGTTTACTTTTAACTTTAGAACAGGGTCTAAGTTGCCCAGGCTAGCCTTGAACTTGTGGTCCTCCTGATTCTGTCTTCTGAGTAGTGACCTTTCTAACAAATGCCATTCGCTAATCCTATAGGATCAAGGCCCTACCCTTATGACCTTGATTAGCCTGTATTACTTCTATGATAAGCTCCCTATTTCAAATGCAGTCACACTTTGGTTTGGAGTTTCAACCTCTGCATTTTGAGGACCATGGTTCAGTCTGTAACATGATCTCTGGAGCATAAATACTAAAGGAATGGTACACATACACACGTATGAAGAAGTAGACAGATTTTCTTCCAACTGAAGGTCAAGGAGAAGCAAAGGAACATAAAACAAGTGACACAGGACAGTTCCCAACCCCCTGTAGCCTAAATCCAGAGGACACAACTCCCCATCTGGCTCCTACAAACAGGGAGCATTTAAACTCATACAGATGCACACACATACACTAAAATAACAAAATGTATAAATCCTGGGGCTGGAGAGATGGCTCAGAGGTTCAGAGCACTGGCTGCTCTTCCAGAGGACCTGGGTTTGGTTCCCAGCACCCACATGGCAGCTCGCAACTCTCTGTAACTCCAGTTCTTGGAGATCTGACACCCTCTCCTGGCCTCTGAGGAGACTAAACACACACAGTACACATACATGTATCCAAGCAAAACATATATTTAAAAATATATTAATCTCTAGAAAAATGAAATAAATGACACAAATAGAAAAATATAGATTTGACCTCAAATATAGAAGTAATTATACTAAACATAAATTGATTAAATATTACCATCAAACTACAAAGATATTTCCGAGAAGGTGAATCATTAAACCCAACTACACCTTAGTGATAAAGTCGAGACCAGAGGTTATGATGCATACTTGCCATCTCAGAACTCGGAAGACAGAGGCAGGAGGATTGTGTATTTGAAGGAAGCCTGAATAACAATGCGAGATCATGTCTCAAGGAAAGAAGAGCAGTGGGGGGGGGGCTTAGTCCTCAGCCATCCATCACTGCTCCTCAGAGGGACAGACGTGCAGAAATGAACTGAAAGTTATTGAGTGTGCAACACCACAAAGACACAGTATCCTGACAAGGGAGACACCTGTTCTTCCTGTAGACTACGTTTGTCCCTCCCTGGAGCATTGCTAACACGGCTACTGAACACCCAATTTAGGCTGGCTACAGTGGTGTCCGTGCCAAAGAAGAAGTCATGGGCTTCTGGTGCTAAAGAAGGCATCTCAGAGGATGTGCCATTTCAGCCAACCTTAACTAGATGGAGAGGTAGCTGCAGGTACATAGAAGAGCCAGGTATTCCTGGCAGAGGCCACAGAAAGGTATGAGGGTGAGTGTGAGCATCACTAGTCAGTGGGGCTGGGAGTTGGTACTTAGGCAAGTGATGGAGGAGGGTTATCTGTCTATTGTTACTTTCATTGGTTAATAAAGAGACTGCCTTGGCCTTTTTGATAGGCCAGCCCTTAGGTGGGTGGAGTAGACAGAACAGAATTGTGGGAGAAAGAAAGCAGAGGCAGGCAGTCGCCATGACTCTCCTCTCCGAGACAGCCACAGGTTAGAGTCCTCCCGGTAAGCCACCACCTCGTGGTGCTACACAGATTATTAGAAATGGGTTAATCAAGATGTGAGCGTTAGCCAATAAGAGGCTGAAACTAATGGACCAAGCAGTGTTTAAAAGAATACAGTTTCCGTGTAATTATTTCGGGTATAGCTAGCTGGGTGGCGGGACACAGCCCGCCCAGGAAGTAGGGGTGGAGCAAAGAGACTGGGAGTATTCTGGAAGCAGAAGCTCCCTCCGCAATTCCTGCGCAGACCACCAAAGAGACAGCATGTAACCTGCCCAGCTGAGAAAGGTACTGAGCCGTGTGGCTAACGTAGATAAGGATAATGGGGTAACAAAAGTTATAAGAACTAATAAGTAGCCTGACCTAATGGGCCAATCAGTTTATTATCTTATGGAGTCCTGTGTGTGATTTTTGGGGGGCTTCTTTGGAACTTGCCGGCTATGGGGTACCGGGTGGGATAGAAACCCCAACAAGCCGGCCCTCATGTTACAGGCAAGAACAGGAGTCGGGGTTAACAATCTCTGTGATGGAAGAATCTGTTAAGGGAAGGAGCAGGGTCTCCTCCTCTCTCACTGTCTCCTTTGTAGCTCTTCTCACCTCTATGACTACTAAGGATTCCCATACGAGACCCTGAGTGGTGTGGCCCGGTCCCAGTCTCCTGTTTCTGAGATGCACCCAGAAAAATCACCTGTGGGTATTTGAACGGTGTCCAAACATGGTTCCACAGCCCATCTGCCTTAAATCATGGAACAAAGGATGCTTGGGGATTGAAATCCCTTTGCATGGCCCTTAGTGCCCTGTTTGGTTTTCTTGTCTCTTTTGAGACAGTCTCTGGGCTACTTTCAAACTTGAGATCCTCCTGCCTCAGTCTCCCTAGTGCTAGGATGTAGGCATGAACCACCACACCTGTCTGTCAGTACTCTTGAATCCTGGATCTCTCTTCTTGAGGCAAGAGTCTTTGGGAAAGGTCTGTCTTATTTTCTTCTCCATAGGAAAACTCTAGCAGAAACTTGGCGAGGATCTGAGAGGAAAGCCAGTATAGTCCCTTATAGTAGTCAGATGAGAAATTCTTGTCCAGAGCGATGCTTTTGGTTTTGAAACTCTGATTCCCAAAGGGGAATCTTCTGATTCTTACTAATGGAGTGAGCATACTGAGAAAGAAAACAGGTGATCCTGCTAAAATTGTGCAATAAACGTCTTCCTTCTTAAAGTTCCCAAGATGGCAAATTTCTTGTTCCTAGATGAAAAACATGGTTCTTGGCAAATTGTAAGGCAGTTGTTTATCACTCTGTAAGTGCAGGGTGGAAACTGCTTTGTAAAAGAACTGCTTAACTGTTGAAAACAATGGTAATCTAGTAAGTGACCAAGTGTGACATTCACTGATGCAATAGTGGTATGACTGTTACTGCAGTAACCAACCATTGAGACAGAATTTCACCACATAACAGAAATCCTGCCTCACTTGAGCTCCCTATGGAGACCAGGTTGGCCTTGAACTCACAGAGATCTGCCTGACTCAAGCTCCCTATGAAGACCAGGCTGGCCTTGAACTCACAGAGATCTGCCTGACTCTGCCTCCCAAGCCCTGGAACTAAAGTTGTGAACCACCATACCTGGCTCCCAACTACTCTTTGATTATATTTGAGGCCTGCTCCATAGGAGGGGAATCGCTGCTTGGCACTGGACACCTGGTAAAGAACCCATGGCTAGGGAAGTCATAGGCCCTAAGGGGAACCTACTACTGTTGTTTTGCCAAATGGACATGTTGTCGAACTGCTGTCTTTAGAACATATGGACATATGTTCATGTCTATAGATCAGTGGTGCTCTCAGCTTTGGTCAGAGAAGTTTCTTTTTGCATTGGATGGTGATAAACGCACCTGGTCGGAGTACCGAGAATAAACACCTGTTGAGTGCTCAGCCCAAAAGGAGACATCTATGTCACTCCTGAAAGCTCAGGAAATATCGCGGAAGAGCAGGTTGAAGACTAATAAGAGTTGGAGGAAGGGGAGGGGTGCTTCTAAAGAATGTCTTCTGAGATAAAATGAACTTTGTGCTCATGAACTCGGCAGTTGCAGTTGTCTATGCAAGGCATGCAGAAGGCTGGGTTTATCAAGATTCCATCAGGGATGGAGGAAAGTCTCGTCTCAGGAGGCTCTACCTCTCCCTGAGGGATTATTGGCAATCAGTGTTTGCTGGGGGGAGGGGTGACCTGGTGTCATTTTCTTCAGTGGTGTAGCCACTGCTAAGTTACCCGTGCAAAAAATCTCACTTCATGTTCATGAAAACAGCTCTAAATTTTGTGGGTTTCTCTCGCTCTCTATCACTCTCATACACACACACTTGCACATGCACACTCCACACACACACACATACTCAGAACACACACACGTGTGTGTGAAGTGGCAGTGTCCAAGTAGGAGGGGGTTGCTGAGAAGAGGGACTTTGATGGGACGAGAGGTGAAAGAAGACAATGGGGAGAATGTGAAAATGACCAAAGTTCATTATAGACATGTTTAAAACTGTCAAAAAATGATATATACATATATATGGTTAGAACGGTCTGGCTGTTCAATGGTAGAGTACTTCCGAGAATCGCCCAGTGGCCTGGGGATGAGGCTGGTAGAACTCTTGCCAACCGTGAATGAAGGCCTAGGTTCCATCCCCAGAACCAGGGGGAAAGGAGGGAAAAAGGAACTTAGCATCATTGCTGTGTTCTCAGAGGATCACAATGAGGCTTCATTGCCTCACCAGTCAGGCAGGGATGAAAGCCGTGTAGCGGGCTGGCGACTGCGAGAGCCTCCGCAGTGGCTGGAATGCCCACCTGTGTTTGTTTTCTCCCTCTGACTTAGGACCCATCGGACAGCTGCATGGGTCAATTCTTTTTCCTCCCTCACCTAAGACCCACTTTTTTTTTTTTCAAAATACTGTGCTAGCTTAAAAAAAAATAAGTGAGTTGGACAGATTTACATCAGTGCCTGGGAAAAGCATACAAAATTAAGAGCCAAACCGCAGATACCGATACCCGATCAGTCCCTGTTATCCGCTCAATCCCCTTAACAACCCAGTGGGGGAGGCGTTGGCATACTCCAGGAGCAGGAATCAAGGTACAGAGGCCAGGCCTGGTGAGCAGAGCCGTTTCCTGGTCCTCTAGAGCCACCATCACCCCTTCCTCACATCCCCCTGACTTTGTGTTTGTGCACACATCTCCCTTTAACACCCTGGGATATGAGCAACTGTCCTGGGCCTTTCTAGAACGTACTTTTTATCCCGCTGCCCTGAGAAGGTGTCTCCCCGATCACACTCTCCAGGGGGCTTAGGAGGTTAGCAGCCAAGCCTGGACAGGATGCCTCAGTAGGGCAGCGCTGCTCACACGAATTGCTCGGTTTCTCTTAGAAGCTAAACTTTTGGACAGCTGCTCTATACAATGCATGTGGTCCCCAGACCCTCACAACAGGCTTGGGGATCAGGGATGGGCTCAATCTGAGATGAAGCACTCACATACAGGAAGCCGGTACTTCCTGCTTCCATTATTCAAGGTGGGTACAGTGGCACCCAGGTAGCTAAGTCAAGCTTATAATCACGCCTAGGGAAGCATGCTGCTCTCTTTCTGAAAGTCGAGACTTAGAGGGGGTGGATAATTCAGCCATGGCCACACAACACCGCTGTTATAGAGAAGGATTCAAAACCAGACCTGGGGAGGCCCAGGCTCATGGGAGCTCTCCTGTTGGCTTGTGTCACCTCTGCTGTCCTCATAGATGTGGTGTGCAGGCTCAAATGGTGGGCAGAGAGGTGACACACACACACACACACATATGTGTGTGCCTGTGTGTATATGTGTATATATATATATATATATATAATGTATACATACATACACATGTACACATATCACATACTAGGAAAGTGTTCTATCACTGAACTTCATCCCATGTCTTGAAGATTTTTTTTTGGTTTTGTTTGTGTTTTTTGACAGGATCTTGCTACGTAGCCCAGGTTGACCTTGAACTCCAGCTCCCCGGGCTCCAGCCTTCCAAGTACTGGGATTACCAGTCTGCGTTCCAACTCCAGTGCCTAGTAGTGACAATGGAAAAGGATCATGTCTTATCTCCTTTGAAATAAGCTGTCACTCTGCAGCTCTGCCAGTGTGACAGTTGTCAAATGTAGAATGCACAGGACAGGGAGCCCTGGAGGGCTGAGGAGCTAACGAAGCTGAGTAGATGTGGTGCTCACCGTGCCTGGGTGCCCACAGCTGGGGGGGCAATGGCTCTCACCGTGCCTGGGTGTCACAGCTGGGGGGCGATGGCTCTCACCGTGCCTGGGTGCCACAGCTGGGGGGGGCGATGGCTCTCACCGTGCCTGGGTGTCACAGCTGGGGGGGCGATGGCTCTCACCGTGCCTGGGTGCCACAGCTGGGGGGCGATGGCTCTCACCGTGCCTGGGTGCCACAGCTGGGGGGGGGATGGCTCTCACCGTGCCTGGGTGCCACAGCTGGGGGGGGGGATGGCTCTCACCGTGCCTGGGTGCCACAGCTTGGGGGGCGATGGCTCTCACCGTGCCTGGGTGCCCACAGCTGGGGGGGGGGCGATGGCTCTCACCGTGCCTGGGTGCCCACAGCTGGGGGGGGCGATGGCTCTCACCGTGCCTGGGTGTCACAGCTGGGGGGCGATGGCTCTCACCGTGCCTGGGTGCCACAGCTGGGGGGGGGGGATGGCTCTCACCGTGCCTGGGTGCCACAGCTTGGGGGGCGATGGCTCTCACCGTGCCTGGGTGCCCACAGCTGGGGGGGGGCGATGGCTCTCACCGTGCCTGGGTACCACAGCTGCGGGGGCGATGGCTCTCACCATGCCTGGGTGCCACAGCTGGGAGGGCAGTGGCTCTCACCATGCCTGAATTCTGACAGCTGCCTGTTTTCCCCTCCCCTCCACCATGGAGATCCCACTTCATGCCCATAAGAGCCTCTTGTACAGGCCTAGAGAGCTGGAGAGTGACCCTTCATACCTGATGAAATAATCATGCCAAGGAACACGCTTGCTCCAAGCATCATCGGCGAAGGCCCAGTGCCTCCTGCTGAAGCGGAAACACCCGGTTTCAGAATACTCCAAGAGCCTGGTGGGTTAGTGAGGCCTGGTACACACCTGTGCTTCTAGCGCTCTGGGAGACAGAGACAGGAGGAACATGGATTCAAGGCCAGCCTGGACTACAGAGCCTGTCCCAAGACAGCCAGGGCTACACAGAGAAACCCTACCTCAGGAAAACCAACCCAACCCAAACAAACAAACAAAAAGAAATCTCCACCCTCCATTTCTGAACTCACTGACCCTCCTTCCATTCCCCAGACGCCCCTTTGCATGGCTCCACAATGCCCTAAACCTTGGGTCCTCTGCCTGCTGGCAGCACATCTCGTGCTAGTCTCTCTAGTTTCCTGCCTGCCCTGGCTCCAGGCCAGAGGCCAGGTTCCCTGACAGAGGCTAGCCTGTTAAGGCAATAGGGCCAGAGATAGTGGCCACAGTTGATTGAAGCCCCTGTCTCCCTCACACGGAAGCAGCATAATTAATCAGGAAGTAATTAATTCAGATGCCAGCGGCTCATCACCCGGAGAGACAGGCTATCTAGTAGGGCGGGACCGGCAACACATCACCTCAACCCAGGCTTTCTTACAGGGCTGGGATTCAAAGGAAAGAATCAGGTCACCTGCATTTTTCAGTATCAGATGGAATGTTACATGAAAGTTAGGAAAATTTGCCCCAAATCACATCTGCTGACTCTCAGGACCCTCAGTGCTCTTGATGCTCCTTGAGCTTCCAGCTAGTGGTGCCTCGATGCTCAGGGATGATGTACGTATGGGTCTGTTACCCATCATCCTCTGAGGTCCGAGGGGCTGAGGACCGTGGGCAAAGTGTGGGCAGCTGTGCCCGGGCCCTGGCTGCACTGCTCTGCCTGTGCCTCCACTTCTAGAGCGGCCTAGCTCTGGAGCTCAGAGCAGGGATCGGGCATGACAAGCAGGATGACGGGAGTTCAAATCCCGCTCTTCCCAAAGTCCCGTTATTAACCATTCTTCCAGCTACTGTGGCACCGGTGCTCAGAGCCGGGATCATACATGACAAGCTTCCCAAAGTCCCATATTACCTGCTCTTCTGGCTACTGTGGCAAAGCACCCAGCAAGAGCAAGAAGGAAAGGGTTGATTTTGGTCTTAGTTGGGATTATCGTTCCTCTTGATGGGGAAGTCACTGTGGCAGGAACATGGGGCGGTTGGTCACGTGGTATCCAGCATCAGCGAGAGGGAAGTGAATTCTGGTGCTCTGCTTGCTTGCTCCTTTTTATTTATTCTGGAAGTCCAGTCCACAGTATGGTGGTTCCCACTTTCAGACTGGGTGTTCCCACTCCAGCTAAACCTCTCTGGATACATACCCAGGCTTGAATTTCCTAAGAGACTCTGAATTGCATGAAGTTGACAGTCAAGACTGACCACCACAGATGGGTATGGCCCTCACCCGCGAGGTGAAACAGTCAGATCTCTGTGAGTTCAATGCTAGCCTAATCTACAAAGAGAGTTCTTGGACAGCCAGGGCTACCTAGAGACCCTGTCTTTAAAAGTAAGAAAATCACAACTCCACAGGGAAATTGGGGTGAAGGTGTCCTTACTGTGGCTGGGTTAAAGGACGCGGTGACTATGCTTGCATACAGCAGGCACTTAGCTGGTGGGACCTTCTGCTTACTAACAGAACCCCACAAAATGTCATGTGCTGGGTCAAGGTCAAGGCAGAGGCTAGCCCATTCGCAGCTGCACAGCTGGATGCGGAGGCAACATCTGGTGGGAGCCTGAGGTGGGGTGGGCTAGAGTTCACATCCTTCAAGGGGATCCTGGTTAACACCAGGGTGGTCAGCTCCAGCATCCTCAGTCTCCCAATCCCATGGAGACACTGGGAAGACTTCAGCGAAGATGTAATCATTTGCCTCCACTGTGAAGGAACCTGTGAGAGCCGTGTGGCTCAAAGCTGCTGTGCCCATCCACAGTGGGGTTGCACATGTCTGCGGCATGGTGTCTGCCCTGGAAGGGAAGACATGTGGTTTGGGGAGAAGAAGAGTTGGAGAAATCAGGACAGCAAATAAAGGTGCCTGCTGCCACGCCGGCCTCTCTGAGACTGTTTCCAGGACCCACATGGTAGGAGGGAATCAACTCCTGCAAGCTGTTCTCAAACTTCATGTGTGCTGTGACACACATGGGCATGCACACATGCTAACTAACTAACTAATTAATTCAAATTAACACATGCATGTGGAGACGTTCCCCCAGCCTCTATCTCTGACCGCCAGAGAAATGCTCATCTCAGTCACAGTGAGCGGCAGCTTCAGACCTATGGGATGGCAATTAATAGAAAAGTAAAGGTGGGGTCTAGAGAGATTGCTCAGTAGTTCAGAGTGCTTGCTGTTGTTCTTCCAGAGATCTGGAGGTGGGGGTTGATTCCCAAGGCCCACATTAGGTGGCTCACAGATGCCTCTGACTCCAGCTCGGAGGGATCTAATACCTATTCTGACCTCCACAGGTACTGTACACATGTGACAAACGTTCTCACAGTCACACACACACACACACACACACACACACACACACACAAATACATTTTAAAAAGAAAAGAAATAAATATTAGTGGAGATGAAGAGAGGTGAGAGTATGGGGTGTGGCTGGTGGGAACGTAAATTGGTTCACCCATTATGGAAAATAGCATGGAGGCTCCAGAAAACAAACCAGCGGTGGATAAACACTATGCTATCTGGCGAATATCTAAGGAAATTTAAATCAGAATCTCAAAGACACATCCGCATCCTATGCTCATTGCAGAATTATTCACGACAGTTACAATGAAGTGGTGGGGGTGAGTGTGTGAGAAAGGGTGTGAGTCTGTGGTGCTCACACGCAGTGGTAGAGTGCTCCCCAGCCTCCATGACTGAAGACCTGGTATTTGCAAGGGTGTAAAGGAATCTGGAGGCCATTGCACTGAGTAGTCAGCCAGATGCAGAGAGCCCCGAGGGCATCATCTCAGGCGCACACAGAATCAGAAATCGTCAGACTCTCAGACACAGATGTAGAAGGCTGGAGAGGGGAAGACATGGGGAGGTGATGGTCAGGGTTCAAAGTCAAGGCAAGCCCAAAGTAGGTTCTGCCGATCAGAAATACAGCATCACGCCAAGAGCTAGCGATGCTGCATCCTGTATCAAAAGTGCTGAGACCAGACCGTGGATTGGTGGGAACTGTTCTTAATACCCGAGAGTCAAAAACTGAAATAGCAGCAAAGGGGCAGGGCGTGGAGTTTAGAGGGTGATAAATGTGTTCTTGGACTTGGCACATAAAAATTTTAAAGTTTTTTTTTTTTTTTAAAGAAATGCTTTGGAGGCTGGAGAGATGGCTCCGTGTGAGACAGTACATTCTGCTCTTCCAGAGGACCCAGGTAGGTGGCAGCACCCAAGTCAGGTGACTCACAACCACCTGTAACTCCAGTTCCAGAGGATCTGAGAGATCTGACACCCTCTTTTGGATTACACACACACACACACACACACGAAAATAAAAACCAGAACCAATCAATTGGCTCCTGCTACCGAGTCCTCTGAGGCCTGGTCCACAGGAAACTGCCCCTTGATTTGGGCAAGACGTTTGCTGAAAGCCTCCAGCAGAGCAAGTCCGCCCCTTCGCACCAACAGACCACCTACCACATCAGGAACCCTCAACTGCAGGCTCACTGTGTGGATCCTATGGCAGCCTCAGGACTCGACATCCCGACACGGAGGCGGGGGAGAGCGGTGCAGGAGGTGCCCAGTGTGAAGTCTAATTATGCCAAGGCTCCCTGGTGCGGAGACCCTGGGGCTCCAGTTAACCTCACGTCCTATCCTTTACCTGTGGCCAGCATGTGTAACTTTCGCAACCTTAGATTTGGTACCTGCGTTGCTGGAGCCCGTGCAGAATGACGTACCCAACAGAGCCCTCAGCTCCATGTGCAGGGCTTGGAAAGTCGCAGGGATGGTGGGAATAATGTATCCTCCAGCACCCGGTTTGGTTTCACACTCACTGCTCGGCCAGGGATGAAGACCTTGAACTCCTGACCTACCTGCCTCCACTTCCCAAAAGTGCCAGGGTTGCAGGCATGTGCCACCATGCCCAGCTCCTCCAGCTCTTTCAAGGTCTTAACAGAAGAGCAAACTATTGCACAATGCAAATGTGGTTCCTGACTGTGATTAAACATAATAATTTGCCTTTTGTGTGATGAGCAAGAAAAGTTCTAGTTTAATTTGGTGACTCTCAGCTGACTTGTTTGTTTGTTTGTTTGTTTTGTTGAAACAGGGTCTGGCTATGTTGCCCAGGCTGGCCTCACACACGCCACCCTTGTACTTAGCCTATGTGAGTGTCACAGATGTGCGCACCACACCCAGCTCTCCCCGGGCGTCTTAAAGCTGGGATTTTACTATCAATGATTTCAGAAATCCACGTAAAAGGATGAAGTTTAAGGAGGGAGCAATGACCTTGGACTGAGATAGGTCAGCGAAGAGTTTCCATCCACTCCTCTGATAGAGTCGGCAGTGGGTCCCCCGTGGGTCTGCAGGCTCATTCAGGCTGGACCTTAGCCCTAGCATACAACCCTACAGCAGGAGCAGGACCAGGAAGAAGTGAGAGAAATACTGGCTGGGAGAGCAGCCTTTAAAGAGGTGCCCTCAAACCAGCAATCAGCTAAATCATTTTTAATGAGACATTAAAAAAAAATAACAGGGCAGTGGTAGTGCACGCCTTTAATCCCAGCACTTGGGAGGCAGTGGCAGGCGGATCTCTGTGAGTTTGAGGCCAGCCTGGTCTACAGAGTAAGTTCCAATACCAGGGAAACCCTAAAAAAAAAAAAAAAAGTCTAAATAAATAAATAAAGTAAAAGCTTACATACACGCCCAAATCTAAGATATGCAAAGCATCACCAGCCATACCTCATGCTTGCGACGACGAGTGCCCACCTGCCTGAGGCTTTCTAGCTCCTGTATTCTCCTTCCCTAGGTCTAGGTGAAGCAAGGGGGCCTTGTGAACCTGCTTTTGACCAGCATGCGAGGATCAAGGAAGACTTTTTGCACACCACTGTGTGTGTGTGTGTGTGTGTGTGTGTGTGTGTGTGTAAGGAGAGGGAGACAGGCAGAGTCACAGAATACTGGCCTCTCTCTCTCTCTCTCTCTCTCTGTGTGTGTGTGTGTGTGTGTGTGTAAGGACAGGGAGACAGGCTGAGTCACAGAATGCTGGCCTCTGTGTGTGTGTGTGTGTGTGTGTGTGTGTGTGCTCTCTGTTGCTGTGATGAGCACCATAACCAAGAGCGACTTGAGGACAAAGGGTTTATTTCAGCATACATTTTACAATCCGTCACTAAGGAAAGTCAGGGCAAGAACTCAAGGCAGGAACCTGGAGGCAGGAATTGAAGCAAAGACCATGGAAGAACACTGCTTACTGGCTTGCTCCCCCTGGTCATATCAGCTTAATTTTTCATACCATCCAAGACTATTTGCCCAGGAGTGGCACCACTTGGGTGAGCTGGACCCTTCCACATAAATCATTAATCAAGAAAATGTTCACAGACTCCCCTACAGGCAATTCGCTGGAGGTATTTTCCCAGCTGAAGCTCCTCTTCCCAGATGTTCTTGCTTGTGTCAAGTTGGAGGGAAACAAACAGTGAGGACAGTATGTGTGTTTATTTATGTACTTTAATAGTTTTTACTCCTTGATAGCTCTATTGAGGTGATGTGAGATTTGAACCCACTTTAAAACCATGGAAGCAAGGGGAAGGAATGGGAACCAAAGACCGAGTGGATCTGCAAGGCATTCTGGAAACGCCTTCTCTCTATGGTGAAGTCAATCTGAAGGTCCCCAGGGATCTGCATTTTCACTTGAAGCACCCTTGGTCTCCTGCATAGTCTACACAGTTGCTGCTTTGATGCCAGCTCGTCCACACAGTGCCTCCCCAGAAGCCGAGTGTCTCAGGAACTCGGCTTGGAAGCTTAGTTGATTAGGGTTTGGGCACCAAGTGTTCAGACATATGAGACCACAGGGGACGTTCCACATACAAACCATAACAATATTTAAATCCAACACGGTGAATGATGATATAGTTATAGACATTTATCCAACCCTTTGTCTCAACAGCACTTTTTTTTTCTATAGCGTCTCACTACATAGCTCACACTGTCATCAAACTTGCAATCCTCCTGTCTCAACCTTCTCATGCTGGGATTACAGGTGTGCCTCACCATAACCGGCTCTTAGTATGAGTGTGTGTGTGTGCACGCGCATGCGTGTGTTCATGTGCGCGCGCACGTGCACAGGCATGTGGAAACTAAAGGACAACCTCAGCTATCAACCCTTGGGAGTCCATCTTATTTTTTGATACAGGATCTCTCATTGGCCTGGCACTGACCAATTAGGCTAAGCGGTTGGCCAGGGAGCCCCAGGAGTCTGCCTGTCCCAGCCCTCCACCAACTACATTACAAGCACAAGCAGTCATACCTGCCATTTTTAACATGGGAATCAAATTGAGGTCCTTACGTTTGGGTGGCAAGCACTTCACTGGCTGAGACCCCTCACCAGCCCCTCTTCTTCATATTTAAAAAAAAAATAAAGCTGAACATAGAACTATGATAAGCAACTGTAGCCAGTCATTTGTGGTGTGTGTGAACATACTACTGAGGGTCCTAGTTCTACCAGGAAAGATAGTGGGGTGTGGGGCTGGGGGCAAACAGAGGACAAAGCCCCATTTCCAAATGAAATCACATTGGGGACTGGAAGTCAAGTTTTGTGTCAAGTTTTCATACAAAGGACACTTTTGAAAAATGGATTATGTAATTTATTATCTTTAATAACATTCTTTATTACTAAAAATGCCACCCAGCTGCACGATAGCATAGAAATCCTTTCTACCGCTGGACTTCATTTTAGAAGGCTTGTTTTTCAGCACCTTGGTTTCTGTTGTTTTTGCCCAAAATAGTAACTTTTCTGCTCAATGGTATATTAATGCAGAATAGAAATAAAGATGCTTGAAAAAAAATTTTTCCAAGCACAAAGGGAGATGGTTTTCAACAGATAATTTTCCGTATTTACATATTTTACCTTAAGCATTTTGTGGTCTGTGCCTACTGGTGAATGGATCAGATTCTCTTTTTGCACGCCTTCAAAATGAACCAGTTTGGCTTCTAAGCCGTTGCAAGAACGGAAATGAATTCGAACTTTTTTTTTCCACTTCATTTTCGCATCTTCACGTTTCCTTATTTCACATGGTTTAAAATAAAATGCCTCCGGCATTATTTTTCCTTTCTCAAGAGCAAAGTGAACGTGACTTTTCGGAAGGGTCACGGGATGCCCGGGGGGCTGCGGGTGTTACTGGACCGCGGCTGCTTTCAGCTTGACTGAAGGGCTTGTCAGAGTTTTCATCTCCCAAGGAGCCCCTGGCGCTGGCCAGAAGGGGGAGAAGGCTGCAGAGGGAGTCCCATGCTGCCGCTTTCCTACTGACATCAAATCCTGGGGGTTGAAAATTAATCCCACACAAAGACAGCCCTCCATTGTGAAGCCTGTTTGAAATTAGACAGCGGTAATAACCTTTCTGAGACGTCTCCGTGTTGCTGTAGCTACCCTGTAGCGACTCAAAGGTTGCTAGAGGAGGTACCCCTCCCCCAGCGACTCCTCAAGGTGACTGCCTGGCCTGGCTGGAGAATGCTATGGGACAGTGCCACGTGGCCTCCAGCATCAATGGCTGCAGTTTCTCTGTTCGCCACCCCTGCGGATTCCTGGTTCGGAGTCACTGACCGTTACGGCTCAGAAAAGCTCTTCCCCACTCTCCTTGAGGATTTTATTATTTTTTTCAATATTATGTGTGTTAGGTCTCAAACCCAGGACACGGGGTTAGCTAAGGCGCTTATTAACATACCGAAGCTGACACTGACCTAACCATGTGTCTGAGTGTTTTGTCTACATGGATGTGTGTGCACCACTTGGGTACCTTGCTGCCTGCAGAATCCAGAAGGGGTACTTGGGTCTCCTGGAGCTGGAGTTAGAGACAGGTGAACAGCCAGCCTCTCATGGTTGCGGTTGTTTCAGGTCCTCTGCAAGAGTAGTATGTACCCTTAACCTCTGAGCCAGCTCTCCAGCCCCATGCCCTCCTAGTACTTACCAGTATTGCTTTTCCAAGAAACTGGAGCCTCATCCTGAGAGTTAACAAAGAAAACAGAAACCGTGCCCCTTCTACAGAGGCTGGGAAGCCCTGGAGCACCATATGGGAACCAGAAACCAGGAGGGCCACCTTCTGCAGCCACCCACTCCAGTTCTGTGGCCTCGATATCAAACTTCCTGTCCTGGACCATGTCTGGAATCTGTTGCACCAAAGTGGTTCTGAAACCTGACCATTCTCTCCCGTGGGGAAACATGGTAGCTTTCCCACCAGGCAAAGGATACCCATTCATGGTCTCTGGCATCTATGGATCACCCGTAGTGACCAAGGAATATTATAAGTTTAATAGTTCGAATGTGACCTTACTAAACTAGACTAGAATAACAATTTAGTTACTTTCAATGCTTCCAAGTTAGTAGATAAGGCCATTGTGTCCGAAGGCTCCATCTGAAGTTCCAATACCGTGACAGTGACCTCAGAAACAAAAATGTGCAAGTTGGGTGAGGGGCAGGGCATGTGTTTGGAGGGAAGGGTGTTGTTCACACCTATAATTCCAGCACCTAGGAGGCAGAGGCAGGAGGATGGAGAACTCTAGACCAGTTTGGGGTTCAAGTGCAGCCTGGGCTACACAAGGAGATTTTTCTTATCTTGAAAAGGAGAAAGAAGGCAGGTGTGGTAGCTCACACCTTTGGTCCCAGCACTGGGAGGTGGAGACAGGGAAAACTTTGTGAGTTCAAGGCCAACCTGGTCTTCATAGCAAATTCTAGGACAGCCAGGGTTATGTAGTGAGATCCTATATGAAAAAAAAAATTTAAAAAAAAAGGAGAGAGAAAAAGAAAAGGAGGGAAGGAAGGAGAGAGACTGAAGCCTGCTGCTGCATTTCCTGATGTTCTTTTTTGGGGAGGATTTTGTGGGTTAGGGTTTTGAGATTCCAAGGCTAGAATCTTCCACAACGGTTTTTATTTCATTTAACTTGCTTCTTTTAACCCTTAGCAATGGTTTTGAAGAGAGGAGGCCGGAGAAGACGTTGAGGATTTTGTCAACAGAGCGTCTTTTAACAGCCCGACGACCTCTGTCAAGCACCTTTCGCTCTTCTGGGTTTTGGCGAATGTGCGAGGTCTGGTCCTTGCATCTGGAAACTTACAACGATGCCTCCTTCCCTGTTTTAATGTCTTTCACCTCACCGAGGCAGACGGATCAGAAGCTCACAAGGAAAACCGATGCCCTTTCCCGCAGCTAAATTAACCAGAATCACGTGGAAAACAATCCGAGCCTTGTAGGAACGGGGAGCCATTAAAATGTGCCCTAAGCAATGGACTGCACCCAATCTTGCATCCTGGCTCTCTCTCGCTCGGCAGCAGCAGACAAGAGGCTGCTGCTCCCTGGGATGGAGAGAGAGCCTTGTTGGAGTGCCACAATTAAAATCAGCTCCTCTGCCAAAAAATAAAAGGGAGGAGGGAGAAGGAGAACATCAAAGACAGATTGAAATGTGTAGTTAGTAATAAGAGTGGTCTCCTCTTGAACCACAGCCTGCAGCGATTCACGGCCCCCTTGTTAATGAGAAATGTTGACCTCTGGTTTGCAAGTTAAACTTGTAATCCCAGCTAATGAAGTAAATCACTTCCAACTTGGGTCTGTTGTTCCTGTCTGTTCTGCACACTGGGTCTGTGAGTGAGTGCCCAGGTCCACATGCAAATTGGGGAAAAAAGAAAGATTCTGGGACTACGTGGCTTTTTGCATGCAGTGGGCACGCTGTGGGCAGTTCTTTCTTCTTTGCCTTCTTTTTCTGGTACTGGAGCTTGAGCCCAGGCCTTACAGATAGATGCCTGGCAAGCACTCCACTGCTGAACTTCAATCCCTCTTAGCCCTGCTCTGTTTTTATTTTAAGACATGGTCTCGGTATGTGGCCCAAGCTGGCTTTACCCTCCAGATCGTCCTGTCTCGGCCTCCCCAGAAGCTGGAATCACAGGCGTGTGCCACCACCGCTGGGCTTGCTCTTGGTCATACTGTGGGCTTAAAAATCACTTTCGTAACTCGAATATTGATAAAGGAAAGGAAGGGAAGAAGGGAGACAGAGAGTAAGAGGGAGAGAGGGAGAGCCCCTATTAGATGCTGTGATGAATGACATTCTATAGGGGCATAAGCAGGGGGCCCTATATGCTATACTTCTTGTTTTATTTTATTTTATTTGTGTGAGACCAGATAGATCATAGTAGAACATGAGACTGTGTATGTCTGTGTCTATGTGTGTGATCCATATGTGCCCACAGCAGGCAGAAGCCACTGACTGTCCTGCTCTATAACTCTGTGTGTGTGTGTGTGTGTGTGTGTGTGTGTGTGTGTGTGTGTGTGTGATCCATATGTGCCCACAGCAGACAGAAGAAGCCACTGACCGTCTTGCTCCATAACTCTCTACCTTGAGACAGGGTTTCTCACTGAACTTGGAATCTGCCGGGTTGTTCTTTTGTTTGTTTTTCAGCTGGGCTTACAGGCCAGCGAGCCCCAGCCATCTTCCCTCAGCACTGGGACTACAAAGTACTTTCTACTGTGCCCAGCTTTTAGGTGGGGGCTGGGGATGCAAACCCAGTTCCTTAGGCTTGCATCGCTGGTGCTCTTACCCACTAACTTAGCTCCCCAGTCTTTCTTCATTTCTTTAGCAAATAGAAGTACATCTTGTCGGCTCCATGTGAACAATGAATTATCTAGTCCAGAGCTGGCATGCGCTGGGAGTCACTGGGTACTGGTCGAACAAGCGGTGCCAGGGGAAGGCTGGAGAGATGGCTCCGCGGCTGAGAGTGTTCACTGTGCCAGGCTTGGTGATACAGCCTTTAATCCCAGCACTCAGGAGGCACAGGCAGGAGGATCTGTGTGAGTTTGAGGCCAGGCTGTTCTATAGAGCGAGTTCCAGGACAGCCAGGGCTATGTAGAGAAACCTACCTAACACACACACACACACACACACACACACACACACACACACACACAATTCTCCCCATCTGTGATCTGCTGGAGAACATGAAGGGGCTGGTCCTGCAGATCCAAAGCTGCAGGATCTCCACAACACAGGCTGACTGCAGGACATCCAAGAGGAGCCCCAATGAGGGCCCAGTATTGACAGCGTGGCAGAAACCAGAGGCCTTGAGCCAGACCAATGACTCTCTGCAATGAACACTTACAAGTAAAGATGTTTGGATAAAAAGATTTACTGTGTGACTCCCTGTGTCGCACAGCAGCTTCCATGACGAGATTTTTCTTTTCCTTTTTTTTCTTTTCTCTTAAATTATATTTTATTTTATTGGTGGTGGCGTTTAGGGCAGAGGGCAGAAACAAAGGGACAGGGAGATGAATGGGATGGAGAAGCAAGATGTGAAAGACACAAAGAATAAATAAAAAGAAAGTTAAAAAAAAAAAAAGAGCACTTACTGCCCTTGCAGAGGACCAGGGTTTGGTTGCCAGCACCCACTTTAGGTGGCTCAACACTGCTAGAATTCCAGACCCAAGGGATCTGACACCCTCTTCTGGCCCCCTCAGGAGGCACCTGCAAGCACACACACATACACAGACCCACAAATAAAAAAAATAAGAAATCTAAGAAAGAAAGAGAGATTCTACAGAGTGAAGAAGAGATCACTAAGTGATGTGGGCCTTGTGAGGAAGACGACATCTAAAAACAGCAAACACAACAACTCAAGTCCAGGCTTGGAGCTCATAGTCTCAGCACTTGATCAGCCTGCGCTATACAACCAAACCGCGTCCTAAGAAGAAAAAAGGAAATGAGAGAGAAAGAGAGAGACAGAAGGAGGGAGAATTTGGGTCTAAGAATGTCTGAGGGATCTGTAGGCTGACAGTTTCCTGCCTTTATTGAGAATTAAGAAGGAAGGAAAAAATCTGTAGTAAGAAACTAGATACAGCTGGGATGCCCCGGGCTTTCTTCTTGCTGTGACAGACTATAGCTTCGAGACACGATCTTAAAAAAAAAAAAAAATCCCATCTTTCAGTCATGTGAGGGCAGGAGGAAGGTATCCAGCTATTGTTTTGTCTAAAAGAATTTCATCCAGAGAGCTGTGGATGGCCTGTTTAACGCTTACGGAGACCTAGTTTCGTTTGGCTCAATGACAGGTCATATTGTCTTTCTTCTGGCTCGTCTAAATACTCGCAATATTTTCTAGATTACAGTGTGATTTTTTTTCACTTCTGCCTGGGCAACAACATGACTTCACTTGCAGGAGGCCATGCAGTGTGGCTCTTGAGAGGCAGTGCCTTTCCCCACCCTGGGAGATTATTATTATTATTATTATTATTATTATTATTATTATTTTATTTTGAGATCAAGGAACCACTCTGCATCTATGCTGGCTTTACAGGTGGGAGCCCATCAAACCTGGGGGCATTATATGAATTTAATGGGGGGAGGGATGGAGCTGCCCACCCCACCTGTAATGCGGGTCTCTTGGACAATCTTCTCCACCACAGCAAATGACTTACTCTGAAAGTGGGGTCAGACCAGATGACGCGGGCATCTTGGGGAGGCTGAGGCAGGAAAAATCACAAGTTCAAGGCTCAGCTGCAGAGTGAATTCTAAGCTAACATAATCAATTTAGTGAGACCCTGCTGCAAAAAAATTAAAGCCAGGAAAAGATGGGGGCTAGATCAAGGGTAGGGGCGCTTGCCTAGCATGTCAGAATTCAATCTCCAATACAGAAAGTAGACAATGAAGGAAGATTGCACCCACCCCCAATATCTGACATCTCTATTTCTTTCATAATCTTGTTGAGAATCCCTTAAAAGGCTTTTGAAACTTTCTTCAAGCTCTCTGGGCAGAAGAGAAGGGTTTGGTGGGAGGGCTGTTTTTAAATCATTGATCCTTGTTATTTTTGTGTAAGGGCACCTAGCATAGCCTCCTTGTGTCTCTCTGATTTTTCGTTAGACAAAGCGAAGCAATCCGGCATTTGTGTGACCCTGAAGAGAGCTCTGGGGTGGCACCCCCAGGGGCTGGAAAAGTCACTGACCAATGTCTGAAATCGGAGGATGAGGACGTCTCGGGCCTGAGGCCAGCGGCTCGCATCTACTACAGACAAGGGGGCACATTACATATAAAGTGATCTGAATTGGCTCATTTTTTTTTCTCCATAAAAACTCAAGCATGGGTAAAATGTAAATTTCTCTAACAAGTGAAGTACATGGCCCCAGCAACTGAGTTCTGGGATGTCAGTACCTGGTACCCGGACTCCACCATCCAGAACGCGGTCCTGGCTTACCAGCTGCGCGGCCTTTCCCCCTTTCATTTAATTCAAAGTGAAACCGCTCAGCATGCAAAACTACAATTAGCCAGGGAGGCGAGAAAGGTGTAAGTGAACAAACAGGCCGATCCATTAGAGTCGAGGGTTATCGGGTCCCCTGCCACTCCTCGGACAGGGCTTATTAAAACTGGTAATGTCCGCCACCAGCCATGCCCCCAGCAAAGAAAGAAGGCCGAGGCAGGCCTATTTCACATGCATCAGACACAAGAATTAAATAGCCCGATATTCCCTAAAAGACTGAAGTACATCTCTTTCTGACATTCATCTTGGGCAAAAATCCATTGATCTCTGCATGTCCCTTGGCAATTATAAAATATTAAAGACAAGTCACACTTTCCTCGTTGGCTTAATTTTTTTTTCTTTTCACAGCTTTCTATTTGATCAGTTTTAACAAGTTAGAAATAGCACATAATGATACTACTAGCGATAACAACAACAACAATAATAATACAGGGTTTTAAAGTTTGTTCTTTTGGCTTCTTTCTTTTTTATTCTGTCGTGGGCTTGTGTTCCATAAAAAGACTCAAGGTCTATCTGTTTCCACACATCGAAAGAAAGCAAGAAGCCAGAGATTCTTTTTCGAGAATGATATTCATTAGCAGAGATCAGCCTAATTTTCAGGGTTTTCCTGTTTAGCACTAGCCAGGCTGTCTCGGAGCTGCTGCATGTTTTAATCCAGGCATATGTGGTATGGCTAGAGGTTTGTGTAGGCTCCACTGAGATTCTATAAAAAGATGTGCATCCCTCTTTCTGTTTTTATGCATTTATAATTTTTTTAGCATTTGATGTTTGCGCATTCAGAATAAAATATAAATGCAAACATAGACCTACATAATAAAAAATGCAGAATTTGGCAGAGCCTGTTTTTCTTGGAATAGCAATTTGGGAGTCTTCAGGGGAAGACACCACCCAATGCTAGCTTTTTTCTCTAGCTCTAGCTCTCCTTGTCATAAATTATGACAACACTACCCCCAAATTTAGAATTCCATTTTGTTTTATCCTTTTGATGATTTTATTTGATATATGTGTGTGTGTGTGTGTGTGTGTGTGTGTGTGTGTGTGTGTGTGTGTCTGGGTGCATGAGTGCAGTGCTCACAGAGGCCAGAAGGGGGCATTAGATTCCCTGGAACTGGAGCCATAAGTAGATGGGTGCCTCCTTGGTATGGGTGCTGGGAACCAGACTCCTCCTTCACAAGATTAGAAAGTACCCTTAGGCACCAGCCATCCTTCCAGCCCCTCTAGAAAGCCATTTTATAATTGAAAATCATTTTATATGAAATAATGTATCTTTTTGTACTTGCAGTACTGGGGATTAACCCTAGGGCCCTGGGTATATTAGGCACAAGTTCTCATAAATCACTCCCTCAACCCATGAAATAAATGTTTCTGAAAAACAATAAAGTCTGTATTATTTTTTCCTCCTTACATTTAAATTTTCCTATGAAAAATAATATTTAATTATTTGATTAAATGCTTTATTTATATTCCATTGAATGCTTCCCACAGACCCATAGGATTATAGCTTTGTCTTGGGTTTCCAGATTAAGAATGCCAGGGACCCCAAAGCATTAGCAACTGCTCTTCCTGGCATAGCCAGATGAGAAAAGAAAGGGGAGGGACACCGAGTTGAGAGGGAGGGAGGGAGCTGGGCTTGGTGGTGTTGGCCTGGTTCTCAGGGGCTAAGGAAGTAAACTGACGCAGGTTGGTGAGTTTGAAACCAGCCTCAGTTGTACCAGCAAGGTCCATGCCAGCCCAGGTTACATAGTGAGACTTTCTCAATACTATACAATGAGGGCGGGGCCTGGAGAAGAGTCCTGTCAATCATGGGAAAGACCAGGTCCCTATAGCATCCAGACAAGGACTTGGTCAGCCAGGGCAGGGTTAAGGAGCAATGTTTTCATCTCCAAGATGTTCGTGGTTGGAAGTTATTTTCAGACGAGCCATGTTCATCCGTGATCCTGCCCTGAGACAGGACCCTGTGTGTGATGACTTTATAAGCACCGTGGTTATTCCGAGTGGCCAATTATAAACACTTCAAAGAGAATCCAGAATACAGTTTGGAAGACTCTGAGCCCAGTGGCTTCTGGGCTCCTAATAGGGCTTACCTGGGTTTGCACAGGAGCCACGGGTACAGCATTTTCTCTGCGGCTGCCGTTGTCGCTCTTTTCTTGTGCTGATTCTCTGAGGTCCACGTGTCCTCTTCGGTCCCACCCCGCAACAATCGCGAACTGCATATTCCCTTCTGAGAGGAAAGAATGTGACCTCTTAAGGAGATAGATGGTGATTTGGGGACCCAAACTGCCGTCAGCCAGGTATCCCAGGCTTCTGGAACCCCAAGGCCACGAGCTGGGTGGTAATCCACCTGCAGTGGACTCAGCCATCTCTGAGCCTCCCACACTTCCTTTAGGAGTCACCAGTTCTCTTAAGGTGATCCTGCCGTGTGCCTGATGGGGTATTGTCGCTTTGGCACCCAGAATGGGACTACGGGAAAGATCTGCTGACTAGGCGAGTGTGTGTGTGTGTGTGTGTGTGTGTGTGTGTGTGTGTGTGTGTGTGGTAGACTTGTGGAAAGAAAGAAGGGTAGGCAGGTGGAGAGACAGGAAGAAAGAGGGATGGATAGACAAGGAGGTAGACAGACAGAGGGGTCAGCTGGTGGGTAGATAGATGGAAGGGTAGGTGGGTAGGTGAGTGGGCAGAGAGACGGACAGTCTGAAAGACAGATAGGTGGGTGACAGCCAACTCTTATAACCCACGTGAATGCAGCCCCCTAAGGAGCACAGCATTTGTGGAAGACCTAATAAGAAAGCTTTACACAAAGAAATATGGCCCCCAAGTTAGGATCGTCAAGGCGTGCTCTTCCGTCTGCCCGTTTTGAGAATCACCCCAATGTCCCATTCATTTGAGCCTTAGGTTCCACCCAGGCACACCGTCTGAAATGGACTCCTTTTGAGAGGCAGCCCTGGAAGCTTCACGTGCATCTGAGTGTTTGAGTGTGCGGCTCTCCAAAGAGTCGGGCAGGCTGGTCTGCTGTAGGTAAGGCCCCCTTCCTTACCTAGTCACAGTGACTGTTCCTGCTCTCCGCAGCAGCCATGGTGGCCCTCACAACTAGCTGGCACAAGCACATGGATGCACATACACTCACACGTGAGCATGGACACACACACACACACACAGAGCTCTCTGCAGAAAGCTAACTCTTTGTCCCAGAAGTGGGGCGTAACTTTGGGGCTTTGTTTTGGCCCTGTGCTGCCCAAATCCAGCTGTATAGTCCCTAGGGACCCTTGAGAGTAAAGGTCCCCTTCTCCTCCTCTCCTGTCCCCCTGGCCTGCAGCTTAGGCATGAGATTTAAATCAAACCATGCAGTTCTCTCACGGAGGCCTTTTTCCTCACAGTTCTTCTTGGAAACAGCTCCTGCGCCATAAGAGGTAACGATGTGGACTAACCATGTTGCTTCTTCTTGGAAGCCTCGCTTGTTCCATCTCTAAATTGGGGATGAGAAGAATACTTGGCTGGCTTGTCTCTCTGTGTAGATACCTTGTGATGGAGAGAGATCTCTACGAGCCCTCAAAGTGCAAGCATGATGCTTCCATGTCCGTTCGATTTGGTGCTAGGGGTTAAATTTAGGGCCCCAAGCTTGCTAGGCAAGTTCTCTCTCACTGAGCTAATGAACTCCATCCCTAGCCTTTTTTATCTGGAAGTAGTATCTAAGTTGCCAGTTAACCTTGACCTCACTTTTCCATCCTCTTGCCTCAACTTCCTAAGTAACTGGAATGACAAACCTGCACAGCCAGGCCAGGCTCACACGTGCTCGTTTTAATCTTGAGCCCCAAACTCTCCACTTCGGGGCATTTCCTTCATTTGTTGGTAGGGAATGGGTGATGCCCATTTTCCTAAAGCTGAACAGTACTAAATATGGAAGACAAAGGGATGGGGGTGGGGCCTGTTGGAGTTTAGGGCACCCGTGAAATTTGAAAGATCTGAAAGTTGCCTTCTCTCTCCACGTTTTTCGTTGCCAAGTTTCATTTATTTATTTATTTATTTATATTTAATTTTGTATATGTATGTTTGTAGAGGGGAATGTGCACATGTGTGTAGGAGGGATGTGTACACGTGAGTACACGTGTTCGAGGAGGCCAGGGGTGTCAGATTCCTGAAGATGGAGTTACAGGCATTGTGAACTATCTGACATGGGTGCTGGGAATTGAATTCACGTCTTTTGGAAGAGCAAGAAGTACACGCTCTGAACTACTGAGCCACCTCTCCAGCCCCCATTGCCAAGTTTCACATGTTCAATTTTCTTATTAGAAATTTGGTTAGCTTTGTGATCATTGAACCCAAAGGTCTGTAAAATACAATAGTTATTAATGTTTATGAGTGAGTTTGTGTGTGTGTGTGAGAGAGAGAGACAGAGAGAGAGAGAGGAGGGGGGGAGGGAGGGAGGAGGGGGGAGAGGTGAATATTCAAGGCAGCCAAAACCAGTTCACACATCCCCTGCCCATGTTAAACATGTTGTTCTTTCCTGAACTTAACATGTTCTTGGAAATCCCCAATTCCCTCACACTGGAATGCAATGGTATTGTATTTAAAATGATACTGTGTAAAAACAAATGCAAAAACGGAAAAACTTTGGTGAACCTTATTTCCACATATGGACATCCTCCCTTAAAAGGTCCTGGTGTAGGACTTTAGGGGTGGTGACCTAAGACTCACCCTTCTCTGCTTACCTGTATTTCTGATCTGAGGTGTGCACACTCCAAAATGCTCTCTCCCTGAGTTTCGGCAGCTAAATAAGTTGCAGGCCCTTCAGCTATACTCATAAAAATTTGCTTCCAGACAACATGGTCTGTTTATTGTGTAATAATCGAAATGGCACTAAATCGCCATGATTGCCGAACACTTAGGAATCGTATTAACCTCTTCAGTGCTAAATGGTTTTCTGTCGTCCCTAGCTCTTCAAACACGCTTCTGTCGCCGGTCCTCCCTCAGCCAGTGTCACAGGGGAAATGAAACCCTCGGGCCTGAGGCTGCAGCAGGAGGATTATGACTCTAAGGTCAACCTGGAATACACAGCTTAGCAAGACTCTTGTCTCCAAAAACTGGAGATTTACCCAGTGGTAGAGAACCTGCCTACAATTGCCCAGTGAGGGGTTGAGGGCCTGGCTCATTGAGCATAGGTGTAGAATCCTCCCCACCCAGAGAGGGACTGGGGGTGTGGTCAAAGAGCAATGGTCTAGTATGACCAAGGCCCGGGTTCAATCCTCAGTGCTCCCCAGACAAATACACAAAAGCAAAAGCTTCAGGCTCGAGGTGTGTCCCGGTAGCAGGTTAGACCCTCCTTGCTTGTTGCTATGATCCAGAAGAGTTTCACCCGAATGCGAGAAAGAGCAGAGACAACAGCTGCCCTCTGTTGAATGCCCCCGGAAATCGGATTGCCCATCCTTAGCCCCCACATTTCCACTTCTGTCCCCTGACTTCAGCGCGTGTGTGTTTTGATGACAGTGGCTTTGGAGAATAGATTCTCTGAGAGAGAATTCTGCCTGCATTCTGCCTGTTCTGCTGAAGCTGCCAGCATTGAGAAGTTGCTGGGTCCTAGGAGCGGTAGCCCCTGCCGCCCCGCAGGAGGCCTGGCTGCAGTGGCCTTGGTATCCCTGGGCCTTGTTCCCTGCAAGCGCCAGGCAGGCCCGGGAAGGAAGAGTTAACCAGAAATGGAGCGGCGCTGCTCCGGGGCAGGCAGGCTCGCTGCAGAACAGAGCAGCATTCGTGCGAAGGCAAGTCATTTCCCGAAACACTGCAGACACACGGCCTCGGGCAGCCTAAAACCTTTGGAGACCAAAATGGCTCGCAGGGGTTGGAAGTAATAAGGTGTTTTTCCCTTCTTTCTCCTTCACTGAGATTCTGTGAGGTTGCTTTGCATGGCTGGGGAACAATGGTGCAGTGTTTTCTTGTATTTTCAACGGGTATTAAGATCCATTACATTGTGACATTTTTAAGATTGGTTATCCTGTAGTTTGGTGTTAAATTGAAGTTGTTTGTTTTGAATTTAATTCTTTCATTTTTCAAATAGCAAATGTGGAGTT
The DNA here is from genome assembly GCF_982192425.1 of Myodes glareolus. Lineage (NCBI taxonomy): Eukaryota > Metazoa > Chordata > Mammalia > Rodentia > Cricetidae > Myodes > Myodes glareolus. The sequence continues at coordinate 54,035,309 of NC_142026.1, read as the reverse complement.
GCTGTGGCCCGGCATGGGGTTGCCTTACTGAAGTATGCTTCCGTAAGGCGCTCAGGCCATCCCCAGACCTTGACAGAATTTGCCAAGGTGGAACTTAACCTACTTCCCCATGGGATAGTACAGTGAGGCTCCTTGGAGGCACTTTCAAAACCAGGAGGTAGGGGTCGTCTCCACGGCGGCAGCATAGGAGTCACGTTTTAATAGAATGTTCTACAGCCAATCTGTTATGGCTAATGCAGCCTGCATATAATTATTTTCTACTCTATGTCTACGACAGCAGTCGAATCGGCTTCCATCCAACAAATGACCCAGCAGCAGTGGGCCAGCCGCCACTGAAAATGACATCTGTTAACTCTTTGTCACATGCCCCGTCCTTCCCTCTGTCTCCTCGAACGGCTCTGCAGTTAATTGGGCACTGAGCATCTGACACAGCCTCTCGAGTGGAAAGACCTGCTTAGGGGCAGGGAAAAGTCTAGCTCCAAGTAATTCTCCCCTTTCTCTCCCTTAAAAATAAAATACAATAAAGAACCATAGCAAATTGCTATAAAATAAACATTCATCCGGAGCGCCAGAATAGGTTGTAGGAATATGTTTTGATTAAGCCCCAAGATTACAGGGTTACCGTACAACGTGGTGTCTTGAGACCCAGGCTTTTGTGGGAGGAGGGAAAAAAAAGTCACATCAAATTCTTGTTAAACCCTAAGAAATTTTCCATCAGAGGAAGAGAGGCCGCCAAGGATACCCTTGATGCTTATGAACTTAGAATCAGGCACACATCTGTCCAGCCATTTCCAACCTGGTTAATGGTGAGCAGTTTCATCGTAATTGGTTGCTGGAATTTGAGATGACCAATCTGATAAACCCAAATTTAGGACCAGCCCCAGCTGAGGGCACACTGCTTTTGCATTGGCCCAGACTTCCTTGCTGGAATCTGTGTGTAGCAGCTAGTATCCATCACTGGCCTGGCTGCCACATTGGTGGGGGTGTGTGTGTGTGTGTGTGATACTTCCTTCTCCTTGCCTCCCATCCCTACCTCAGCTGCAGAGTCCAATCATGCCGGAATCCATAGGCCAGGGCTGAACATCTGTGATCTCGTGTTTCAGAACTCACTCGGTTTCAGTCTGTTTGCTCAGCCTGGGTTCAAGCCAAGTGTCTCAGCTATGTGATTGCCTGCTGGGATTCCCCCAAAGCTTTGGCCACAATGTAGCTAACCTATTCCCACAGAACTAGAGCCCTACCCTCCCCCCACTCCCAAAACCTGCCTGGATGCTTGACCTTGCAATAGCAAGCGTGACTTCCCTACCTTGGCCCATCTGGAGGCAGAGGACCTAGAGAGACATGTGACATGCCCCAGGAGAGCCTTCCAGGCCATTCCTAGCCTGGAGGAAAATCCAGGTAGCTACATCCTGGCTATAAAGTTGAGCCAGCATAGTTCCTGGCCGCCTGGGAGACTCCAAAGCCTTTCTCTGCCCTTGGTAGAGCAAGCTGAAGGATGCTGCCACATCACAGATGTGAGCGAGGAGCACTCTGATTCCGGCAGCAAATGGAGACTGATTGCACGTCAGCATCCTCAACGCTGTTTTCATTTCCTTCACCAAGTCTTTCCTCCTTCTCTCCTTTTCCTCTCTCCCTCCCCTCCTCCCTTCCTCCCTCCCTCCCTCCCTCCCTCCCTCCCTCCCTTCCTCCCTCCCTTCCTTCCTCCCTCCCTCCCTTTCTTCCTTCCTCCCTCTGTCCCTTCCTCCCTCCCTTCCTTCTCAGTGCAAGGGATCAAGCCCTGGACCTTGTACATGCTAGGCAAGCTCTGACATTCACAATTCTCCTTTGCCGGGCTGGATAGAAATCTATTTTAGTACCGTTTCAAACCCCTATCGTCTGGGGCAGCCAAGACGGCCCAGGGGTTAAAAGAAACTGCTGCTGCTACAGAGAACTGGAGTTCAGTTCCCAGTACCCACATCAGAGAGCTCACAACCAGCACCCAGGGGAGCTGACGCTCTCTCCTGCCTCTTCAGGTACTGCATGCATATCGTTCAGAGACACACATGCGCACACACACATACAGACATAGAGAGACACACATGCACACAGACATACACACACAAAAGCACACAGACACATGCGTGTACACACAGACACACACTCACAGAGACACACACTCACACACATACAGACACACAGAGACACACACACACAACAGTACACAGAGACACGTCCAGACACACACACTCACAGAGAAACACACAGACACATATACACACACAAACACACGCAAAGACACACACTCTCTCTCACACACACACACACTTCAAAAATAAAATCTTAAAAAACAAACTGAAAAACCTGGTTCTGGAGAGCTGACTCAGTGGTTAAGAGCACACATTCCAAAGGCTCCGAGTTCGATACTAAGCACCCGGAGCAGATGGCTCACAAGCACCTGTCACTTCAGCTCCAGGGAATCCAGTGCCTCTGGCCTCCTTAGGCACCGGCACACATGTGACATATGCTACACAGATACAATATACTTCTTAGTTTTATAAGTCTTTTTAATTTATTATAAAATATATGTGATCATGTTTTCCCTTCCCCAGATCCTCCTGACCCCTCCCCACCTCCCTACCCACCCAACTTTATGATCTCTCATTATCTGCCTCTTTGTTTGTCTCTTTCCTCTCACAATATTTTTTAAAAATCTTTAAAAAATAAACAAACAAGCCCAAACTCCTAAAATCTGCTAGGCACCGTGGTGAGCATGGAGACTCACACCTGTAACCCCAGCATTTGGGAGCTGCAGACAAGAGGAGCTGAAACGTAAAGTCATCCTTGGCTTCACAGCAAGCTGGAGGTTATCCTGGGCTACAAAAGACCCTGTCTCAAAAACAGCAACATAAAAGTAAGCTTCACAATTGCCCCAGATTTTTACCCCTAAAGCATCCTTTGAGACCCACCTATGCCAGGTCTGGTAGCTATTCTCTGGCCCTCACTAGTTGAAAGATTTGTGGGCTCAACTCCCGGATGCCCCGAGGGACAACAGGTCCTTGAGGGTCCTGGGTGTAAGCTACAGGTGTGAACCCTCCTCGGGCCCAGGTATCAGTCGCTCCATTTACTGGAAGTTTTAAAATGTGTTTGCTGGAGAATGTAGTCCAGGCTAGGTGGACAGTAACTCTAGGTGTGGCAAACGTGAGGATGGAGGATTGTTTCTACATGGGCTCCCTTGCCAGGATTAAGGTTCTAACCCATTAAAAGGGTCTTGGGTCTTGAATCAAAAATACACTCTTTGATTCTGTCATTCAGTTTTGTCCTGAATAACCAATACACCTATGAGGTGGGTCTTTGCAGTTTTTTTTTCACTTAAATGTACCAAACAATTCATTCATATAATACAGTTTAATTCAAAATAAATTACAGAGGCAAAGATTGAAACCAATCTTTTTAATTCTTTTTCATTTTATGTATATGGCTGTTTTGCCTGCATGTGTGTTTGTGCACCACATGTGTGCAGTGCTCACAGGGACCAGAAGGGGGCATCAGATCCCCTGGAACTGGAATTACAGATGGCTTTGAGCAGCCCTGTGTAAGCTGGGAATCAAACCTGGGTCATCTGGAAAAGAAGCCAATGCTCCTAGATGCTGAGACATCTTACCAGCCCTTGTTTTTTTATTTGTTTTTCGTTTATTTTCAACTGGATACATTTGTGTGTGGGTGTGTGCATGTGGGTGTAAATGTCTTCAGAGGCAAGAAGAGGGTATTGTATCCTCTGGAGCTGTTGTTACAGGCGATTGTGAGCAACCTGACACTGGGAACTGAACTTGGGTCCTCTGGAAGAGCAGCAGGTGCTCTTAACTGCAGGTCATCTCTCCAGTCCTAAAAACAGTCTCGGGACAAGCACACTGTCGTTCTATGTCGCTTTTGGATCAGTGGGATGTGGACGCAGTTCCCTAACCTCATTCCATGCATGGCCAAGCATTGGGGTGAGATTGGATGGGACCTGATATTGGGTCACCTGCGCCTCAGCTGTGTAGACAGAAGCACCCACCCCCATGGGACACATCGTGTTATTGACTCAAGACTCAGAGTGAAGACCTTGACTCTGAGCAAGAGAATAGATGGAGCTGATTAGAAGATGAGCCACAGGGAGGACTCCGCCCCATATCCTCCTTTATTCCTTGTCCTGGCAGTGAGCAGGTGCCAGGGATTGTCCACAGATGCTAATAGGCACATCCACTTTGCGATCTACATGCCCTAACCCAAAGCCATGGCACTGATTCCAAGGAAGGGCCTTGAAAGGTGTTCGGGTCACCCCCGAGGCCAGAGTCCTTCTCTGTCCACCGGTCCCAGACTCTGGAGTCTGGAACTCAGGTCCTGACATTTCCGTTTAGACTCTGTCCAGGGCATGCACATGTGGCTCAAATTAGAGCAATATGTTTTTCTAACAGCATCTTGGCTGAAAAGCCAAGCAGATAAATGGAAACAAACCCAGCTTTATGTGAATGAAAGGGGGCTGGTGGGAGGGCAGCTTCTGCCTCAAGGGTTGCTCTGGTGAGGCTTCTCTCCAGCTCTCCCCACCCCCTCTTCTTCCACCTGCCTCTCACAGCTTCTCCAGATAGGCCTCCTTGCCTCCTATCTGGTCGTGGCACGTAGTACCGTACATGTGCCCAGCATCTTCTGGGCAGGCCTGGTGAAGAACATGTATCCTAGAGTCACGACACGCCGATCTCTCAGGTATTTCCACCCCACACTCATCACCCATTAAGTAGGGATGCCATTGGGAGGCTACCTCAGGGGACTCGGCCCAGCACTGTGTATGACATGTCACAGGCAGAGGCTGCTTCTAGACTGGCTTGTACCTTCTCCTTATCGTTGTTATTATTATCCCTTATGACCCCTCCGAGTTCCACCTGGCCCGGGGGCTCCATGCTGTCACGTCTCATCCAAGACTCTACGCTCCTCCCACCTAGCCTGGAAGGGTGCAGTGACAGCATCCACGGCGTCAGAGCCAGCAGGTGCTCAGTGGATGCTTGCTAGCAGACTGGCAGAGATGCCGCTCTGGGGGGGTATTTCAGCTCATTTGGAGGAAAGGGCTGGCTACGTAGTCCAGGCTGGCTTCAGAGTCAGCACCCACTGTCTCTGCTGTCAGAAGGCTGAGTTCACAGGTGTACACTCAAATGCCTGAAACTGTTGCTGTTTTAATAGAAGCAGGGCAGCCCCCCCCCCCCCCCCCCCCCGCAACAAAGGCAGCTGGTATTCATCACTCCTGAGTTGCAAGACCAAATGGCACTGCTAAGAAAAGGCTGGAAGTGGGTTCCTGGGGTCATAGGACACTATCCATGTTGACCCCGAGAAGTCATTCACAGATGTATCACGATATCATTGACAAATTAAAATTGTATATAGCTGTGATACAATGTAGCGCAACACCTGCTCTATCCGCTACCACGGTTTGCTAGTCAGGCAAGGGCCTGGAGATTGAAACAAACAGAGAGAGGGGAGCGAGGAGAGACAAGGGTAACCCCAAGAATGCCCTCTTTATTGTGTTCCAGGGCAGCTTATATAGGGTCTCATTGACTAATGGCCACGCCCTAACTCTCAGCTGCAAGCCCACCAGAAACCACTTCCCTGCCATCAGGAACTCCTGAGGGTCTCTTGTTTGCTCAGAGCAGCGCAAACATAGGAAAACAAGTTGTTTACTCCGGCAGGCAGGGGGTCACAGGAAATTTAGGGTCTGGGGGTCCACAGTCCCCAATAATATACGAGAAAAATCCTGGGTTTGAGAGATAGTTCAGCCGTTGCTGCTCTTCCGAAGGTCTTGAGTTTAGTTCTCTGCACCCACATCAGGTAGCTCGCAGCTGACTGTGTGACACCAGCTCCCAGGGGTCAGACATACTTTTCTGGCCTCCATGGGCACCTGCATTCACACACAGACAGACAGACACACACACAGAGAGAGAGACAGAGAGAGAGAGAGAGAGAGAGAGAGAGAGAGAGACAGAGACAGAGACAGAGAGAGAGAGAGAGAGAGAGAGAGACAGAGAGAGAGAGAGAGAGAGAGAAACAAATCTTTAAAAGACAATAATAATCTTTTTTTAAAAAAAAGGAAAATCACTTTCTAAAAGATGAAGACCACTCCTTGGGCTACTCTCTGTGTTGACCCCTGGGAAAATAAAGACAGCTGCTCTGGGGCTCCCATAGCTGAGAACTTCCCAGGACTTACTGCGCATTCTTGGTCAGAAACCAATTAGTCATTAGATGGCTCAAGATTATACCACTTTGTTTTGCAAATACTTTTCTGGACTCTGTTAAATGTGTGAGAAGAGTCTCACCGGAACCCATCGCTTCCAGAACCTTCCCTGCATTTGCCAGTGCCCAGTGGCTGCTTTCTCCCTGTGAAACCCTTCAACGCTTGACCATCTACTGACATAACCTCCTCTGAGAGGTTAGACACTCTGAAGGGAGGAGGCTTTGTCCCAGCACATGCGCTGGCCTCACCCCCCTAGTGTATAATCTGGGCCTCACAGGAACAGGCGCTCTCTTTAGGGTGTCTTGTCTTATTTGGGAATGCAGATTTATTCTCTACATTTTATTCCTTCTTCTCTTTGCAAAGAGGAAGCCCGAGTGGTCACCTTTCAAACGCTCCAGTGTCTGAAGCTGTCCTCTCACCGTGGACTCGAAGATACCCTCAAAGGCAGAGTCTCTTTCCTCACCTGCCTGGACCCAGAGCACAGCAGCCTGCTGTATAGGCAGATGCTGGGAATGAATCCGTAAAGCAAGCAAGAAGCTAGAGATTGCTAAGAAAATGGCAACATGGGTTTGTTTTCCTTGTAAACTATTGTCATAGGAAACTGGTCACGTGAGCACAAAGGACACAAGGGCAAGCCGGTTGGGGGTGGTACACACCTTTAATCCCAGAATTTAGGAGGCAGAGGTAGGCGGATCTCTGTGAGTTCAAGGCCAGTCTGGTCTACAGAGTGAGTTCCAGGACAGCCAGGGCTACACAGAGAAACCCTGTCTCAAAAAACCAAAACCAAACAAACAAATAAAAAACCAGGTCACTATTGTTTCGATGAAACACCAGAACCAAAAGCAAGTTGGGGAAGAAAGGGTTTATTTGGCTTATGTTTTCACATCACTGAAGGAATTCAGGACAGGAACTCAAGTAAGACAGGCACCTGGAGGCAGGAGCTGATGCAGAGGCCATGGAGGGATGCTGCTTATTGGCTTGCTCCCCATGGCTTGCTCAGTCTGCTTTCTTATAGAACCCAGGACCTCCAGCTGAGGGATGGCACCACCCACAATGGGCTGGGCCCTCCCCCATTGATCACTAATTAAGAAAATGCCTTACAGGTGGATCTTACAGAGATGTTTTCTCAGCAGAGGCTCCTCCTTTCAGATAACTCCAGTTTGTGTCAAACTGACATAACTGAACTAGCTCAGGGATCTTACTTTATCTGCACTTCCTCAGTCCTGGCTACTGGGTATCTGAGTGTACCTTAAAGGACTCCCCACCCAACCTGAGGAGTCTGCTAACTGTGCTTTCTCTTTTTCATTTTACTTTTTCATATGAATTTTAATGTATTTTTACATTAAATATAATGTAATGTAATTTTAAAGTATTATTTTACATTCATTTATATATTTGTGAGGGGGTATTCATGCATGTATTTATATATTTGTGGGGGGGTATCTCTGTATGTACACATGTGCATGCCACAGCACATGTGTGCAGATCAGAAAACAATTTACAGGAGTTGGCTCTCTCCTTCCACCACCTTCTCCAGCTGCCTTTATCCACTGAGGCTGCTCCCCTCCCTCCCTTCTTGTTATTTTTAATTCATTTACAAAGTAGCAGACATCAGGGGTTAAGTGTAGACAAACTTTCTATTCAGGATCATCAGTTCCCTAATAATAACAAGGAGACTTACTATTAATTATGAATGCTTGGCCTTAGCCTAGGCTTAACTAGTTTCTTAGTTAGGAACTAGTTGTTCCTAACTAATTCTTATAGCTTAAATTAACCCATATTTTTTAATCTATGCTGTGGCGCATGGCTTGTTACCTCATCTCCATTCTGCCCATCCTGCTTCCTTTATGTCTGGCTTGGGACTCTCCCTTTCTTCTTCCCAGAGCTCTCTCTGTCTACAAGTCCCACCTATACCTCCTGCCTAGCTATTGTTTAGCTTTTTTACTAAACTAATCACAGTAACATATCTTTGCACAGTGTAATCAAATATCTCACAACATTTGTCCAAATAAAAAGGAAAGGGTTTTTTTTTAACTCTGACATAGTAACATAACATTCAAAAAGAACAATTATCAGGTAAGAATTACATTTATAATGTCAAGTCCATTTGTATTTAGCACTTTCAGGGAAAATGTTACCTATCTTGATGAGTCCAAAGTTTTATATCTAAACCATTTTTATCATAACTTGTATCATTACCAACCCAAAACTATCTTTTTAGACCTCAAAACATTTTCTTAGCTAAACAATTTAAGCTTTTATGTCTCTCAACCTTATACACTTTGTATTGCTTTTGTGAATTTCTTTTCTGAATTTGGTAACAAGGAAAACTGTAACTATAACTATCTCATCTTCAACTTCTTCAGATACCAGAGAAGGACATAAATTTACCTGAATAAATAGGAAGCATAGAACAACTTCTAAAACTATAGAAAATGATAGAAACATTTGGCTTCCTGGACAGTTAACCAAGGGTCCTCTGCAATGTTGAAGCATCCATTTTCAACCTACAGGCCTAGAATATATGACAGACTTTTCTGTAAAGTAGGAATTTTGAAGGACTTAAGGCCCCCCATACTTGAAAGACCCCCATGTCCACTACTATGTTAAACTCTGCTGAAACTTAACTGAGCCATAGAAAAAAAGCCCCCAGGCTCAGCTAATGACTCTGCGAAATTTAGCTGGGCCATAGAAGGAAAGTGTCCCCCACCTCCCCCCACCCCCACACACACACCCGCCCAGCCCATGCTAAAACAGGATGTCTATGGGTTGCAGACTCGCTGACTAGGCTGAGGAGAGGGAGTACCCCACCCCCAAGCCATTCTATCGAAACTGTCAACTTGCTGCAGGGTTCTCTATCTAGCTTTGTGGTTTTTCGGGGAAATTTGGGAATAGACATGGGGCCATTCCCGGGGTGAGCTAAGCCCGCCAATTTGAGAACCAATGAAATGCTTGTTGCTATGCAACCTCTTATGTAACTCTTAAATCCCTATAAATACATAATGTGCCTTCAGCCCGGCATGCTCAGTAACTTGGTTGCTGTAGCATCCTCAGGCACCTGTATATTCAATAAACTACCTCGTGCTTTTGCATTGAGTCAACTGGTTCTTGGACAGAGGGTTCCAACTGAGACCCCCTGACATTTGGGGTCTTTCAGGACCATCCTACTCTGTCTTGGCAAAGTTCAGCAATCATTTTCTTTTGTGTCCTGCTTGTCCAATTTAGACAGCATACTGTCAGTAGTCATGGCAAGGGCAGTTTCTTGCCCAAATGACTAACTTTGTCACAATAAAAACAAACCCCATATGGAAGTTCTTCGATGTTCATTGTCCTTTTTTAAAAATATATATATATATTTATTTATTTATTATGTATACAATATTCTGACTGTCTGTATGTCTGCAGGCCAGAAGAGGGCACCAGACCTCATTACAGATAGTTGTGAGCCACCATGTGGTTGCCAGGAATTGAACTCAGGACCTTTGGAAGAGCAGGCAATGCTCTTAACCACTGAGCCATCTCTCCAGCCCCCTCATTGTCCTTCATTGAAGTAAATTGGTACTGCCAGAAGCAGATGTGTCTCACTGTTATGAAAAGCCTTATGTTACTAACATTTTAAATGCCATAATCTGTAGATCTTTAAAGTGTTTGAAGACCACCTATTTAGTTAGAATATATCTGTTTGACCTTAAAAATATAGTTTACATGACTATAAGTTTAACTGTTATAAATGACTAACTACTAACCTGTCTTTCATTATTATCCTAAATAGCTTTTAAGAACTAACACTGTATATTACATTTTTAAATGCGCTATATAGGTACAATATCTCAAACAAGATTAGAAACATATATACAGTATAACAAACTAACCTTAAATTTGTATCAATATATAAAAATCCATACCAATGTAAAATATTTGAGACTAGTAGTTTTTTTGTTTGAAAGTAGATTCAACAATCTACCCTTTATCTTATCATTTCTATAGCCCCCATTTTCTTTTCAGAAAGAGATTCCTGAATCTAATCTCCTTTGCTCAACTTTTTTTTTCTGACTATGACCAGTAACAACTTGTAACCAAACCCCTAAACTTTGAAAAACATCCATTATCCACCAAATCACCCAAGACCACCTATCCCACCTCTTGGGAATGTTGATGTTGTGTTTCCTAGACTGCTTCCTGTTGTCTGGCAGGGGACCCTGAGAAAATGTAGATGATGGTCAAGTCCTGGAAGAGCTACTCCAACATTTGTTGTCCCGTCTCTGAGCAATGGGAAAGTATAGGGTTTATCTGAAGTCCTAGCTGGAGTAGTCTGTGAGGCTGGACCATCTCAGCTAGCAGCTTTGAAGTTGTTCTGGTTATAGAATTTTGAAGAAACTGTACAGAGGCATTCTGAGAAGCTGGATCACCTGGGCCTTGTTGTCTTCATTGATGTCTGATTCTTTTGCACTGAAAACATACAGACTTTTAAAGGTAGCATACATATCCGCATTAACTCAAATACGGAATGTGAGGTGTGCACAGGTCAGCTAAAGATGATTATTTGTTTTATGTCTGAGCTGGTAAAAGGCATCTGTCAACTTTATAAGTTTGTTTGGACAGCATAACCAAACCTCTATCCATGTCAAATGAAAGGATGGCATGTAATCATATGTAATGACTCTGTAGCCAACAAGATTTGTCATGAGCTGTTCACAAAGGATCAGCTTAGACATCCCATGTTCTGTAGTTTTTCTTTTGTTCCTTTGTTTTCTGTTTGTAGCCCAGGTCCTCGGGAGGTCTCTTCTGGTCAAATCTGATCCTTATTAACTTTGAGGAATCTGTAACTTTTTGTTTCCTTTAGAAACAAAAGCACAACCTCTCCCCTAAGGCAACACATTTTTTGAATTCCATTCTGAAGCCATGACATCTTTAAACTACCAGGCTGGTTTAACTAAGCAGTCCTTTTCATAATCCAGTGTTGCTTCTTTAACTACCCAGGCTGGTTTAACTCAACAGTCCTTTCCATAATCCAGGGTAGCTCAGTGGATGTCATTTGCTCACCAACACTCAAACAATTCAAAGTTAATAAAATGCCAAACGGGATCCAAACACCCTGTGTGTTTCCCATCTTTATGTGGCTTGTTTTTTTTTTAATACTACTTTACTCCTCTCTTTAAAGACTTGACTTTGTTATTTTAAAACTAATTATGTATTTTCCTATGACTGTCTATACCCATTCTTTTTCTTTCTTCAGCATCTAAGCACATTCTCAAACATGCTTTACCTTTTAAGAGGGTCTCTGTGTCTGGACATGGCTTTACTAAGTGCGTGCAGGAGACAAATCTTAAACTACTCTGTCAGTCACTGTGCCTGAGAGACTGCAGCACTAGGGAGCCATGTCCAGCTCCTTGTCCAGAACTTTTCTTAGCTTTCTCAGGCCCTATGTTTGGATATTTGAGCCTCCACATTGGATGTCATATGTAGTCGAATTTTCTTTGTGCCACCAGCTCTCAAATAATGACATGGAGAATTTTTATTATTTATGAATGCTTGGCCTTAGCTTAGGCTTGTTCCTAACTAGTTCTTATAACTTAAATTACCCCATTTTTTTTTATCTACATTCTGGCATGTGGGTCATTAACTCATCTCCAAACCGCCCATGCTGCTTTCTCCACATCTGAAGGGTGACTCCGCCTTTCTTCTTCCCATACCTGTCTTCTGTCTCGAAGTCCTGCCTATATCTCCTGCTTAGCTATTGGCTGTTTAGCTTTTTATTAAACCATTCACAGTGACATCTATACACAGTGTAATCAAATATCTCACAACAGTTAAGTGCACTTGTTTCTCTTGCCGAGGACCAGAATTTGCTTCCCAGCACCTACATGGTTGCTCCAAACCATCTCTAACTCAAGTTCCAAGGGGTCTTCTGAGTGCTGAACCACCAGTGTACTCCTCCACAACTCAGCTCAATTGAGACTTTTCAACTTCTCCCCAGAAGACCAGCAAAGGCCACCAAGAAGTGACTGGTCAGGGGCCACCTTCAAATCTGCATGTCTCTATCCTACAACCCAGTCTGAGAAAGGCTTCAGAAGGCATGAGTGTAAAGCCACAGTTGGTTGAATCCCTGAACTGGTCGGTAATGGCAGGTTAGATAGACTGCGCAGAAATGGAGAAGCCGGCTTCATTTTTCTCAGGAGGAAAAAGTGTCCATCTATAAACCACCTGCACAAGTGGAGAGCTAGCAAGTCGGATTGTTTATATTGGGATTTGCTGCTGCTGTTTTATATTTTAAACTGTTTTGTATTTCAAAATGTGACATTGACTAACCTCTAAGGCAGTAGGTGGAGCCTAAGTAAGCAAGGAGGCAGGCGGGAAGAAAACTGCGGGAGGTCCTGGAGGCTCTTTCATTGTGTTCTTTGTGCCTTCCCGCAATTCTCAGGTGTGTCCGAGTGCAGGGCTTGTTCCTAGTTTATTTCCACAGGTGAAGCACTGACCGCCTGCAACCCATACAGTCCAAAGAGCTGTCTGACTGATGGAGAGCTGGGGAGAGGGTGTCTGTGGGAACGCCCTAGGGCTGAAAAACCCCCGTCTGCGCAGGGAGTTCTCAGCAGTCCCCCTTCTCCGGTGCTGCACGCTTGAGCTTCTGGGATCTGCAGTGGGTGGAACCTCTTCTTGGATACTGTGCCACCCTTGCTTTCCTTTCTGGACCTTAAATAACCATTTTAGAACTCCCTCCCTCTTCTCTCCATCCCAATACCTCCTCCTCCTCCTCTCTTCCCTTCATTCTCCCCTCTACTCTCCCTCCTCCTCTTTCTTCCCGCCCACATACAAGTAGTTGTCCTACAGTATCTACGGGGGGATTGGTTCCAGAACCCCTGTGGATGCTGAAATCTGAGGATGCGCAAGTCTTTCATATGCAATGGAATAATATTTGCATGTAAAGCACCCATGCGTTCCCAGATGCTTTAAACCATCTCTAAATAATTTGTGTCTCTAACACAATGCCTTGCTCATAACTGGTCCGTTGGACTGATTAGGGGGAAAAGATAAAAGTCAGTACAGTGCTTACAAATACTTTCGATATGGAGTAGGTTGAAGGAATGTACACGGAGTGAATACGGAAAATCAGCTGTATACGTATTACATATGCATGTATACGTATGCATGAATGAGTTTGAATGGAATCTCACATTCTCCCTCACAAGCTCTTGTTTGGAACTCTTGGTCTCCAGCTAGTTTGTGCCGGTTTTGAAGGTTGAGGAGTCTTTGGAAGGGGTGGGGGGTGGGAGCTGGCTGGCAAAAGTAGGTCACTGGGAGTGGGCCTTTGAATGCTCCCTGAGGCCCTGGTTCCTGCTTCTCCCTCCGCTTCCTGGTTTGTCTCTACGCACTGCGTCAGATCTTGCTGGTCACAGGAAGCTGGGACAGGGCGACCGTGTTTCTTTGATAGAAACTACACAGGAGAAAGGAATCCATGCGGTAGGCTGTCATGGACTCGCCTTGACTCCTCTACCATGTCTTTCTTTCTTGTCTCTTTTTCCACCATTTCTCAAGGTGAAGAACACCCCCATAGTTCTATACCCAGCAATGGTAACCTTGTCTTCCTTCGGACAGCATTTAAAGATTGTGTTTTCCTTCTAGTTAATTTTTTTAGTGCATGTGCACATATGTGTACATGAGTGTGTATGTGTGTGTTTGCATGTGTACTGGGGAGTTGGAGGGTGGTAGATCCCCTGGACCTGGAGTTACAGCTGGTTGTGAGCCACCCAATGTGGGTGTTAACTCTCAAACGTGGGTTTCCCACTAGAGCAACACTCTCAGTTACTGAATGCTCTCTCCAGCCCCCATTCTTCTTGATTACATTATCCATGGCGAGTCGGCATTAATTCTTGTCTCTATAATCCCTGTTACACAATGTGCTTTTAAAACATGTTTAGGATGGTGACATGCTCTAAGTCCTTTTCTGAGGACTTATCTGTTCAGTGATTTAGAAAGATAAACTGATTTGTTGGGGGACACATGTTAGTGGCAGAGCATTTGCGTAGCATGTAAGGGGTCCTGGGTTCCATCTTTAGTGGGATATAAATAAAAACAATAACCAGAATAGTTTAAAGACTTATTTTATTTTAGTTATGTATATATTGCATATATGTGTGTGTGTGTGTGTGTACATGACTGAAGGTCCTGGAATTGACCAGAAGACAGCACCAGATCCCCTGGAGCTGAAGTTACAGGTGGTTGTGAGCCAAGCAATGTGGGTGCTGAGAATCAAACTTAGATCCTCCACCAGGGCAGCAATGTTCTTAACCACTGAGCCGTCACCCTATCCTCAACTGGTTATATTAAGATTCATATGAAAATTAATATGGGACTGGAGATGATGACTCAGTGGTTAAGAGCCCTACCTGCTTTTCCAGAGGACTTGGGTTCAATTCCCAGCACCCACAAAGCAGCTCATAATTGTCTGTAACTCCAGTTCCAGGGGATTTGACACCCTCATATAGACATCCATGCAGGTAAAACACCAACGCATAAAATAAAAATAAATAAATCATTTTAAAAAGAAAAGAAAAATGAAGCCAGGCATGATGGCACATCCCTTTTTTGTTTGTTTGGTTTTGGTTTTGGTTTTTTTTTTTTTTTGAAACAGGGTTTCTCTGTAGCTTTGGAGCCTGACCTGGAACTAGCTCTTGTAGACCAGACCAGGCTGGTCTCAAATTTACAGAGATTCGCCTGCCTCTGCCTCCTGAGTGCTGGGATTAAAGGCGTGCACCCTAGCGGTGGCACCATACCTTTAATCCCAGCTTTCAAGAGGCAGAAGCAAGTGGATCTCTGAGTTCAAACTCAGCCTGGTCTACCGTAGTGAGTTCCAGGATGACCAGGGCTATAAGGGCTACACAGAGAAACCTTATCTGGAAAAATAAAGTAAAATGATAAAAAGATTTGAGACACATTAGGTTATGTTATTTAGACAATAAACTCACTTGCACATTAACCTCAATTTTAGCATCTCCTTAGCATCTTCCAGCCACCTAGCTCATCAAAGACTCTTGGTGGTTTTTGGTTTGTTTGTTTGTTTGTTTTGACTCTTGGTGTTTGTTCTGCTCTCAGTTTGCTAAGAGTCTTTGGACTGTGAGTGGAAATTTGCCAACAGTTCGGGGAAGATCTGAACTGATGAGAAAAACATCCCTCCCTTGTTTTTTTTTTCTGTATCCGCTGGACTCAAGCTATCCCCCTGCCTCAGTCTCCCAAGTACCTGGGACAACAGGCATAAGCTACTGTCTCTGTCTTCTGTGAAGGCCCTAGAAACCTGGGGGTGGGAACTCGAAGCCAGAAAGCTGCCCTCTTGGAGACAGAGGCACTGCAGTGATGCTAAAGGCTGTGAGCAGCCCTTGCCTCCCAAGACCGCCTACCTGTCCTCACCTTTCAGCCTCACCTGACCTCCGCATCTCTAGTACTGTAGCGTTCTGGTCCTATCACTTTCCTCCATGTACTGGAGGTGTGGGGGTGTGGTACACTCAGTCAAAAATGTGTCTCTTTTTTGTTGGTGGTGGTGGTGGTAGTGCGGTACACTCAGTCAAAAATGTGTCTCTTTTTTGTTGTTGTTGGTGGTGGTAGTGCTGGGGCTCAAACCAAGCGCTGTATACATCTTAGGCAGAAGTTGTACTGCTGAGCCAACTCTTTTGGTCCCTCACTAGGGGATTCTAGGCAGGGGCTCTACCACTAAGCACACCCTCAGCCCCTCACTGGGGGATTCTAGGCAGGTGCTCCACCACTGAGCCACACCCCCCAACCCCTCACTGGGGGAGTCTAGCCAGGGGCTCTACCACTGAGCCACACCCCCACTCCCTTACTGAGGAATTCGAGTCAGGGACTCTAATGGTAACCAGCCTTCTTTCTACTTTTGACTTTGAGATAAGGACTCACTCGGTTGCTCAGGCTGCCCTTGAACTAACTCTGTAGTCCAGGCAGTCCAGGACTTGAGGTCCTCCTGCTTCAGTGTCCCGAGTAGATGGATGACAAGCCAGGTCCAACTTATGCTTGCTGTCTTCTCAGGGTTCTTACTCTCCCTCCTGAACATGTCAGGGCAGGTTTGGTTATGGTGCTGAGGGTGGTGCAGCACAGGGGGGTAGGTCCAGAGTAGAGCTTGCACTCTAAGAGGATGGAGCACCAGGTAGGGGAGACTAGACCAGGGTGGTAGAGGTGGGGGACCTATGACCCAGCATGCTAACTGAGTCTGTATCAGAGCCCAGAGGGTGAGGGAGGTGGCTGGGGCTCTTAGAGAAGGGTGGCGCACAGCTATTTTGAGGACTCAGGAGTCGTGTTTCTCACAGGCTGCTGAGACACAACTAGGACTGTGCCGCAAGATGTCAGATTAGAATCGGAAGCACCATTAGAGTTCCATCATTTTCTGTAAAAATAAAAATGCAGCATGATTTTAATCCCAGCACTCAGGAGGCAGAGACAGGTGGATCTCTGTGAGTTCTAGGCCAGCCCCGTCTACAGAGTGAGTTCTAGGTCAGCCAGGGCTACACAAAGAAAGCCTGTCTTAAAAAGCCAAAAGCAAAAACAAAACCTACCAAAAACAACAACAAAACCAGCAAGAAATCCATTCAAAATCACAGTATATATGTGAGACTGGTCGAGACAATACAAACTGAGATACAAATGGTGTGTGCCAGGAAGCAGGGAGTGGGTCACAATGGGGGAAGGGGACTGGAGAGGAGGCTCTGTCCATGGTTATGGTTACATGCTGCTACAGATGATCCAAGTTTGGTTCCCAGCACACACATCAGGTAGCTCACAACCATCTATAACTCCAGCTCCAGGGAATCCAATATCCTCTCTGACAATGGTAGGGCTGAGCATATGCATTTACAGACATACAAATAAAAAAATTAAATTAAATCCTTTTTTAAAAAACCGAGTGGAGGCATGCCCAAAGGATGTCAAAGCAAAGCCAGGTGTGATAACTACAGGGTTGGAGGATGCAGGATCAGAAGCCCAAAGTCACCTTCATCTACGAGTGAGTTCAAGGCTAGCCTAAGGTACCTAAGACATCTTCTTTAAAAAATGTTTTTAATCAAAAGAGACATTATTACCACCAATAATGGGGCAAGAGAAGCCTCCAAATAAATCATGAAGAAGCAGATTATCCCCTATTGGAGTGAATGGACATTAATGAGTAGCAAAAGAAAATAACTGAATGAAAGAAGAGAATATCAACAATAAATGAACAGACGGGAAATTTGATGAGTGGGGTCTTTACTTAGTTCCTAAGTAGCCACCCACCGTGTTCTTAGGACTCATAGGAAGGGAGTCATTTCTCGGAGGACTAGCCCAGCACACAGCATCTCAGTCTTGTTACCAAATTGGACACAGTGACTGTGTTAGTTGGCTCTCTGTGACAGAAGACCTGGCACGGGCTACTCATGAAGACAACAGGGTTTGCTTGGATCATCTCTTGGAATGCACCAAATGGCATGGTGTGTGCTGCGTCATCTTGTGGCAAAGGTAATGTTCCTTTTGCAGCCGTCCTCTCCTGACTCCAGGATCTCATGATCAGTACCTAAACCCCTCCCAGAGCACGTCATCAGTGACTCCAGGGTCATTCATTAGTGACTGTGTTTCTCTCTTTCGCTCCATCTTTATATGCTTTGGTGTTTTGGTGTTCTGCCTGCATGTATGTCTGTGTGAGGGAGTTGGATCCCCTGGAACTGGAGTTATAGACAGGTGTGAGCTGCCTTGTGAACTCAGGACCTCTGGAAGAGCAGCCAGTACTCTTAACTGCTGAGCCATCTCTCCAACCCGCTAGTCACCATCTCTTAAAGAGTCCATCCACCTCAGGACTGCAGCTCAGTGAGTCCTTGGGAGGTATCACAGCTAAACAACATCCAGCAGGAGACATCAGTTACAAGACACAGCTGGATATGGTGGCTCATGCCTGTCATCCTAATACTAGAAAGCTGAGGCAGGAGAATAGACACACGTTCAAGGCCTGTCTTGGTTATGTAGTGAGTTCTCGAACTGCTTTGACTACAGAGTGAGATCCGATTGTCTCATAATACCACCACCATCATCAAGAGAGGGGCAGCCTGGGGTACATAGCAGGAGCCTATCTCCAAACCAAACAAAAAGCAAAACAAAAAATAACAAAACCAGCTGAGCAGTGACACACACCTTTAATCCCAGCACTGGGAGGTAGAGGCAGGCAGGTCTCTGAGTTCAAGGCCAACCTGGTCTACAGAGTGAGTTCAAGGACAGCCAGGGCTACACAGAGAAACCCTATCTCAATAAAAAAAATAAAAGAAAGAAAGAAAGAAAGAAAGAAAGAAAGAAAGAAAGAAAGAAAGAAAGAAAAAAGGAAAGAAAAAAACAGAAAACCCAAACCAGGGCCTGGGACAGACGACTCATGGGTAAAGCACACATGACTGAATTCAGTTCCCAGAACCCAGCTGAAAACCCAGACGCAGTGGCTGCCTCTGAAACCCAGTCCTCCCATGGAGAGACAGGTCAATCAGTGGGAAGTCTGTGGGCCAGCCTGCAGCATGTAGAACAACAGAAACATCAACTATCTCAAAAAAACAAAAACAAAAAACAAAACAAAAAAAACGAGGTGGAAGGGTCGTCCCCTGACCTCCGCAGCTGTACCATGGTACATGCCCACCTGCATTCACATACACACTAAACATACGAGCAAAAATGAATTCAAAATCACTCCTCGCTATATACGTATAACTTTTATGTTTTATATTCCTATTAAAATAAAAATTAAAAATTTGTTAGAATAGTTCATCAGATTATTTGCAATCAATGTCGTTCATGTTTGTTTCCAGTTCTTTCCTGTCCTATCTACTTGTTCCCCGCCTCACTGATGGTTCCTTCGGGGACGTTTTCATTGGTCCTTCTGTGCTCCCCTGACATTTATTTATTTATTTATTTATTTATTTATTTATTTATTTATTACTAGGACAACCTCTCCCTGGAGCCCAGGCTGTCCGTGAACTCACTATGTAACAGAGGATGGTCTTGAACTCCTGATTTTACCTCCTGAGTTCTGGGGTCACAGACTTGTATTGCCATATCTAGTTTTATAGGGTGCTTGGGACAGAACCCAGGGCTTCATGCCTGCTACTCAAGCATTTTACCAACTGGACACCTTCCCCAACCCTTGCTGCCCTGACTTCTCAGTACCGAATGCTCCAGAGTGCCTCTCCTCTCCTCTCCTCTCCTCTCCTCTCCTCTCCTCTCCTCTCCTCTTCTCCTCTTCCTCCTCTCCACACTCCCCCACACCCCCAGCATTCATTCCTTTGATAATCTCATCAGTCTTGGCTTGAAATGTCACTGATTTGCCAAAGAAGTTCCATCTTGTCTCCTGGCATCCTCCCTGGGTGTACACTGCTTCACAGATTTTTTACTCTTGTGTCTAACAGGCATCTCAACCCAACATTCTCCCAACTTGCTGCCCCATCTTGCTCTTCCTCCATAGTCCTCTCAGCCCAGGCAAAGGCCACTCCATCCTTGCTTTGCTCGAGCTGAAAACTTGAAGTCACCATGACCACCTCTGCGGTCCTCACATCTCACATCTGGACATGCTGGCTTCTTTCTCTGGAGTATATATCCAGACAGAAACCTCCTCTCACCAGCTCTCCAGGCTCTACTCTCCCCCAAGCCTCCTTCAGCTCTCCTCCGGGCCAACATAGCAGCAGTCAGCTGTGCCCCGTCTCTCCCCTTGTCCTCCTGTCTGTCACTCAGCAGCAGCTCAAAGTGGTATCACAGATTGGGAGTCTGCAGGAGCCAAAGGCCAAAGCTTAGCCAAGCCCTTGAATGCAAGTAGTTCATTTGAGATGCTTCCTAGGTACATGCTGGGAAATACAGGCAAAGCAGACGAGCCAACACAAGGCATGTTTAAGTGTGGTACCATGCGGGTCACTGGAACTTGAGTTCCCCACTGGGGCTAATTGGGAGATGCTGAGAACATGCCTCCCACTGTCAGATGCAAAAGGCAAGGCGATGTCTAGGCCTTTCTACCCTATCCTAACTCCACATTGGTTGAGGATGAATTGGCTTAGTACGAGTTCCAGGGACTTTAAGTCCCTCCCCTGCCCCAAGCTTAGGGTCTATCCCTCTTCAGTGATATTCTGCCTAAACACACAGGGCTGAGTGACCACAAACCAAATCCTTCCCCAGCCCCCAAAACCAGGAACCCCAAACATCTTCTCTTCTTCAAGTTGTTCTCTCAAGTATTTTGGTCACAGAAACAGAAGGTGTAACCAATGCAGCATCCTCACGTTCTTCGGATCTCTATTTTAATGTTACCGTTTCAGTAAGGCCTTCTTGGTAAGAGGAGCCTGACCCCTTCCAGTAAGGACATTCTAAAGACACTTTAGTAAGGTCCTATTTGCAGGCTGGGGACATGGCTTAGCAGGTGAAGGGCTTGCAATGCAAGCATGGAGTTTTGAGTTTGAATCCCCAGGATGTACATAAAGCTTGGCATGGTAGCATGTGTCTGCATCCTGAGTGTCCCTATGGCAGGATGAAAGGTGGAGACGGGAGACTCCCTGGAGGCTGGAAGACCGACTGGCCTGAGAACAAAGCACTGAACAATAAGGAGACCACGTCTCACACAAGATGCAAAGCTGAGACCAGTACACGAGGCTGTCTGTTGACCTCTGTGCACATGCCAGCGCTTGCACACATGAACATAAACACGTATGTATCGTCACACGTACACCATATACACATACAATACAAAAAAATGCTTTTTAAAGGATATAGGCGTATTTGCAAAGGCACGGGGCAGCCGGAGAGGTGAGAGCCCTCCGTGTACAGCCAGCCAGAGTTCACACCTTCAGACCCTAAGAGGGGAAGAAAGAGATGCGCTCTCAGCCCCAGCCCCACGGAAAAGCCTCCTGCTGGAGCTGAGGCCTTTGGAGGAGGGATGAGAGATGCTGACCTCATTGTCTTCTGCCCTCCAGTCTCCCAAGTGTGCTGCTCAACAGCCACAGCCAACGAGCAGCCAGAAGGCAAGGAAGCAAGAAGCCAGAGGGTAAGGAAGCCCCTTTACCCTGTTTGCGCTGTCAGCCTCCAGGCACAAGACAGGAAGCGAGAGCCAGTGATGGATGTTCCCCGACACACGCCAAAATAGTAATACACATACACACATACTCCTATCCACCTTCCTGTTTCATCTTTACCCCGTAGCAGTTAGCATGATGGAGCCTACGGTTCATTTGACTTCTTTTGTTTAATTCCCATCTGGACTCACAAGGTGTAAATGCTGCAAGGTTGGGGATGTTTTTGTTTGTTTGTCTTGTTTTCATTCACTATTGTATCCCAGGAGACCTAAATGAGGACTCTGAACTCAGCATATACACAACTAAGATTTTGTTCTTTTTTTTAAGTATTTATTTATTTTCAAATTGACGTGTATGCCTGTGGGCCTATGTGCATTTATGTGCACCACATTCATGTGAGTGCCCAGAGAAGCCAGAAGAGGATATTAGAGCCTATGGAATTAAAGTCACAGGTGGTTGTAGCTGATATGTGGGTACTGGGAACCGAACTCTGGTCCTTTCCAAGAGTGGTATGTGCTCTTTACTGCTGAGCCATCTCTCTAGCTCCTAACGTTATGGAATATTAGTTGAAGAGGTGTTACATTCATGTTGTGGAATATTTGCTTAATGGTGCAAAGATGTGTCGCATTCTCTTATGCTGTATTTGTTTAACTCTGTAAAGCTGTGCTGCTTTGCCTGTCTAAAACACCTGATTGGTGTAACAGAGAGCTGGAAGGCCGGTAGCTAGGCCGGAGAGAGAAACAGGCAGGGCTGCTAGGCAGAGAGAATAAATAGAAGA
Source organism: Myodes glareolus (assembly GCF_982192425.1). Lineage (NCBI taxonomy): Eukaryota > Metazoa > Chordata > Mammalia > Rodentia > Cricetidae > Myodes > Myodes glareolus. The sequence goes on along the minus strand of NC_142026.1, from coordinate 54,013,243 downwards.
AAGAATCTAGAATCAAGAGTGAGTGGGGGAGGAGGGAGAAAAAGAGAGGAGGATGCCAGGGGCCAGCCAGCCAGCCAGCCACGGCATAAGAAGGAAAGAAAGATATTTAGAATAAAGAAAGATTAAAAAGCCCAGAGGTAAAATGTAGCTAAAGAGAAACAGGATAATATAAGCTAAAAAAGTTGGCTAGAAACAAGGCAAGCTAAGCGCAGGCATTCCTAAGTAAGAATACCTCTCTGTGTGTTTATTTGGGAGCTAGGTGGTGGGCCCCCAAAGAGGTTTAAAATAAAAGGCAACTACACCTTAACATTCCCAATGGGGAATGGAAAATAACTCAGTGGTTAAGGGTGCACAATAAATAATCTGAGTTTGATTACCAACATCCATGTCAGTGAGCTCACAACTGCCTGTAACTCCAGCTCTGGGGCATCCAGTGCTATCTTCTGACCTCTGTGGGAACCTGTACGCATGTGACATACACAGACACACAGAAATAAAAATAAATCTCAAAAAGATTTTCTTGTCTTGCTTTCTTTTTCTTCTCAGTACTGGGGATGGAACCTAGGACCTTTCACATAGTAGCCAAGCCCTCTGCCACTGAGCCAAAATCCCAGTTACCACCACCACCATCATCATTGTCATCACAGTCACCACCACCATCACCGCCACCACCACCACCACCATCACCACCACCACCATCACCACCAACACCATCACCACCAATACCATCATCACCACCACCACTTCCACCATCACCACCAGCACCATCACCACCAACACCATCATCACCATCACCACTTCCACCATCACCATCACCACCATCAACATCATTACCATCACTGTCACTATTTTGTGATGCTGGGAAGGTACCTAGGACCTTGCATGTATACGCACTCAACTGCTGAGCTACAAGTCCACAACTGAGAACTCTTGAGTAAAGTTACTACCCAGTTGTGATAAGCACAGGAATCCTCCTAAATATCCACAGGCTCTCCACAGGTATCTGCATGCAGGTAAGGCTATTTGGTACAGGACAATCAAGTTTCCAAATGGAATTAAGGTTGATCCACTGACCTTAGAGTAGGAACATTAGCTTAGATTATCTGTACATCCAGTGTAATTACAGGAGTTCAGAAAAAGAGAATGCCAGAGAGATTTAAGAATGCTGGGCTGCTGATGTTGAGACTGGAACAGGAAACCACAAGCCAAGGACTGCAGGCTGCCTCCAGAAGCTAGTAAAAGGGCTTCTGCCCTCGGGTCACTAGAGAGCACAACTCACAATCCTGAGTCCCATTTCACACTCTGGCCTCTAGAAAAAGACAAAAAAAAATTTATCATCTCTAGTTTAACACTGTCTTGTGCCACAGGGTCTGTGGCAGCCTGTCACAGGCGACACAGGGAAGCGATGTACTGGCTTTTGCAAAACCAGGCTCTGGAGCCTGGTGCAGCCATTTGAAAAATGACAGTTATTGTGTGTGGGGTGTGTAGGTGGGTGAGTTTGTACAGGTGTCATGGAGTACATACAGAAGTCAGAGGACAACTTGCAGGAGTTGGTTCTCTTCTCCTACTGGATAGATGCTGGGGATTGAACCCAGGTTGTCAGAATTAGCTGCAAGCACCTTCACCTGCTAAGCCATCCCACAGGCCCCCATTATACTGTTCCATATCCATCTTTCCTGAGTAAATGGGACTTTCTTTTCTGGCTTTGCTTTTGTTGTTTGATTTTGAGACAGGGTCATACTGTGTAGCTCAGACTGATCTCGAACTCCCTCTGTAGTCTAGGCTAGCCTTAAACTTGTCCTCCTCCTACCCAGCCTCATCCTCTTGAGTTTTGGGATACAGGTGTGCCCCACCATGCCCAGCCAAATGAAGCTATTAAACGCTCTTTCCGCACGGGTGAGGAGAGGCTGGGTAGGTGTATAGACTGAATAAACCGGCCGACCATTCGTGTCATCCAGATGGCTCAGATCCTAGCCTCCAGCAGGGTCTCTTCTAGGCCACTGGCCATGTGCCTGCCTGGCTGATGCAGACACTAAATATACCTGAAGAGTGAACATTCCCCGGGCAACTATGAATTCACAATGTTTTGTCTCTCCTGTTTATAGGACATCAGGGACTCCCGCCCCCATTTTTGACTTTTATAAATAAAACTGAGAATTTCTTTATGTATAAAGGGATTTCTTTTTTAAAAAAACAATTAGTCCTCTGCATCACAAACCCCACACCTAAAGCTCAAAGAAAATCGAAGAGAAAGGGAAGGACTGATTGTAAGAGCCAGAGGCCCAGGAGGCCGGCTGCGAGACAGTGTCTTCTGGACACGACAAGGAAGCTGCACCCACGGGGTCTCAACAATATAGCTGCCCAAAGAAGACCTGTGTCAAGGCAGCCACTCCACTGGCTGATGGTGAAGAGGGAAATGTCGCAGGCCTTACTCCTAGGTGAGGAGCTACAGGAGAGGAAAGGCTGCCGAGAGAGAAGAATCCGTTTCCTCTAAGGATGAGCCGCCATAGATTCTGAAACCCCAAGTGGTGAGCCCCAAACCCTTGTAGGAACGGACTCAGTGGGTTGTGTGAATATAAGTAACAGTAATGATTAAAGAAGAGGTCATGAGAGTTGGAGAGATGGCTCAATGGTCAAGAGCACAGGCTGCTCTTCCAGAAGACCTAGGTTCAATTCCCAGCACCCACATTTTGGCTCACAACTGTCTGTAATTCCAGTCCCATGGGGATTCACCGTCCTTTTCTGGCTTCCATGGACCCTGCACACACGTGATGCACATCCATGCAGGCAGAACATGATTGCACATAAAACAAAATAAGATTTAAAAAAACGAGTTAATGATTTGGTGTGGGGAGACACGGGAGAAGTTGGAGAGGGAGATGGAGGGTAGAAATGATGTAAATACCAAATATGAAATCCTAAGAAAATAATAATAATAATAATAAAATAAGAATTGTATTATAAGTCTTCAAAACAGACCAGGCAGGCTTCAAGGCCCTGGCAGCTTCTCAATGCAGAGAGGGTCAGCTCACCACAGCTGGGCACCACCCAATGGACGCCAGAGCCTCCCACATAACTGGAAGGGGAGGGGCAGCTGGAAGGTGAGAGTGGAGGCAACTTAGGCCTTAACCGAAAGAGAGGCTGTGTCTGGAGGTGGCTTAATGAATTCCCCTCTCAGGCCTGACTTTCCACATGGTCCCTCCACTAGGGCATGGGAACTAGGGGAGGCTCACGGGAGGTTGGGGGGGGTGGCGGCAGGAGAGTGAGGTGTCGCTCGAAACTTCTCCCTGATGTAAGATTAGTGCCAAGGCCAGTTCAGTGGCTCGGGGTGGTGCCCATCAGGATGAGCTATCCAAAACCACCCTCCTTCTGGTCCCCACCCAGGAGCCCTGCACCCCAGCAAGCTGCACACCCACAACCTGAGCATGGAGGTGGGGGCTTTCCCGAGTGTCTGGGGCGGTGGGAGAGCCAAGGTGACAGAGAGAATAGGCAAGTCTTCTGCAAACCCGACCACTCTGGAGGTGCCTGCCTATGCCCGCTCTACCCTGATTACAGCTGGTACCACTGAAACACCGCAGCAGGACTTGAGCTTGCAAGGCAGAGGAGGGAGAGGGGTTGTGAAGGGAAGCCAGCAAGAGAACAAAGGAGGCTTTGCCTGAGAAGAGAGGGAGGCACCTTCCACTGAGGCCTCAGGGCCTGGGGAAGTGAGTCACTGGGCCTCCGGGTTGGACCCACCTCTGGGGGCTCCGTGGGACTGAAAATGCAGCCCAGCTGGCCAGGCACAGACCCTGGGGTGCGGCAGGGGTTGTCTTTGGAGTTTGTTGGGTGGGGTTTTCCCCAGCTCTCCCCGCCACCCCCAGGACCTGGTGTGCGTCCAGCCTGGGGGCCTTGGCGACGGTTTGTGCCTCATTAGGCACAGCCAGGCGGGGCCCCGATGCCACTACTGAAGCTGCAGCTCCCCGGAGGCTGTGGGCGTGGTCCCCTCCACCAACCCTCGGCAGGGACCAGAGTTCTATAGCCCTCTGCAGAGCCACACTGCACCCCTGCTAGAGCGAGGCATCCGTGCCACCCAAAGGTGGCGCCCTCCTCTGTTCCAAGCTGCCCCCTTCCTGTCCTGTCCACCACCCCCCATCCTGGGGATGGGAACTTGGAGATCTCGCTGCACGCCCCAGCTTCTTGCACAATCTTCTCCCAATTATTCTCTGTATAGTGTGTGGTAACAGGGCGAGCATTCCAGGACCTTGTACTTACTCGTACAAATCTGCCTCCTGTTTGTCTGCAGGGCCAGGCGTGTCTCCTTGGGCCCGGGGAAATGGGGGTGTGTTCGCGTCCAAGAGGGCGTGGCCCGCGTCCGCCGCGGGGGCAGCCGCCCAGTTCAGCCTATTGCGTCCCAAACCACAGCCACTTCGGGAGTCCTGGACCCCATCCAGGACCCAGAGGAGGAAGCACTAGTGACATCTTAGACACAGGCTTCAACCTACATGGCCTGTGTCCCCCTGTGGGCAGGATCGGCATCCTCAGGAGCCTCATCCTGGCGTGCAGGTCTTTGCCTGTGCAGGCTCTGACTCTGTCCTGAAGTTTTTGTCCTGGTTTGTGATTTTTGTTTTGTTTTGGCATGCTCTCTTTAGTGGAACTGGGGAGGGGGTTCGTTTCACTCTGTAGCCCAAACTGATCTGAAACTATGTCGTCCGGGCTGGGCTCAAACTCATGGCTACCCTGCCTCACCTTTCCACATGAGACGGCAGGTGTGAACTCTCACTCCGGCCTGGTCTGCAATTTTTGTTTAAGGTGGATCCTAGGAGGGTGGGCAACTATTATTCTTCAGCCATGGCTTTGGGTCAAGAAACGTTGCCCCCACAACCCCATGGTTCACAAAGGGTGGTCGTCACATCTGGCTGTTCTGAAATAAAGACAAAATTCCAAAATGAAACCCATCTGGAGTCCCTCTTCTCGTGTGTTACACCTCACCCCAGCCTGTGAGACTGTTCATTCTACACACACACACACACACACACACACACACACACACACACACACAATCTGGGATTATCTGTGTTTGGTGACGTGACAAACTTAGAAACTAGAATATGGTTTCTCTTCTGCATAGTTTGACAGCACCTCTGATAAATGATGGAAAGTAAATAATCCACATGGATAAACAGGTGTCTTCCCTTAGCCTCATGGTGAGGCATCGTGATGGAGCAGAGAGAGGGGGTGAGGCAGAGCCCAGGGGCAAGATACAACCTTCAAAGTCATGTCTACAGGGAGCCTAAACCCTGCCTATCCATCTAGGAACTCATCAGTGGGCTGGCTGATTGACATTTCCCGAGTACAGTGCTATAAGACTTTGACACATGAACCTTTTGGGGGAACTTCGTATCTGACCCATAATGAAAGTTAAGGGGGTTTGTGTTGGAGTAGAGACCCTCTGCTAACTAATGTCCAACACTGGCATTTCAAGTTATGCTTGAATGGCTAACCCTCAAACAGCATAAACCTAGCAGTCCTTACTCTGGGGGAGGGGCTAGGATAGGCAGACAGGAGGCCTATGTTTTCAATGGATAAACAGTGACTGACGGACAGCCAGGCCTGGACTCATACCCCCACAGCGGTCCTTTCCCAGGAGGGAGGTTTGGTGGGCTCACCGTGGATCAGACAGGTGACACACATGCTAAGCTTTGGGGTTTGTTAAGAAAGAGCCTCTATCCACATCTTCCAAATCTAGGGATTTGTAGCTGGGGTAGGGGTGAGGGTCATTGCTGTGACCTAAAAAGGAGAGAGGTCCCCATCATAGCAAGAACGGCATGGCAGCGGGAGTGGGCGTGGCATAGCTGCTTCTCACATGTAGGTGCATCAGGAAGCAAAGAGTTTATCTCTTACCACCAAGTCCCATCACTCCCTCTCTAGTGACCTCTTCTTCCTCACCCGACACCTGCCTCCTGAAAGTCTCACAACCTCCCCTAATGTCATCACCAAGTGTTCAAACGCATGAGACCCTGAGAGCCATTCCACATCCAAATGCTGTAATAGGGAACACACGGGGCGCGCTGGGGTTGAGCCTCACTCTTGCCGAAAGGTCACAGGGTCATGGGGGTGATGATGGAACCAACAAACTCTAAGATCTGAGAGAGAGAGAGAGAGAGAGAGAGAGAGAGAGAGAGAGAGAGAGAGAGAGAGAGAGAGATGGAATGCTCAGTCAGCTCTCTTTTACCTGAAACCCTTGGGGTTTGTGTTCCTTTCGGGTCACGGTCGAAAACGCTGCTACTTCCTAGAGAACAGCAGTGCCAACCTTGCTCCTGGCAGGAAGCTACCCCGAGATGTCAACACCACCTTTGTCTTTGTCTTGTTCCACACAGGGGATCTCCTGAGTCCCCCAGAGAACACCCGGGCCACCAGAGTGCATCGTCAGGACGTCCTTCTAGCAGAAAGGGATTCCGGTGGGAGCAGTTCTCTAGGCCTCTGTGCCCCAGCCAGGGAGTTTAACGATTTTAATCTAAATGCAGCCGATACCGTCTAGCTTTCTGTGAGTAGGTGCCCTTGACTCCCTTCCTCAGATCCAGGTGAAGTTATGAAATGTAGCAGGGAAATTGTCTTGGGTTTCCCACTGGATGCTAAAGCTTTATCTTTGAAGGTTTCCTTGGATACTAACAACAAGCCTCCGCTGGCTAGTGAGAAACCTTGCCTCCGTAAAGGCAAGAACTACCTTTGATGAACAGACATTACAACCATTCCTTACCAGAAGTGGTGGCACACACCTATCATCCCAGCACCTCGGAGGCTAAGGAAGATGCTAAAGAGTTTGAGGCTAACCCGGGCTACTGAGCGAGATCCTGTCTTAAGGGAAAAAAAACATCTTTTTTTCTTTTTTAGTTTATTTTTATTTTTTAATGTAGACCAGGCTGGCTTCGAACTCAGAGATCTGCTTGCCTTTCCCTCTGAAGACTGAGATTAAGGACACCGAGTTCATCCCTCTGTTGTTAGCAATTGTTACAATTCCTTGTCAACCCCTCACCATGTCTCTGCCAGCAAGTCTTTCTATAGATCCCCGGCCGGCTTAGAACTTGATATGCAGACCAGGCTGGCCAGGGACTCATAAAGATCCACCTGCCTCTGCCTCTGGAACTAAAGGCATGTGCCACCATACATGACCCAGCCCTCTTACAGTTATTTTTAAGGACATCCATTTGCAGGTGGCTCGTGGCAGGGGACGGTCTCAGCTTTGACCCTGTGCAGTAACCCAGACTGTTCAGTGTCACTGAGCCTCTGCCCATCTTCAGAGGGGTTTGGGGGTGGGGTGGGGGCAAGCCCTCTCTCTACTAGGAATCACTTGCTTTGCAGGTTGAGGGACAGAAAGAAAGGTTGTCATGTCCTCATCACACGTGGCACAAGACTGGTGTGATTGTCATTTGAGTTGTCAACTTGACACAGCCCAGAGTCACGGAGGGACTCTCAATGAGAACTATTCTAGGCTGGCTTGTCCTGCGGGCATGACTATGAAGGGCTTTCTTAATTAGGCTAATCCAAGTGGGGAGACCCAGCATCTATGTGTGTGTGTGGAGGGGAAGCATTACTTCTAAAGCTGGGCCCTGGTCTGAAAGAAAAAGAGTAAGCTGAGAGTGGCCCTGCTCACAGTAACTGATATCATTGTGATTATGGATTTGATTTAACCAGCGCCCCCCACCCCCCCACACCCCTAAGTTCTGGTTGCCTTGGCTTCCCCACCACGCTGCATTGTAACCTTGAACTGTGAGCCAAATAAATGGCTTCTCTCTTAAGTTGCGTTTGTCAGGAGTGCTTTATCAAAGCAACAGGAAAGGACACCAGACAACTGGTATCATGGGGCTACTGGAGCTTGGGAGCCAAACAGCTTTGCCCATCTACTTGGCCATCAGCTCGATGTGTGACCACCACACTGTGCTCAACACCTGCGCCAGCCCACATGGCAAGCTCCAGACGCACAGCTGTCCTCTCTGGCCATCAGCGGGACCTCTGGCTCTGTCCGGAGCCCGGTAGTACTTGGTCTCCAGTGTCCTGATGATGCCTGTCTGTAAGTCCCACCTGTCTGTATGTCCCACCTGTCTGTATGTCCCACCTGTCTGTATGTCCCACCTTGTCATTTAGTTAATAGACGAAAAGTGAAATAAAAGGAGAACGTGACTCTCCTAAAGTACAGCGAGGATTCTTACTGTAGATTTAAAGGAGAAAGCAGGTGGCAGTGTGTGTGTGGGGAAGTCGGGCTGAACTAAACCGGACCAGAGAGGAGGGGTGGGGAGGGAGAGTAAGAGAGGAGCCGCTGACCAAGAGACTGCTGTAGCCAAAATGGCTGCCTTATGCAGGGATCAGGGTGGGTGGCGGGAGAGAAAGTCCCTGGGAAGGAGAGGTTTAGGGTAGGGGGCGGGGTGAGGAGTGCTGGGGGGAGCCACATACATCCTGTGTGGCCTGGAGTAATTAATCTGGACCACTGTTTACCTGTCTCCAGAGGGGGACAGAGTGTAATGAGTTGGGACAATCAGGGCAGACATCTCCAAAGAACACAAGGAAAAGATGGAGGCCAAGTTGGTTGAGGGTTTAGTGGGGTCTGGATCCCTGGTTCTCAAAGGCTTGTTCTCTGTCCCTTTTTGGCTTAGCTCACACTGTGACCTGACAGAAGCAACTTCAAGGAGGAAGGACTGGTTTGGGCTCCCAGTGGGTAGTTTATCATGACTAGAATGGGACGGCAGCTGGGGCAGCGGGAGTCTACATGGTGGTTAGTCACCGTGTCCTTAAAATTCCGCCGGCCTTCTAAAACTGCAACCAGTTGGGACCAAGCATTCAAGTGTTTGGGGGAGACCCTTCATACTTCATTCCTCACCATAACAGGCGTAGAAATTCTCACCAGTCCCAGTACCCCGAGAGCAGGCCTGGGATCTTCCCGCTCACTCAGGGACATCTGCCAGGACACACCAGGTGCCGGCAGCCTACAAAGCTGCCCTGGGCCTGACGCTCACCAGGATCCTCAGGTCAGGAATCCCAGCATTTGAGCATGGAATCCATATCCAAGGTTCTGTAGAACCCAAGCCTTCTAGCAGCTGCCTCGGAGCGCTGGAAACAACACACTGGAGTTGTCAGTTATGAAATAACCCTTTACTGTTTCTGGGGAACACAATCAAGTAAGAATTTTAAAAGAAAAATCCCACTTTCCAAAAGAATTACTAACACAGCGAACTGGCTTTGAGTTCATGAATGGGACAGTGGTGGGGCCACCTGCTACAGCTTTCCCTGGCACCAGACAGGCAGAGGTGTGGGAGGTAGCGTTGTCCCAGCTCTGCCCAGTTGCATATAAAGAATGATTAGTAATGAGGTTTACAGAGGTAGAAAGTGCTGGTATGTCATAGAAATGATATGATAGTCACTCTGTGCTTTAAGGAAAGGGTGCATATCAATCATTAGGAAGAATTTTTTTTCCTTTTTTGGTTCCATAGAACAAGTCCTGGCTGCTGGAACTTCCTTTGTAGACCAGGCTGGCTTTGAACTCAGAGACCTGCCTGACTCTGCCTCCTAAGTCCTGGGATTTAAGGTGTGTGCCACCACCACCTGGCCCTCTTTTACCTTTTATGGGTCTTGTTAAATTGCCTAGGCTGGCCTTGAACTTGTAATCCCCCTGTCCCAGTCTCCCAAGTAGTTAGAGTTACAGGACTGTGTAAAATTACATTTCTTGACTAGGTAGCAGAGGATGGTCTTGAACTCCTGATCATCCAGCCTCCACCTCCCAAATGCTGGGATTTCAGGAATGCCTACCATGCCGGCTGTGGCTTCCTGCACACACACACAAAAGATGGCTTGAAAGTACAGCTATTATACTAGAAAAAAAAATCCACAAATGCATACAGCATTAGGTGTTTCCACATGACTTCCTTGCAAGAAATACCTTTTTCCTCCTCAGATGCCTGCCTGATGCCAAAATGCAGATGTGCCAGCTGCAGGCACGCTGCTCAGCAGAGAAGTCTAACAAGTTTGTCCAGCAAATTAGATTGTATGCTGGGATGGCGTCTCTGTGGCCTCAGACTGAAGGTGCTGGGCTGTATTCCCAAGCTCCGAGGCAGATGGAGGTTGGTGGCCCCGGGCAGGCATATAAAATGGGTCCTTGTGGGCTTCAGCACACAGGGCTTTGAGTAAAAACTTTAAAAAGCTCATTAAAATTAGAGGCCTAATATGACATGTTCAGACACTCTCCCTGGAAAGGGACATAATGGGATCCAGTTTGCATGCTGGCTGCGTAGCCTCTGTCCCTTGGCTGGTCCGAGACATTCTGCGTCACCTCCCCACACCATTGTGTGTTGGGGTTTAAAGAGAACGAATTAGACGTAGCAAAAAGCTGCAGTCCCAGGATCTGGGATTCTCAGGCCAGTCTGGAGTACACAGTGAGTTCCAAGTCAGAAAAAAAGAGGGGAGGAGGAAGAACATCAACCCAGTTCCAACTGAAATACCGTACGAAAAATTCCAGACATTTAAGCCTGGTCTCAACCCCTTAGAAACCTGCCTACCTGTTTTGCATCTGGCTGGAGGATAAGAATCAGAAAGCAGAAATCTGTGCGGCCCAGCGGGGACCCACAGAAGTATCTAGAACACCCAGATGCAGAGAACAACAGCAAGCTTTGTAACCATACGTCTCCCACTGACCACCGCTCCTTCCTCAATCGGAACCCAGGAAGGGAGCACCCTCCTTGGCCCCTGCAACCCTCACTGCCAAAGCCAAGTGAGTCAAGTGTGGGAGTCGAGCTGCGGCTTCTGCACAGGACTGGAGGCTCAGTCTTTTACTTTACAGCGTCCTTTATGGCATGAACCAGGAACGCAACGTGTTTACACAAACACAAAACAATTGTACATCGGCATCTTTACAATATTAAAGGAGTCATATACAAGTCTACAGGCATTATACACAGGGGGTGCCTACCAGGGCACCCCCTCCATCAGTTCTTTGCAGGCCCTCCACGTGGGAGGAGCTAGGGGAGATGTGACAAGGCCGGAGTGTCCATCTTTTGGGCCTATCGTCTGGGAGACAGCAGGTCTGTGAGGACCTCTCAGGACCAGTCCTTGTTGGGATTCAGGGTTAAGAGCACTGGGTAGGTAAGCTTGGGTCTGTGCCTTACTGACAGGCTAGTGTAGTACATTTAGTTAAATCTCAGTGTGCATGAGTGTGGGAAAACTGGAGCTGGGGCCGACAGTGGCTTCCTGAGCAGGGGACCCAGAGATTGATGGGGACAGGTAGGTCCCTTGGTAGACGGGCCCATTCCTGAGATAAGCCATGGCCCCACGCTGACTGGATGCCTGGAGACTTCTCCAGGAACCCAGATGTGAGAGCAGTCAGTTGGGATTGGAAGCTCCTGGGCATTAGCGGGTCAGGTGTGCACCAAGTATGGCCTGGGACACAGGTGGCAGCAGAGTGTCTCAGATAAAAGTCACGGAGTCACTTAGCCCCCCACAGCCCTTCTCCCGGCTGCCCTGCCTCTAGGGGGTCCTGTGCTGTCTCTGGCAGCACCATCGCCTGCCATATCTGTCCCCACTGCCCCAGCTCAGCAGGCACCTGGGCCCGAATGCCGGCAGCCCATCCTTTGCAAGGCTTGCTGAACAATGGACTGAGAACTAAGCACCTGGTAAAAAGCAGCGACGGTCTTGCTGGCCTTGCCGACAGTTAGTTGTTTTTTAAATACTGTAGAAAAATAAGCCATCTCCAACGCGAGGAGGCCTGCCGACGTCCACCAAGCGAGGAGGAGGGTACACAGCTGCTCTGGAGTGTCTGGCCCAGCAGAGGACGCTGAGCCAGGCTGAGGAGCAGAAGGGCTGGCAGCTGGCAGCATCGCTGCTGCCACATCTCTGGGTCACGTCCACAGTCCTTCCACGGGCATGCCTCCGGCACCCCTCATTCTGTCGCCATGACACTTAGCACTCCCACGGAGGAGCTCAGTCTTGTGCCCACTGTGAAGCACAAACGGGCAGGACTCCTCAGTGCTATATTCCATGTCTCTGGGGTTATCTCAGGACAGAGTGGGGTCTCAGGTGGGCCCCGAGGCAGGGCCTAGTCCAGGGGTTCTTGCTTTATCCGGACGGCAGTCGGGGTAGGCTGCGGTCGCCGCTCCTCCCGGCAAAGCACATACTCACTGAACTGGGAGGAGTCCACACCACCCCCACAGGATGCAGCCACGCTGAACCCCCTCTGAAACAGCCTTTCTAGGACCTGCAGGGGAAGCAAAAGGGGTCAGGAGTGCCCAGTTTCCAGAGTTTGCCTGGCCTGGTGGACAGCTGGGTACCAGGCAAAGCAAGCTACCTTCTGATGGGCCGGAGGAGGGAGGGGTGCAGTCAGGCCTGGGGGCCCCTCAACTTAGCCAACCAGGGTGGGCCTCTGCTATTCCACCCAGGCTATTTCTTCCAACTCTCAGGGGTGCCCAACTAGGAACTAGGGAAGCTTTTGGGTCCCTTCCCTGTTATCCAGGGTGTGGCCTAACCCAACCCTACACACACACACATGGCCCTAGGCACCCCCTCTCTCAATCTCCCGCTCCAATAATGGAAAGCCCCTGCCCCCTAGCCTCAGGGCAGCCACCTGCTTCCTGGAGCTGAGTCCCAGATGGTTTGAGGCCTGAGGGCTCATCAGCTCAAAGAGTTCTAGGTGGAGGGAAAGAGGGGGAGTCCTTTCGGTGGGTGAGTCTTTGCAGGCCTACATGGCCGCCTGGGTTTATGTCTCCGGGAAGGTGGGGGCTGGTATTACATCTGTGTCCAGCAAGTAGCAGCCTCTTACTCAGAGCCTGCAGGAAGTGGGGGCTTCCCCCCAAGGGTCCTTTCTGTCCTAACCCCAAAATATAAGTGTCTCTGAGTTGGGGGAAAAGCTTCCAGAAACAGGGAGCTGAGGCAGGAAGAGCTGAAGTTTGCATCTGGCCTGGGTTACACATAAGATCCTGTCTCAAAAAGACAGAAGAGCCCCAGGCAGCTCTTGCCTGCCAGTGGCCTCAGGGCCGGCCTCATGGGAAGGCTCCCTGCCTTTCCTGGTGCCTGGGTTTAATTTGAATCCAAAGTCAGCCTCTGCATGTTAAATGAAGCATGTTCCGTCAAAAATACTCTGGGCCAATTTTTTTTTTTTTTAAAGAACATCCTTTTAGGGGAAAAAGAAAAGTACAGATCAATTTTTTTAAGTCCACCCCCCAGGCACCATCATTTAATTATGAGCAAGGCATAAATTATGCATTGGCACATTGTTGCCTTTTCTGTATGGGTTTCGTCCATTCCATTCCGGGACTATATCCCCCTCCCTCCCTCCCGCTCTGCATCCTGGGGCTTCTGGGGAGGCACCCAAGGCCCTCCTCACCTGTACAGAGTTGAGTCGACAATAGCCATTGAGAGGGAAACGGATGACGTGCGTGGGGTCCTGGTTCCAGCCAGCATTGACAGAGTTGCACATGACATCCCCAGTCTCAGGGAAGACCTCCTCAATGAGGGCTTTCTCGCCACTGAGTGCGATGCGTTCCCCCAGGTCGGGGGTGACGCGCACCACCAGGCAGTCACAGGCCCGGCTGCGACGTCGCTGCTCTTGCTCTTGCTGCCAGCGTTCCAGCTCCCGAACCATGGGCTGCAGCTGGTAGTAGCGCGCCTCCTCATACAGCAGGTTAAAGTCCTGTGGACAAACACACAGCGTCAGGGAAGCAGTAGGTAGTTCCATCTGGGCCGCTCATCCTATCCATCCTATCCACAGTGCGTCCCCAGTGCGTCCCCTTCCCCTTCTCACAGACGTGTTAGCTCTCAGGACACAGTGTGGACTAGGATGGTCATTTCCACTGTAGAGATGAGCAAAGACTCCAATGAGTGTGTCCTGGAAGTAAAGAAACTAAGAGCAGGCTGGTATGCTTCTGTGGAGACTCTCTTCCTGGTCCTTCAACTGGATGACAAACAGAAGTGTCATAGAAAGAAGCCACTGGTGGCTCACACCTTTAATCCCAGCACTTGGGAGGCAGAGGCAGGCGGATCTACAAGTTTGAGGCCAACCTGGTCTACAGAGTGAATTTTAGGACAGCCAGGACCACACAGAGAAACTGTCAAGGAAGGAGGAAAGGAGGGAAGGATGGAAGGACTGACGGGCAGAGGGAGGGAGGGAGGGAGGGAGGGAGGGAGGGAGGGAGGGAGGGAGGGAGGGAGGGAGGAAGGAAGGGAGGAAGGAAGGAAGGAAGGAAGAGGGAGTGAGCTAGGAGCTAAACCAGAGGGGTGGGAGCCGGGTGTATACTGCCTTCCTGGAAATCCACCCAGAAGACAATCACACAGAATCCAGGGTTCAATCACACATTGCGCCCTTGCCCAGCTCCCATGCAGACCTTCACAGAAAGCATTTTAGCCTGGTCACCCATCAGCCACAAGGCTACAGATCTGATGCTGACCTTCCCTGAGCCAGCTTCCCCTCTTTACAATGAATATCAACACTGGGCCCTGAGAGACATGAAGATCAAATGACAGATCTGCCGAGTGCCTGTCCCCGCCCAAGCAGGTAGAGAATATGACAAGGTCCTCATCAAACAGCCCATTCACAAAAACTGTCCCCACGGACCCTGACACTAGCTGTGTGTCCACTGATTCTTGAGTGACCTATGCCCATTGACTCATGCCACTCAGCGGGGCTCGGGGCATAGCAAGGGAGATCAACTCTCACCACACAGTTCATCCTGAAAGCCTAACATGCTTCTGCTGGCCCCAAAGACCCACCATCTGGACCCACCACGAGCTGTGACTCTGCCTGCTTTCCATAACAGACTCTTTGGAGCTCCATCCCAGGTCTGTTCTCCCAGCTCTCACCAGTCGCTGGAGTTTTATATGATACCTCTATGCCAACTTTCTCCCCAAGCCCAGAACGTTCCATGCCTAGACTTTCGCTCACTGACTCAGGGCTGAAGCTATGAAGTGGGCACGCCCTCCAGTACCTCCTGACCCAATAAGCCACACTCACAGCCTTCACACCCTTCCCCTCAATGTCACCCTCTCCCTACTCCCAGCACACCCAGAAACGCAGTGACATAAGTAGCTAGCCTGTCCCCACTCCTGCTCCCTGCATCTCTCACAGCAGAGCCCGCGTGAGATTTGCAGACCAGATCACTCTTCCCCACTCTCAGCTGTGCCAACTGCTGAGCCACCCACCAAGATCCAGTTATCACCAGCACCCACCAAGATCCAGCTATCACCAGCACCCACCAAGATCCAGCTATCACCAGCACCCACCAAGATCCAGCTATCACCAGCAGCCTCCCTCTCCCTTCCCGGTTCACATCACCCCAGACGTCTCTCCAGTGAAATCCACACCCCTAGCACGGCCCTCCCACCTGTCGGCTCCGCTCTTCCTTCACCACCTAGCCCAACACTTTCAAATCCACCCAGGCCAGGTTTCCTCGTCTTCTGGCTAGTACTCTTATTTTGTTTATTTGGTTTTGTTTCTTTGTTTTGAGACATGGTCTCACTATATAGGCCTGGCTGGCCTGGAACTCCCTCTATAGACCACGCTGACCTCCAATTCACAATGACTAGCCAGCCTTTACGTCCTAAGTGCTGGAACTAAAGGTGTGCGCCACCATTCCTGCCAACTTTTCTTCTTTTTTTTAAAGATAGTGTCTTACTTTGTAGGCCAGGCTAGCCTAGAACACTCAGCAATCCTCCTGCCTCAATCCTGAAAGGCCTGGGATGAAGTGGCTGTCTCATGGGATCCACCATACCCCTGACAATTTCTGAAGCACTGGCTCCATGCAATTGAGACCTAACCTCTACTTTCTAGACTGGAAAGAGCCAAGCCTCCGCTTCCTCCCATAGCTCTATTTTCAGACCAAATTCAGTTGCTGCCATTTTGTAACTAGGTTGGATGAAAAAGGGCCCCAGGGCTGCTGGCGCAGTGGTCGCTGCAGGAAGCCTCAAAGCGAGGAAACACAAAGACAGAAAGACATTTGCCAGCAAGAGCCAGGCCTGAGTTTCCCTCCTCCCATGATTCCCCAGGACTTCAGAGGGGCTCAGTGCTGAGGCAGGAAGGCAGGGAACCAGATCAGCAACCTATACAAGCTCATCCCAAGTGCTGGGAGTAATGTTGGTTTAAAGGGGGACCACCTAGCTCTTAGGGGTTTTCCCCACTGCAAACTGACACCAAGGGACAGACACACAGACCTCTGACTCCTCTATTCCAGCACATGGTGGTCCTTAAATACAACTAACACCCACCTGGGGTGAGCGCCAAAGCTTAATGGTTGCCACACCCCAATAAATACGTGGAGGATGTGAGAAAGCAGAATGAGTTTAGAGAAACTGATCTAGCCCTCAGCTTCACCGGCTAACTTTTTGTGGTTGCCATGACAACCGTGGGTCCATTTATTAAGTCACAGCGTCCCCTGTGTAATGCCATGACACTGGCGGCGCAGGGGGTGCCGCTGGCTGCGGACTTACCTTGAAGTCATCCGGAAGCAGCAGTTTTGACGTCCGCAGGAAACTCAGGATGTAGCGGAAAATCTCCCCATCCCGGTCGATGAAATAGTGTTGCTTGAGACTGTCTAGGACAATGGGCTCTGTGCCGTTGAAGAGGCGGCTTATTCTGGGAGAGATGGGAAAGATGGGATATGGGCAGGGTAGGGCTGAATTCACCTGCCCCACCCCCACTTCTACTCAGCTGGAGGCAAGAGGTCACCCTTAGAGACTTTGAAGGGTGACCTAGAGACCTTGACCATCTTGACAATCCCCAGCCTGCATACCCGTGAGGCAGACAGACTGCCTCCACACACAAGGGACACTAGGACAGTCATGTCACACTCTCCAACCACAGTCACCAGCTAGAGCCAGCTAAGGGACATACCCAGCTATGGCTGATGGCCCACTGACACACATTACAGGCCTGGAAAACCACGGCAAGGCACAGGCAGCCACATAAACTATCCAGTCCGAGTTAAAGACACACCTATGCCAGAAAGGCATGTTGAGCACCCAGCACGCCAGTTCCCAGTCACCCAGCCCAGTCTCTGGGGACACACACTCTCTCACCCAAGCCACTTCAACCAACATCAGTAACAGCACATTCACTCAGCCAATAGGCATAGGATCGCAGTCTCAGGCAGTGATGTGCACCAGCTAACACAAGCGACTCAGACACATGAAGTCACAAGTTCCCCACAGCTGCTCACTGAAGGAGCCACAGGAGAGAGACAGGCAAGAGGGGACATATGTTTGCATGTGGGATCCAGCAAGCACCCACCCCCACAAAGTATACCCTGGACAGGTACTCATATATACCACAGCATGTGACAATCTGGTCCAAGGCTGGGTTTGGAAAGGACTCTAGTGCCTAAAAAAACAATGCTAAGGCCCAGGGCCCGGAGGAGGCAAGCCTTGGGGGAGCCCCTGATACCTCTCCCTGTCCAATTCATGGCAGAGACACCCGGTGTTAGGGCCTATCTAGGTTAGTGCCTCCCTAATGCACACAGCGGCAGGGTCTGGTTTGGCTAACTGCTCTGCAGACCTCAAAGGCTAAGTGAGATCATCGGGAACCCCAAAGTGGGTTGAAGGCTGCTAAGAACTTCGCCTGGGAGCAGAAAGGAGGTGGACAGTATCCTTCAGTGGTCAGCTGACTTTGAGTCTGGGAGAACTGTCCCTAGGAAAGCCTTGGAGGCTGGGCAATGGTGGCACATGCCTTTAATCCCAGCACTCAGGGCGCGGGTCAGGGTGCAGGGTGGGGTCTATGTGAGTTTAAGGCCAGCCGAGTCTACCTAGTGAATTCCAGGACAGCCAAGGCTGTTATACAGAGAAACCCTGTCTCGAAACTACACCCCCTACCAAAAAGCCTTGTAGAACCAGGGAACTAGGGAATAAGGACTTATTGGTCTGACCTGTACAAGCCAGGGCCCAAGGCCCTTCACTGCCTGCACCAACCAGCCTGCCCCTTCCAAGAATCCTCTCTCTGTCCTGTTCCCACATCCACCCACTCTCTGCATAGTCCAAGTCAGCCACGCCCAGTCACAGCCATGTGTACCCAGAGCATGCCAGCTGCCAGAGCTCAGAGCTGAGAGCCCCCAATGCCCTTCTCAGGTACTTCAAATCCACGCAGTCCCATGTCATTGTGGGGACAGGACACAGCCCGGCCTTTCCCATGGGGGCAGTATAAAGGGCAAGGTTGCCTTGGCGGGTGGGAGTGAGCACGTCAGAACCTGTGGGTTAGGGGTGTGGAGGCCTGAGCCTGAAGAACCAGAGGTACCACTGACAAATATAAATCCTTAGGGCTCCAGAGGCTGCCGGTGACAATGTCCTCCCCAGGACACAGGGAAGGGCAGACACCCGGGACCACTGTTTGTTCGCGCTGTCTCTGTCGCTCTCTCTGGAGGGGGCTCCCGACAGGGGTTCTACTGTATACGGGCCACCCTGACCGGTCAGTGAGAACTCAGGATTTCACTGCCTGGTGACCCTGCTGGAAACCCTTGTGAGTTCCATAGCTCATTTGAGACCTGGCCCTGCAAAAGTTGAACATTTCAATGTAGGGGTAAGGGGGACACCCAGAAACCCTGGACAGAGATGTAGCTAAGCCACGGTATCACATGCCAGGGCAGACAGCTAAGGGTCTACACCAGGCTCTGGCAAGGGAAGAGGGCAGAGCCACGTGCACAGGTGAGTCAGCAGATTCGACACCTCAGCCTTCCTGGGAACTCTTTCCACACTCCCCCGGTGGAGCTCAAATGTTCTGTTCTGTGTAGCAAGCAAAATGCTGGGTCTGGCGGGGTTCCAAACTGCTCTGACGCCGGAGTTGGCGGAGGCTCTCGCGCGGCCTGTAGGTCTAGAGGATTCCCAGTCCACCCACTGTCCGGGGCTGGCAGGGTTCTAGGCTGTCTACGGAGCCAGGACAAGCAGGATCTAGATCTTTCCATGGTTCGGTGTCTGTTCCGGGACTAATGACAGCAGGGTACCTCCTCTTAGGACAGAGGCCCTTCATGGCCCCAGCAAACAAGCCTTACATCAGATGCGGGGGCAGGCTGGAGGGAAATTTTGGACAGTTACCACAAGAAAACCCTTAGCATTTCACAGGGTCTCATGAGCAAGCTCCCATGTGACCTCCTGAGTTCTGTTGGTGGCTTCTTATGTCTAGGGTAGGAACCATCCCTAGACTAGCCCTCTGAGGGTGCAACTTCGGAGGTCCTCTGTGGAATAAGCTGGTGAATTTGCCCTGGCAGCTGGGACTCGCGCTATCCAGCCACTTGCCCTGATTATACAGGGTGCCATCATCTTCCTTCCTTTTAGCTGTCCGCCTTTTAAAGTGCCGACCCTGACTTCCAGGAAGGTTTAGTGCGCAATGTTATTAGTTCCAAAGCACCTGGCCACCTTCATGTGCCGCTCCTGTGCCAGCAAGGGACTGTGTCAGCTGCAGCTAAGCGACACCCAGCGGGTATGACACAGGGAGAGGCAGACCATGAATCCACTCTTGGCCTCAGGGCATTTGCTCAGGGTGAACCAGAGGAGGCACCGACCACCAGGTCCACAGGGTCTAGGTCACCCTGATCAACCAACAGCCAGAGATTGGGGTACAATGCTATGAGCTCAGAAGCGGGGGCGGGGGCAGAGTCCTCTGACTCTTGCAGCACTTCCCAGGGTGGGACACTGTTGGCATCCAGAGCGATCTCCAAGGGCAACTTCCGCACTCTAAATTCTCCGTCTCCACCTGCCCAGTCAGTGATACACATCTTTTCCAGGATTGCAATAATCCACTTTTGGAAAAATGAGGGAACGTGAAGGGCTTTTTCCACACATAACAGCTCTGCAGCTCCCCATGACCCCTTGCCTCTACTGTCTCATAGGTCATACGCGTCCTTGCTCTAGGCCTCAGCTTCAGGACCAGCAAATAGCTCTGCTGAACCAGAATCATCTAGGCAGAACTGCAGATTCACCCAGAGCCCAGCTCTGGTAAAGACCACAGACTGCGAGCCCCTCTGGGCATGCTCAGGCAGTGGAGGGTCCTACACTGCCACAGCACAGGTCCAAGCCCTCAGCTCCCCAGAGAAGGAGCACGGCCCACTGCACAAGTCGATAAGCAAGGGCAAGCTACACTGTGAATAGGGAGGGAAAATGTCCTCAGTCTCCCAAAGCAACCAGGGACAAACATGTGAAGGGAGAGCCCTCTCCCCGCCCACCCAGGCTGGGTGCTGCAGGAAGGCCAGTGTCGGATCTCAGGAAACACTCTTCTAAGACGGTTGTGGGCGAAGATTTTTATGAATCTCACTCACAAACACCGTCAGCCGATTAAGGGTTGATCTATCTCACACAACTCCGGCACGCCGCAGAAGGCAAAACTGAAATTAAATGAATAGAATCCATCTCCTAGCCTAGACAGGGCTCTGCAAGCAAGCATGCCGCCAGTGCGGTATACAGCCTCTGGTTCCTGCCCTGCCAATGCTCCGAGTTCATGAGGACCCCGTGCCTAATCTCTGTGTTGCCACTGTCTGCAACAGACGCCCAACCTACATCCAGCATCCCCTTCTCCGGGGGCAGTCCTGTAACGACGAGGGCTCTCTCTGCCAGATACTTCCGCACACCAAAGTCCTCTAGGCTCTGAGCCTCCACCCTGGTGATGAGCCCTCAGTGTCTAGGGGATTAATTAATTTCTCTTCTTACTTTAAATGTATAAAAGAGAGGTGATGTCTGACAGGCCTACCCTCCTGCTGGCTAACGGTGCTAGCTGCTATACCATGCCAGGGGCAAGCCGCATGCAGTGTCACCTGTAGGAGATATTCAGAGACACAGCCCACCCTCACTAGTCTTGCCGCCAGCTGCCAGGCCAAGGTGTGTCCTTGGGAAGTAGATCCAGAAGCAAGGTGGCGTGGTGGCACTCAGCACCATGCTAAGGGTTCCTCCTGGGATAAGTCTGAAAGTTCCCTGTCAGGGTCCTGGTCATAGATAGTCCCATACATTACAAGGCATTGAACTCATACTCAGCCATTGTCAAAAATGTCCCCAACTGTCCTCTAATTGCTGACTCACTCTACCTCCAAAGGAAAGCTTGTTCTTAGCACTGAGGGTCAAACGGTGGCCACCTCAACAAAGCAGGGGACAACTGCAGCTGGCAGGCCATGCCTTTTCCCAAGGGTAAGGAGAGGAAACAGCATTGACCATGTCCACCCACACCTGACTCCTGAGTGCCACTCTGCGAGAGTCCCCAGCCAGCTGCTGGCCAGGCTCTCACGGGACTGGATCTCCAAGGTCAGGAACTCCGTGCCATACCACAAAAGCTACTGGTGCCGGGTCAAAAGCCCCAGTCTGAAGTGGTCTTCGACAAGCAAGCCATCTCTCAAACCCTCAGGAGCACCAGGGAGCGACTGGCCTTGGTGTAGTACCCTATGCATGCCTGGGACCTGCAGTCCACGCCTGACACTGGGAGCAGAGTGCTTACCTGGAGTCGGGGTACTTGGTGAGGGTGGCCAGGCTGCTGGTGTACATGTGACCACCCACATCTATGTGCACAGGTGCGTTGGCTTTGGTGAGTTGAGCTGGCAGGGGGATCCCCTGGGCAGCCAGGGGAGACACAGGCGACCGGGTGAGTGACAGCCGGGACATATTTCCTCCCTCCTAGAGACAGAAATAAATTGAAAAACAAGGGTTCCTAAATCCCCCTTTATTTCGAATGTGATCACAGATTTAATCAGATCATTTCTGCTTGTGCCTGATCACATATTCAGCTGACAAATTACGGCCACCACTGTAATTAAGTGTATTTGCATCATTTTCTTCAAAGTACTGGGGGTGGGGGGTGGGGAGAAGGATGCTTATTAGCAATAAGAAATCAAGAAAAAAATTTTTTTTTCAAGGTGTCAGCCTCCAGGGGCATAAAACAAACTGCAAAATTCTAATTAAAGGTCGCGGGCTTATGTGTTAGATGTGAAACATCCCCTGACAAACGAATCACCAATTTGTGAATTGGGATTCAGGGGTTTTTTGCAAGTTTGTCTCAGTAACGAGACACCTCTAAATTAGTGACTTCCTCAGCACCTAAGGCGCCGAGCTTTATACATGTAGTAAATTTCACATCAAATTAAGAGCATTTTTGTTTAAAAAAAAAGTACATAATCGTACAGTAAGTCGATATCTATCTCCTAAGTGCTGGGTCCCAGGAGACCTGCAGCTAGTGAGCAGGTTCCTCAGAAAAGAACAGAGGGGCGGAGGGGCCGACCCAGCCCACCCTACAAGCTCACCGCGGTGGTGCCGCCGCTGCTGCCGTGTGCGTTAAGCGAGGACCCGCTCGGCCGCTCCTTGCGGTGAGGCATCTAGGCTTCCATCCCTGCCCAGAGTATCTGTGGGAAGCAGTGACAGGGGGCTTATTCCCCAGTAGCCATGGGCACTCATCTTCCCTGGGGTCAATGATTTTTACAAAGATGCTGTCTGGGACACCATACATACCAGGAAGCCCTCCCAGATTCCACCCAACACCCCAAAACACACCTCCAGGCCATAGCATCCACCCCCTTCTCCCCCCCCCCCGTCACACACACACACACACACACACACACACACACACACACACGTTTTCTAAGCAGCTCCATGTCTGCTAATTCGGCTAATGACAGCCTAAAACATATGCTCGCCATTATTGCCCTGCAATGTTTCAGAACAAATCTGATTTCTTTGGTATTTTGAGTTAGAGCCGTGTTACCAAGCGTGTCTCCTCTTGCATCAGTGGAGAGAACCTTGGGGGAGTGCAGCTCCCCTCAACTGACTGGGGAGCCCAGGACCTCTCACAACCCAGTTAAGAGACAGTTTGTATAGGACACCTCTTTCCTAAGAAGCCTGGGCACAGATGAAGAAGTGTCACTGGGGAAGGCACCAATCACCCAGACTCCCAAAGCAGACAAAACCTGTCTTTGTTTGCCTACTCTGCACCTCCCTGCTTCTCCACAGACCCCTAGAATGCTGCTGCCGGAGCCTAATGTATTCCAGACCCCCTCAGGATCATAGGCCCTTGAGGCACTGAGAGCTGGCCAGACAGCAATCAGCAAATGGGCTTTCTCCCCTCCTCCCCAGAGCAACTCAGGGACTTTCCTATGTGCCACAGACACCTGAAATAAAATTGTGCCTCAGAGCTCCAGAAAGCTCCCCTGGGGGATTTTTACTGAGCCCAAGCAGTAGGGTAGAAAAGGGTAGGTTTCTGACTACCACTTCGACTGGCCTGGGAGTGTCTGAAAGGGAGAATGGACAGGGACACAGACAGACAGACAGACACACACACATACAGTGGTGGTGGGGATTCCACAAACATAACCTGGACTTCTCTGACATACGTGTAATCCTTATGGGTCAACTACATGATATCCTGGTACCCACATGAAGCTTTTCCCTACTAAACTCTCTCCTCTAGATCTATGCCTTAAAATTCAGCATTCAATCATATAAAATGTGGTCAGAGGCACATGGACTCAAACCTTCAAATACAAGAAAGGTTCCTCCCCTATGATTTGTTATGTATCCCCAGTGCTCTGGAAAGTTCTTTATGCTGAACTGTTTGGGGTAAAGGGATGGTGTTCTACCACCATAGTGTGTGTGTGTGTGTGTGTGTGTGTGTGTGTGTGTGTGTGTGTGTTGGGGAGGGGGGGTCCAGTTTCCTGCTTTGGACATTCCAGGTCATTCAAGGAAGTTTTGAGAAACCAAAACAGAGCCGATGGATTATCCAGCCCTGGGAGGGG
This sequence comes from Myodes glareolus, assembly GCF_982192425.1. Taxonomy (NCBI): domain Eukaryota; kingdom Metazoa; phylum Chordata; class Mammalia; order Rodentia; family Cricetidae; genus Myodes; species Myodes glareolus. Next base: position 53,989,553 of record NC_142026.1, on the reverse strand, counting down.
GTGGGGATGAGGGAGTTGGAAGATAAGATCTACTAAGGGTCAACAGAGCTAGAAAGAATTCCTTCCCAAATTCTACCAAAGCACCATGCCCCCCCTCCAGGGCCCAACTCAGAAGTGACAAGTAGCATCGCATCAAGCACCCATCTCCCAAGCTGGCCGAGCATGTTTCCCACAGCACAAACCAGAAACTCACCATTGGAAGCCCCAGGCCTTACGCCTTGACCCGAATCTCCACTGCTCCCTCCGACAACCGCATCTGTGGTGGACCACGACCCTTCTCCCGAGACCACTGCTAAGATCACAAGCATAAAAGTGCATTTGATAAGAGACACAAGTTCACTGCACCAAACACCACAGCCCAGAAGCGGCTGAGACTTGGCCAAGCCGCCTGTTGCAGGGACCTCAGCGGGTTTGCAAACTGGCCCAGCACTGACCCGCTTCTCCAAGCTGTGGTGGGAGACCCAGGTCCCGCGCCCACCCGCAGCCGAGCCCCGCCCGCCTGAGCAGAGGGAAGTGAGCAGAATGCCACGCTCATTTACACACAAAATGATTTTGTGTCCCATTGTGCTCGCAGTTGTTCAGCTCTCTGGGGGTGATTAAACTGGCTGAGCTGCGGCAGCTTGAGACGATTTCACTAAATCGCTTCTTCGTGAAGTCGCTTCTTTGCTAAGCTGTTATTTTAACCATAAAAGGTAAACAGAAGGCGCCTCTGAGTTCCCTTCAGCTCTACGCCCTGGGCGCCTGCCCGGAGCGACAGTGCCAGGGGCCTGCAGGACTGTCCAGGGGGTGGACTGGGAGGGACGCGGCGGGCCACCTGGTGCGCGACAGCCCAGCCGCTGAGCCCGCCGGCCCGTGTGAACTTCGGGGCTCCAGAAGCCGGCAGGGCCGAACCTCCGGCCCCGCGGGGCGGGGTGGCCAAGGTACCCTAAAGGCCCAGCGAGGAAGGGGTGGGAGTGCGGTGGGGGCGGAGACAAAGTTAAATCAAGAGGCAGACACTTCAAGACCACAGATGGGAAGCTCGCCTAATTAAGGACGTAAAAGCGCTTTTGTTCTCAAAGTTTATTGTTGCCGGGATTTAAAAAAATTAATTGAAACTAATGCTGTTATTCGCTCGTGCAGTTAAATTCCTTCATGCACATTTGAGACACGGAGTGAAAACTTCAAGGTTTTATCTTTCTGCAGTCGGAGGTTTCTTGAGGGAGGGCAGAAAGGCGCTACGGTGGCGCGGAGTGGGATAACGAGGGTGTCCGCATCCAGGTCAAGGGGTGCGTGTGGGCAGCGGAGATATGGAGATCGAGGTCCAGTCTTGGGACCACCACCAGTGCGTCTAACACGGGACTCGTGGGGTGGGCGTCAGAGGACGCACATCTGTCCCGTTAGAGACTTTCCCCCCCTTTTCTCTGATTTGGGCGCCAACCCGATTCTGTGCGCCCCGAAACCCCAGCTGCAAGGAACCGGTTTCATAAAGTCACCGGCTCTGCAGGGCACTCGAGCCGGTACTGGAACCAAAGTGTCGAGGACCTGGACGCATACACCGCGCGGCAGGAAAATCGGAGCCGGGCCGAGCGGGGAGGGTCCACCCGCGGCCAGGACCAGCCCACGTGGGCACCCCCCGCCCCGTGCGCGCCAGGCCTTTGTGCTGGGCGCCCCCACGCCGCCAGCCCCAGAGCTCAGCAAAGGGACAAAGCAGCCCGCCCCCCCCCCAACCCCCAGCCCAGGTCCCGGCCCCGGCCCCGGGCCGAGTGACTTTCTCGGCATTGCCGCCACTTTGGGAACCAGGGGTGTGCGGCGCTGAGCTGTGGCCGCCCGCGCTGAGCTTACCTCGGAGCCGGAGCGGCGGATCGGGCTCCGGCGCAGCCCCCGCCCCCTGCAGCCGCCGGTGTCGGGCGCCCGGCGCAGCCTCGTCGCCTAGTGCTCGATGCGCGCGGGTCGCTCCGGTCTCGTCCAGGAGTTACTTTCTCTCTCGCCCCCAACCCTCCCCCCACCCACCCCTCCCGCCCCGGCCCCCGCTCCGCGCGGCCCCTCGCGGCGCGCCGCGCCGGGGCCTCCCCTCCCCGCCCTCCCCTCGCCTCCTCCCTCCTCGCCGCGGCCGCCGCCGCCTCCTCTTCGCGCCGCTCTTCGGCTGCCCTCCCGCCGCTCCCACCTCCTCTCCTCCCTCTCTCCAACGGCCTCCTCCCCCGATGGCTGGGGGAAAAGAAAAAAAAGAAAAATCAGCCCCCCAAACCCAGCCGGCTGCCTGTGCGCCTCGCCGCGGCCCAGCCCGGATTGCAAAGGGCAGCGATCCGGTTCCAAATTACCCCGGCGCGGCGAGCGCGAGCGGGCGCGCGCGGGCGACTCCTGGCTCCGGGCTCAGCTGCGCCTCGGGGCAGAGGATTAGAGTCGCAATTAGCTCCGCGCGCCCGCGCCTGCCGCGCTCGGCGACAAAAATGCACCGTTCCCCCCACCACCACCACTTCCTTTCCACCTCACTATCCCCACCCGTGGTTCCTGGAGCCCGGTGCCTGGGTGCCGGGGGGCTCGGCCAGGACCCTTCCGGGAGCACTGCGCCCGGGCCCCGCGCCCTCTGCGCCCCAGCCCCCCGCCGTCCGGCCACGCGGCGCCCGGGCCTCCTCCGGGCTCGGGGAGGGGGCGGGGGAGAGGCTGATTTTAATCATTGTCATTTCATCTGATGTAATATTTCCCCGGGCGCTTTCAGCTGGGCATAAATTTTCGACTCCCAAATAAGTAACACAGGGCACGTTTCTCACATTTCTCGACTCCTCGGTTACAAAGAGGAGAGAAGCAGCCGCCGCCGCGGCGCCCCGGGGCTGAGGGCGGGACTTGGTGTGGGGAGGGGAGAGAAGCTGCCAGGCGGCTTACCTCCCTCTCTCCCTCCCTCTTTCCTGGGGTCTCGGCCCCGGCTGCCCCTCTCCTGGGGAGCAGCGCCGCCCGTGACGTCTGCGGACACACGGTGACCACCACGGGGGAGGGGCGTGGGGGGCACCCAGCCGATCGCCCGGGGCCACTCGCGCCATTTCCTGAACGAGCTCGGCGCGATGGAGACGGTGGCGGCCAAAGGTCCCCGCGGCGCGGGGCCTGCGCCCAGGACGCCCCTAGCTGCTCCCCGCTGCCCGTTCCTCCTTCCCTTGCGCCCCGCCCGTCCCTCCTTTCTCGACCCTTTCCCGGCTCCTAGGAAACGGGTCGTGGCCCGTGCGCTTTGCCCATACTGCGCCCCCGCCTGGTTCCCGGGACACCAGGGCCAAAGCCAGGCTTTCGGCTAGGAAGGCGGGTGCGCTCCGGCTGGGAGCGGCGCCCCGGTCCCCTTCTCTGGCTCCGGCCGGGCCTGGGCGCCCTCTACCGGCCAAACTCCTGGGGGTGCTCTCGGGGCCAGATCCGACCACTTGTAGAAAGATGATGGGGAGCGTGGGGGGGAGTCTCCCCTGATTCAGGGAACCTCTAGTGCCAAGAAAGCATCCCAGTCGCGCGTCTGTAACTTCACGCGGGAATAAGAAACTTTCCTCCTGAGGGATTTATTTATTTATTTATTTATTTATTTATTATCTCAAACTCCTGGAGAAGGGGGAAATTTTCTCATTAAAGTTACATCCCTGCAGTTAGTTCAATTACTTGATATATGCAGAAGATGTTGTAAATTTATAGATTTAAATAGCTTACAAAGATGCCGCAGGCCCCATCAGTTAATTTCCTTAATTTATGGATTTTAAGCGGCTCCAAGAACAGAAAGGGGCCCGGGAAGTAGGTCAAGGGATTTGAGCTGTGGGGGCCATGGCTGCCCACATTTGCTTCCCACGCTCCGGAACTCCCTGGGCTTCTAGCTCCCAGCGTGGCTTAAATAGTGCTCTTCTGGCTAGCGTCAGGTCAGGTCGACTTCCCCAGCTGGATAGTCAACTCAGTTCTGTGACTGGCTTCCCAGTCTTGACAGTCTATGTTAGTGAAACTTAGAAACAGCCCAGTCCCTTAGTGTTGAAGAAGCTGACCCTTAGAACAAAGGGAAAACAGCTTTGCAAGGACTCTGAATTCCTCCCTGGCTGACGAGTGATGCCCTCAGCTTCAGAAGTACAACTTTCCCAACTTGAAAAGGGGAGGGCAAGGGAAGTATGCTAGATTCACTTGAGGACCAGGGACCCTCCAAAAACTACTTGTCGTGGCCCTAATGGCCCCCAGCACCCCTCGCGTCTCCTCACCTGAGTGACTGTTGGTGAGTCTTTGTTTTGTGTTCAATACGGGTGAATACATACATACAAATTCAAACTTAAAAGATTAGCCTGAACTCAGCGGTTTTAGGAAGCCACATGGCAGTGTGATCGGGACTGGTATTCATGATTTAATGCTTCTTTTCCCTCTAGATGAAGTTCCTGAGATTCACAAGGCACATGTCAAGGACGGGTGTATAAATGGATTTTTATTTATTCACAACTCCACGACTAATTGCTTCCCTTTGCCTCAAGGCCGGGAGATTGGTTTTAATATGGCACTTCAAAAGTGTTCACAGAACTCCAGAGATAGCAAGTGTCATTGTTTCGGAGACAAATCTCACCGCGGTACTGCTGACCCTGAAAAATAGCAGGCTTCTCTTTACTTTAAATCCCCACAGGTCTTTTTTTTTTTTTAAAAGTTTCACTTGATTTGATACCAACTATATTAAAAATGCACAATTTAATCAGAGCAAGGGCTGACCATTTTGAAGGACCCTTATTTCCTCGATCCAACTGATCTTGGTGTCCATGCTCTCCAGTCCTTTTATTGAAATGCTGAACTCTGTGTGTGTGTCGTTCAGAAGCAGTAACTTAGGTCTTAGCTTTTTTCCTGCGTGTTTTGAAGTTCCTGGCTAACGCGGCTGGAGGAGAGACGGCTCTGCTCTGTGGCGTGTCCATATGCTGTCCTCACAGAGGACAGGAGTTCAGCTCTCGGCACCCACATAGCAGCTTACAACTGCCTGTGACTCCAGCTCCAGGGGATCCCCTACCCTTCTGGCACCTGCCCTCACCTGCCCTTTACCCCCTCTCTCAATACATAATCTAAAATTAAATAAACAGTTTTTTTTTAAGTTGCTAGCTAAATGTCAACCACCTCTTAACACCGAGAGAAGCTGGCATAGCCATGACGGCTGTTTAGTGATCTGTGGTGGTTAGTCCACTTGGGATACATTTGTAAACTGAGGGTGTGTAATTAGGACTGGAAACACGCAGGACCATCTTATGGTCTCCATATTTCATTACTACAGTCCAAGAGATGAAGCTGGATGAATCCAGGCAGAACGTATGTCGCTTAGATTTGACTATTGCCGAAGTCTTTATAGTCTGCAAAGCAAGCCAGATCTGTGCTCCATTCAGATTGCCCCATTTAACTTTCCTCAGGAAGCGCAGGCCAGGGCAGTCCCATTAGCAGCACTGCTAGTGAAGGGTGGTGGTGCAGGCCTGGAATCCTAGCCCTGGGGGGGTGGGGGACTGAGAGAAGTGGAGCCTGAGCTCCAGGCCAGACCGAGACCCCTACGAGAACAACAACCCTCCAACAGGCCCTTAATTAGAGAGAGGAAATGAACCTTAAATTAGGTGCCTTAGCCTGCTTCAACATTCTTAGGACCGGACCAACAGGCGGAGTGAGGGTCCTTCATCTTGGGGGAAGGAGGGATATGGGTGCAGGGGACCTGGGTAGAGATGTCGAGATGTCTTTTCTTCCAACTGGAGGCTTCCTGGGGTCAAAGCCAGAGCTACCTACATCTGTGTCTACCTGAAGACTAAGAGAGGGCCCTCTTCATGCTAGGATGAAACCAGGCTGGCCCAGAGCTTACAGATTGAGCTTCCCTTGGCCCCGTCTCCACCACCTTGTAGAACCCATCCCCCACCCCAGTTTTGTAAACTTTTCGTTTTCCAGACAGGGTTTTTCTCTGCAGCACTGGTTGTCCTGGAACTCACTATATAGACCAGGGCTGCCTTAAACTCAGAGATCCACCTCTCTCTGCCTCCTGAGTGCTGGGATTAAAAGTGTGTGCCACTACCACCTGGCTTGAATTTTCCTTAGAAGATTCTAGACAACTTGGAGACCAATGTGAGCAATGAAAATGGAGACTGAGATAATGATCTGATAGCCCATGTCTATAATCCCAGCACTGGGGAAGTAGAGGCAGAAGGAACAAAAAGTTAAGGCTAACTTGGGTTACAGAGTGTCACCCTGTCTCCAATGTGCTAGGTCTAATGACCCAGTGTTCATAATTTCAGCACTTCAGAAGGAGAGGGAGGATGATAAAGGCCAGCCTTTGCTACATCATGGATTTAAGGCTAGCCTGGGCTACATGAGACCTGATCTCAAAAACAACAGAGCAAAATATCAGTACAAAAAAAAAAAAAAGCTTACACCTATCTCAGACACCCTTAGACAAAAGGGAAATTATCCCAATGAATCCCACAGCCCTCCCCGCCACACCCGACTGCCCCAAACTGGGTTTCATGCCAACAAATTTTGAACAATCAGACTTACCTCCTGCCTTGGAGTCCCTTCCTTGAGAGTGAAATGAATATTGGGCAAAATTGGGTTCTGCCTCGGGAAATGGGTTTTGCTTTCGGGCTTAGAACGCATAAGAGTTTGCGAGGTATTTCTAGGACTCCTGCCAGCACCCAGCACAGCGGCACATGCCTGAACTACCAGGACTCTGGGAGGCCAAAGCCAGCCTAGGCTGCATAAGGAAGCCCTGTCTTAAGAAGTATTTAAAACTCTAGGGTTGGAGGGAAGGCTCGGGAGTTTGACTCCTAGTACTCCAGGAAATGGATCCCTTCTACTGGACTCTTCAAGCCGGCAGCACTCAGATGTATGTACTGGCCCCACATACACATATACACATAATTTAAGAATACTTAAAGTAAGTAGGGGCTGGAGAGATGGCTCAGCAGTTAAGAACATTGGCTACTCTTCCAGAGACCCCAGGTTCAAATCCCAGCACCCCCATGGCAGTTCACAACTGTCTGTAACTCCAGTTCCAAGGGATCAGACACTCTCACACAGATATACATGCAGGCAAAACATAAATGCACATGAAATAAAAACTTAAAAAAGTAAGTCAGATGTGTGTCTATACCTATAATTTGAAAACCTTTTTGTGTGTGTGGGGTGGGGGCGGGGTCAGGGTCTCTTAATGTAGCTCTGACTGGCCTGGAACTCCCTTTGTAGACCAAGCTACAGAGATTCACCTGCCTCTGCCTCCTGTGTGCTGGGGTTAAGGGCATGTGCCACCACACCCAGCATAATATTTAATCTTAACGAAGTTCCTCGAGTCCAAGACAGAGATGGTTTGATCTGCCTTTCACCTATACCCTCAGGAGACAACGCTCCAGGTGGGGGGTGGACAGGCAGAATGTGGCTACTTCCAGGCAACCAAGCCAGGCCACTGGCCCCAGGCTCTCCACCTGGGTTCATCTCAAGGCCCATTCCATTCTAGGGAGCTGCTTCAGTGGACCCTTGAGTAGCCCCCAGCAATCCCTCCAGGCATGGGGGATGGGGCTGCTCTCTGTTAACTGGGAAAACAGGCTAGTGGATTTCCACTTACACTCAGGCCTGGTAATGGTAGGAAATCCAGGGTTCAGCTCCGGAGTCAAGCATGTTCTGTCCAGCAAAGTGTGTTTGTATGTGTGTGTGTGTGTGTGTGTGTGTGTGTGTGTGTGTGTGTAGTGGGGCTTTTTCTGGGGTCCTCTTGTTAGGAGAACACAGGCCCAACACTTGGGGCCTGTTGCTAAGTGACTTTGTATGGTTTCAGGTGACCATCTGGTCTCAAAAGACAAAGGGTTCCGTACACGCTTTTGCAAGAGTCCCAGGGAATTTTTTTCCCAGGAATAATTACAGGCCATGAGGAAAGTGACCTTTGGTCTCTCAGTCCAGTCCTGGGGCTCTTTTTCCAGGACAAAAGCCTCCCAGGATGGCCCTCTGCCCCTTCCCAGGCAATCCCTTCTCCTTGGGGTTGTTTTGGAGCCTGCGTGGGGACCGCGTGTCTACCTGAGTAGCCTTGGGCATGCCATCTCCTGTCTGTCTTCAGTTGTGATGTGGGAGCGGAGAAAGACCTTAGCTGATGGGAATGCTGAGAAAATGAAAGGTAAGAACAGATGGCAAAGAACTTGGTCAGGCCTAGGCTAAATGCTTAGGGTGTGTGGTTCTTAAAGTTGGTAGCATGCTGGGATGTGTGGCTCGTGGAGGAGCGCTTACCCAGCGTGGGCAAAGCCTTGGCTTTCAGTCCTAGCATCAAAAGAGATGATGATACTGATGATGACGAAGACAACATGGTTGTGATGGTGGCAGCAGCCCTTTCCAAACGACCTTCGTACCTTCACCCCTCCTGCCCACCCGTAGGAGTCACAGTGGCTCATGGGAAGGTTGGGTGGCTATCTCTAGAGCAGCCCCTGGATTCTAGAGTTGGGGCTTAAAGCCCCGTGACTGTGTAATTAAGAGAAATGTGTACACCTTGGGGGTGGGGGGTGAGGCTGTAAAATTTGCCTGAGGATTAAAGATAAAATACAGGACTGCAGAAAATTGTCCTATTTGCTTTGGGCTCTATCTTTGAGGCAAGATTAGGAAGTGTCCTGGGGTTTTCTGTCCTCAGGGCCCAGGAGACAAAGGGCAGCCTAGCTCCAGGGAGCAGTCCCTAAGGCGTGAGGGTCTTCTGGGAAGTTCTCCTTTTCTTCTTTTCCAAACCCGGAAACACTGTGATGTCTTTAAAAATATTGGAAGGGGTGAGGGCGGATAGCAGGAGGGTTTGACCACCACCTGTGGACGCAGGTGCTGAAGGTTCACTGGGAATTTCATTGTACAGGTCTTAGATTTAACAAAATTGTTTTTTTGTTTTTGTTTTTTTCATTTTTTGGGTTTTTTTTTTTTTTGGTGTATTTTGTTTTGTTTTTCCAGACAGGGTTTCTCTGTGTAGCCCTGGCTATCCTGGAACTCTCTCTGTAGACCAGGGTGGCCTCAAACCACTGAGATCTTCCTACCTCTGCCTCCTACGTGCTGGAATTAAAGGCGTGCACCGCCACCACCAGCTTAGCAACAGCCTTTTTTATAGATTATTATTATTATAAGAAAATACAATAAACCCCAACAAAATGCACAAAAAGGAAACACGGCCCAGTTCCTCTTCCTACAGGGATGGTGCCAAAACGTCAGTTTGTCTCCCCAAACCGCTTCCTATTCATGTACACACCATGTGCTCCTGGACACGTATCGCCCAGACTCACATAGATACACACACATGAATACACGTGCTCAAAGGCACAGAGAATTAAGACTCTAGGCACAGTGCCGCGGACAGACACAGATACAAACGGTAGTGAACACAGAATGGCGTTCGCGACTCCAGCTGTCCATGTATGTAACAGACGCCCATGTGTTCCCACATGGCACAAACATTTGTGAGCGTGTACCATGCACACACAGAGAGGCACACACTTGTGATTTTCAAAGATAGAATTGAAGGCAGAGGCAGAACGAACTAGCACTTGCGAGGCGCTGGGGTTGGAGACCCAGCCTGCAGAAAAAAAGAAAAAAAATCAGATAAGGGATTAACCTATTTGTCTACCCCCAGACTACTTTTCGGCCCCACTGTGTATTGTTTTCTTCTTGTTCCTTGCAGTGTTGGCCACAGAACTCAGCGCCTATGATGCTGCTACTGAGCTAGGCCCCCCCCCCCGCCCCGGGTCCCCCATCTTGTATGTTTCAAACTTTAGAAAACGATGTTACAGATCGACAGACAGCCCCCACCGAAATGTCGACAAAACAAAGGAAATAATACAGATCAGTTAAAGCCCATCCGTTCTGCGCAACTTAAGTTGGATTCCTCTGCGGGTAGCAAGATTCACGAGCAAGGGCTAGGAGCTTGTTTTAGATTTTTATCGAAATGGTGTGGAATGGTGTGGAAATGTGCCTCCTCTGGCATCGTGTGTGTGTGTGTGTGTGTGTGTGTGTGTGTGTATGTGAGAGAGAGAGAGAGAGAGAGAGAGAGAGAGAGAAGCTTTGCTCACGTAGTTGGGCATGGCAGGCCCCTCCCTTGTCCTTTCCTTAATCCACAGGGATTCCACAGCTCCTGCCTTGAGCCCCCTCCCTCAAATGGCGCCTTCTCCTCCCTACAGGTTCTCTCTCTCTCTCTCTCTCTCTCTCTCTCTCTCTCTCTCTCTCTCTCTCTCTCTCTCTCGCTCTCCTTCTTCTTCTTCTAAACCTATAGGACATTCAAGCCTCAGGCAGAAAACCTGGAAGGTCACCCAAAGAAGTATAAACAGAAAAGCCACGTTATAGCTGGCTACATTTTCCTAAGCCATTGTTTTTACATGTAAGGCTCTCATCCTTTTTAGAATTAACTTTTGCCTATGGTTTGAGGCCTTGAGCTAAAAAAAAAAAAAAAAAAAAAATAACGTAATTTTCAAAACAGCTATCCAGTCTTCTTGTAGACGAACTGATAAAAGATGTTACACACACACACACACACACACACACACACACACACACACACGAGGTGTTTGCCTGAACTGGGGGAATGGAAACTTCTTGGGTTTTGCTTTATCACGGAAAGAGCTGGAGAGTTCAGATACATTGTAAAAAATTAAAACATCGATTCCTTTAGTAATTAGAACTAATTGCAAATGAATCCCCCACACCCTGGCGATCTCATTTCCTTCTTTGTAGGGAAGCTGGGTTCAGATGCGTAAGAGGTTAAATATTGATTCCGATGTCCCCTGCCCTGTAGTACCTAGCGCTGTCTGCGGCCGTGGCCGCGCCATCGGCATTGTGGTGGGCAGAAAGGACTTCAGACCCAGGAACCAGTGTCACCCAAGGGCCGTCTACAAGGACTGGGCGCCAACAGAGCCTGGAAATGGGGATGCGTCATCCTGCTGCAGGGCTTGTTCCTGGTGCTTTGCAGCCAACAGACAAGAATGCTGCAGGCGGCAGCTGCAGGCCAAGCCCAGGAATGAACTGTCTAGGGTGGGGCTGGGCACGTCACCGGCCCTTGCAGAAGAAATGAAGGCAATTTTGTGTTTATTATGTGTTACCAGTGGAAGACTCTAAACTTTGTCCTGTGTTTGTGTGTGTGTGCACTCACAAACGTATACAAATTCCATGAGAATAGTATACATGCTAGTCTATAATTGATAATTATATAATGTGCTGAATATAATTATACACACCATAATATTATGTAAAATTATGAGTGCTGATTCATGTATTGGCTCTACCCAAACTTTTTAAATTTGTTGAGTTAATTAATTTGTTTTTAATTTTTTGTTTTAGAGACAGGTTCTCAATATGTATCTCTAGCTGCCCTGGAACTAGCTCTGTAGACCAGGCTGGCCTCAAACTCACAGAGATCCGCCTGCCTCTGTCTCCCGAGTGCTGGGATTAAAGGCGTGCATCACTACGTTTGACTTTTTTTTTTTAAATGTGTGCCAGGGTGCATTTGTAAAGAAAGGTCAGCGGACAACTTGTGAGAGCCAGTTCTCTCCTCCCAACACCATGTGGGGCCCGGGACTGCACTTAGACGTTCAGGCCAGGTGCCAAGTGCCCTTACAGCAGAACCGTCTGGTCCAGGCCCAGAAGAGAGGGTAAACCAAGGTCCAGAGTGGCTTTTTCTTTTTCTTTTTCCTTCCTTCCTTCCTTCCTTCCTTCCTTCCTTCCTTCCTTCCTTCCTTCCTTCCTTCCTTCCTTCCTTCCTTTTCTCCTCCTCCTTTTCCTCTTCTTCCTCCTCCTCTTCCACCTCTTTCTCCTCCTCCTCCTCCTCCTTCTTCTTCTTTTCTGGGACAGAATTCTCTCTGTGTAGCCCTGGCTATCGTGGAACTCATTCTCTAGACCATTCTATGAAACCTGGCCTGGAACTCATAGAAATCTGCCTGTCTCTGCCTCCTGAGTGCTGAGATCAAACGCATGCACCACCACCTCCCAGCTTTAAGCTTTTTTGGTAATTGTTCAGTTTTGTTATTGATACTCGGTCTGTCTCTGTAGCCTAGGCAGGCCTTGAACTTGTGACGCTCCTACTTCGTCCTCCCCAGTGCTAGGTTATATGAGTGCACCACCAGATTCAAATGTCTAATTCTTTAAAAGTTGTGAACAGAGCTAAGCACAGACATTCTCCCACCTGGACATAATGATCAGGAACATAATAATTCACTCCGGAATTCTCCATTCCAGGTCCTGTATGCCTGACTGTGATGACTTGGGATCGGCTACCTGTTCCTGGCCAGCCCCTCTCTGTCACTACACCTGGCTCCATCAGCCCCTGTGGAGATGTATGTGGGGAGAGTCGGTCTCGTGTGTACACACATGCCCAGCCTGTTTGCTCACTCTGGGTCTGTCTGTACCTCGCACAGATTTAAACATGGTCTCTTTGCCCACTCTGGATCTATCTGTACCCCGCACAGATTTAAACACGGTCTCTTTGCCCCCTGTAGATCTGTCTATATCCCACACAGGTTCATGCATGGTCTCTTTGCCCACTCTGGATCTGTCTGTACCCCGCACAGATTTACACATGGTTCCTTTGCCCACTCTGGATCTGTTTGTACCCCACATAGATTTACACACGGTTTCCTTGCCCACTCTGGATGTATCTGTACCCTGCACAGATTTACGCACGGGGTCTCTTTGCCCACTCTGGATCTGTCTATACCCTGCACAGATTTACGCACGGTCCCTTTCTCATTCTGGATCTGTCTGTACCCCGCATAGGTTCATGCTTCTTCCCACCAACAGATCCCACTGCCTGCTTGATGCGGCTTTGTCTGGGACATCCAAAATTCCTTAGACTCCAGACCCCGATACAGACTCAGAACCCAGTCTTGCTGTACTCCTAACCTGGTCTCCACCACAGGGTCCCCATCTCTCCTGTTACTCAGCTCTGGAAGCTGGAGGTCATTTGAAAGCCTGCTTTTTGACCCTCACCTCATCCCCAGTCCATCACTAAGGTCAGATAAGGCACTCCTCAGGCCCATGCCTGACTCCATCACCACCTCACCCTGGGCCAGGTGCCACCACCCCTCATCCGGGTACCCACAACGGTGAGGTAATCTTTCTGTGTTTGTTGCCTCAGTTTCCCTCTTTAGGTGCCCTCTGGGAAACCAGTGGGCAAGAAGTTGGGAGAAGTGCTTGCTTAAAGCCCTGCAAAGGCATTTCTTGTTCTGGGTGGAAGGTTGGTGACAATCTCCTAAACAGGTTGTGTGGTTCAGAAGTTCCCCGTCATTAACTGGGATCTGCCTGGCTTTTAAAGGCGCAAACCAGTCAGTTCAGTGAAGGTATAAATCAATATGCCTGCCCTGGGTTCTTTGGGTCTTAAAGGCTAGTGCCAACATTTGCCATCTCTGGCTATTTCTGATCCTTTGAGAGACTAGCTCACACAAAGCTTCAAGGGGCATTCTCCTACTTAGTTTGGTCCCCTGCTGGCAACCTCTGGAGGACAGATTTCTAGATCTGGACCGACTGGGCTCATGAGTCTCTCTAAGGCTGGGACAAAGAATGATGATAAAACCACTTCTTTCCTGAGCGGAAGGCCCAGAGCCCAGCTCCGGCTGCTACTCTGTGGAAATAGTAGAGGAAATGGCTCCACAATGGGAGAGAGACACAAAACAGCCCTCAGATGGACAGAGGGGCCTCCTGTAGACAGAGCCCCTGGTATGCAAGGTCCCAGGCCCTGGGTTCCAGTCCCCATCTGAGCCCTTGGTCGGGTCCTTTCCATGTGAAGTTGGCGGCCTTAAGTGCCTATTGTTCCTACTGAATGGTGCCGGCTGGAGCGATGTCTAATTCTTACCGCTGTTATCTAAAGACGGGACTATCATTTCCATCGAGGTGTGTGCACATATTGGAAGTCTGTAGTCTGTGACAAAATCGCATGTATTCTTGAGGACTCTGAATAGTGACATTGTCTCTGTAGGCGGTCAAGTTCTGTGTGTGTGTGTGTGTGTGAGTGTGAACGCGCTCGCCCACGTGGGCCCACGTGCTTGCTCAATGCACTCACAGTGGTTTGAATGTTGGTCTTGGCCGTGAGACAGACGGGGGGGGGGGGGGTCTCTCTCTGATTCTATCCAGCCCCCTGCAGGGGTTGCCTTCAGGGGGTGAATATGCCTGATGACTGCGTCCTGGAGCCAAACCAGGTGTGCAGAGCCCTGAGAGGCTGGTGGGCACAGCAGGCTAGCCCCGCTAGGGTAGGGTAGGGTGTGAATTGCAGAAAAGGCATGGGAGTCATGGCTTCAGGGTCTGCACCGTCGCCTGGATGTGTGGCTGAGGCCACAGTGTCTTAGCTAGGTTCCAATTGCTGTGATGGCGCATCACGACCAAGACGACTTTTAGAAGTTTATAGGGGGGTGGCTTACAGTTTCAAGAGCAAGGGTCCACCGTTGTGGCAGTGAGCATGGCAGCAGGCAGGCACAGCACTGGAGCAGTAGCTGAGAACTTACATTTGACCCACAGGAGTAGGCAGAGAGGGGCGAGCTGCTTGGGAATGGTCTGGACTTTTGAAACCTCAAAGCCACTCCCAGCAACGCACCTCCTCCAACAAGGTCACACCTCCTAATCCTTGCTAACCAGTTCCATCAATGGGCACCAACCAGTCCAGCAAATTCAACAAAGGAGCCTGTGGGGGCTGTTTCCTTTCAAACCGCCACAGGCAGGCCGCAGATCTAAGGGTCTAAAGGGAACCCCGCAACTATGTTAAAAGCCCTGCTCCCATGGTGAGGCCTCTGAGAGGGCCGAGGTCATGAGGGTAGAACTCTCACAAAGGGCAAGGCTATCCTTATGACAGTCTCCCAAGGCTGCTCTCCTGCTGCTGCTAGCATTCTGTGAGGATGCAGCAGGGGGACGACTCTGTGTAAACCAGGATGCACACTCCTGGCAGACTCAAGCTATTGCCTTCTGGATCTTTTATTCTAGAACCTTGAGATTCTGCGGATGGAGTCCAGAGTGTGTTAACATTCCAGGCAAGTCCGTCTGCCCCTGAGTGGCAGCTCCACCTTCCTCTCTTTAACCTGAAGACAGGGTCTCTCATCTTGCTCAGGTAGGCGTACGCTCACCATCCTCCTGTTTCAAGTTCGCGGGGTACCTGGATATTAAGCCTGCATTACCAGGCCAGGCTCAGCAGGCTCAGGTTCCCTTATGATCCTCCGCGATCCAGAAGCTGGGCCGTGGCACTCCGCAAAACTCTTTACTGCCTTTCAGTGGCAGCACAGACTCTAATCTCCTTATTGGGACCTTACAGTCCCTGTGGAGCTGGTATCAGCCCTCACAGGCAGCCTCCCTCCTTCCCTATACACACTGTACCATTGCCAGGCAAGGGAGTCCACAGCGACTGTGCTTGTTCCCATGGGCCCAAAGCCATCCACACAGGGTTGTCCTGAGTCATGTGTATGTGTGTGTGTGTGTGTGTGTGCAAGTGTTGCAGGTACAAGTGCACATGTATGTATGTATGGAGGTTGGAGTTGACATCTAGCGCCTTCCTCTCCAGTTTATTTTTTGAGACAAGGTCTCTCATGGAGAGAATGCACCTAGGCTCAGTTAGGCTGGCTGCTGGCTGGCCAGCTCTAGGCATCTGCTTATTTCCACTTCCCCAGTACTGGGATGACAGACACCCTTCCCTGTGCCTGGCTTTGCACGTGGGAGCTGGGGATCTGAACTCAGGTCCTTGGACTTGCTCAGCAAGCGTTTTTACTGACTGGCTTTATCCCCAGCCCCTTGGTGCTTGGTTCTGAACAAGGCACTATGATGCCACATAACTTGTCCATCTTTGGGGTGCAGCAATCCTACACTGCTTTCCCCAGGTCACCCCAAGCCCTGATCCTCAGTCACTTCCCAATGATCCTATTCATTCTATGCCCACTCCCTAAGGCTAGCCAACCTGGCTGCCAATCCATGGAGAGCTAACCTTTGAAAAATGATGGTGAGCTCTTGTCCCCGTGTCATTAATTCTCCTGCGACTGAGGCTTTTCCCCAGGGTGGGTGCGGGGCCAGGTGACTGATCGCACCTGCTTGGCCTCTTGAGGACTTTGACCAGTGGGAGGCATCAGTAGAATTTTCCCTGGTGCAATGCTGCATGGAGATTAATGGCCCTGAGCTGTGTGAAGCTTTGGGTGTGCTAGGCTTGAGTGCAGCAGCCCCAGGTGCCTGAGGCCCTTGGATCTGCCCAGCGCCCTGCTCGGCCCGACCCCTTCCTAGATCAGAGCTGCATGCCCGTCTTTGGGTTTGCTTGGATCTCAGAGTCCCCCCAGAAATGGTAGTCTCGGCATCTTGCCTGAAACCTCCAACACAAATAATTTTCAATTTGCCTGGGAGTTTCAATCGTACAATCCGATGTTAAATAATAGATTAGATGCCTCAGGGAGAGAAACAGGATTTAAGAAGAAATAAATAAAAGGCAAAGTAAAAATCTGAACATGGGTTTGGAGAGTAACTCTGATCTCCCAGTTTCTGTTCCTGCTGCTCTTGGCCTGGATTTGAGCACCCTGCTCCTTCCCATGGCGGTGGGACAAGCAGGTCTCTGGGACAGTGGGTGCCACCCACCCACATCCCTGGGAGCAGCTGGGGCTCTCTTTCAGATACCAGATGAACTCGCTCCATCCCCTGTGCCCCTTTTGGGGGGGCTCCGCACCCCAAGGAGAAGCCTTAATTTGTACCTTTTAGCTACTGTCTGGCCAGGGTGCCAGGCTGGGCGGATGCTTGGACAGACACACAGACATTCCTGGGCAGCCTTAAGCCATGGATGACAGGAAGTTGCAGGCTGGCGGGTGATGGATGGGCAGTAGACAGGCTCTCATGGAATTGTGTGAGATGCCCCAGAGGGGAGATTTATGGGATGGGACCTGCCCACTGCCCCTGCATTGTGGTCATTTCTGCTTACCCTGTGTCCCTCTTCCCTGTCAATCCATTAGAAGGGTCCAGATTCTCAGCTTCCATCCATCTCTCTCTACTCCTCAGCCCTAGGGTTGATCTCTTCTCCTTCTCTTCTTCCTCCTCCTGCTTTTCCTCTTCCTGCCCCTCCTCTTCCTCCCCTCCTCTTCCTCCTCCTTCTCTTCTTCCTCTTCCTCCCTTTCCCCCTCCTCCTCCTGTTCTTGCAGCTCCTGCTCCCACTCCCTTACTTTTCGAGGCAGAGTCTCTCATAGAGTCCACGCTGGCTTAGAACTTGCTGCGTAGTCAAGGTTAGCTATGGACTCGTGATCGATGATCCTGCCTAAACTTCCAGATTACTCAGATTCCAGGCACGCACTAGCCCACTCAGGATCTGTCCCCTTCTTTCCCGTCACACTTGCTGGATGGATGAGTTCTTGTCTCCCCATGCTACCTTCCAGCAACAGTGGGGGAGGCAGGACATTCATCAGAGACCCCGGCAGCTGCTCCACAGTGTCTGGAATCTCTGTTCCCAGCAGAGCTTGTCTTTCCCTCGCTCTGGAGACCACTGGATTCCTAATTTGCTCTCACAAACCATCCCCCACGAGAGCAGCAAAGTATTCAAATCGGTGAGGACTGGACAGCAGACCAAACTGCCTGGTGCTGAGAACGGAGACAGTCCTGGCATAGCTATGCGGCCTCAGGCAAATTGTTTAACCTCTCTGTGTCTCAAGGTCCTTATCTCTAAAAATCTGGGGAGGATGTAATTGCACTGTATCTATCTTACAGGGTGGTAATGGCAAGTAAATAAGATAATATATTCATGAAATATGCAGAGCAGTATGGGGCAAGCCTGTAAGTACCATGATTTTGTGTGTCTTCTGTGGCTTGAACCGACGGCCTCAGCATGTTGACAAACGCCTTAACAGGCACCCGCATCCCCAGCCTCTCTCTGGGGAGTCTAAGAAGGCAATAGACCAAAGCACGACCAATATCCTAGTTCTTTCCTTTTTAATCTATTACATTTATTTGTTTGTTTTACGTGCGTGTGGAGATCAGAAGACAACTTCTAAGAGTCAGCTCTCTCCTTCCACCGTGTGGGTCCTGGGTATTGAACTTAGGTCATCAGACTTAGCGGCAAGTGCCTCTACCTCTTGAGCCATGTTGCCAGCCGCATTGCTATTTTCTGAGACAGTGCCTCACTCTGTTGCCCTGGTTGGTCTTTAACTTACTACATAGGTTGGCCTTGAACCCAAAGTGTTTCTCTTGCCTCAGTCTCACGTGTGAACCAGTACACCTGGCCATCCTTACTTTTTATTACTTCAAGAGCCTAGGCCAAAGAGGACAATGGCATGGTGTAGATTACACCTCCAAACAGGGAAAAGAACTTGGTTAGCCCATGAGTTTGATTCCAGCACTGCAGAGGTGGAGGCAGGGGGGTGGTGAGCCTGGCCAGCCTGGGCTACTAAGTGCATCCAGAGCCAGTCTAGCCTATGATAGCAAGGCGCTACCGTAACAGAAAGAAGAAAGCAAAGAAAAAAGACAGAAGGGAGAAGAGGAATGCAGTCCAGATTCTCTTAGGAGGCAGGGACCTGAGAGTGGAGGCACTGGGATGGAGGAGATGAGGCTTGGGTGGGGCGCAAGATCTGAGTCAGCCTCTCTATGTGCTGCTGCAGACGTGGGGTAGGCAGTTAGCCAAGGGGGGTGGGGGGGTGGGAGCCGCTGGAGGGCAGGGGTGATATAACCGGGAATACAGTACAGGGGCAGTGTGGAGCTCTCTTCTGGTGGGGGGCCGGGGCATGCAGGCAGGTGAGTGGCTGCTGGACTCGGAATACTGGAGGCAGTTGAAGAAACGGAATCAGCCATCGAGAAGGAGGTGGGAGTGGGGTGATGGGGGGGTGGAGGTGGGAGGGTGTTTCCGGAGAAAGAAGAGGTAGAGGAGGGGAGTCAGAGTTTTGTTGGGAAGATAGAGCAGGGTTGAGACAAGCCCCCTAGGAAGATTTATTTTTTTTAATTTATTTTGATTTTTTGAGACAAGGTTTCTCTGTGCAGCCCTGAGTGTCCTGGAACTCACTCTGTAGACCAGGCTGGCCTTGAATTCATAGAGATCCTCCTGCTTTTGACTCCTGGGGATTAAAGGCATGTGCCACCACTGCATGGCTTATTTATTTATTTTTGAGATGAGGTCGCGCTGTGCACCCCTGGCTGGTCTCACATGACCAAGCTCGTCCCAACCTCGGCCTCTTGGGCACTGGGATTACCTGGTGTGCATCACCATGCCTTGAGTTTTCTTTTCTTGATGGAGTGACTGATTTTGTGCTCTGTTGTTGGGAAGCATAAGGACTGTGCTTGGGTCCTTACATCTTGGAGGAGGAGTAGGCAGAGAGATGGGGCGAATGGGAGAGAACACTGGGACCTGGGAGGAAAACAGGACCCAGCAGAAAGGGCGCCTATGCTTGGCGAGATGGAGGGGCTATCCGGGTTTTCCCATTTATTTAAATATGGGGAGAGGTGAAGCTCATGAGCTTGTGTGTGCGTGTGTCCGTGTATCTGATCTGGTTGTGTTTGAGAGGACAGGTGGGTGTCAATGTGAGAGGAAGTAGCACTTGAGTGTCTGAACGCGTGCGTGCGTGCGTGCGTGCGTGTGTGTGTGTGTGTGTGTGTGTGTGTGTGTGATTTATACATGTTGCCAGTGAGGTCCAAGGATACCTCGTACCTCCTGGACGGATGGAAACGATCGCCTGCCTGGTGTTGGTGACCCTGATCTTGGGCCAGTATGAGGGGTGAGAGAAGTCGTGGTATTGGGAGAGATAGAGTCTTTTGGAACTGGTGGGTTTGAAAGTTGCCTCTGGGATCTTTCCAGGGGCTCTGTGAAATTTCACTGTAGAGAGGTTGGGGTTGCAATTCTTTCCGGCTGGGCCCCACTTAACTCTGGAATGTTGCTGCCATCTGGTGGCCTAGCTTGGGATGCACAGGCGTCTGTTTAGGAGTAAAGACTTAGCCCCTCCTGCTGGTCAAGAATGGTTCTGCACCTATGAAGTCCCTGTGTTGGCCCCAGTCAAGCCACTTGGAAGAGGAGAGACAAGTGGCTTGTCCTACCTGCTTGGCTCACCGGGTCTACCTGTCTGGATTTTAAATGTCGTGTCCCCAGGGGATTTGAAGGCCTTAGATGGATTCTACTTTTAGAATTTAGGAGCAACACTGGGCTCTGCAATGCTGGTTGTTGATTCTATCCAGACAATGATAGATTGTGTGCGCGCGTGTTTCCTAATGATGTTGCTGTGTCTATCCAGACAATGACTTCTATATACAGGGAAGTTCAGCCACTCAAAGACCTGATGGGAATCATGTGTATGCACGTGCATGCACTTGTACATGTGTGTGTTCCTAGTGAGGCCCTGTGTGATAGACCACACTAGAGGAGGACACCTGAGCCTGGGCAGTTAGTCTCCAAACTTGATGAGCTTTCTTGACACCCATGACCCTTCCTAGTCTCTGATCATGTGGTCCCCTTTCAGGGAGCATGGTGGGCACGGGACAGGACTGGGTAGTGAACACAAGATGCTGCCAGAGGGTGCGGGGGACAGGATTGTCCATGATCCCAGCCACACAGGCACCCAAGCATAGGGAGCCATACAGAAGGACATATAGACAAACAGACAACACGCATGCATGTACACACATTCTTTCCTATGTTACACAGTCTGCCCCAAGCAGGCTAGAGGCTGGAGATACCACAGTGAATACTGGGTAGGACCTCAGGCCTGGACCTGTGACCTTCTGCTGGTGGCCATGCTGGGGGCCATCAAGGTGATGATTATGATTATCGGAGACCTGTGTCCTGCTCCCCCTCCCTTATAATATAACTGGTAATGGATACATTGCATGTAGGCCTGCCCAGCTCAAGCCTGGGTGCCTCTGAAAAATGTGACGTGTCTTATCTTTAGTCTCTCTCTCTCTCTCTCTCTCTCTCTCTCTCTCCTACTCCTGAGCAGCAGTAGACTAAGTCACAGTGCAGGCTGCTCAGCTGGGCCTTCAGGTGTCCTTTTGCTGAGTAGTAGATACTTGACGCCCCGCCCCAGGCTCTGCTAAATGCTCCCATGACCAGGGACACTATCTGCACTATGAATTCAGTTCCTCTCTGTGAGTGCTGGAGCCCAGGGCCTGCTGTCTCTGGGCACAGTGAGCCAGGCCCCTCTTGCCATCTCTTACTTGGGTCTGGAGCCAGTCCTGGCTCAGGGAGAGGAACAGCCTTCTCAGCTTTCTGGGCCTTTGGACATCTGCCTTAAATGAATCTCAAGTCCCTCTGGGTCCCTTGCCATCAGATGGTCACCTACAGCTGGAACCAGAGGGCAGCCTCACCCTTGCTCAGGGCTCCTGGATAGAATGTGGCCTCAGCTACTTGTTCCAATCAATGGAAGATTCCAGAGTCCACAGTGGAGGCAAAATGGAGATGGTCTAGCTCCAGTCAATGTGGAAGGCCAACTTGATTCCGACAGCATCTACTGCCCCGGGGACTCAGAGTTGTCTCTTCTTAGGGATTCAACAGCAGCTCCCTCATTAGTGGGAACAACTTTGGGAGTGGTCTCCCAGGAGGACCAGTGAATCCAGAAAGGAAGGCTGAGGTTCCCAGCAGTCCTGGGGAGACAGGCAAAAACATCTGCCCCCAATACAAAGTGTGTCCCTCTCCCTACAGATGGTCCACACAGCCCCAGTCACGCCCACACGCTAAGCACCAACATTGCCCACACTGGGACCTTTCTGGTGTCACTCTGACTGGTGACAATTTTACAATTGGTTCTGGCATAGAACTGTATGCTTTAGGGGTGGTTTGACCTGCAGCTTTGCCTTCCCCTCCCCCAACGGTGGTTCCTCAAGGATAGGTAACCACCAGCTTTGAAGTGTTCGGTCAGGTGAATAGATAGGGCTGGGGTTATGGTCAGGGTCACGGCTGTGCTGATTACAGTGTTAGTCAGCTTAGGTCAGATGTCCAGGGAGCGGAGGACAACATCACTCCCTATTGAGAAAAATCACAGGAACTGACCACTGTGGGCAGCTGGCAGAGAGTGTGCCCCGTCCTGCAGTCCTCAGAGGGCCTCCTGGAAGGTGTGACACACCTCCCTCAGTGGAACAGATCTGTCTCTTCCTCAGGGAGTTCCCTCTAGGAGGGCCCGCAGGCGGTTTGGCTGATTGGGAGAAAGGAATGAACCCCCAGCCGGCAAACCAGAGCTACACAGAAAGATCCTGTTTTCACCGAACAAAAGCAGGCGGTGGAGACGTGGCTCAGAGGCCGAGAGCTCAGCCACTCTTGTAGTTCAGACTAGAGTGTGGTTGCCTGCACCCCCAGGGGCTCCCAACTGCCTGTAACTCCAGCTTTCGGGAAATCGGATGCCTCCGACCTCCACAGACACCGGCACTCACGAGAACATATTCGCATAGGCTCAAAAGTCAAATAAAATTCTAAAACTCCCCAGAGCGGGAGGGCAAGGTCCCTGTGACCTCACAGCGTGACATGGAGTAGACACCACTGCTCTGAAAACCATGTGCTTTATTCCGGCCTCCCCCTGGGTCATAGAAAAGCAGCAAACCACGTGGTTTGGTACAAGGCAAAGGCTAAGGGAAGGCAAGACATCCCTTACCGCTGGGGCCCTCAGGCTTCCCTGGTCAGCATCTTGGCTGAGCTCTTGGAGCATCCATGTTAGCACTCAGTATCAAGTTCAGTCAGCACAATGAGGAAATGAGTGTGGGACAAGAGTCAAGGTCCAATGTCTGGGCCTCTGTCCCCCTCCCTCACATCCTCTGAGACCCACGGTCTAGCTCAGCTCCTAGAGACTAGGACGTGCCTACGCACAGGTGAGTGGGCAAGCAAAGCCCTCCCCTGACCAGCAGGCCTCACCCCTCAGTACAGGTCCGAGAAAGGCTTGGAGTAGTTGAACATCAGGTAATCCATATAGTAGAAGTCGTAGGTGCGCTGTCGCTGCAGGGAGGAGAGCTGAGCAAAGTACTGATGGGTGATTCTCGACGTGGTCCGAGCCTCCTGAGAGTGCCTGTCCTTGAACCTCGGGAAGGTCAGGTTCCCAGGCGCCTGGATGAGATGTAGGAAGAAGTTGGCATCGTCCTCCATGCTCTCGAACTTGCCCACGAAGTCATAGTCGATGAGGCAGGGGCTGCACAGCCGGCTAACGTGGTCCCAGTGGATGTCCATGCCCACAGGCCGGTGGACATCCAGCAGGTACTGGATGAACTCCGGAAACTGCACACCGGAGCCAGTCCGCAGTGCCTCTCGCGAGGCGTTGGCCCGATATCGGGCCAGGATAGCCTTGCCAAAGACAGGGTGATAGTAGCTGTTGGGATGCTCAAACTTGTCTCGAAAGGCAGAGACCAGCCTCTCAAAGGGTTCCCGGACAAAGAGCATCTTGGTGTAGGTGCTGAGGCGGTGGACGATGCCCTGACGGTCGAAAGTATCCAGGCGCTTGAGGGCGCTGCCGTAATGAACAGTATTGTGTTGTATATCAGCAGTGGATGAGGCCAACCCCGCAAGCACCATAAGCACTCGCTTCCAGTTGGAGCATCCCGCCTTGGGCACCTCACAGTACAGGACGCGGTGGCGGTCCTCCACGAAGATACGGGACACGTGGCGCGGAGTGACCGCTCTGCGGCTGCTGCTGGCCCTGTACTTGGCACAGGCTTCTCGCATTACACGTTTGCGCTCCTGCTGGCTCTGGTGCAGGCTGATCCAGCGACTGTCCATGGTGTGGGGTCTCGGCTGGACAAAGCTCTCAGACGAGTTGTTGCCTCGGATGGTCCCTGCAACTGGCATCTTTTTGATGAGCAGTCTCCGCCTGCGTTGCCGGAGTCGCGAAGGAGACCCCGCCGCCTTCGCCTTCCGGTGAGGTCGAGGCTGATCAGGCACCTGCAGTTGGAGGCCTCGTGGGGATCCGCTAGGTAAATTGCGTGTGACCCTTTCTGTGGGTATCCTCAAGTGGCCATCCTGGGACAAGGAGAGAAGTGGTTAGGGATGTTTAGGGCACCTGGGCATGGAGGGTCACATGACCCTGGCCTCTAACCACTCTGGCTTAAATTTCTCTCCAGGAAAGGGAAGCGAGGACAGGCTGGTGTTGCTGGTGTGAGCCTCTCTGGTCTAAGACCTGTTGGCCACACAATATGTGAAAATGTGGTACCTGAACGGCAAATATAATTTCTACCACAAGGTGGCGCAGTCCCTCCAGGAACCTCGGCTTGGCTAGGGTGGGCGGAGGGAGATGGTGGCCTGCAGGAGTCTTGCTGGGATTTACCATGTCTGTTAGCTCAGTCCAAAGGAGCCATCTAACAGAGAAGGGAAATTCATGGATCCAAAGCCCTGGGTTTTGTTACCGAGGCTCCTGGAAAGGACCCGGCACATTTTTCTTCCTATGAATGGATTTGCTGTAAGCTCTGAACTGTCTTTCCCAGCTTCTCCCCAGGCACCTGCGATTTATGGGGTTCTCGGAACTTACATGCTGGGGCCTGATGCTGAACTTCATGCCTGGAAAGCAACAGAGGAGAGACGTGTTAAGCCATGGAAGTTAAGTGTGGAAGTACCACACATCTGTGCAGCCCAACATGCAGGACCCCTTAAAGCCACCCTCCAGCCCACCCTGTCATCAAGTCTCAGAGTGCTTAATACAAAGCTCCGTCGGGTCTCTCTCCATGTCTGTCACCACAGCCTACTCCATACTTGAAGATGATGATGCTTGTACACACCAAGCCCGTGGAAGAAAGGCACTCCATAATCCCTAGGAGGTTCCCTTGCCTTGACATTCCCATCATAGCTCTGGCCTTCTCGGCACACTGGTACACTCAGGGGTATGATGTCCATGTCTGGCTCATCCTGGTGTCCCCTAAAGGTGTGAGCAGAGCCGAGGCATGGACAAGTGCTGACTGGTGATGTGGGGAAGATGGACAGAGATCTGCATGTTGCTGTGTCGGTTACTTTTCTGATTGCTATAGCAAAATGCCTAGTATACACCAATTAAAAGAGGAAATATGCTCTCCCAAAGGACCTGGGTTCGATTCCCAGAACTACAGCTCCAGAGACTCTAACGCCCTCTTATAGCCTCTGTGGGTACTACACATATGTAGTACTTATACATACAGCATATACCCATACACAGAAAATTAAAATAAATAAATAAATACTTTTTTAAAAAAAATAGGTAAGATTTAATCACAAACACTGTTTTAGAGGGACCAGTCCATGGCTGCTTGGCTTCATGGGCTTGGACAGAGTATCATGGGGGTAGAGGAGAGTTGGTCAACTCACAGCTGACCATGAAATAGAGAGAGCACAACACAGAAAAGATCCCTTCAAAGGCCTACTTCCAGCGACCCACTCTGTCAAGCTAGGCCTCACCATCCATAGTTCTCAGAACTTCGTAAATAGGAACAAGAGCCGAGGGCCAAGCCTCTAACACACGAACCTTGTACTAATACTTTTGTTGTTACTGAGACAAACCATAGGAGGATTTAGTTTTGACTCACAAATGCATGGTGGGTGAGGCACTGCTACCTGTCTCCTCTGTGTGCTTGAGAAGTAATCTGTTCTTTCTTAGCTGACCGGAAACCAGAGATACCAGCCAAACTGAGGCTGGGTATAGCCCTCTAGCCAGCCCCTATAGTCCTATATCTGCTATCTAGGTCATGTGTCCTGAAAGTTTCACAGCCTCAAACAGCGCCACCAGGTGGCCAAGTGTTCAACAACCCAAGCCTGTGAAGGACCTTTCACACTCAAACCATATCAAGCCTTTTGGAGGACACTTCATATCCAAACCATGACATTGGTCAAGCTCTGGAATGCTCCCTCTGCCCACCAGAGAGGTCACACTGGGTTGGGCAGGGGTCGCTCGGGGCAATGTGTTCTAGGAAGGTGAACCTTTGGCCAGGACGGGGAATTCTGCTTCTAATCGTTCGGTGTGCCGAGGGGCAATTGGCGGCTGAGAAGACAGCTTTTCTGGTGAGGGATCTCCTACTTCAGATCTTAGCCGTCCACTGAGATGTCAGGGACTCTGGTCCTGGGTCCGGAAGTGGACATTTGTGCCTTGAAACTTTGCTGCAATCTGGTCACAACCAGAGAAACAGCTGCCTCTCACACAAGAAAAGAGCCGGAGCGAGGGCTGGCATTCTGGAGGACTGTGCTCAGCCATACCTGACTGGTTCCTGGCAGGGAAGGAGTGGGTCTGAGGGGCCAGCACTCTCCCTGAGGTCTCTGTGTACTGGGCAGAGGACAGTGGCTATAGGAAACAGACAGGGGGACATCCAAGTGGTCACTAACCCCGACTCTGAATTTCTCTGTGGGATCCAGTTTCTGGCTTCAGAGTTGTGGCCTTGATCGTGTGGTGTCCAGTCTGAGGCTACGCCCCACATCTCCTTCATTCACTAGCAAGCAAGGAGGCCAACCAAGGCTCCTTCTGGGGTGGAAAGCCTAAATGCCCTGAAGTTTTGGATCCATCACTGTGTGTGGCCACGTATGCATAGTCAACACATTTGGTGTTTTCCTCAACTGTTCTCTAACTTACTTTGTCATGTGTATGTGAGTGCACTCATGTGTATCTGTGTGTGTGTGTGTGTGTGTGTGTGTGTGTGTGTGTGTGTGCATGCGTGCATGTGAGGGTACAGTCTTCATCACTGACCACCTTACTCATGGCATCTCTCACTGACCCTGGTGCTCATTACTTCAGCTAGATTTACTGGCCACTGGGCCCTTGGGATCCTACATCCCAGCACCGCCAGGCCTGCCTTTCTCACTTCGATGCCTGTGAGCCAAACTCCAGTTCTGATGCTCACACGACAAACATTGAGCTAACTAAGCCAGTTCCCCAGACGCCAGAACCTTCTTTTCCAAGACAGGGTCTCACTTTTACACCAAGTTGGCCTCACACTGACAATCCTCCTGCTCCTGACAATCCTCCTGCTCCTATCTCCTTGCTAGGCCCATAGGTGTGGGCTACCATACATATCTTCTAGAACCTTCTTCAGCTCCCAAGTGAGGTAAGGCGTTGGGAACCTTCTCGCTGCTGTGACTGGACACTTGACAGAAGTGAGAGGAAGGCCTCAGGGATTTCAGCCCACCATGGCAGTGGAGGCAATGTGGTAGTCATGGTAATAGCAGCATCCGGCAGACTCCTCCCATAGTGGTGGACTGAGCAGAACCAGACATGGGTATAAACTCCAAGTTCTACCTCTAGTGACCCACTTCTCCCTGCTGGACCCCACTCCCTAAAGCACTATGGCCTTCAAAGCCGTACTACAAGCAAGTAACCAAGTGTTCAAAACACAAGCCCAGGGGCTGGAGAGATGGCTCAGAGGTTAAAAGCACTGACTACTCTTTCCAGAGGTCCTGAGTTCAAATCCCAGCAACCACATGGTGGCTCACAACCATCTGTAATGAGATCTGGTGCCCTCTTCTGTCCTGCAAACATACATGGAGGCTGAACACTGTGTATATAATAAATAAATAAATCTTAAAAAAAAAAACAGTTAAAAAAACACACACACAAGCCCGTGGGGGGCTGTTTCATACCCAAACCTTAACTGAGGGAAGCAGAGGCAGACCTTGGACACACTCTCTCTTCTGCTGGATTGGGTACAAGTGATACCCTTTTGGGACAAAGGACGGCATGCCCACTTTTCTGGGTATTTCCAAATCTCTCTCTCTCTCTGTGTGTGTGTTTGTGTGTGTGTGTGCACACACACAAACACACACACACAGAGAGAGAGAGAGAGAGAGAGAGAGAGAGAGAGAGAGAGAGAGAGAACATATAAACACATGGGGAAAACTTCTGAACAATCCTCCCTGGTGGGGAGAGCTCTGTGCAGAAGTGGGGTGAGCAGTGGGTGCCGGCTTAGAGGTGAAGCCCTCGCCCAGTGTCCCTTCACAATAGATGAGTCTTTTCCATCTTCACGGGCCTGCCCCCTCATCCCATCCCCTCTGCCTTCAGCACAAGCTTCCAGAGCTCATTTCTCCTTGGCGTGCGGGGTCCTCTCCTGCTGCCAACAATGACAGATCCCTTCACCAGAAGGGACCCGCTGCAGTCGCTCCGTTTCCCTCTCCACCACGGCGTTCCTTAATTATTTTCTTCTGGTGACGGCAGCGGGTTCTGCTAAATCACCTCTTCCCCCTCAGAGTCTCGGATACGGGGATTTACTCTGGTTGTCACTCCTGTCAACCTGTCAAGGTGTGACGGTGCTTATTTATATTCCTTTTCTGGAGCCAATGAGTCATGCTGAATCTGGCCAGGAGTGGGGCTGACGAGCCGCTTGCCGAGGCCTTCCCATTACTCAGCAAAGCCAGGCTGTGGCCGCTAGGGCTGCGGGCCCTGTCTCTTTTCACCCGTGCAGAGGGGACAGGAGGACTCTGTCTTATGCATGCTGCCTCCCAATCACCAGGACACAACCCCAAGCACATTTGCCCAACAAGTCAAGTTGGCTGCAACAGCCCCCTTGGGGTTAATAACAGATAAAAGGCCCAAGCTCACGTGGAGCGGTGAGTGGGCCTGAAGCTACCCAATCCCAACCCTGAAACTCATGGCAGCTCGTTAGGTGACTGATTTGATTCCCACACAACTACCTCTGAATAAGCAGAACTGTAATGAAGGGACCCTCCCCAATGCCAGCAGTCCAGCTCTCACGTGGGCAAGCCAAAGCCAGAAACTAGAGTATCTTAAAGCATGAAGTACATGCCCCAAGCACTGTACTTCAGAACCATTGACAACTCTACGAAGCGCCCAAGGAAGGTCAGCTCACCACCACTTCTGATTGTCCAGGACTGGTATCAGTAGCACGGGACTCTGAAGAAGAGGGAGGCTGTGGTTTCAATGTAGCCACCTCCAGTCCCCGCCTCCTAGGCTCTAAATAAACAGCATCTACACAAAAACGAAACTTAGCAGAGCACAGTGAGACATGGTAATCCTAGCCCCCAAGAGGCTGAGGCAGTAGGAGCGCTAGTCCAAGGTTGGCCTGAGCAATAAATGAGCCCAAGCTTGGCTTGAATCAGCTTAGAAAAAAACAGTGGCTGGGGATGTGGCTCAATGGGTAGAGTGCTGGCTTCCAACTAATCAACCAGTGAGGGGCTGGGGTGTGGATCAGTGGTAGAGCCCCTGCCTAGAATCCCCCAGTGAGGGGCTGAGGTGTGGCTCAATGGTAGAGCCCCTGCCTAGAATCCCCTAGTGAGGGTCTGAGGGTATGGTTCAGTGGTAGAGCCCCTGCCTAGAATCCCCCAGTGAGGGGTTGGGGTGTGGCTTAGTGGTAGAGCCCCTGCCTAGAATCCCCCAGTGAGGGGCTGGGGTGTGGCTCAATGGTAGAGCCCCTGCCTAGAATCCCCTAGTGAGGGTCTGAGGGTGTGGTTCAGTGGTAGAGCCCCTGCCTAGAATCCCCCAGTGAGGGGTTGGGGTGTGGATCAGTGGTGGAGCCCCTGCCTAGAATCCCCCAATGAGGGGCTGGGGTGTGGCTTAGTGGTAGAGCCCCTGCCTAGAATCCCCCAGTGAGGGGCTGGGGTGTGGCTTAGTGGTAGAGCCCCTGCCTAGAATCCCCCAGTGAGGGGCTGAGGTGTGGCTCAATGGTAGAGCCCCTGCCTAGAATCCTCTAGTGAGGGTCTGAGGGTGTGGTTCAGTGGTAGAGCCCCTGCCTAGAATCCCCCAGTGAGGGGTTGGGGTGTGGATCAGTGGTAGAGCCCCTGCCTAGAATCCCCCAGTGAGGGGCTGAGGTGTGGCTCAATGGTAGAGCCCCTGCCTAAAATCCCCTAGTGAGGGTCTGAGGGTGTGGTTCAGTGAGGGGCTGGGCACATGGCTCAGTAGTAGGGTGCTTGTCCTAGATTTCACTCCCAGAAAAACAGTAAAGTGAGCCTGCTGGGCAGCATAAGCTGTGATCCCCAGCACCCCCTTCCTTCCAATGACAGGGATGTCTCCCACCCTCACCCAGGGGACCTTCCCTCAAGGTCAGCCACACCCTCTCTCTGTTCTTGAGTGGGGGTTGCCTGCTTGCTACTCTCAGCACAATGTTAAGATCTGCAAGGGCACTACAACCCTCTGCACAGCAGGAAATAAACTGTTCCTTCCTCCTTCTGGACAGATGACATTCAAAGAAACACACACAACGTGAGAAGAGTGAGCATCAGTGAGAAAAAACAAAGCGTGAGTTATGGGGACTGCCAAATGTGCTCCGTGCTCCGAACTCTTCATTGCCTGAATTTTTTCTTCTCAGTATTTTGGCTGAAAATCTTTCTGGTTACTTGCTAGGGGGAAGCAAAGGCCAATGATGATAGGTAAGGCTCATTCATCCCTTTATTTTCTTTTCTTCCGTTCTCTCTCTCTCTCTCTCTCTCTCTCTCTCTGAGGATGGAGCTCAGGATTTCATGCATAAGTGTTCTACTGATGAACCCCTCACTGGGGGATTCTAGGCAGGGGCTCTACCACTGAGCCACACCCCCAGCCTCTCCCTGGGGGATTCTAGGCAGGGGCTCTACCACTGAGCCACACCCCAGCCCCACAAAGTCAGGTTTCTTTCCTCTTCTTTCCTCCACCTTTTCCTCTTTTCCATCCTCTATTTTATTTTTTAAGACAGTCTCACTCAACAACCCAGGCTGACCTCACACCTGCAGTCTTCCTGTCTTGGCCTCCCAAGTTCTGGGATTAAAGGCGTGTGCCAGCATGTTTGGCACGCACAGCTTAACAATCAGGAGGGACAGTCTGAGTCAGTGACCAGGTCGGAAAGTGGCTTCACTAGCACGTGGGGTTTCTGGGTGAAAGGATCTTATGTGTACCCCTCTGCAGAGACATAAGGAGGTCGACTGGGGTCCATACCAAATCCCCAATCCCTAATGGTCAGCAGAAACTGGGGGAGGCAACTGGGCCTAGCCCTGTGGTTAGACTGTGTAGGCACTGCCACTAACAGGGTGGGAAGGGAACAGAGAACCTAGAAAGAGCTAACAATGCCTCATGTTTCCAGGGATGTCAACACTTGAGGTTGACAGCCGTGTGGGCTACCCAGGCCACAGTCCTGGTGGGCAGTGTCGAGAGAGTCCCGTCACTCTGGACTCTGGGGTCCACAGAGGGAGAGCCACTGTGAAGGAGTCAGAAACAGAAGGGTGAGGGCGGGAGAAGTCTAGGGCCAGGAGAGGCAGAGGGTGGGTTCCACATTCAAGTCCACCACTGATTCTTTGATCTTCTGGAATTCCCTTTTCCACCTCCTGGAACCTCTGGCTGAAGATGCCTCATAGCTGTCCTGGGGCTTCCCAGGCGATTCCTCTTGGTTCCGTCTGGGTCCTGGGAGCCTCACTACGCACACTGAGCCCACACTCACCACCCCTCACATCCCCCAGGACGAGCAGAGCCACCCGTGTCCTGGGCAACTCAGGTTTCAGTGTCTGCACCACGGCTTCCACTTCTTGATGAGAAGGCCACACCCGACACATGCTCTGGACAGGACCCAGCGCCACAGGGCAGCCCTGTATGGGGCCAGTGCTGAGCGAGCAACCAGACCCCGTATCACAGGAAACATGGCTGGTTCCTGAGTGAGGAGTTGCTCTCTAGGAGTCTGAGGAAAAAACACACCCAACAGGATGTACATACATGGAAAAGAGGGAACAGGGAAAGGGAAGGAGGGAGGAAAGAGCGGGCAGAGAGAGCGAGAGAGAGGATGGGGAGAAGAAGAGAAACAGGTGAGGAAAGGAGAGAGCGGTTTTAAGGAGTTCGTCATGGAATGACAGCTTACACAGGCAATCTGACAGGCAGAGAAGAAGGTCAAGTCAAAAAGGCTATTTGAAGGCAAAATTCCTTCTTTGAGAACACGAATCTTTCTTTTCAAAGCCTTCAACTGACTGGGTAAAGCCCGCCCACACTACTAGGCAGGTCCTTGGTATTCTTATCACCTAACGTTCTAAATGCTAACCGCACCTAGTGTGTGTATTCACAGCAACGTGAAGATGCAGGCTGCTGTCCCTGGCTGCTGTCCCTTGAGCTGGATTGGCCGGCTTCCTTTCCTCTGTGGCCGCTGCCGCTAAGTATCTACACACTGGGCTGAGAAGAATAACCAAAGCGATTCTGTCCACCCCTTTGGAAGGATGAAAGGCGGGGAAAGAAGGGGTTGGGGCTGGAGAGCTGGCTCAGTGGTGAGGAGCACTTGCTGCTCTTGCAGAGGTCTCAGGTTTGGGGCCCAGCATACACACGGCAGTTCTGTGACTTCAGCTCTACGGCATCTGATGCCCTCCTCTTGAAAGACCTGGATAAATCCAGACCCCGCTAGCAGGAAAAATAGAGCCAAAAATCTAGGTTCAGTGACTCTGTTTCAGGAACTAGCTAAAGATAAAGTTAGATTATAATCTTAAGAATAATCTTGAGTAACAGGGAGTTACCCCCTTGTGATTATCACTGGTATTTTCGGAATTTTCAATGACGCCCTCCCTACCCGCTTTGGATTACTGGGTTGTGATTTCTTCCCTTAAAAACCCCTTCTCGGGGGCTGGAGAGATGGCTCAGAGGTTAAGAGCACTGGCTGCTCTTCCAGAGGTCCTGAGTTCAAATCCCAGCAACCACATGGTGGCTCACAACCATCTGTAATGAGCCCTCTTCTGGTATGTGGGCATACACGGAGGCAGAATGTTGTATATATAATAAATAAATAAATAATTAAAAAAAACCCTTCTCCCAGTTACTCGAGGTCGAACTCCTCCCCTGCGTGGGTTACGAGTCTCAGCCCCGGTGCATTGGTTCCTGTCCTGTCAATAAATCTCATGTGATTGTAGCAAGGACAATCTCTCGTGAGTTCATGGGGGGTCGTGTTATCCCGAGACTTCAGTGAGAGTCTGCCCGCTCCGGAGGTCTTTCACTCTGATCTCTGAGGGCGCTGGGCACTCATGTAGTACACATACATACACGCAGGCAAACCATTCAATATCCATAAAATAAATTAAAGAAATAAGGCTGTTGCCAGGGCCTCCCCACCCCACCAAGCCTGTGGAGAGGAGCCTTCCTGTCTCTGCCAGCCTCTGACACTTCTGGGGTGTTCCTTGGCTTTGGGCAATGTAAATTCAGTTTCTGACTACTTTCTTTTCATGGCTGTCTTCCCCCCCAAATTGCCTTCACTTGGTATGTATGTAGAAAGCCTGTGTGGTCACAGTTATAGGTACTGGGGGTGAAGATGTTAGCATCAGGGGAGGGTATGCAATTCAATCTGAATCAGGAGAAATGCTTTTATGGGTCTGTATCATGTCCCAAGGGCGGGGCAAGAGCCGACTAGATCTTGGCAGCAGAGGTGGAGTGGGGTGGGATGGGGTGGGGTGGGGGGTGGGGATCTTTGGGTTTTTGAAGGACTGTGCTGGAATTTGATGTCCATGAGGGAGGAGCTTGTCTTGTTTGCCTTTGTTAGACTGGAGCAATGCCTTGTATATGTAGGGGCTCAATAAAGGCCTGTGGTAAGGCTGATGCTAACAGACTGTGTTGGTACCAGATGTGGGCTAGGAGCTGGGCCTCTCCTTGCAGAGACGGCGGCCAGGGTTCTGGCCAGAGCCACCAACTCTTTCCAAGTAGTTCTCTAGTGCAGTTCCGTGGCCTGGAAGGACTTGCACATCAGACTGGCAGGTGCCAGTTGGGTGGTCAGGCGGATGGGGCAGCCCAAGCAGAAGGATCTGCTGCCACTCACGGCTGGATGGCTACGAAGCCCCGCCTCCCCTTGACACAGACACCCCTGGCCGGCTGTATCCTGCAGCTGCCTGTGGCACACCAGGCTGGGGTCCTGTGGCTGGGGACACCCTTCCTGTGGCTCTCTTCCCAAGGGCCCAGGTCACTCCGACCTTGAGGTCTCTGCTGGCCTAGGGCTGAGGGTTGAGCTGCTCCCAGGGACCTCTGACTGCCTCCCGGTGAATAAGGACCTCTGCATGGGAAGACCATTAATGTATGCAGATTAGATGCAAAATGAAAGACCCAAGTGCTCGGCAATTAGAGAGCAGCCTGGGCTTTAGGCACCAAATTTGGATGAAAGAAACCTCACGAAAAGGCTTTAAATCCTCACGTGTGTTCACAGGAAAATTCAATTTACCAAATTGCTAGATTACAGGGCATTGCCGGAACTGGGTGCAGGGCATCCCCACATGGCTGCACAAGACGTGTGTGTATGAGGGGGGGGAGTGGGTGTGTATGTGTGTGGGGGGTGTGTGGGGGTGTTCTGGCCAGTGGAGCTGTCCCTGACACAGAGGCCAGCTGTCTCTGGACCCTGAAGTTGGCTCTGTGGTTGGCACAGGCACTTTGTGGGAGGTGGGATTCAGACCAGTTCATCATTCCCAGGTGGCACAGCAGCAACGTCTATGCGGCGGCGTCTGTCCTCCAACCCGGAGCCTTGGCTTCTCTGGGTTGATGTCCTCCAGGTGTCCTGACTCTAAGTGAAGTCAGTCGGATGTGGGTTTGCCATTGTTCATTTTCTGAATTACCCAAGACTTGGTAACAGAGAAAACACAGTTCAGTTGGCTCACGGTCCTAATGGCCGCAAGCCCGAGAGCATGGCCGGCACCTGGGGCCGAGCATGGCAGAGGGCAGCTCATGCAGGTGGGCACAAGCTTGCAAACTCAGGTTGCTTTTCCCTCTTCTTAACTCCTCCTCTTCTTCTTTTTGCAGTTCTAGGGACTGAACCCTGGGGCTCATCCAACGCCACCGGGCACTCAAGTACTGAGCCACGCCCCCAGTCTCTTGCTGGTGGAGTCCATGCAAGTGCTCTACCCAGGAGCCATCTCCCAAGTCATTCCTTCTGTTTTCACTATGGCCCTAATCCTATCTAGGGATGGAGCTAGCCTTGGGACCTCACCTAACTCTAATTCCCTCCCAAGTATCATCATCGTGTGAATCTGTTGAGTCGATTAAGTTGGCAAACACATGAATCTGGGGAAACACGTGAATCTGTGGCAGAGGGTACAGTGATGTCTAAGTTTGGAATCATCGCAGGACATGGCTTAGAAAAGTTGTCTGGAGAGTTTGTTCTTAGTTATCGGAGTCAGGATCTCACCATGTAGCCCAGGCTGGCCCTAAACTCACGATCTTCCCGCTTCAGTCCCCTGATTGGTGGGATAACAGGCATGTGGCATCAGGCCTGGGACACTGAGTATGAGTCACATCATTTGATGAGGGATCAGTATATCAAAAAGGGAGAACGAGGGCGAGGGACTATAAGGTGGGTGGGAGAGAGAGAAACAGACAGGAGTGCTGTGCGACCTTGAACTCAAGTCGCATGGTTTCTGTGTTCTCATCTATACAATGAGCTAAAAGCACCCATCCTGCAAGTCCGCAAAGGCGCAGGTGGCATGGGACATTTGGAGCTGCCAGCTCCCGGTGCTGGGATGTCCTGGTCCCCTTCCCAGCAGCTGTGTTCCCGGGCACAGCTGCTGCAGCGGTGCAGGGCTCTGGAAGGACCAGGAGAGGAAGGAAGTAGGAATCTCCCCATCTCTGAACGGTGAGCACTGGCCCGGTGGGTCTGGCTGCTTCTTGTTTTGTTTAGTAATTCCGCTCTCTGCCTCTGTGATTAGGATTCTCGATTCAACTGGGTAGTTCCCTGTCAGCTCAGCCTGGGCTGTGAATTCCCTGGAAACTGTCAAAGACCGGCCTGTAAAAGCTGTCTGTCAGTCAACCAGCCAGCCGCTTGGCTAGCCTGCGAACCCAGCAGCTGCCCCACCGGACCCACCACCAGCCACCTGCCCATCACTTGGTGGGGGAAGGAAGCCCTAAACATGTCAGTCCTCCAGTGCCCTGCCCATCTACAGGGAGAGAGCTGAGGATGAACTCCAGCTGAAGCACTTCCTTGTGTATAATCTGGGAGATTCCCACTGTGTCTGGGGGAGGGGAGGGGTCACACACATGATCACTGTACGTCAGCGTGTGTACTGATGGGATTTGATTGACATGTCTCATGATCCCATAGAGCACACACGGCAAAGAGAGGTGTCACGGCGTACACATGTTCTCCACCCAGTGAGCTTTCTGCCATGTGATGGGGCATGCACAGGGTAGGGGGCACTTGAGTTGGCATCCCTGCTAGTCTCGGGGATTCCATACAGGACTTGGCAAAAGATGTGCCTTGCCATTCCTTCAGGGGCTCTTAAATGCAAACCTGGAAGGACAGGCAGGAGCGAGTGAGCGGTGTAGAAAGCAAGCAGGAACAAACTTCATGACACCCACGGGCGACACGCTGTGGCCCTGGAGCTCCTATTTCTGCTTCTTGCGTTGGCAGCACCTCAGGCAGCTGGCCTGCTGTGCACAGCATCAGAATGCTGTGCTGTTCTCCACCATGTGCCTCTAACCCACACAGCAGGGGGCAAGCACCTAGCCCGGCCAGGTGGTGTGCTGCCATTGGCGACAGTGTCTTAGCCAGGAAAGGGACATCTTAGTCCAGTTAGGAGAGAAGGCAGGAATAAGTGACTCTTCATGTGCTTGTAGGACTGGGGGCTGCAGCAGGCAGGGCCAGTCAGTCAAGAAATAAGGTGACAGCTGTTGGCACCTGAAGGAAATCAATTCCAGGCCGAGCTCAGCTGCTTTGCCTCATGAGAGCCAGGCTCAAGGGGTGAAGGGAGCCAGGCTGAGGAGTGAAGGGAGCTAGGTTTATGGGGTGAAGGGAGTCAGGCCCAGGGCATGAATGAAGACAGGCTGAGGGGTGAAGGGAGCCAGGCCCAGGACATGAAGGGAACCAGGCTGAGGGGTGAAGGGATCCAGGCTCACAGGGTGAGGGGATCCAGGCTCTTGGAGTGAAGGCAGAGATGCAGATACTGAAGGTATTGTAAAAGGGCAGGACTGAAAAGACTGGAAGAGTCCAGCCAGCAAGGGGCTTTCTAGTCTTAAAGGCACCAGACTTTATCCCGCAGGGTGCAAGACCTCAGCTCTGGGCTTGTGAACTCAAGCACCACTGTGTCTTGAGGAGGTGAAGACAGACCGGCAAAATCCATCAGGCAAAGCTGCCCTGACCAGCAAGAGGCACCCGAGGCCTGGCCCAGACGCTAGTAAACGGAACTGAGAAAGGACAAGACCTAATGACCTAATACTTCAGTTTAGTGGAGAGGGGGAGAGCGTTTCACAGCTTCCTCCCTGAGCAGCTGGGTAGGGAGGGGTCTGACCTTCCGAGCTGACTACCAAGGTGTAAATATTCCCACTGCAGCGGATCTCACACTGCTGCTGTGAACTTTGAGCAAGACCCTCCTGGACCGACAGAAAGTCAGCTCCAAATCACATGGGACAGGGGGGCTGACTGGGAGTGGAGAGAGGCAGCTTCCCATTTCTGGCTTGGGTGTTAAATGGGACTCTAGTGTGTTTTTATTGAAATTTAGAAACAAGTCCCAGGAGAGTTTGGGGTGCTTAGGGGCTCCCCATGTGTAAGGGCAGGAGGAGAAGGAGGGGATGAGCTGGAGCTGGACAGACATACACATCTCACTGGTGCTGTGTGTGTATGTGTGTGTGTGTGTGTGTGTGTGTGTAAAGCTAGCTCTTGCCAAAGTGACAGGAGGGCCAGGAAACAGGATGGAGGCACTGGGCCTGGGAGTCACAGCTGCGCAGGGCTGTGCCCAGTGGATCAAATGGGATGGATGGAGCTGGGTCCACATGCCTATCATCCTAGCACTTGAGAAACGGGGACAGGGGCAATGCTGTGGAACAGTCCTTTTCTACACTATGAATATATATTACTCTCATTGGTTAATAAAAGGCTGGCAGGCCGGCGGCTGAGCAGGAAGTCAGGTGGGAAAGCCAAACTGAGAATGAAAGGGGGAGGCAGGGCCGAATCAGGAGTCACCAGGCAGAGGCGAGGGAACAAGAGACGAACGTGCCATGCTCATAAAGGTACTGGCACATGGCAAAGCGTAAATAAGGAATATGGGTTATAATAACTTAAAATGTAACCACTAGTTCGTGATAAGCCTGAGCTATTGGCTGGGTATTTGGAATTAATATTAAGCCTCTGAGTGATTATCTGAGACTGGCTGCCAGGACAGGAAAACTCTACCTACAGGGCAACAGGACAATCTCAACTACATAGTGAGTCCCAGGCCAGCTTAGGCTACATGAGACTTTGTGTAAAAGAACCTAAACTTAAAATAAACAAAAGAGGGTGAATGTGGCTGCCTAGAGGACAAGGGTGCCTGGTGGGTGACACCTTCCTAGCATCTCAGCAGGAAGGGGGTAAATTCGGTTTAAATAAGAGTGAACTCTAGAGTCCCAGGGAATAAAAACAAGGGAATGGCCTAGGATCTGGAGCCAGAGGGGGCTTCACGGAGCAGCAGCCCCGTGCTGGCCGGCCGAGGACGGATGTGTTCACTGTCTCCTGTACTGGCCTGCAGAGTCCATCAGTGGGGAAGCCTCATTACTGTAGTGGCCTGACCGAAAGATAATGATCGCTCCAGCTGGCCTCGGACGCCTCGTCCGTCTGGGCAGCAGCATCAATTACTGAGCTGTCCTGTGGCTGTCAGACTTGTCACAGCTCCTGGCTGTGACACCCTGTAGAGCCACAAAGAGCAAATCCATCTTAGCGGAGGCTTCTCTAAAGTGGGCCTTGTCCCTTACTTTGTCCTCCCACTTTGTCCTGAGGGAGGCACCCTACCCCATGCCACTAGCAGAATCGCCCAAGGTCTTTCCAGGGGCTTAGGGGTGGGTGCTCTGATCTTTGGTGGCTGTGCACTGGTGGCCAACGCTGACCACTGATTCTACCCAGAGGCATCCCTTAGTCTCCCAGTCCTGACTACACTACCAGGGTCCTCTCATCCATCCAGCGTTTGAACACCGGAGCCTCTGTCTCCCAGGGGTCATTCTGTGTGCCCAGTGACAGACTGGGTTTCAGAGGTGAGGCCGAGAACTCCCTGGCCCACTCATTTCAGGAGGAGGCAGGGAGAGGCCAGCATAGCTGTTCTCTGCTAATAGCCACAGTACACTTTTGTAAGGGAAAGGCCTTCTTGAAGTCAGATGCAGCCAAGGACGGGGCATGAGTCACCCTGGAGTCCTCTGGGCTGAATGTGTAGGAAAGCCGTAAGATCCCAGAATACAGATATGAACAATGGACTTGGCAGTGGCTGCCTGTGGAGATGCCACCTTCCCTGTGTGTCTGGTTTTGTGATAGCCAGCCTTTTGCTCTGCCCAGCCCAGCTCACGGTATGAAGTTCCCTGGAGTCTTCTCCCTAGAGACCTCGTCTGGCCTGTGAGAAAAAGCGGACCAAGCACACTAGCCCCCCAACCATTCCAGGCAGCGAACAGCCACTTTCCCCACGGGACTGAGTGTACACAATACACTCCCGTTTAGCTCCACAGGCTGTCGGACCTGGGCCAAGAGAGATTCCTAGGACCCAGACTACAAGGTTGAGAAGGTGAGGGATGGGTTTCTAAGGGTTACTTACTCAAACGTCATTCTTGGGGCACCTCAGAAACAGCCAGAAGTGAGTGAGGGAAGAGGGAGATGGGGAAATGGATTAGGATCGACACCGTAGTGTGGATGGGAAATGATAGGTCAGGAACTCAGGAGGAGAGGAGTGGAGAGGGGCGATTTTGTCGACTAATGGAGTCAGGGGCAAGCATGAGTAGGCGTAGGGGAGCCTCCGACAAACAGTCCGATCCTCCACAGAGCGAATTCTGTCCAGGACGAAGGAACCTGTAGGCCTGAAGACTGACATCGGGTTACCCCAACCTGAATGCAGAACTCTATCTATAAACAGTAGAAACTGGGGGCAAATAGTGCCCATTAGCCAGTGTATGGGTGTACACTCTGGCTTGATTTCATCTATCTATCTATCTATCTATCTATCTATCTATCTATCTATCTATCTATCTATCTACTTTGGGTGGGGATGGGCAGACTGTCACTCTGTAGTCCAGGCTAGCTTCAAACTTACGGATCAGCCTCCTGAGTGCTGGGATGACAGGCGTGAACCACCATACCCACCTCTCACCACAGCTTTGGAGGCGGCAGAGAAACCACACCGTCCAGTCCCGCGACAACACCATTGTCACATGTGACACCGCCCTCGTTAGCACTGACCCAGCCCATGAACATTAGACCGCCAACCAGAATGCTCACACTTAGAGTTTGGCAGTCTTCTCAGGAACTCCCTCAAGGAAGACACTCCTATCTGTACCCCCAGTTGCATCTGGGGGAGACAAGGTGGGCAGGGACCTCGATCCCAGTATTTAGCTGGATTGGGGTGGAGGGGCAATGGAATATTCCTCCCAAGG
The DNA here is from genome assembly GCF_982192425.1 of Myodes glareolus. NCBI lineage: Eukaryota > Metazoa > Chordata > Mammalia > Rodentia > Cricetidae > Myodes > Myodes glareolus. The sequence goes on along the minus strand of NC_142026.1, from coordinate 53,949,513 downwards.
TTCAGCCTTTCTATGCCTTGAGTGCCCCGAGGCTGGACGTCTAGACCTGGTTTGCCTCTGCAGACAGAACTTGGCCCTCACGTAATGAGCACCCAGCGGGTGGCTGGGGTCACTATGAAAAGACAAAGATATTCTGAGCTGCTCTCTGCCTCCTTTGAAATCCAACCATCACAGCTGTCCTGAGGATGAAGAGACAGGCACAGGCTGGTCCCTCCTGGCTGTGCATGTTTCTGAAGAAAGGAAGACAACCCCCAGAGGAGGTTCACCAAACAGATATTGGGGTCCTTCTTTGGGGTCGTGACACATGCCACTCAGGGAAACAAAAGCAGTCGGGTTTGTGTCTTTGGCCTCCCACACCTGTGTGCCGTGAGGGTTGAGGAGTGGGCGGGTGGGCCATCCTCTCAAGAATTAATGACTTTTGAGCTGCTTTGCCCAATCGAGACACCTTCGGCAGGATTAAACGTCATTCCTTCTAATGACTTGATTTATATCCATAGGTTTACTGCTCCAAACAAAATATTGGAAGGATGGCAATAAATCATGCCAAGGATGCTTTCCAGCTGTGACTAGCACGTTTACTGTTTGTTTGGGAGCAGATTGGGGTACCAAGGGTGGGAGTGGGAGCTGCTGGGTAGCAATATACATGGGGCGCAGGGTGAGCACAGGACACAGTTGGTATCAGGTAGCCGCGAGTTGGCTGGGGCACCAGAGGGCTTCTGATGCCTGAGTCTTCGGGGAGAAAGGATTTTAGAGAAGGATTCAGAGAAGCCAGAAATCCCCTGAGCTGCAAGAAGTAGCTTATAGTGATGGATGGCCCTAATGATGGCATCCTGAGCTTTCAGCCATATGCCCTCCTGTATCCCTGAGAGAGGCAGAGATGGGTCAGTCTAGATGGCTCTGCAGGGCTGAGCTCCCTGGAAGAAAGACAGGCTGCAGACAGAGTGGCCCTAGGCTGGCTTCTGTCTCAAATGATGGGCAGAGAATGCTCTTTGGAAAGCAGGCCCTTGCCCTGCTGAGAGAGAGGGGGAGCTCAGAGGAACCGAGGTCAACTTCAAGGCTCACTTCGTGACAGATCTGGATAGAACCCAGCCGCCTCTGGCCAGAAGTCTGGGAGAGCATGTACCTCCTCGTGGGCAGAACTAATCCTCATCCTGGCACCAAAATAGAAAGAAAGTAGGTGGAAGGGAGGGAAAATTGGGGTCCAGTGACAGGCCAAAACTGACTCATTCATGCACAGCAAATGGCTGGGATTCATCCTTGGGAGACCCCACAACCTAGAATAGCAAAGCAAGGGCAGGTTGCCCATAAGAGGCCACAGTCCAGGATGACCAGAGGTGTTGGCACTGGGGAGAGTGTGTGCTGTAATGTGAATCTGAAATGTCCCTTCCAGGCTCATGTTTGTGGTACTTATTCCTTAGTAGGTAATGCTATATTTTGCAGGCTTTAGGGTGGAGGTCATGGCTGGTGGATGCAGGTTTTGGATGCTACACCTGCCCCAGTTCTGACCTGCTTTCTCTGTTTCCTGGTCTCCCATGATGTGAACAGTCACTGCCTCACACTCCTACTGCCACAGACAAGGTTGCTGTGATGTGCTTTGCCTTCTCTACTCTCTTGCAACTGTGAACTCAAGGCAATCTTTCCTCTTTTGTTTCTGCCGTAAAATATAAGGTGCTGGCCCTAGATCAGAGCTCACTTAGCTGGGAGGTGATGAGGAGCTCAGATCACCTCACCCATGTCAGACTCGGGGAAGCACGGATAACGGGAAGAAGCCCATGATGGCATGTTAGTAGGTGGGGATGGTGCATGGAGGTCCACGGAGTGTGTGTGTGATAGTATGTGGATGGTATGTTGATGGCGGTGGTGAGGAATGGAGATGGATGGTGGGGTGAGTGGTGTTCAAAGTTTTAAGAAAAGGATTTCAGATGGAGTTCTGGCAAGGGCGGGCAGCAGAAGGCCAGAAGGTCAGACAGCAAGAGCAGCATGTGTAATTGTTATACAGTCACGGGCGGGCTTTGGTTTCCTTCTACTGGCTGAAGGTACTGCCTCTGACTGTGGTGTCACCATAGAATTAAATACAAGAAGCCCTCCCCCTTTCAGTCTCCAGGATGCTCAGGGTCATCACCCGGGACTTTGACAGCAGTAGTGCCTAATGAGAGGAGAGTGTGGGTCCCCACTGGCCTGTGTGAGCTCTCAGGATAGAACCCTGGCTCCTGGGAAGGACATTGCTGTCCTTTCCCGGCTGCAAACGACCACCAATGTCAGAACAAAGCTTCCATCCATCTTTGATTAAAACAGGTGAAAAAAAAGGAGAAAGACTGTTTGCTTTACAAAGTATGGCAAATTTTGATAATGAAACCTTCAGAACATCAACTTCGGAAACCCTTCCTAATTCCAGGCAGATAAGGGATAATGGTAACGTATTTCAACTTCAAAAGCAAAAAATAACCTTTTATCACCGAATTTAACAATGTTGCTGGCGAAATATGTTAGGAGAATGTAAAATGCTATTTAAATGATAAAATGCGCTGTCTTGGACGGTGAGGATTTTAATTGCCACAATCAGAGTCCAAACACACTTCCTTGCCGGCCCTGACAGACGCGCCTAATGACAGGGTGTTCGTAAGGAATGACAGTGGAGGGAAGGGTCATTCGTGGCTTCTGTACTCTCCCCTGGGAACCATCAGCTCGACAGCTGTCTGGGCTCGGTCGCACTCATCAACATCGGTGCTTGTGAAGTATGGATCGCCTCCGATATTAATATTAATCAGCCACCACATTAATATTAATCAGTCAATCTATATTTCCCATGACAACAAGAGATGAAGGAATCTTATTATGTGGCGGATCAGGGAACACAGAATACCTAAGTGGATTTCCTTGGGACGCACAGCAGAGAGAACGCTAAACCTCTTAGGCCTGTGATCTCGGTGGAGATGGAAGCTGAGGCTCACGCGTGGGCCAAGCAACACACATACAGAGTCCCAGTGGAAGCGGGTTCCTTTCCACACAGCCAGCAGTGGGCAGGCTGCAGGGACTGGGGTTAGCCACACATCCCTTCCTCCTGGGACTCAGGTTGCCTGTAGAGTATCCCACTCAAGTAGGAGACAGGCTGAGCAGGCACAGACTAGCTAGGTGGGAACCCTTCACTGCCCACAGTAAAGAATGATGCTCCTGCCTCCACTCACCATTCTCAATCATGGTGGAGGGCAACACCAATTCTGTAATTACTCTTTTGGGACCGCGTGTGTGACAAGCTCTGAGACAGAGAGACACAGGGTAGGGAAAAGCATGGTGTTCGCTAGCTTTGTTGATGATTTGCTTTTACAGTCCCCATTTGGAGGGTGCTGGATGTCTTACTATTATCCACATTGCTGGCCTGGTGGGTTGCAGAGCTGGGGACCACACCTGACTTGGTGTTTTGGGTTTAGCCCTTAGCCACCAGCATCTCTCAGTGTCCAGGGAAGAGTGGATTGGCCACCAAGAGGGTTGAACGGGAGTTTAGGGACAAGAGAGGGCCACTGTAGGTCTCTCAACATTACCCCAAAGTCACACTGTTAGAATGAGTTCAGGGTCCTGCCCTGGGCAGCCCACTCTGGGATCCCTGGGGGAGTCCGGTTTGCTTGGGTAGGGGCAGGGTGTGTGTGTGGGATTACCTACCTGCCTGCTGGCTTGCAGATCGCTTCTGCAGGCATATGCACATCTGAGCACAATTAACATTTTAAGCACTAATTATTTTACTTGGGCGTCGAAGTCTGAGGATCCTTCAATTCCAGTTTAATTGGAGAAAAATGGTCATCAGTTATGACACAGCAGGAGGGAGGCTCCATGCTTCCTCAGCACAGAGGGGCAGAGCTGCACCGGAGTGGGAGCAGATGGGGCTGGCTACAGCAGCTGGCTCTGGGGAGGGTGTGGTGGGAGGGGAGGAGGGCCTTGGGCACCCTGCCCCATTGCTATCCCTAACATCTGCTGGGGGAGGCTTGCTGGCCGAGGTAATGACTTACTGTTTGGTCCTTTCCATTTTCAGTAACATGTCTGTTATACAAAGACCAACCGCGAAAGGAAATGGGATTCCTTATTAACAGAGAGCTCATAACTTCATGCATCCCCTTGAACTTGATAGTAATCTGAGCTCATAATGAAATCCTCAGCCACTCCCCGCCCGGCTGGCGGAGTACGCAGGTGCCAGGCTGGAGGAGGGGGCTCTTTTGAAGGGGCATCTGACACCCTGGTGCTCTAGCCAATTCCCTCCAGTGCCTCTCCTACGTCTTGATTCATGCGGTCTCCTAGGAGAACCCTAAGGTTTTGATGAACACAATTATGGGACATTTTGACTTCTGCCGAATTTGGGCCCGCCTAGAGAGAGACTCAAGCTGACCTGACCCACTGGCGAGGATGATAAGGTGGTCCCTGGGGGCTGGGCTGCTGCTGGGTGTGGGATATAGGTGTCTGTTTTGGTAGCTCTCAGGAGGAGCCTGGCCGCAGCCTGAGGGTGGGCAGTGCCTGGGACACTGGGAAGGGCTCACTTGTGTGGCTCTGTCTTGGGTCTGGGCCTCGTGGTCCTGGGAAAGGGTTTGACCCGATGAGGGACAAGCAGAAAAACTTACAGTAAGTCTCAGTGAGCAGTGTTGCCGTGAAAGGGAAGTTTGAGCCCCAGAGAAACTGAACTCAGCTATAAACCTATTAGGGCAAGAGGTAGGCCATGCCCAAGAACACACCCTCCCATTTCTAGTGGCTCTCCCACACCCTCAGTGACCCCTGGGGCTCCCATCCTCTTGTCCTCCCCAACTCTTTCAAGTTCCAGATTGTTCCTGGTTGGAGAGAGTCCCTGCTTTCTCAGGGCCCTCTCAGACCTAAGACCTCTGGCCCACCTTTGAGCATCTCAGTCCCCAATCATACCACTTCCTGAATTGGCTCTCTCACTGTCCCCGTCTTTACAGAGGGCTTTGTCCCTTGCAGAACTCAGGTCCTGCAATTCATGGACAGGTTAAAGGGCTTTTCCATTTCCTTTCCGTTTTCTGCAACAGAGTCTGTTGCGAGGCAACGGCATGCAAGAGGAAAAGGGATGCTTCCACAGCCTGCAGCAAAATCCTACCCGAGTGTGCTGTGAAAGCAACTTCAAAGCTCCCAAGACTCCCTCAGAAGGTTTTTCAACAAGAAATATTTCATTTATGCAAGAAAAAAACATGTAACATATAACACTGACACTATGAAGAATAACAGCCGGGTGAGGATGCAGTCAGGGATCGAGTCCCTGCCTAGCATGCATGAAGCCTTGCAGGCCCAGCACCGCAAATAATGAAATAACCACAATGACACCAACACCCAGGGATTCCCCACCCAGTAGAAGATGCCAAAATCGACTGATGTCTCTGAAGTCCTTCCTGTGTCCTCTTGGAGGGACACCTACCTCCCCTGCACCTGCCAGCACCACTTCCCTTTCATTTTCCTCGAGACATAGCCCGGGCGCCTTCAAACTTGCTGTGTAGCTGAGGATGACCTTGAACTTCTGCTCCTCCAGTCTCCACCTCCTCAGGGCTGGGATTACAGGGTATGCCAACATGCCAGGTTTATGGGGCGAACCCAGGGTTTTGTACATGCCAGGCAAGCACACCACCAGGCCCCATTTCTTGCTTTCTTTCTGAGCCTATCTTGTGTGTGTGTGTGTGTGTGTGTGTGTGTGTGTGTGTGTGTGTGTGTGTTATACTTCTAAGCAGGTAAAAAAGAAAAATTTTTTACATGGAAACTTAGAATTGGATTCAGGAGAAATATTCACACCACAGAAATCGGCAAACACTACAAAAGCAGCCTTCATTTCTTCACCCCCCCACCTCCACAGAAAGGGGTATGACCAGCGTGTGAATAGTGTCAGGCCATTTCCAGGGGGAAGCGTCACCTTTCAAAAGAGAAAGGCTGTCCGAGGAGGTCAAGTCTGGGATTAAGGATACCGCTGTGGACCCCTCCTCTAGCCACACTCCTAGTGGTGGGGGAGGGGTGCACACCCCTGCTAATGTCGATCTGGATGAAGCTTCTGAAGCAGCTGCTAAAATAAGTTATAGCCAGGTCCAGATTGGAAGGGACCCCCACAAATCTGCCCGCCCCCTCATTTTCATTCGATGGCTTGCAGTATTTACAGACCATTCCTTGGAGTCAAACACATGCTTACTAGAACTCTTCCTACCCTGAAATTATTTATGACTTGGCATTCAGGGTGAAAAAGCAATTTTCTCAAAATGTCTGATGTCATGATATATAGTCCGTTTGACATGCATGTGCCCAAACAGATTGCCGAGTAGGCCTGTCTCTCGGCGACCAGGACCCCGAATTAAAAAAGGGGAATGAATGCAGCTTGGTGGATGTAGCCAAAGAAAACGCTCGAAGCATTTAATGGAAGAAAACGCGCAATGGACCAGTCATCTAGTGGGATTGTTTTCTTGGAGTTTCTTGGGAGCTGTGTGATGCTGGGGGAGAGTGAAGCTTGCCGTCCTGGTTCACGGCACCCACTTACACTTCCTGCCTGAACCTCACTGGTCCAACACTGTCTGGGTCTCTGTAAGTGGTGCAGATAAGCTGACAGAGGAACATCCTCGGGTGTGTGGATACAGGACCGAGGGCACATCTGTACAACGAACTCCTTATCTGTGAGAGAAAAAGGCCAAGATGCAGGCCAGATGGAAGCTGTCACTGGCCAAGCATTAAAGGAGCCCAACACAAAAGAGAACACAGTGAGAGATCTTACTGACATGAAATTCCAGAAGAGGCCAAAGTAATTTCTGGCCGGGGGATCAGATCAGTAGCTGCCCTGGGGGTAGAGGTGGGGTTTTGAGTGACCAGATGAAGGCGTAAGTCACAGACAATCCCACACCAGTTTGGAATTATGATTAATATAATGGTTATTTATTCAAAGGGGAAAAAACTTACAGATTACCGTCCCAGACAACAGCCCCTCCGCGCGAACAGGAAAGGAGTCCAGGGGCCGGAAATGGAGCCGGAAGACAAAGAGAGAGTGGAGGACAGCCGCTGCTTTTTTTAAAGGGAGAGACCACGCCCCAATGGGCTGGTAACTCAGCGGCGATTGGCTGAAGGAGCTGAAGGAACTCCCACAGCATCTCCCCCTTTTGTTTATGTAAGAGAGTACTAAGCCTACTACGCAATTATATACAATAAGTACAAACCTACGAAATTATATACAATAAATACAAATATCCTATTCTAACTAGCTTAAGTCTTGTATAACAAATAACTTGGCCAAGTCATGAAAGGAAAGTAACTACATTTATATAATCTTCAATCCCATCGAAGATCTGAGAAGGGAAATAATGTTATCTGAGTAATTAGGAAGTGCAATCAAACAACTTCCAGAACATGTAACAAATCGCAGAGACAACTGGCTACCTGGACAAACACCCAAAGTCACATTTGCAGCGTTGAAGCAACCAACTTTGGCTAAGGCCTGATGTAACTGACATACCATTTTCAAAGGCAAGAAACTTCAAAACTATCTTACCCTGTCTTGGCAGGATATGACAGTCTTGTTTTATCCATTTACGGATATTCTGTAACTCTGTCAGTAGTTGAGGTATGAGCATTTCTTTACCCAAAGGCCAGTTCTGCCAAGAAGAAAGGCTCCAGGTGGAGTGTCTTTGGTGCTCAACATTCTCTCGGGCATAGATCAGTGTTGCCAGGAGTGATTGTGTCTCCCTACCATAGAACTCTGAATTAGATTAAAGGCCATTTTCTACAGCTCTTTGAAGAGGTTGAAGATTATCTATCTATACTGAATATAATCTCTATATATCTAAAGAACCTGATTAGTCTAATTATAAATGACAAACTTAGATGACTGTTGATCTATATAATTCTCAATATCTATCTAACTTAAAGACTGAGATAATAAACAAGTGTGCAATAATTGAGGACAATGAGACCTCCAAATATAAACAATGTGCAAGTATACATTGCAATATGGTAAATATATATCAATACATAAACAATATATAAGTATCTTAATCAGAGGTAGAAGTGTACAATGCAATATGGTAAATATACATATATCAATACAATATATATATACAAATACATAAAAATGTTTTAAACAGAGGTAGAAGCATGAAGCATGCATGCATAAAATAGTCAACATAATTTAACTTTGTATCAATATATAAGAATCGATACCAATATGTTTGTCTAAAAGCAATAACTCACAAGTACAAATCTGTTTATCCCATAATCCAATTATCCCTCCCTTTTTTTTTTTTTTTTTTTTTTTTAGGATTCCTGTGCTTATAAAATTCCTCCCCCAACCCTCAACCATATACTAATTATAACCAACCCCTAAATGATGTCCCTAAACCCAAGGACAAACTTTATTGGGAGAGGGGACGTCGTTCTCTAGAATTACTTCCAGCTGTCATGGGGGCGACATTCTTTCTGGGGGATCCTATGAAAGTAAAATGATGGTTAAATTTCAAGATCAATGTCTTTTAAAATTGCAAATAGTCTCTGAGTATTTTGTGGAGGTCTGGCCAGAATGTTGTACAAGATGTGCACCATTTCAGCACGTTGGAACCGTCTTGTGCAGCTGGTACCCAAAACAGGTCTTGTAGTAGCGCTATCAGTATCATGACGTCATATCAACCAGGTGGAGTTGTTGTTATGGGGCCCCATCTTCTTCCTGGAAACTTCAAATGTCACTGTAGGAAAAACTCATTGTTCATTGTGGAAAACTTAAACATTAATTATATAGACATATACATGAATACCTATATTCAATGAGAGACATGATAGATATATTTAATGAAGGTATGATAGATATGAAGAAAAGTAAAGATGTTTTCTAAACTCATATTTCTTTCTGTCCCATATCATGGCTCTTGACATGAGACAGAAACTCCAGAAACTCTGGGTTTTTCTTTAAACAACAGGCTTGGAATTAGAGAGGGACTGAGCCAGAGTCCAACTCTAAAACCAGCTCTATAAATTTAGAAATATGATTTAGTATATGGTACTTACAGAACCTATTCAGTTTTCTTGATAGTCCCTATTGGGCCGTTATTTTCCATCTGTCAGTATTCAAATATCCAGGGTCCCTTGAACTTTTCAAAGATCAGTGTTTTCCTGTGGAGATAAGAACAGAACCCTGCCCCCATTCTATATGCTTTTCTTACCACCTGTATGGTTATCATCATTGTAGATGCTGTCATTTCTCCTTTCCAAGAGGTTTCTCCTCTTCAAATCGAACCTTTATTAATTTTGATGGTATCCACAATTTTTCTTCTCCTGTGGAAACAAGAGCAAAACCCCTTCCCCAACGTAGCACATCTCCTGGCTTCCATTGAGAGGTCAGCACGTCTTTGAAATAAACAGGTTGGTTTAGTTCAGAAGTTTTTTCCATTATCCAATGCCTCTCTGCTGCTGTTGTTCCTTTCTCATTAGCATTAAGAAAATTCAAGGTTAATAAAGCATTATGCAATCTATTTCTGGGGGTATCTTTCGTCCCTTTCTGTTTGTTTAGCATATCCTTTATAGTACGATTTGATCTTTCTATAACTGCCTGACCTGTAGGATTATTTGGTATACCTGTAACGTGTTTTATATTATAATAAGCAAAGAAGCGTTTCATTTTCTTAGATACATATGCTGGACCATTGTCTGTCTTTATTTGTGCAGGTATACCCATGATGGCCATAACTTCCAATAAATGTGTGATTACCGAATCAGCCTTTTCTGAGCTCAGGGCAGTTGCCCATTGAAAACCTGAATACGTGTCTATGGTGTGGTGTACATATTTTAATTTACCAAATTCCATAAAGTGGAACACATCCATCTGCCAGATTTCATTCCTTTGAGTACCCTTTGGGTTACTCCCTGCAGGCAACGGTGTTTGATTATAGAAAGAACAAGTAGGACATCTCTTTATAATGTCCTTAGCTTGTTGCCATGTAATGGAAAACTCTTTCTTTAAGCCTTTACTATTGACATGATGTTTTTTATGAAATTCTGAGGCCTGCAGAACGCTTCCAATCAATAATTGGTCAATTTCAGCGTTACCTTGTGCTAGAGGCCCAGGCAGACCGGTATGGGACCGGATGTGTGTTATGTACATTGGACAAAGCCTATTCCTAATTATGTCCTGTACCTCGATAAACAATGAAGTCAACTCTGTGTCATCTGGTATGAATTCAGCGGTTTCAATATGCAAGATAACTCTTTCTGCATATTGTGAATCTGTAACTATATTAAGAGGTTCTTTAAAATCCCTTAGCACCATAAGAATGGCATATAATTCTGCCTTCTGGACAGAATTATAAGGGCTTTGTTCCACCTTACTCAATTCTTCCGATTTATAACCTGCTTTCCCTGATTTATTTGCATCGGTATAAAATGTCCGAGCTCCAGTTATTGGAGCATCACGTACAATTCTAGGAAGAATCCAAGAAGTTCTCTTTATGAGGTTAAGTCTATCACTTTTGGGATAGTTGCTGCTAATTTCTCCCAAAAAATTAGCACAAGCTCTTTGCCATGGTTCATTATCTTCCCATAACTTTCTTATTTCCTCAGTAGTAAAAGGCACTATAATTTCTGCTGGGTCTATACCTGCTAGTTGACGAAGTCTCAGTTTACCTTTTATAATTAATTCTGAAACCTTTTCTACATAAGTTTTTAATTTTTTACTTGGTTTATGAGGTATAAATATCCACTCTAAAATAATATCTTCCCTCTGCATTAAAATCCCTGTAGGAGAAATTCTGGAAGGCAGTATGACTAGGATGGAACTAAGATTCGGGTTGACCCTATCCACATGTGCCTCCTGTAATTTTTCCTCAATCATTGTCAGTTCCTTTTCTGCTTCAACTGTCAATTTTCTGGGACTATTCAAATCCTTATCACCATCTAAGGTTTTGTTTAAATGAACTATTAGATCAGGTGTTATCCCAACAGCTGGTCGTAGACTGGAAATATCTCCTAACAATCTTTGGAAGTCATTAAGAGTCCGTAACCGGTCTCTCCTAATTTGTGCCTTTTGTGTTCGAATTTTCTCTAACCCTATTCTGTAGCCTAGGTAATTAATAGAATCTCCTCTTTGAATCTTTTCAGGGGCAATTTGTAATCCCCACCTAGGCAAAACTTTCTTTACTTCTTCAAACATACTTTCCAAAGTATCTTTATTTGAATCAGATAATAAAATGTCATCCATGTAATGATAAATTATGGACTTGGGAAATTGCTTACGAATTATTTCCAGTGGCTTATTAACAAAATATTGACACAATGTGGGACTATTGAGCATCCCCTGTGGGAGGACAGTCCATTGATATCTCCTAGTAGGCTGAGAATTATTATAAGTAGGCACTGTGAAGGCAAATTTTTCTCTATCCTTTTTTTGCAAAGGTATAGTGAAAAAACAATCTTTCAAATCAATAACTATAAGAGGCCATCCTCTTGGTAATAGAGAAGGCAAAGGAATTCCAGATTGTAGCGGACCCATAGGCTGAATTACCTTGTTGACAGCTCTTAGATCTGTCACCATTCTCCATTTACCAGATTTCTTTTTTACAACAAACACAGGAGAATTCCAAGGGCTGGTTGATTCTTCAATATGGTTAGCATCTAGTTGCTCTTGTACCAGCTGTTCCAAAGCCTGTAACTTATCTTCAGCTAGAGGCCACTGCTTGATCCATATTGGCTTCTCAGTTAGCCATTTTAAAGGTAGGGCTGTTGGTACCTCTAAAGGTTTGCTATTGGCTGTGTGTTCTTGTACAGCCTGAATGGCTGGTGACCTTTTTCCATAATACCTCATTATATCCTTCCCAGAATTGTGAGTTCCTGGAACTACAGGAATGTTAATCTGGGTATTCCATTGCTGTAGCAGGTCACAGCCCCATAAATTTATTGCAATATTTGCTATATATGGCCTTAATCTTCCTATTTGCCCTTCAGGCCCTATGCATTCCACCCATCTTGTGCTTTGTTTTACACGAGATAGGGTTCCAATTCCCAGGAACTGAACATCTACCTCATGAAGAGGCCAATTCGGATGCCAGGATTCTGGAGTAATTATACTTACATCCGCACCTGTGTCTAATAAGCCTTCAATAAAAATGCCATTTATACAGACTCTTAGCTTTGGTCTTTGATCGTTAATATACGTTTGCCAAAATATACGTTTACTCTGTCCTCCTGAATTTTTTGACTCATTCTCCACATGTAATTCATCATTTAGACCAGTATTACTTTTTACGGCAGACATTGGAGTTTTTAATTTTCTTGGTGAGACACATTTTCGACTGTAACTGGGAATGACTGGGCCACTTTTGGCTTGGGGGCCTGCGAGAGGCCCCTCAAGGAGTTTCCCGATGGTATCGGGTTGCCTTGTCTGTCTGTTGTTGACCTGCATTCGTTGGACCAATGTCGGCCTTTACCACATCTTCTGCATATACCTGAAGGCTGAGATCTCCTACTTTTGTCATTCCCAGAGGAGATATTATTCCTAGGATTTCTTTGCCTGCAATCCCTTTTCAGATGTCCTAATTTACCACAATTAAAACACCTGGTAGTTTGATGTCTCCTCATAGCTTTGGAAATCGCTTCTCCTACCCAGGATTCATCGTTATAGCTAAACATCTCAACATTCATTGTATGCTGTATCCATTCTTCCATTGGTGCTGATCTAGATCTTAAAGGCCCAATTATCTTTTTACATTCAGTATTTGCATTTTCAAAAGCTAGAGATTCAAGAAGTATTCGTCTAGCTTCTGGGTCTGTTACCCCTATGTCCAGAGCCTTAATTAATCTTTGCACAAAGTCAGTAAAGGGTTCTCTCTGTCCCTGCCTAACCCTGGTATATGATTCGACCCTTTTTGCTGGATCTTGTATTCTATTCAAAGCATTCAAGGCTGCTTTGTGACATAAGGACAGCACTTCTTCATCATAAAGAGCTTGGACCTGTGGATCAGCATATGCTCCTACACCAAGAATTTGATCTTGGGAAACCTCCACACCTTTTGCTCTTCCTTGCTGTTCCATATGTTTGGATTCTTCTCTGAAATAAATTCCAAACATCAAGGAAGGCCCATCATCTAAAACTGCAGACACTAGCTGAGAGAAATCATGGGGGGTAGCTCTGACATTAGAAGCCCAAGTCCTTATCATTTCCTTAACAAATGCAGAGTGCAAGCCAAAGTTAACGACAGCTTGCTTAATTTCTTTTAAATCATTCATTGCTATTGGTGTCCATCTAGCTTCCTTAACTCCCTTTGAGCCTTTGGAAGTTAACCCTTTGTCAGAATAAATTACAGGGTATGTTGTTAGGACCCTGGGTAAGCCAGTTCTAACAGCTGGTGGTGGCATTGTATCCTGTCCTTGTGCCTTCTTACTCTGTTCACCAGCTCCAATAGTTTCTTCAATCATTTCTAATCTTTTTATCATTGTATCCCTTAAATCCTGAATCTCCTGACCTACCCGTGTTTCTAGTAATTTCACTAAGGTATCAGTTTTTTGGTTCCCATTCTGGAGGTTCATTCTATCTGTTACCTTATCAAAACTTTGTGGTAACATCTGAACGTCAAATTCAACAGCCTGTACCCTTTCAGGTAACTTCCTAGTACCCTTGGACATGGAGTCAATTTTGTCTATCATAGTATCCACTTGTTCAGATAACCCCTGATTTTCAATAATTTTAATCCTTTCAACTAGTTGTTCAATATTAGTCCGTAAAAGTCGTATCTTTCTTAATGATAAAATATTGAAAAGAAAACTGAAACCTAGTAACAAGTAAATTAATATATTCCCATAGTCATATAAACCTTGCATGACATAATCCATTGTATTAATAAAGAAAACAGTAAAATTGGCGTTGGAAACAAAAACTGCCATATTACCTCTTGTCTAGTTGGTGGCGCTGTTGCCAAGTTGCGACTAGAACCACTGCAAAGGTGACTTAAACAGGTCCTGTTTCAGTGTCTGCCTTAGTATTTGTTAAAAACTAGGAAATATAAGTTGCTCAAGAAAGAAAGTTTAATTAAATCAATTCCATACACGGAACCAGAAACCCAGAATCCAGGGGTAGAAAAGAGCAACCCGGAAGCCGCGTATGCCTCCACGTGACCGAGTCGTTCTGATTCACGCCACTAAAGCGTCGCACTTACAAGGGAAATTTGAAAACAACTCAGAAAAGAGCAAACCAGGCAGGCAGAGACTGTCCCGAGCCTGTGGAGCTTGGGAGGCGTGGGGTTTAACTGAACTGCTGGCTCCACACACAGGGCACAGGCCGCAGCTGAGGGAGGTCTCGTGACTAGCCGAGCTGGTAGCAAGCAGTTGAGTGGGGGGGAAGGGGGGGTTCTACAACCAAACGTGGGGCGCCAGATGAAGGCGTAAGTCACAGACAATCCCACACCAGTTTGGAATTATGATTAATATAATGGTTATTTATTCAAAGGGGAAAAAACTTACAGATTACCGTCCCAGACAACAGCCCCTCCGCGCGAACAGGAAAGGAGTCCAGGGGCCGGAAATGGAGCCGGAAGACAAAGAGAGAGTGGAGGACAGCCGCTGCTTTTTTTAAAGGGAGAGACCACGCCCCAATGGGCTGGTAACTCAGCGGCGATTGGCTGAAGGAGCTGAAGGAACTCCCACAGCAACCAGAGACACGGGGGAATATTCTAGAGTGAGGGCCATACCGTGTGTCTCCACTAAGATGATAGTCCCTATTTGTCAAGGCTCGCTTACAGTGCATGTGTTTTCTTGTTTACATATTATATCTTAATTAAATCGACAGAAAATGGTATGAACATATTTCAGAGTGTTAAAGTGCCAGGTTGTTTTAATTTTTTTTAAATGCTATTTTGGTTTTGCAGAAATCTTGCTTGTATCTCAGAACCAAATGGCAGCCCTTGGGAGGCTTTCATGAATCGGAAAGGGGAAGTGTTTCCAATAATGTCAGCTACCATTCACTTTCAACCATCTTTGAATAAGCCAGGCAATATGGAAACGCTGGAAGTTTGCTTTCCTGGAAAGTAATCGCCAGGCAGTTTTGTCCTCTGCCTGGAAAGTCTGGATTGGGGCGGGCACTGGAGCCAGGAGCTCGGAATGGGGCAAGGGGTGGTGGGGAGCTTGTGAGGTGGGGGGAGAGGCTGAGCCCAGACAAGACTGGCAGCCCAGCCAGGCCACTCAAAGCTGAGTTTCACTGCAGAGACTGCTCTCAGCTACAGAAAGTAACCTAGCCCGAGGTCACACCTCCCTCCCTGCATCCTGAGTTGATTCAAGTGGAGTTTGCAGGTCCTATTTCTTTCCCGGCAGCTGGGACACAGCTGCGAAGCCATGTGGGCTCCAGAGCTCCTTGTAGGATTGACTGACTAAATCACAGCCCGAATTGTGCCTCCTTCAATTCTTACTGCCTTCTTTACCACAGAGGAGTGTGCTCCAAGGTCACTCCCACCTCCATCATCCTGCTCTGCCTGCCTGGCACACTTTCTGATGTCCCCGGGGTCTTCCCTCAGCAGTCTGAGAGTGTACATGCCCAGAAACCAGCCAGAATGGGTGGGTAAGCACAGGCAGCCTGCTGCCCGTGTAAGAAGACACAGTAACACGGCTGTTACAACATGTACTACTGGTGAATGAAGCTCACACACCAGTAGAGGAAATACTCTGGTGTGTACAAAAGTGTATCGGGAAGTTAAAAAGTGTGGGACCAATGGTAACTTGGGAACATTGAGTTGGCTATCAACTGCCTCTTTGGTAGCCTATAAAGAAATTCTCCACTGGGTTCAGTGGTAGAGCCCCTGCCTAGAATCCCCCAGTGAGGGGCTGGGGTGTGGCTCAGTGGTAGAGCCCCTGCCTAGACTCCCCCAGTGAGGGGCTGGTAATAAAACTCAGCAGCAGAGCACTCGTGGCCTAATACTTAGGAGAGGAAGAGGGGGAGAAAAAGAAACAGAAAGAAGTAGACACAGAAGAGAGGTAGGGAAGGAGGGGGGAGAGGACAGAGAGGGAGGGAAAGAGGGAGAATGGAGGAGAAAGAGAGAGAGAGAGAGAGAGAGAGAGAGAGAGAGAGAGAGAGAGGAGAGAACTAGAATGTTTCTCCAAACTTACTCTAGGTCTGGCACCTGAATGAGACCTGAAAAAACAAACTGGGACATCAGGACTAAGACTTGGACAAGTTCCCAGACTTCCCAGAGTCCTCTAGGCTTCAAAAGCATCCCAGCCTCCTGCAGTATAAGCTGGTAGTCGCAGGTCTCTGCTGGTCAAGAACATGTGTCCTCCTTAAGATCTGCCCGCACACCCCCACAGAACCAGCGGCTGCACCCTCGCTGGAGAATTGCTGGGTTTGCTCAAGGAAGTTAGGGGTGACGTCCCAGGAGAGAGAGGAGAGAGATCCAGAAAACAGACAGCGTCAGGACCCAGGAGAGCAGGACTTACTGCTGAGGGTGCTCAGTGAGAGGACAGACCGTGAAGCTGGCTACACGAGAATGGGAGAACGATTCAGAGGGGAGCGCTCCCCTGGGAGCCGGGCATCAAGCATGTGGAATGGATCCCGGGAAAGTTGCTACTAGGGTAGCTGTGAAAAGCCTGGGGAGAGCAAGCCAGCAGCGATGATGCAACTGCTGGTACAGATAGCAGACAACAAGCACAGGGTGCCAGAGGTGACCCTTCCACATCGGGGCCCACCGCAGACTGGGAAAGACTCTGCTGGGTGTGTTTGTGGGAGACCTAGCGGCACCCCTCTTTTAGTGAAGTGCTAACATCTAAGAGAGGTTCCAGGCTGAATGTGAAAGACGCCATCAGTGACTCGGACTCCCTAATGGATGCAGGACAGGATCCTGGAACAATCAAAGCCAAATGGCGATGCTTGGCCATGATGACCAACGTGTACTCTCATCTCAGTGTCAGCCCCGGAGGCTCACCTACAAATGGTCATAGAACACGGCATCTCCAAGCATGAGAGAGATGGGGCATCAGCAGGGAGGATACTGCCAATATACATACCAGAAAGAAATCAAGGAGGCATGCCGGGAGGCAGAGGGTAGATCTCCTAATAAAAAGACACAAGCCACATCCCAGATCCAGGACTCAACAATCAAGAGTGACGGCAGTTCCCCTGTAGGAAGCACTCCATGATGTCATGGCAAACAGGCAGAGCAATACTTCCCCAGTCCCTCCCTGGGAGCCCACTGTCACAGCTGGGGTACCTGGATACTGGGGAAAACGGAGCACACAACCATCCCTAGACCTTTGGTCCAAATTGGGATTTATACCTGCTTATTTGGCCCCTGGGAGCCCTTGGCTGAGCAGGTGATAAGTGGTCCCTGTGTGGCTCATGCTGGGCTCATGGTGGTCACTTCTCCTCTGTCCCTGGAAGTGGACAATGGATGTCTGTGATAACTGGCAGGGCCTCCATGCCCTTGGCCTGTGGATGCAATCATAGTAGGGCATGTCTAATGAAAGCTTAGGAATGTCCCTTTGTGTTTCATCTTTTTTTTAACATTTATTTATTTATTTATTATTTGGTGGGATTAGACAGAAAACCTTTCTATTTCGCCCTAGAGTTACTTTCCCGGTTTTGGTGTTTTGAGGCAGGGTCTGTCCAGGTAGGTCAGACTTGCCTTGGACCCTCAATCCACCCTTCTTAGCTTTGCAGCTGGTAGAGTACAGGCATGGGCCACCACGCCTGCTCAACTTCTATGGTTACTGTTTTAGTAAGCCTCCCCCTTTGATATGGGGTCTCGGATAGCCCATACTAGTCTCAAACTTCCTGAGCAGCTGAGGATGCCCTTGAACTCTTAATCCTCCTTCTCCACCTACTGAGAGTTGGATTTCAGGTATGCACCATGCAGTTTACGTTGTACTGGGGATTGAACCCAGGGTTTAGTGCATGAGAGGCAAGCCTTCTGCACACTGGCCCACATCTCCAGTCTCTAACCATCTCCTTAATGAACGTTCTCAGCTGCACAGTCCACTATTGCAAAAAGCCTGACATGCCACACACAGGTGGAATGACCACCATGCCTAGTGCAGAAGCTGGGGTTAGAAGCAGAAATGACTGAGGATCATGACTGACAGCAGAAGGAAACGTTCTGGCAGAGGTCAGAAGCAGAATAACTGACAAGGAGGCAATCCAACCCAGGCTTCCAGCAGACACCACAGACGCCAGCATCACAGTTGGAAGGAGGAGGCTGTTTTCAGGACCACAGACAGCTACTCACATATGGACCGTCAAGGTCTAACTGACCCCAGGTCCTTAGCTCTGGCATAGCAAGCCTATGGAAGTGAAAGATGTGAAGTCTGTCCTACCTTTCACCGTTAGTAACTGATGGGTCTATGACTGCCTCGACAGTGTGGGCAGTTCCTTGTGGTTGGTCCTATTTGTTCAGAAGCCAAGATATATCATACATCATGCCGTGCAGTGCCAGTTCTGGGGGCTGATGTAAAAATAATTTGTCTCTAGGGATCTTCAGTCTCTAGTGAGGAAGACAGATGGATGGGCAAGGGACAGACTCTAGGGACCCCTAGACTTATGGTGAGAGAGAGAGGGAGAGAGAGAGAGAGAGAGAGAGAGAGACTTCATGTTACAGTTGGCTGACCTCTGATTTGAGACTCCTTGCTGGGCTCTAGTCCCAGGTCTATCAGTCATTTGTGTACGGCTGTGATGAAATACCCGCAAAAGCAATTTAAACGGGGAATTTATTTCAGCTCGTGGTTTCAGACTACTCAGCCCCACGGTGACTTGGCTCTCCACCTCTGAGCCGGTGCTGAGGCAGAGCTGGCAACGGAGGGAGTGTGGGGCAGTGGACAGAGGTGAGTGCAAGTGGAGACTGAAGGAAGAGACTAGACAAAGATCCGACCTCAGACACCGACTTCTTCCATCAAGGCCCCACTTTCTAAGTCTAGAATCTTTCAGTATAATGCCCACTAGTTAGGAACCATGTGTTGAATGCGTGAGTTTGGGATGGATGCTTCATATTTAAGAAATAACACCAGGAGCCTGCCAGTTAGGGTCTGAAGAAGTCTTCTCACCCGTAGGGATTGGAAGTTTCTGCTAGGGAATCTCACGGCCCACAGTGAGGAAAGAGATGTGTGAGGTCTGCCTGTCGTGAGGTTTTCTACTTTAATCTCTTAAGGGTTTCTGGAAGGTCCCAGCCCAGGCTCATGTTCCCATCTAATCCCAGGGTAAATTACAGCCACCACAGCAAACTGACTTCAAAATGATTTAATGTGTGTCCTTGTGTGTGCAAATTCATGTGGAGGTCAGAGATCAACTTTGTGTGTAGTTTGTCAGGAAGTCTGTCCTCATTGATGCCTTCCTTCCTTTCTCCCTTCCTCCCTCTCTCTCTCCCTCCCTCTCTCTCTCCCTCCCTCTCTCTCTCCCTCCCTCCCCTCCTCCTCCTCCTCCTCCTTCCTTCTCTCTCTCTCTCTCTCTCTCTCTCTCTCTCTCTCTCTCTCTCTTTCAAGACAGTGTATCTCATTGGCTCGAAGCTCATTGAATAGGTTAGGCTGGCTGGCCAAAGAGCCATTGAGACCTGTCTGTCCCCACCTGCCCTGGGTTGAGGTTACAAGTCCATGCCATTATGATCAATACTTTTTCAATGTGAGATCTGGAACCATACTCCATGTTCTCATGCGTGTGTGGCAGGCCACTTTGCCAGCTAAGCTAACCCCCCACTCTAAAATAACTTATTTTACATATTAATTTGTTTACTCTGTATATGTGGGCACACATGTGTGCCAGCATGTGCATGTGCCACAGCACCCAGTGGCAGCCAGACTCGATTCTCTCCTGCAGGGTGATTCCTGGGGACATAGTGGGGCTTGTCTGATGCTTCACCATGCCCTTATTTGTCAGCGGAGACCCCACGAGAGCCTTTGGTTATCTGTTTTGAGAGACACCCCGAGACTAGACATCACAGAGGAGACTTGATTTCCATGTCACACGAGTGTCAGGGGATGTCAGAAGAACCAAGGTGATGTTTAAAAGCCGGTGAGCACATGTGAACTGGAGGGAATGTTCTGGGGTGTGTGAATAAATCTGAGTCCCATGCAACACAAGAACAGATCCATAGTTACACACCCAAGCACTCCCAGCCTGAGCACCACTCGGGCCTCCCGCTGTGACTGGACCCACAAAGTAAGCAAAAGAATTGTTGTCTAGTTATTCGCTAACTCCAAGCATACAGGACAAAACCAGTGGGTAGGAGTGAAGGAACCGCAAACACTGGGTATTGGGGGCTGACTGGATTCTCTGAAAATCAAAATTAAACAGCCACTCAGTCATGATAGGAGGAAAAGAGGAAGAGTGGGAAGGAGAGGAGGGAAGGAGAGAAGTACAGGAAGGAGGGAGGGAGGGAGAGAAAGAGGGAAGAAGGAAAGGATTCTTGCTTCTGTGACTTCCAGGAGATGAGTGGAGTCCAGGTGGGACTACAGAGTCATGGTAAAGTGTCTTACTGGTAAATACTCCATTCCCTGGGAGCAGGGAGAGTCATTGGGGCCAGAAGCGGTCATGACTGAGTGCGGGGAGAGGCAGAGGTGGAGTGGTTTGAACTAAAGGCTAAAATGAGTCTCTAAATCTCCACGAACGTACATTTTTCTTGCTCACACTCCCTCCCTCTGCAGATGAGAAAGGAAGTGATGTGTGAAGGCAAGCCCGCAGCTTCTCACGGTCAATGAGTTCCTGAAGGAGGGAGAGGCTGGCCCTGAATACTGCCTGATTCCCGTAGACACGGTCGCCGCTAGGAAGCCCTTCAAGAAGGCCAAGGGAATGGGACCCCAGAGCCTTAAGGAGTCGGGGTGATTTCTTCACCTCCCCATCCCCTCTCCCCTCCTCTAGGAAACAACCTGCTCACTTGTTAAAGAACTCAGGCACCGACTCTGCAGATGTCAGAAGAGAACTAATATCTATAGCAGAATAATAGTGCAAGGGCGCCTCGCCGGGTCTGCTTCATTTAGAGTCAATTCCTTATTGCCTCGAAGAGGACCGTGGCTTTGAAGCGATATGAGAACGCACTTAATCCTGCCCAACCTGGGGCCATCTGTTTCATGACATCTTGCCAAAATCCCTGGGAAGGGGGCCCTAAATGACAGATGATTCCCGAATCCTTATCTCTCTGCATCTCTTCCATCTTCCTAATTAATGCAGAGATCAAACGCTGTGAAAATTTTCCAGGCAAACACTGGCAGGGACGTCTAACCCGATCAGTGTAAGATCCTACACCCCCACAGTGAGTGGGCCATCATGGGATCCCCAAGTCAGCCCTAGGAAGTTCGAAGCAGCCAGAGTCGTGGCGTATTTATCTAGCGTGGAGTCCTAGCTTCATGTCACTTCCTCATCAAGAATGGGGAAAAGGGTAATTGGATTTAAATGTCAAGATGTTCCAAGTGTGGGGTGGAAGACACATATCTATTTTCTTGGCTACATTTTTGGGTTTTTTTTTTTGGTTTTATGATAACGAAAACTGCAGCCACTTGTTGCTGGAAGATGGGAGCACATTCGTTCGGACTTGAAGAAAAATGCTGAAGCCACAGCCAGAGGACAGGTGAATGACTACCAGATGCAGGGGCGGGGGCAGGAAGTAGCAAGGGACAAAAGGAAGAGTGAGAAGGCTTGGCAAGACTCGGCTGGGCAGAGGACATTCTGAAGAGGGCCCAGGGAGAGCCCAAAGGAAGAGTTGGCTAGGACATCAACCCTGGGAAGATGGCCACACTCCAGAAAGGAGTATGAAAAGCTGTATGGTCCGCAGGAACAATTCTTTTCTGGGAACTGTCTTGTGGTTTTTTATTTTTATTTTTAAAGATTGTCTTGTATTTTAAAATCACGGGCATATGTGTCTGGGAGGAGAGTTGCACATATGCATGCAGGTGCCCACAGAGGCCAAAAGGGGGCATCAGATCCCCTGAGATGGAGTTACAAGCTGTTCTAAGCCACTTGACATGGATGCTGGCAACTGAACTCTGGTTCCCTGCAAGAGCAACCCACCCTCCAAACCTCTGAGGCACCATCTCTCCAGCCATTTTTGCAAACAAGATTCTGAGTCAAAACAAATTTGTCCTCCCTCAAGTTGCTTCTGCCTCCTTTTTTTGGTCACAGACAGGATGAAAAGTTAACATGAGAAGCTAACAGCATGGGAGGTGACCTGTGCCACCTTTGTTTCAGCTGTAACTATGTCCCCTTCCAGGCCAGGGCAGTCAATTTCGGGTGCTGAGGACAGTTATAAATGTATAACTCAGGGTCTCCATACCTGGCTGTGACCCACACATTATTTCGTGGGCTACATTCTACATGACCACAGATCCCCAATTTCCAAAGTCTGGGGTAGGGATGTGAGGGAAGTAGCCAGGTTGCTACTTTCTGCAAGGATGGGACAAAAGTCTGGACTGGCCCTTCCCAGCTGTCCTGGGGACAGATGACCACAGTGGGCAATCACCCCACATGACCTGGCAGTTGTGCACAGCACCTAAGTGCCTTAGGGAGATCCTTTCTCAGTGAAAGTGAGGCCATCATCCCACAGGAGGGCAGAACAGTGAGGAACAAGTCATAGACTGTTAGCAGAACCAACCAGGAGCCTTTCTGAATAGCCACTGAAGTATCACTCATCACTCCACCGCCATTCTGATAGGAAGGCTTGGCAGTGGGGACGCTGTGTGATCCTGATGCGCAGCCATGGTGACCCTGGTGTGGTGGTCTGAAAGAGAATGACCCCCATAGGCTCAGATATTTGAATGCTTGGTCTGCAGTTGGTGGAACTGTTTAGGAAGGATTAGGAGGTGTGACCTTGTTGGAGGTGGTGGGTCACAGGGAATGGGCTTCGAGGTATCAAAAGCCCACACCATTGTCAGTGAGCTCTCTCTGTCTCCTGCTTGTGGATCAGAGGTGAGTTCTCAGCTATTGCTCCAGCGCCATGCCTGCCTGCCTGCTGTCATGCTCTCTTCCGTGACGGTCACCCTCTGGAATGGTGAACCCCCAGAAAAATATTTTCTTTTGTAAGTTGCCTTGCTCATGGTGGTTTTTTTTTTTTTCACAGCAAAAGAAAAGTAACACACCTGGTTAGACTCAAGCTTGCCCATCACCCATCAATATTCATAGCTGACTAAGTGAGGTGAAGGTGCTGAGGAGTTGGGGTGCAATGGGAACTATGCAGGACCAGCAGCAGGTCTGGCATGACCGACCCCTGGTTGGTTCTCCACATCTCAGAACCACAGCTCAGAAAACACAGATGACACAGACAAAGAAAACAAGTTGCTCAGCCTGGTAGTGGACTTTGGGGTACGGTCCAACTCAGTGGATTCCAGACACTGTCTCCATTTGGGAGTTCTCTAAGGACAGGGGGCATCCATCTGAATGGTCTCTAGGCTTAGCGTCCACGGCAGGGGGCGATGTAAAATGCGCTTGCAATAGAGAACTGGCGATGGACTCCCAGCCCACCTCCGGGTGTCTGTCTTAGTCACCACAAATTGTTGGCTTTGTTAAATGGTGGTCACCTATGGCCTCTCTCAGCAGGGAGCAGTCAAGGACACTGCCCCGTGGATGCATGGGTACAGCAGAAAATAAACATCCTTAATTAGAGACACGTGCAAGAGACGCTCCACTCCATTACAGGCAGTGCTTAGGGAACTGTGATTTTCTCGATGAGTCTGAGAATGAAGTGTGTGTGTGTGTGTGTGTGTGTGTGTGTGTGTGCCCGTGCGCATGCACGTGTGTGTGTGCGTGTGGACTCTGCGTGCAGTGTGGTGGGATATCTTGGCTGGTGGCCTGCACTCTGCCTCCTCCCTCGCCCATCCACACTGGGGGCCATTCAACACTTTTCCTTTTGCTCTGCCTCCCTTCCAGCTCAGTTGCTCTGCCCATGAGGTGTTTGAGGCCTTGTCTTCTGGATATGTCTGTAATTCTCTACTGTGAGCTAGGTCAGGCCTCCACGGGAAGAAGGCTCTAGGCAGCCGGGGGTGGCGGGGGACAGAGGGACCTGTAGCTGCCCTGTCCCTTTCTCTTCCACCCCCCTCACAGTTCAAGCTGTTGGCAGGAATAGTCTGGCAGCTAGGATTTTCTGATCCAAAGCCAGGCCTGGCACTGCGACTTGCCAGAAAGCACATGCCTTTAAGAGAATGTCTTTTCTCCTCTGGGCTGGGGGACTTCCCTGCCTGGGGAGCTGGTAATGGACAGGAGGGGGGTGGGGGACAGTCCTAAGAATGCTGAAGTGTGCCAGCAGACTGATGATACCCTCTGGCCCAGCACCGAGCACCTTCCCATCAACCACACGGAGTTACAAGCCTGGCCTGTAGCCACTCTCGCGCACTCATCTCCCTTCCACCGGAGGTGGAGCGCTGTGTCGTGCTCCGTGGGTTCAGGCCACCGTCTTCTCACGCTGACAGGAGCCTGGGCCTCAGAGAGTCCATTTGATTAGCGACCGAGGCTCACAAATGTCTGCCTCTTAGGAGGCTATAGGGTGACATGCGGACGGGGCTCCCAAACATAAACTGTGATAGTCAGAGGGTGTTTGGCCTCTTTGTAACATGTTTGGCTCTTTTGGCTCTGAAGCTATGGCCACCTTGTTCATAAGTCTGGTACAGCTGCGCTTGTCTGTGGGTCCCCGGCACCCAAGAACATGGAAGAGGGGGGGTGGAAGTGTAAAAGCGGAAACGTGGGAGGAATGCTGTGAGACGGTCTTCTCTACACAACATGGCTGTCGCATTCATGAATGCACAGCAACTGTTGGGCCCTTCAATATTTCATCAGGGGGTGTGAGAGGGCCCCATAGGGTCCCACCTCTCCCGGAGAAGCTCCTGGCAGTTAGTGGTTGTTAGGAGGGGAAGAGTCGTTTCTACAGTGGCGTATCTGTCCACTGTGTGTTCCTGTGTGTGCGCTAGTAAATAGCTCTCTTCGCAAATAAAACTCTAATTCAACTAAATGGGACACACACGCACATACTGGCACACACCCACACACTCACTCACACACATACACACACTCATACATACCCCACATACTTTCACACCCCACTCCCCCCCCCACGCCACACTCACACATATTCACACACCCTCATAATACACACACTCACACATATTCACGCACACACACTTACATACCTACTCACTCACACACACAACTCCCCACTCACATACTCCCCCACACTTACACACTCACGCATACTCACAGTCCCCACATTCACACATGCACACGCACAACCCCTTACACTTGCACACTCACGCACAACACTCACACACACACCCCTCACATTCACACACACACACACACACACACACACACACACGAATTCAGGGAAGGGACTTGACAGGAAGAAGAGGTTCATTGTGGGTGACAGGGGTGGGGGATGAATAAGATCAAAACACATTATATACATGTACGGAACTGTCAGATAATAAATAAAAATTGATTGTAGAAAGAGAGGAGGGTGAGGAGGGAAGCCTGAAGCATAAATTACGGGTGGGATTCACAGAAGGAAGAAACACAAGGAGCCATGAAGGTGAATCTAGGGTCAGCGGGAAGCTGCAGTTCCTAGCCGCAGATTTGCTGGGACCAGCCTTTTAGACGGTTCCCTGAAGGCCGGGTGTTAGGGGCTCAGCCTCCAGCACGTGGCGCTACTGGGAGGCTATGGGACCTTTAAGAGGAGGTCCCTAGTGGGAGAAAGCTAGGTTCTCTGGGGACTTACCTCTATGAGGCTCTGCTGGATCCAGGCTTCCTGGTGAGCAATGTGTCCAAGCACACACTGATACTCGGCCTCACCGCAGGCGCAGAAGCAATGGCTCCACAAGCAACCCTGGTCTGAAACCTTTTCCCATTGTCAGCTGATTGTCTCTGATATTTTGCTACAATCATGGAGAGCTGACTAACATACTTGGTAATGGGCTGTGGTATAATTAAGAACTTCTCTGGACTTTGCCCCCGGGTTCCTGAGCTATAGCTGTAAAAACTCCCATAATTTCCCGCCTGATGAGATAGCTCATTATGTAAACGAGGTCACCAACTATAGGGAACTCTTAGAGAGTCTCAAGATGAAGGCTAGTCATCGGAAATATCAACCACTTGAAATGGAGGGTGCCTGATGTCTGAGGAGAGGATGGTGGTGACTGGGGATTAAGGTCAAACATGCGGCCAATAAATCCGGACTGTTCATAACCAATCAAAACCCACTTAAAACTCTGGAAAATGGAGAGATGGGTCAGTGGTTAAGAGCACTGACTGCTCTTCCAGAGGACCCAATGGTGATTCACATCTGCCTGTAACTCCAGGACCAAGGGATCCGACGCCCCCTTCTGGCCCCTGTGAGCACTGCACACATGTGATGCACATACACATGCAGGCAAAATACCCATATGCATAAACTAATATTTAAAAAGTAAAATTCCGGACAAGGTTCAGAGGACCTTCCCGGTGAACAGGCTGAGGTGCTGGGAGGGTCATGAGTCTGGACTCCATGGGAAAAGAGGGCAGCTTCTGTTCAGGACTCCCCTAGCCTCTGCCCCTGGAGGGTGCTTTCTACAGACTGTCACTGTCAGCCCAGAATTCTCTGGATCTTTCTGACAGACCCTTGAACATGAAGTACTCATGTTAACTCCCCGGCCTGGGCCAGCAGCTGGTAGCCTGGGGACCTTTCATGAGGCTGAGGTATAAAGAAAAGTCAGTCTCATGGAAGACTCTGTCCTTAACTTGTGGGGTTTGATGTTAACTCCGGGTGGCCAATGTCATGGTTTTATTGCAGCCCAGACCAGCTGGGGGTGCCCAGAACAGGAGCTCAGCAGGAGCAGCGAGCTTCCAATGGAGAAAAATGATTCCTGACACAAGGACTAGACAACAGGACCTCCAAAGCGATGAACAAATGTCCTGGACCTCATCCTTACAGCAAGGACATCTGTGAGCAGCTGCGGGGAGGGTGTGGGGGGGGGCTGGTTTCCAGGGAGGGTGTGTGTGTGTATGGGGGAGGGCTGGTTTCCAGGGAGGGTGTGTGTGTGTATGGGGTGGGGGCTTGTTTCCAGGGAGGGTGTGTGTGTGGGGGACTGATTTCCAGGGAGGGTGTGTGTGTGTGCGGTTTCCAGGGAGGATGTGTGCAGGGGGGGGGGCTGATTTCCAGGGAGGGTGTGGGGGGTTGATTTCCAGGGAGGGTGTGTGGGGGGTGATTTCCAGGGAAGGGAGGCTGGTTTCCAGGGAGGGGGGGGGTCTAGTTTCCAGGGAGGGGAAGCTAGTTTCCAGGGAAGGTTGGGGGTGCTGGTTTCCAGGCTTTGCAAAGAAAGATTCCATTAGAGTGGATCCCAGTCCAGAGACTAACTCACATGCCAACGGCATGTAGAGCAGAAACCTGGTTGGGTAAAGTAGACACCCAGCTGTGGAGAGCCCCTCATTCCCACACTTCGGTCTCAACACCCCCCGAGGCTGTGGCAGCCTCCCACGCCGGGTCTGTGCCAGCTGCAGGGATGCATCAATACTTCTTACTTAGCTGTATTGGAACACCCGACAGAAGCTACTGAAGGTTGGGAAGGTTTTGTCTGGGCTCACAGTTTTGACTCAGTACAGCAAGGAAGGTGTGTGTGTGTGTGGGGGGGGTGGTTCATGGCAGCAGAAGCCCATGTAAGAGGCTGTTCCCAACATTCTGGACTAGAAAACGGGAAGCCAGACCAGAATTTTAGGTGGGCTACAGCCATCCAAAGGCCCGCCCCCTGTGACAGACCTCTGTCCCTCATTTCTCAAAACCATGCTGATGTTAGTGACCAAGTGTTCAAATACAAAAGCTAGTGAAGATGTTTTTCACTCAAACCATAACATGGTGAACTAGAGAATACAGCCCTATACCACCCTGAGCGCCTTGAGGACTTGAACCTTGTCTGGAAGCACCACACTTCAGAGACTAATCTGGAGCAATGATGTGATAGAAGAAAGACCAAGCATTTGCTTGGCCGCTCACCGACTGGTTTTCACATTCTCTCCTCTAATACCCGCTTTTAACTCAAAACATTTATTCTTTATTTTTAACTATATGAATGCATATATGTCTGTGTATATGTGCACATGAGTGCAGGGCCCATAGAGGCTAGAAGAGGGCATCACACCTCTGCAACTGGAATTATAGGAGGCTGTGAGCTGCCAGATGTGAGTGTTAGGAGCCAAAACTCAAGTCGTCTGCAAGAGCAAGGTGTGTTCTTAACTGCTGAGCTATCTCTGCAGCCCCCTTTTCAACTTTATGAAGGAGAGAAAGCAATATGTATTCTATAAAGTTTGAATTACTTGTGCTGGGCAATGGTAGCAATCTACAGATTTTGCCACATGGTCATTTAGGGGACATAAATGGCCATCAATGGCAGGCTGTGCTCCTAAGATAGCATGCTTGGTAGGCTACACACACTGAACACAATTGTAACTTAAGATCACTTCATATACGCAATGGGATTTTATTTAGCCATAAAAAAATGTAGTTTTTTAAAAAACTGGGTAGAACTGGAGGCAGTTTTGTTGATACAAGTTAGCCTCAGACAAAAATCATGTTTTCTCTCATATGCAGAACTAAGGCACAGATATCTTAAAATTTCAAAAAGCTGGAGATGAAAGAGATATACTAGATGTATCTAATAAGTCTACACAAAAAATAAAAAAAAAATGAAGAAGAGCCGGAGATAGTTTGGTGGCTAAAAGCACTGGCTGCTCTTCCAGAGGATCCGGATTTGATTCCCAGTACCTACCAGGAGGCCATCAACTCCAGTACCAGTGGATCTGACTCCCTCTTCTGGTCTCTGCAGGTACTAGTAGCGTGCAAACGGCACATGGATGCAGTTAAAACACCAACACACAAAATACAAGTAAATAATCTCTTAAAAGATTAAAGGATTCTGATAGCATAGGATCTCTCAACAGCAACTCTGGGTTCCCTCTCCAGTGGTTGTTTCTGGGGGTGATCATCTTCTCGGATCCCAGCTCTTGAAGCCTGATTTCTTCCCCTACCATCTATCTGTGCCTGCTAACTTTTGGGTGGAAAGCAGACAGACTTGGTCTAGGAGCATCACGTGGCAACAAATCCTAATTTGGAAAGGGGAAATGAAACTCACACGCTCTGTCCTGGACCTGCAAAGACAGGTGACTTCAGATTCTTTCCACTGGTGGTGGATTCAGTGTGACACTCTTTATTGTAAGGTGAGGAGGATTGGGGTTGCCCTTATGCATCTTCCCTAAACACTATTTTCAGAAAACTTCTCCCAAGTGCTCTCTCAACGTTGTCCTTGTTAAAACTCCCTGTTTCTTTGCACAGCAGCTAGGGTCACCTCATCTGTTTGAGAGGCCACCAAAAGGAAGATTTTATTTCTCCCGTGATGCCCCAACACAAAAGGGAAAAAGAGGCCCAGCCTTTTAGAGGACCGTCCATCATCCACTCAAAGGACCAGCCCTCTATACTACGGGACACACAGGAGCCAAGGACCAAGCCTCTATATTGTGAGCCAGGAGACACACTGGAGCCATATCCAAACCACAGCCAATGTGGTCACAGGAAAAAAAAAAAAAAAAACAAAAAACACAGCCATTCCCCAGGAGGCTAAAAGCCGCCTCCTCTCAGCTATTGGTGCCATTCTAAAACAGCATCCGTACCAACTAAGGACACAGGGAAGCTGAACTAGACAAGACTGTGTGCATCATCCAGAATTTGCCAAGACATCCTGAGTTGGTTGTGCTTACCTGAAAGAGCAGATCAATGGTCTGCAATGAGGCAGGCTGGGGTCTAGGGCTAAAAATGTAAAATCTGTTTTAGAAATAAAGAGTGTTCCATCTGCCATACCAGAACCGACGTGAGTTGCCACGAGTGTGGTTGTGAGTGTACCACGAGCTTAAGGCACTTGCTGGGGTCTCTGGGCTCCATTTATAACAACCCCATGTTGGTGTTCTGATTGTCCACAGCCTGCCCGTGGCTCAGCAACCCCATCTGGCTGGGTTGGAGGAGAGTACCAAGCAGGCAGAAGCATGGCCTCTCTCTCCATCCCCAAAGAGTGCAGTATGATTGAGTCTGGGGTTCGGCAAAGTAGTAGAGTCTAGGAAAAATGGTCACCAGGAGGAAGGCACACAGGTTACACAAACAATACAGCTGGAAGGCAGCCACCAGCCTGCTCCTGCAGGAGGCTCCCCCGGGAGTAGATCCACTTGGCACCTGGTCACGGTAATTACTGCTGAACTTTAAAACCGAACGCAGCAAAACCACAAATATTTAACGTGTGCTTCTCCTCCCCAGGGGCCTCCCCGAGGAAACAGGAGCAAATGGCCAGATTCACAACATGAACTCCCAAGTCTGTTCCAGTGGGAGCCACGGTGCTTCAGGAAGCTTCGAGGCCCGGCCCTCAGGGTCCTCTGGCTGCTGTGGAAGCCCACTCTGGGACTCCATGGAGCAAGCGTTTGCCGACACTCACGTTTCATCCACAGTCTTGTAAGGGCCAGAAGCATATACATTCTGAACATAAACACGGGCTGTCGTCCCTGTTTCCTGATGGGCGTGGCTTGGCAGAGGGCACCATGGGAACCTGGGCTAGCCCGTCATGTTAGCACTAGCTGGTTTGGGACCCAGCAGATGGACGACTTCTCGAAGGGGACGTTTGGGGTACCTAGTTTTTCCCACATCAGGAACATAAAGTCAACCTTCAGGCGGTGGTTTGAAGAACATGAAGTATTGGGAGACGATCCCAACAGCAGGATGCATCCAGGGACCAGCAGCGGCTCCCTGTGACTGCAGAGGAAGTACAGGAAGGGACTGGGATGGGCTAGACCCAGCTCCATCCTGCTTCCTACCTAGAAGCCTCCGGGGTCCAAAGGCTTGTTCTACCTTGAGGCTAATGCTTCACACTGAAAAGGCTCAGTGCTAGAGCCGTGTGCTCATGCCTCAGGGCAGAACAAGGTCAACTTAGATCTCTGCTTCCCACCAATAAAGCAAAAAAGCCCCAGCTAAGCAAGTGGCCTTCATGTTCCATCTGGGCGGCTTCCCACTAGGCCAGAAGAGAAAGGACCACCTGTCCAGGGCAGAGCCCTCAGTGGCTGTATCCTTGGGGTTCCCTGTGCTCAAACCGACTCTGCCTGGGCATCATTACTCCCCATGCAAAAATCCTGGACCAGGGCTGGAGAGATGGCTCAGAGGTTAAGAGCACTGACTGCTCTTCCAGAGGTCCTGAGTTCAATTCCCAGCAACCACATGGTGGCTCACGGCCATCTATAATGAGATCTGGTGCCCTCTTCTGGCCTGCAAGCATACATGGAAGGAATGTTGTATACATAATAAATAAATAAACCTTTAAAAAAAAAATCCTGGACCAGCTGCTCTGACCCGAGCCTTCCCAAAGCATCTATCATAACCAGACAAGAGGGGTCAGGGAATAGCGGGACAGAGATGAAGCTAAACACTGCAGCCCATTCTCCTGGTCCACCTCTTGTCACCTTGGAGTTGAGCTCCCTAGAGTCCTGGTTTGGGAGACTCCTAGAGGGGGTGCTGGGGAGTCAAGGGAGAACTAAAATCATCATCTGAAATAGATGACAGGAAAACAGGGGCTCCTTAGGCTAATGGTATAGCACTGGGTGGAAACTCCAGGGGTGCTGTTCCTGAGCCCCACAATGACACAGCAGGGACCCTGGGCCACACCAGTGACCAAGATACACACATACGTGCACACACACACACACACC
The DNA here is from genome assembly GCF_982192425.1 of Myodes glareolus. Taxonomy (NCBI): domain Eukaryota; kingdom Metazoa; phylum Chordata; class Mammalia; order Rodentia; family Cricetidae; genus Myodes; species Myodes glareolus. Next base: position 53,917,880 of record NC_142026.1, on the reverse strand, counting down.
AGAGAGACAGAGATGGAGACAGTGACACAGAGACGGGGGGATTTGGAGACAAGGCCTCACTGTGTGGCCCAGGCTAGCCCCACCTTCCAAGTGCTGGGATTACAGGCATGTGTCACCGCATTACGTACATAACCACTGTATTTTAGTTTTTGCTTTTGCAAATTTAATTACTGAAAATTTCAAATTTGAAGGATTAGGACTTTTGACTCAGCCCATATTGGAAGAGCCCTCAACAGTTTGTGTTCGCAGACTCAGGTACAGGGTACCCCAGAAACTGAGTGTGTGTGTGTGTGTCAGTACGGGTGGGGAATGTCAGTCAGAAACCAAAGGGAAACAGAGGCCCTTCCTTGATCAGTTTCAAAGACTTGGGTTCCACCATCACACACAGCCACACAGCTCTTACATCTCCTCTCCCCCACATACTAACACCACATGCACACACCTTCATGACAATATCCTAGGTGTAACCACAGCCTAGTGGGTCTCCTGATGGGAGCTGTGCCTTGCAGATGCTCTCCTGAAAATCATCACCTCCTTTAGTTCCCATCATGCCCTGAGGCAGGTCTCCAGAGAGCTGGAAGGCTGCAAGAACCCCTGTTTCTCTGCACCTGGCCTCTAACTAGGCAGAAATGCCTGCCCCCCAGCCCCACCTTTGCCCCTATCCCCTCAAAGCAGGCCTCTTGGAAGCCTTTCACCTGCTACCTGTAGCAGGTCTTCCTGGCTGAGCCCACCCTGCCGCGGATGCTCTTGGGACAGGGAGAGAGAAATGAGGCAGGGAAGAAGGAAGAGCAGGAGTCACGGCTCAGCTGATCCGTCTGAATCTGACCTCTGCCTGGCTTCGGAACTGCCCGGGGCAGCCGCCAGACTTGCAGCGGCACACTGTGGGGGAAGGGCATCCTGGAGGCTGCTGCTGCACATTTTAAGGTGTCTTCAATTATTCATGGAGATTTGGAAGAGATGTCTGCCTCCCTGGAGCAACCCTGCAGCCACACTTTGCAGGATGGAAGCTCGCTGCTCCTCTGTCTGTTCTCCATGGGGACACTGGTGTCCTCTAGGAATAAAGGAGCCACTGGGAAAGCAGGGTCCCCCTCCCATGCTCTACCTGACCCCAGTGGGGAGTGAGGGTTGGGGAACTGTATGTCTCCTCCTCTCTTAGTATCGCCCCTTTCTTCTGAGAACTGTGCAAAGGATTGAGGGACAGGTCACAGCGACACCCCAGGGCAGTGGCTGCCAGGAAGAAGCATGACCAACATGAAGTCGGTGGACTGGATTTGGCCAGAGAGTCGAGGAAGGGTCTGGATTCCTAGAGCTAGCCGGCAAAGCCCAGCCAAGGAGGAGGCAGCCTGAGGCAAGAGCGGTTTGCCTCACCCACACAAGGCTGCTGCCAGCATCCATACGGAGTTAGGGGCACCCAGCTCCAGGCACAGTGCCCAGTAAACCAAGCACAACACCAGGGAGGGAGGTACCCACCTCCTGCTTCTGTTCCTGGTTTGCCCACCCCCATGCACACTAGCATTTACTTCCCGAAGACCCCTGCCATCCGAACCAGGTGACTACACACTAAGAGGGTCACGGGACACAGGAGCCAGCTGGTCAACTTGCTCAGTCTATGTCCAAGGATTTGGATCAAGCATGCTCCTATAGTATGGTGAGAAGTGGAGAAGTCTTGGAAATTCCAGGGCTACCCCTTAGGGAAAGGACATTTGAGTTTCAAGCAGTCCAGTTCTGGAGACACTGAGAAGGCACCTGAATGTGGCTCTCCTTGATGCCGTTCTGTGTAAAGAAATGCTCCCACCCAGCCCAGGTCCCCGTCCCTCAGGTTACCTACTTTCTCCAGCAGGAAGGACAGCAAGTGTGTGCCCAGGTGAGAGTAGCAGGGGAATGTTCCAGATTGGGGCCGTCTATAAGGCATGCCATCTCCAAGAGAGATGACTCAGGGCCCCCTAGGGCCGCGGCAGTGTCTGGCATACAGTCACACCAGATGACAAATCCAGGTCCCCTATGTGCATATGCACACATGCAAAGTGAACAGACACGTGCTTTTCCAGGCTTGCACGTGTGCCATTCTCAAGGGAACATTCGGACGACCACACATGAACACAGAAAGGATCATGGATCATGGCATGCTCCAAATGTCAAGCATTCAGCCTCCAGAAGTGTGCGTGCACACACACACAGACAGACACAGAGAGAGTCAGAGAGACACAGAGAGATCTGCTCACACCCGCAGACTCTGAGTTCCCATAGTCACTTGAGGGTCATGTGTAGGAGATGTGAGCCAGCTCAGCACCCTGGGCTTGGCAGGGGAGGGTGGCTGAGGAAACTTTGCTGGTGCCTTCTGGGAGAAGAGCCACACTGGTATTAGGCAGGGTGAACACCAGGTGAAAAATGATTAGCTGTCACTCAGGGCTTGATGGATGCAGCCCGCCCTCTTCCTCTTGCTCTCGGCAAAAGGCTGACGCATTATTGATCCACTTAGCGTATTCAGATCGGCAGTCGCATAAAGGCTGAGCCATGATTAGCTGAAGAACATGGAAGCAGGGGTGGGCTGTGGTGGGGTGAAGGCTGCAGGGGTGCTTCCTCAGGTCACCGCAGACCCCTGTAGGCCTGGCTGAGTTACTTAGGCTAGAATGCCCAGTACTTATTTCTTCTAGAAACTTTGTGTCCCATCAGGTCCCTTCTGGGATCATGGTACCAAACGAATCCTCAGGCCCAGCTGAAGAGGGACGGGTAACATGAGGGGATAAGATGAGCAGGACAGAAGCAGAGGCAACCTGAAGACAGGACCCGGGAGCACTGGGGTCAGAGCCACAGGAAACCATCAGATCTGGAAATGCTAAGCTTCCCACACTGCTTCCCAGCTTAATAAATCTTTGCAGAACTTCCCTTCATTTATTCCTTATACTACTTACACTCATCCACCCACCCAGCCACCCATCCACCCACCCACCCATCCATATGCTCACTTACCTATTCTCCCACTCATTCATCCACACTACATCCATTTATCTATCCACACTACATCCATCTACCCATCCTCTCACCCATCCATCCATCCACCCCGCCACCCACCCACCCATCTACCTGCTCACTTACCTATTCTCCCACTCATGCATTCACACTACATCCACCCACCCACCCATCCATCCATCCATCCACCCACCCGTCCATCCACCCACCCATCCATCTTCCTATCCATTTGCCCATCCATCTATCCACTCACCATCCACACCCCACCCATTCACTTACCCACTCAACATTCATCCACTCTACATCCATCTATCCACACATTCATCCACGTATCTGCTCACTCACTCATTCACCTGCTCATCCACGCGTACTACAGCCATCCATCCATCCATCCATCCATTCATCCATCCATCCACTAACTTACCCATCATGCATCTCTCCACTCACCCCCCAATCCATCCTTCTGTGCACTCAACAAGCATTTATCAATTGCCTGTCATATGCTAGGCCCTGCACTCGGTGTGGTGATAGGGACAGGAAGGAAGCTTGGAGTGAAATGACAGAAGAGACCTTTGATTCTGTCCCAGGAAGTGTCCAAAGTCAGAGGACAGGGCAACAAAAATGTCATGAGCTGGCTCAGGGTATCCTCTGCTGGCATTAAGGCAAACACACACACACACACACACACACACACACACACACACTGGACACATCACCGACTTTAACCCCAACCTCAGAAAGGATGTCCAGAGACTGGCAGCCTTTCCACTGAGCCCTGTCATTTCCCTCAAAGGTTCAAGGATCAACTTGCCTTGAACCTGGAGACAGTTACTGTTGCAATGTCTCTGATCAGACCACACCCATTCAGGGTGAGAGAGTCAGGGCTCCAGTCCTCAGTGGGTCCCAACTGGGCCGGTATCAGCAGCCACTCTGATGTGAGCCATGACGGAAATGATCCCCCGTAAGAGAGGCCTCTCAGACATCACCCCAATCCCCCAACTCCGCTGCCTATCACAGCAGGGAGGACCTGAGGGGTAAGACAGGGAAGCCTGGTACCTCAACACTGCTTGCTTTGGTCTGTTTTGCTTCTGTCTTTGTACCATTCTTACTTTGCCATGGGGATTTTGGCTGGGCAGTTCTCTTCTAGTCAATAAAAACCAACAGACAGTGTATGTGACATGCCTACGTGTGTGTATGTGTGTGTGTGTGTGTGTGTGTGTGTGTGTGTGTGTGTGTACACACACACACACACATATATGGTACATTATACATATGCTAGGTATACATACATATGTGCAATGTGTGGGGGTGGTAAGTATGCATGCATGTTGTATATGCATCATGAGGTATATATCTGTGTGCAGTGTATGGCACACATATGGTGTGATGTATAACATGAGTATATTGCATAATGTGTATGTGTGATATGTACTGTGTGTGCATACACATGTGTGTGTTGTGTATGAATGGTGTATATAAGTGTGTGTGTGTGCATACGCATGCCATGCACAAGTATATGTGTATTTGTGGAAATGAATGGTGTGTGTGGTGTGCATATATATGTAGTGTGCATATATATATATATATGTTTGTTCATTGTATGTAGATGGTGTGTGTGGTGTATATGTATTTGTGCAATATGTAATGTACAGTACATTGTGTGATGTATGTGTATTTGTGTATATGGTCAGGATGTATGCATGTACTGTGTGTATGTGAAGTGTATACATGTATGACATGAGTCTGTATGCATATGAATGGGCAGCATGTGCATGATCAGGCCCAGACAGTCTTTCTAGTTCCTTCCCTGGGCACTAGAAACTTCCTGCTTCTTCTGATGGACAGGGGGTTCTCTAGGGAGGGTCTGGCTGTGGAGTTTCAGGGGTCCACAGGGGTGACTTCCATGCTTTCCATGGAGCCAACTACCACAGTGATAGCAGAATCATCCATGATAAGAATGACCGTCATGCTCACATGGGCGTTAAGCCAGGGGTCTCCTTCGTGGCCTGAACACCAACCCCCATTTTCATATAGCAACCAAAGGAACATGTGTGGCCATCATGGCGGCACTGTCACAAGACAGGACATCTAGCTTCTCGGACTGGAGCAGCACACAGGGGACAGTGACCATCAAATGAAGCCCTCCATTGAATGGAAGCCCAGGCTCGCTGTGCCCCTTTCCCTCGGCAGTCACAGCAAGTCGCTGCAGACCCATCCTGCTGTATGAGGTGACGCCTATTCTGGTACCCGGGTTCATCCACTCTTGACCTCCCCACAGAGTGCTAGGCAGCTCTGCAGGCTTGACCTGTCTGGGGCTGGGCACTTCCATCCTCCTCGGTCACCACGAGCAGGTCACCCCCACAGTCCTGTCTCTTAGAGTCCTGCCACATACCTGGACTCATCACACAGCACAAGGAATAGCTAGCTCATTGAACCTTATAAAAATTCCTTGTTCTCTGAGTTGTAGGCATTGTACCCCATCTCCCTCCACCTCTCTCTCTCTCTCTCTCTCTCTCTCTCTCTCTCTCTCTCTCTATCACACACACACACACACACATACACACACACTCACGCACACCCACAGGCACACTCTTTCACTTTTCTAGGACAGCCCAGGCTGACTTTGAACTTGTTAACATAGCTTAGGTTGGCTTCCCCAATCCTCTACACTCAGCCTGGAATGACAGGCACGTGTCGCCATGCCTGGCTGTAATGCTCTCTCCAAAGCGCTCCTCTCCCACTCTTTCCCTAGAGAACAATCGCCAGGGAGCTCCAGTCACTGAAGCAGGAGCCTCGAGTGGGGGAGGATCCTTAGACATAATGCACACTTCCCAAGCAAGGGCACTAAGGCCTTGGAAGAGAGAGACACAAGGAAGCCTGAATGAGTATCAACACACATTATCCTGCCTTAGCCATGCAGCCCCTTCCTGTCATTTCACAGGTGCCCTGTACCTTATGGACAGGTGACTAGATGGACAAGGCTCATCCCCACCTGGGCATCCCCCTCTGGCCTGGGGACAATCCTGTAATATGGCTCCACAGAATCAGGAGTTCCCCATCTGAGCCACTCCCAGCTGACAAAAGGAATTCATCTTATATCAGGGGAAGTGTAAATGGCTTTTTAAAAAAAATGTATCATTGTCAGCCATAGTTGGGAAAACACATTCATTTGGGAGGTGTCAGACACTGCCAGCCTGCTTGGTCTCCGGCTGTAGAAAACCACACCTATGACATCATTGGTGGGAATGGGGAGAGGAGACTGGGCTTGTCTTAGGAACTTGAGGCTGAGGAGTGGGGTGGGGAAGGGGGCGAGCTAGGTAAATAGGCACCCAGCTAAGTCCAGAAGAGCTCACACCTGCAAAGTAAGAACTGAGGGCAGGTCAGCATCTGGGATGCAGGAGACACAGAGTGGTACCCAGGCCCTGACCAGCTCCTGCCTCTCTCCACTAAGCCTCCCAGGCCTCACTGACTCAAGAGCTGGTGGCGGGGCTGGGTGGGGTGGCTTCCTCGCCCTCCTCTGCAGCCTGCAGCTTTACCTCTGCTTGAGAAGGCTTCTGGGTAAACACAGAGGACTGAACATATACATTTATCTCAGCTTCCCTCCAAGATCACAGTATAACGACAGCAAAGCATAAAACAGATAGCAGCCCACGGTGACAAACAGCCCTGGTGGGGGACGGCAGCAGATGACAGATTCCAACACATTTCTGGGAAGCGGAAAGAGGATCAAGGGTGGTAACAGCTTCCACGGGTGAAGGGGACTCGGTGGCCCAGCCTATGGGCTGCGTGTGAAAGCAGGATTAAACCCACAGTGTCCAGGGAGGCGGACGCAGTAGTAGCAGGGTAGGGAGCTCACTGGAAGAAAGGCGGGGTTTGAAGCTCCAGGCAGTTTTGCCCTCTAGCCAGATCTGCCTCAGAAGGACCTACAGAAGGTAAAAGCAGACTCCAGCTTGGGATTGGGGGCACACTGAAATCAGAGAGTTAACTAGAAACCTTTAGATGGAACAGTCAGAACCCCAGGCTCCCTCCCCAGCATGTACACATGGAGTGGGAGGCCTTTCGCAAGGTTAGGGATTGTAAACTTGCTACAGACTCAGTTGTGTGCCCCCCAACTCACCGTGTCCTAACCCCACCCCCCAGGCTGACACTACAACTATATTTGAAGGTGGGGCCTTTGAAGAGATTGGTTAAGATGGAGCCATGGTTAGAGTGGGTCCCGTATGACGGATGTCTATATGAGAGGCCTTTAAAGAGACTGGTTAAGATAGAACCATGAGAGTGCGTCCCGTATGACGGGTATGTATATAAGAAGAGAAAGATAGGATTTAAACATATAATAAAGGCCGTGTAAAGACACTGGGAGGAGCTGGAGAGATGGTTCAGGGATGAAGAGCAGGCATTGCTCCTTCAAAGGACCCCAGTTTGATTCCAGCACTCACATCAGTGGCTCACAACCATACATAACTCCAGTTCTAGGGATCTGACACCTCTGGCTCTGGGGGCACCTGCACTCAAGTACACATACCCACAGACAGAAAGACAGACAGACAGACAGACAGACACACACACACACACACACGAGAGACAGATTAATAGAAAGGCACAAGGAGAAGGTGGTACCTACAAGCCGAAGGGAGACCTCAGAAGAAAACAGCCCAGCTAACCCCTTGATCTGGGATTTCTAGAATCCAGTACCGTTGTTTAAGCCACTTGGTCCATGGTGCTTTTGTTACAGCAGCTATAGCTAACTAATACACCTTCTTCAGCATCAATACCCTGAGTTAAGGACTTGTGTCTCTCTATGTTACATCAGGCATTTGGTGTCCTACTCATGACTATGAAAGTGTCACCAAGGGTCACAAAACATCTGGAAAGCCACCGTCATTACAGTACTAAAAAGGGGCACACAGAATAAGATGACTAGCAGGAAATAGAAATAATTCATGCAGTAGGTCCAAACAAACTAAACAAAAAACACCTAGAACAACTTAATATAAATCATTAAAGAGGTGGAAACTGGAGAATTACAGGTTCAAAGCCAGACCGAGCTATATACTGGGACCCCATAGGACAAAACAAAGCAGAAAGGTACGCAGTTACAATACACCACACAAGTTTGGAAGGCAATAACCATCGACATATGCTGATTAGAAAGAGGTATGCTGTGCAGTGCATTGATAAAAAACTAAAAACTAAGGACAGTTTATGGAGTGTGATTTGCCACGTAGGAAAAGCCTTGGGGCTGGGGAGGCAGCTGGGCAGTTAAGAGCACTCGTTGCCCCTGTAGAGGATGTGAGTTTGGTCCCCAGCACCCACACGATGCCACTCACAATCGCCTGTAACTCTAACTCCGCGGGATCTGATACTTCTGGCCTTTGTAGGCTCCTGTACACATATGTATATTCCTATAACCAGACACAAAATTAAAAATAAATAAGAAATAAAATAATATAAAATAATAAATAAATCTTTAAAAGAATCTGCAGAGAGAAAGTCTATATAATTACAATATTTGCATGTGAAGATTATTTTCTAAATGGATCCACTCATGTGCCAAATAAAGGCTCTATGAATTTCCTGGGTCCTAAGATTTCCCAGGTGCCTCTGGACCCACAGAGAGTTATTCCCGGTGGGTCTTCAGGGCTAGGAATTTACACATTTGCTAAAGAAGCCAGAAGGAAACAAGGCACACAGCAGGTGCTCAGTGACATGGATGGATGGACGGATGGATGGGAAGAAGACGGATAGATATATATTAGTATGGATAAAGGATGGATGGGTGGTGGATTGGGGTGGGGGTTGATGGATGGATGGTGGGGGATGAGGGGACCCATAACAGATGGGTGATGAGACAGAGCCAGCTAAACCACCAGGGAAGTGAAGGTCACCCTGAGTGCTGTTGTCTGCCTGCTGATCTGCACACTTCACGGCTCCTATCACCTTCTGCCTGAGCAGTCACCGATGCCCCAGAAGAAGTTTAACCTGTTGAGTTGCCAAGGCAACGAGAAGCGTGCTAGAATGCAGAGCTGACAGTCCCAGGGAAGTCTTGTCTTCTATTTGCTAAATTATAGTCCATCAACACTCCCCTGAGGCCTGATCCTATCATCTCAAAAGCTGGTCACAAGTCAGTGCATTCTTTCCTGACCCCATCTCTGGGAGGAAACTGCTGCAGCCTTGCCAAGAGCTCCGTGCTACCCACAAGTAGTTCCCAACGCCAGCAGTGGCTGAGATCATGCTGGAGACATCAGGATGCGGCAGGTGACACCATAGCCAGAGAGTGCGTTAGGAGCATCAGGCACTCCACAATGACCTTGACCAGATGGCAGTCTCTGAAGGGAAGTGTGAAAGTGATTTGTTTATGGACAGGGATGGAGCTCTTCGCTGTCCAGAAGGAAGACAGCTCAGAGGACAAGGAAGACCCTGATGGATGGATGCATGCATGTATACATAATAGATGGATAGGTGGATGGATGGATGGATGGATGGATACGGATGGATAGATGGATGGATACGGATGGATCGATTCATGAATGCATGGGTGACAGATAGGTAGATGGGGAATAGATGGCTGGATGATAGATGGGTAGAAGGATGATGGATGGGTGGATGGACAGTTAAGTTCAGGGCCAGTGTCCTAGAAAAGTCACCTAGAAAGAAAGTGAAGAAAGAAAAGGTAACCATGGCTCAAATCAGATTTCTGAAGGAGGAAGAGGGGCTGAGACAATAGGCTAGCTACATTCAGAATGATGAAGTCAGGGGCCAGGAAGATGGCTCACTGGAAGGAGCCTGCAGTCAAGCCTGATGACCCGAGTTTGATGCCCGGAAGCCATATGGTGGGAGAAGAGAACTGACTCCTGCAAATTATCCTCTGTCCTCTACACATGTGCTGTAGAGTGTGCATGTGTGCGTATGTGTGTGTGCATGCGTGCATGTGGGCATGTGTGTGTGCGTGCACATGGATGTGTGCACGTGCGTATGTACACACGCACACACACTAAATAAATAGATGTAATTTGAAAAGAAAAAGATGAAGTCAGGCCATTTGTTCATATGAAACACACACATACACACACAGATAATTTGAAACAGATCACAAAAATACACAAGAAAACTTATACAACTTTTAGAAAAAATATAAGTGAATATTTTTGAGTATAGGCTATGTAAAGATGTCATAGACACAGCACCACAAACATGACCTGCAAAAGAATCACACCTCTTCAAATAAAAAGAAATTGGATTTCAAAAGATGCCACTAAGAAATCACAAAGATGGGCTGAAGAAATGGCTCAGTGTTAAGGGCACTGTCTGCTCTTCCGGAGGTCCTGAGTTCAATTCCCAGCAACCACGTGGTGGCTCACAGCCAGCTGTAATGAGATCTGATTCCCTCTTCTGGTGTGCACGAAGACAGAGCACTCATATACATTAAATAATTTTTTTTAAAAAATAAAGAAAGCACAAGGATGAGCTGCAGAAGGGAGGTCACTTGCAGACCTAATGATACAGGCCTGTAGAAATAAAGAACTACAACTCAATAAAAAGACAATCCATTTTCACACGGGTGTAAGACTGTACAGATATTTCACTAACGGAGATACTCAGATGGCAATAAACACAAGCAAACCTGCGCAGTATCATTAATCATTACAGAAATGCAAATTAAGACTGAAATGCCTCCTTACTTCACACTGACTAACATGCTGTGATTAAAAAGGCGGACAATATCAAATGCTGATGGAAATGGAGACACTGGGCCACGCCCATCGTTTGTGGATGCAGCTGGTTGAGTCTGGTTGGTGATTTCTTTGAAAGTCTGCAGACTTTTACTATACAGACCAGCAATTCTACTCCTCAGCACCTCCCCAGAAGAAGTGAAAACACATGTTCACACAAGGGCGTGTGTGGAAAGATACCCAACAGCACCACACTTAGGAGACAAAAGGGCACGGACCATCTAAATGGTCATTAACTTGTGGGTGAGTGAGCCAAAATGCTACAGAATGCAATAGCAATTAATATTCAAAGAAAACAGCGTGCTCGTCCTGGGCAGTCCTATGTCGACTTCATACCAGCTAGAGTCATTTGGGGAGACTACATTTCTGTAGGCAAGCATATAGTGTACTTTCTTGATTAATGATTAATATGAGAGGGTCCAGCCCACTCTGTGGGCACCATGCAGGATAAGTGGTCCTGACTTCTATAAGAAATCTGGCTGGGCAAGTCATGGGGAGCAAGCCAGTAAGCAGCAACCCTCCGTGGTCTTTGCATCAACCCCTGCTTCCAGGTTCCTGCTTTGAGTTTCTGCCCTGACTTCCATCAGCGATTGACTATGAACTGAACGTTGTAAGCTAACATAAACCCTTTCCTCCCCAAGTTGCTTTTGGTCATGGTGTTCTATCATAGCAACAGAAACTGTAACTAAGACAGTGCTGATACGGGCTGTGAAGAGTTAAGTCTCGAAAACATTCCGCTAAAGGTATGGGAACCTAGCTTAGCAGCAAAGCAGCTGCACAACACCCACGAGATCCTGGGTTAAATGCCCAGAACTACAAACAAACAAAAGAACATGGTGCTCAGTGGCTAAGAGTTCGTACTGCTCTTCCCAAGGACCCAGGTTCAGTTCCCAGCATCCATATGGGACAGCTCACAACTGCCCTGTATCTCAAGCTATGGATGCCGATGCCTTCTTTTAGCTCTGTGGGCATTTGAGCATATATGTGTGCATGCATACATACATGCACACACGAACTCACACACACACACACACACACACAGAGGTGGAGATGGGGCATAAAATAAGAACACATCTAAAAAAAAAAAAAAAGTCATGCAAAAGAGAAAGAAGCCGGATGGGAAAGGCCAGACCCGACATGATCACACTGCTAGGAAGTGTCTTGAAGACGGGAACCTGCAAAGAATGACTGTGGACTCGTGGTTACATGGGCTGGGGGTGGAAATGAAGCGGGGATGGGGGCAGGTGGGTAGTGACTCAGAAGGGGCGCAAGGGATTTGGGAAGAGCAATGGAAATATCCTAAAATCGGATTGAAGTAATGGTTGCACAGCTCTGTAAATTTACTAAAAATCAGTGAAGTGTGCGTGTGAAATAGGTGAGTTTTATGGTATGTAAATTATACAGTTGGCTCTCGGTAGCTGCGAGTTCCACAATCTCTGATTCAATGAACCGTGGACTGAAAATATTTGGGGGAAATTACATTTGTGCTGAACACGTACGATTTTTTCTTGTCATTATCCCCTAAACAATTCAGTGTAAATAGCTATTTACATAGCGTTTACATTGTGTTATACCGTAAATAAGACAGACTTGACAAAAAATATATACACGGGATGTACATAGGTTATAGATGCAAATGTTGCATCATTTTATATACTACAGAACTTGAGTATCTAGGGAAGGGTATTCTGGAAATAACCACCAAAGATATGTATCTGAATAAAGCTTGGGTCAGTGATAGAACACCTGCCTAGAATCCCCCAATGAGGGTCTAGGGTATGGCTCAGTGGTAGAGCCCCTGTCTAGAATTCCCCAGTGAGGGGCTGGGGTGTGGCTCAGTGGTAGAGTCCCTGTCTAGAATCCCCCAGTGAGGGGCTGGGGTGTGGCTCAGAGGAAGAGCCCCTGCCTAGAATCCCCCAGTGAAGGATTGGAGGCATGGCTCACTTGTTTAAAATACACAAAACCCTGGGTTCTATTTCCACTCCCTACCTCCCCTACTTTAAGCATTTAGATTGCATATGTGAACAAAAGCAAGTAATCTTTGTCTTTCCTGAGATTAAATTTTTTCCCACATAATGTAATATCCTGACTTCCATCCATTTTCTTGCAAATGACATAATTTTTTCCTTCTTATTGGCAGAATAAGAAGGAAGTATACATATATACTTGTGAAATGTATGTATATATACATATATAAAACATTTTTCTTTCTGTTGATGGACAACCAGGCTGATTCCATAACTGGCTCTTATGAAAAGTGCTGGACTCACACACACTGAAAGGTCCCTGCCCTGGTGGAGTTCACTGTGGATAAGGTGAGAGAGAATTCCTGACCCCTGCTTCTCCCCAAGCAGACATCTCAGCAGTGTCCCAGTGGTAAGAACCAGTATTACCTCTTCCTACTTACAACCTAGGACCTCTACTATGCTGGGACACCCCTACTGAGCAGGGAAAAAGAAAGGAAGAGCCACCAGCATAGTGTGGCTCCTACCTATTAGGTCTGTTTTCTGTTGCTGTAAACTAAGCAAGACCAGGTCATTTACAAAGAGAAGAAATTTTATGGTCACTGTTCTGGAGGCTGGGACAGCCAAGAGCATGGCATGGTGCCTGGTAAGGGTCCTCTTGCAATGCCAAAGAATGACACTGTGCATGAGGGTATCACATGACAAGATAGAGCAAGCGTAAACTGCCTGTATTACAAACCCACCAGTATTGCCATGGAGTCCCAAACCGCTCTCCCTAAAGTGTCACTCTACATAAGATAGACATAGAACTCATTATGGAATTACATATCCAACTAGTTTGGGGAACACATTGAGGGTGAAGCAGCGTCCATCTGATCAGCCTACCCCAGCCCTTCACTGGGGGATTCTAGGCAGGGGCTCTACCACTGAGCCACACCCCAGCCCTTCACTGGGGGATTCTAGGCAGGGGCTCTACCACTGAGCCACATCCCAGCCCTTCACTGGGGGATTCTAGGCAGAGGCTCTATCACTGAGCCACACCCCAGCCTCTCACTGGGGGGTTCTAGGAAGGGGTTCTACCATGGGATAGGGTAAGAAACTACCAGGTGGGGACTACCAGGTGGAGGAAACAGAAGGTGATGTTGTTAACATAAAGTAACTGACATATATGCATGAGAGTATCATAATGTAATCTATCACCTTACACAATGAATACATAGTATAAAATAATCCCTGAAATAGGCTAGCCTGAGCTAGTGAGTTCAAGGCCAACCTAGTTTTCATGATAGGTGTGAGAAGAGCCTGGGCGACATGAGGTCCTGTCTGAAGTAAATGAGTAAAACTAGGATAGCCCTCCCAGCAGCAAAGGTTCACTCCCGCCAGCGGTAGTCTTTCTGTTCCTTCAGGTTGCCCACCCTTTGATGAGGGAAGGGGCTGAAACCCACACCAACACTTCTGCAAGTCAAGTCCTCTGCCATGGGCACTGTACATGCCCCAAGCTCAGGCTTGATTTGAGCCTGGCCAACCCTTTAATTACCGCTGCCACTTCTGGCGAGGCTCTTTGAAAGGACTAATCCGAGCAGTGACCACTCGACCTGAAATTTTGTGAATGTAATTTCATTATCTAGTCTGTCTGGGGTGCGAGCAGGGGTTACAGTCCCCGCTTTTGCCGACGTCCTTCTGCGAGGAGAATTCTCCATTCGCTTCCGTGGCTGAGGCTGTACAGAGGATTCCTCTGCCTGACTATGACGGTGTGGCTTTCCGCCTGTCTGTGGCAGGAGAAAATTTCAGGATGCACAGGGAGCAACCAGCCCCAAGTTCAGGTGTGAACTCTTTTCTGCAGGAGTGGAAGGCTGAGGCAAGTGCACATCCTACGGCGGTGTTGTGTCGGGGCATAGACACACTCGGACCTAGACGGGAACGAAGATGAGAAGTCGCAAGGATCGGAGAGAGTCTGCAAAGTCCAGGAACAAAGCAGATTCCAAAGAACAGGACTTCAGGGCTAGCCCTCCAAAGCCAAGCATCTTACAGAGGACTGTCTGCAGCCCCTAGTGGCTGCCAAGAGTCACAGGTAAGAATTCACAGATTTTCATGGCTCTGGAAACTAGGGCTCCTGGCTGTGTGACTTTGGCCCAGGGACTCTGCCTCTCTGAGATGGAGAAGGGGACAGGGGGACCCATGTCCAGTCTACAGAAAGCACTCAGTGCCTGCTCTGCCACTATCACACTCACGTCGACATCATCATGCCACACTTGGCTCACACCATATTCCCAGGGGCCACCTCCCTAATGGCCGTCAGGATTGTTGGTTCCACTCACAGCCCTAGTGATGCTGCCAATGGGAAAGCGTCATAGGAGAATGCTATTGAAGCAGGCTTGGCTCCTTCCAGGAGGTCCTTGTTAGGTAGAACCGCGGCAGGGAAGGGAAGGGGATGAGGCTGTCTCTGCTGCAAGGACCACTGAGGAAAACGTGCAAGCAGAAATCCTTCTTCTGTCTAATCCTGCTGCATCCTCCAGGTGCCCATAGCCCTATTCTACAGCCACGTCTTAGAGAGTCACTCTAGTTTGTGGTGGGGTTGGGTGGGGATGAGGGGGTAGGGGTGTCACTGCTTGGGATTGAGTTCAGGGCCTCGTACATGCTGAGTAGGAAACTTACTGCCGAGCAATACCACGGTCTCCTTCAATGATGTACTCCAGGCAAGTGTTCTACTTATGAGCCACGTCCCTAGCCCCTTATTGGCAGATTCTTTGCAGGGGTCTGGACCATTGAATCACACCACCAAGCTCATTACTGGTACATTCTGCACAAGCACTGTAACACTGAGCCATCCTTTCAAGCCTTCGTTAGAATAACCTAGACAGTTGCTCTACCACTGAGTCATGCCACCAGCCCCTCACTGGGGGATTCTAGGCAGGGGCTCTACCACTAAGCCACGCCCCCAGTCCCTCCCTGGGGGATTCTAGGCAGGGACTCTACCACTGAGCCACACCCCAGCCCCTCACTGGGGGATTCTAGGCAGGAGCTCTACCACTGAGTCACACCCCCAGCCCCTCACTGGGGGATTCTAGGTAGGGGCTCTACCACTGAGCCACACCCCAGCCCCTCACTGGGGGATTCTAGGCAGGGGCTCTACCACTGAGTCACATCCCCATTCTCTCACTGAAGGTTATTAGGCAGGGGCTCTACCACTGAGCCACACCCCAGCCCCTCACTGGGGGATTCTAGGCAGGGGCTCTACCACTGAGTCACATCCCCATTCTCTCACTGAAGGTTATTAGGCAGGGGCTCTACCACTGAGCCACACCCCAGCCCCTCACTGGGGGATTCTAGGCAGGGGCTCTACCACTGAGTCACATTCCCACCCTCTCACTGAGGGTTATTAGGCAGGGGCTCTACCACTGACCAATATCCCTAGCCCTAGGGAACCCACTCTTTCCAGGTGCCCTACCCTATCTCTCTTGTCCTCTCAGGGGCACAGGGAAAAACAGCTATTAAGTCTAGTAGGATGAGAGGGGTCAGCTCAGCACATAAGCTGTCAAGGCCACAGTCCCTAGCAGTCAACAGGAGATGTCAAATGCACAGATCCATGGGACTTTGCCAAACAACTCCTAGCTATGGCTGAGACCTTGGGAATCCAGGTAAACGTGTTACAGTCTTAGCTGTAAATAGCCTGTGAAATACAATCAGGTCCAGGTATAGTGGTACATACCTATAATCCCAACACTTGGGCAGCTGAGTCCTTTCTAGAAAGTTGAGGCCTTTCTAGGTTACAAAGAGAGCTGCAGAACAGCCCCGGCTACATAGTGAAACTTTGTCTCAAAGAAGAAGAGGAGGAGGTGGAGAGAGAAGCAGAAGCAGAGAGGAGGGGAAGAAGGTAGAGCAAAGGAGAAAAAGCAGTAAGGCACACAGATCATTCATCCAGGTAGAGAACCACTGGCGAGGACCTGGACTCGCTGTCCTTGAGGACAACCAAGCAGAGCTCAGTGGACAGCCTGGACAAGGCCAAACCACTCTACCAATGAGCTTCAGGCCTTTGAGGATGCCTGAGAAATTCCTCAAGCAGGCTTGAGAGCAGGAGGAAAGGCAGCCCAACTTCCCTCTGAGACCTGGAGTCCCAGGAGTCTTGGGCCCCCTCTATCAGAAGCCAGTGGTTGTTTGGAGCTTCCCGGACTGCCGCTGTTGGGGAGTACAGAATGGGTGCAAACATGCTCTGCTATTTGCCCATAAAAATAAAAAATTTAAATGAGAGAATCTTCCGCAGAGCCCTACGGTGATTTGAGTTAAAACAGCCGAGCCCCAAATCCGGGAAGTAAGCTCTCTAATGAGAACATCAGCAGACATGTAATAGTGGGCTTTGGGCCTAAATCAGATCTTCCTGAGGCCCTGGCATTCTGCATACAGTGTCAGGGAGAGAGATCTGCATGGACCCTGAGCACAGGAATGGGGTTCCCAGGAATGTGAGGGGCTGGTGCATACCCCTCCCACAGGCAGCTGACCCCGTGGAGCTTTGCCTTACCCCACACCCAGGCCTTTCCCATGTTGGATGTGCCTCACATTTCCCTTGGTTTTCCATAATCAAGGCTGGCCCGGGAGCTGACAAGATGGTTGCAACAATCTTGTCTTTGGATCCCTGGCCGGCTCAGAACCAGTTCCCTACTGCTTATATTGCACTGGCATTTCACTGGGAGGCTGGAGCTGTCACAACCCCACTGAGCCACCGCCACAATGGGTGTCTTGTTCTGTTTGCTGTGTGTTCAAAGGGCTCACCGTTTGGGGCCTGAGAACTGAGGACAGGTAAGTTGAGGGACAGAGAAGGAAGACAAACATGGGGTGTCCCCTTTGCCTCTCTTGGAGCCTCATGTCACTTTGAGATTGGAGTCTCAGTTGCTAGGTAATGTTCATGAAGGTGCCTGGTCAGTAGGTGAGTGAGGACAGACATAGGTGTGGGGTCCAGGTGGCGAGGCAGGACATTCACCCCACCTTCTGTCTTTATGGGGCTCCTTGCCAGGTCTTGGTGTAGACATGGCAATCCTACTAGATGTCATTTTGGGGCATCTTACACACAATCCTCACCTCTGCCTCCTCCCCCAACTCTCTAATTCATTCTTCCCCAGCCAGAGTGGGAAAGAGGGCACCGCACACCTAAGAACCCCCTCTGGACATGTGAATGGTGTTATATGAGAACAGTCTGATTCATCCTTGCATAAGAGGGGACAATGAGGCATTGTGAAAGAAAGAATCTAAAACCAGGCCACCTGGGGACAGGGCGGGCATCGGAACCATCAGCCCTGATGGGTCTGTGCCCAGGTCGTGGCACACAATGGGGACCAGAGTCCTGGTTGGACTGTAATTTCAGAAGGTGTCTTTGGCCTGGCTCTCATTAACCAGAGTAGTGGGTCCTGCAATCCGGGAGTTGAGATGTTGCCAAAATCTGTAGGGTTCTGTCAAGAAAGGTGCTTGGGAAAAAAATAGCAGATTAACATCAAAAAAAAAAATAGAAGACCCAGACCCTAACATTAAGGCAATAGCCAGGGATAGAATGGGCCATGCCCAGATTTGAGTCAGAATCCAGACCTGTCAATTCCCATGTTACATAGTTACTTAAAAAAGTCTACGTGGAGATTAGCAACTCACAGAGTGAAGGCACGTAGGGCAAGAGTGCCCAAGTCAGAGCCTGGCACCCCCCCAAAACAAGACTGTCGCACATCCTGAGGCTTAATTACACCGCCTTGTTTTTGGAATTATCATCCTGTACCTGTGTAACTGCGTGGTTTCTCAAAGTCAATTCTGCCCATTAGTTCATTAGCCCCACACAATGACCCGGCTTCTATTTTTAGCGTTTTGTCCTAGCTCCCTGCAAACATAAGTCACACATCTATCAGCCACGAATGTCCCACTTCTCTGTTTTCTCTTCTAATTTCCCCACCCCTAGGAACCTTTAGCATAACAATGCTGGGACCGTTTTCTATTAATATCAATTTTCAGATTACAGTAATATGATGTCTGTTTCCTAATTTAATTAGGTGATTCCTGTTATTAGTTCCTACATGCTCATTATTTTTCATCTAGCATATTCCAAGGCACTAGAGGGAAGTGAGGAAAGACCCAGGGGTGTCTTCTGCAGGATGACTCGAACATTCCCATCTGCAGGGGGATGGGGGACCCAGGACATGGGGACCACAGGAAGGAAGGAGGTGTTGGGAAGCCAAAGCAGTTACAGGAATGGTCTAGGCCCAAGGGAGAAACTATGGGACAGAATGACTAGCTATAGACATGGTGGGTACCCCAAAGTCAGGGCCTCCCAGAAAGTATGAGAACGGAGGACCACCAGGATATCCATGGATATACAGGAGAATTCAAGGGTGGGATGCAATGGCTAATTATTTTTAAAGATTTATTTTCTATTTCCATTTCTGCTAATGTGTGTGGATGCAGGTGCCCCTGGAGGCCAGACGAGGGCGTCGGATCTCTGGGAACTGGTGTTACAGGAGGTTGTGACCCACCAGATCTAGGTACTGGGAACTGAACTGAGGTCCTCTAACTGAGGCTAAGAGAGCAGAAGCACTCTTAACCACTGAGACTTCTCTGCAGTCCAGACTTGTTAAAATAGACCTTTTCATCTTGGTATTGAGGACTGAACCTAGAGTTTCATGCCTTCGTGTATGCTAGACAAGTGTTCTACCACTAAGCTACAACCAGCTACCCTTGACTTTGAATGATGTCTCATTAAATTGTCCAAGATGGCCTTGAACTCACTCTGTAGTCCAGGCCTTGCAATTTGCTTGTTTCAACCTGTCTAGTAGTTAGAATTATAAAAATTATAAACCTATGTTGTAGGAGGTCCTTCTGTCTATGTGTTGCTTTCATTGGTGAATAAAGGAACTGCTTTGGGCCTATAGCAGAGCTATAGGGGAACAGAGCTAGGCGGGGCAAACTAAACGGAATGCTGGGAAGAAGAGGCGGAGGAAGAAGCCATGGATCCTCTGCCTGAGACAGATGCCAGTTAGAATCTTTGCCAGTGAGCCACTGCTACATGGTGATACACAGACTAATAGAAATGGGTTAAATTAAGATGTAAGAGTTAGACAATAAGAAGTTAGAGCTAATGGGCCAGGCAGTGATTTAATTAATACAATTTCTGTGTGGTTATTTCAGTTCTGGGCAGCCGGGACAAATAAATGGCCTCCTTGCAACAAACCTATGCCAGCAGGCCCAATTGCAATGTTATATATAGTTAATATAATCTATAATACAAACATGTTAATACATATGGATATATAAAGTGTGTATTCCTGGGTAAGTTTGTGTATACCGTGTGTGCCAGATACCCCCAGAGGCCAGGAGCAGTTGTGAACTGCTCTGCAGGCACCGGGAACTGAGCTCAGATCTTCTGCAAGAGCCCTAAGCACTGTTATCCATCTCTAACCCCTGATGGTTGATTTTGATTGACAGGCTGATTGAACAGACCAAGGAGGGAATCCCCATCCTGCACAGGGAAGCCCACCTCATAAGCAGGAGATTCGGGTACGACAAGAGCGAATACCAGCTAATCCAGGCTCTCTCCTCCCTCCCGGCCTCCATGAGGTAAGCTGTCCTGCCCACACCCTTCCACCTTGATGTGTTAACATCTCTGAAAACTCGTCCACATAAATCCTTCCTCCTCTGTTTTACTTGGGCATTTTGGTCACAGTGTGGTTGTGTTCAATCCCAGCACTCGGGAGGGAGGCAGAGGCAGGCCTCTGTGATTTCTGAGATATCTGTGAGTTCAAGGTCAGCCTGGTCTACAGAGTGAGTTCCAGGACAGCTAGGGCTACACAGAGAGACCCTGTCTCGAAAAACAAACAACAAACAACAAATGGAACAATCTGACTAACACAGGCTCCAACATCAGCACCATGGAAAGCCCCCAACTCTGCCATCCTGGAAGACTTGAAGACCGTCTCTTTCTAGCACTAACTGACTGCCACAGAGGGCTCTGTGTCCGTCCACACCACCTTCACTTCTGCTCTCTGCCCAGCTGTAGGGTCACCCTTCACACCACAGTCTAAATTAGCATTGAACACAACATGAATGGAGTCCTTATGCAAAGGACTGGTGTTTCTAGTCTTGCCCAAGTGCCTGCCGCCAGCTGTGGACAATGAGCCTTCCTTTCTTCTGCTGAACAGTGAGGACTGAGCTGGCCCAGGAAGAATCTATAAGGATTCCTCGAGTCTAAGGGTCAGGAAGGGCAAGGCCTCATGAACCTAGAAGGAACAGCTGGCCTGGTTTCCCCTCCCACAGCCCTGACTGGGAGAGCCTGGCTGCTTTATCGTTATACGATGCATAGGGGGTAGAGGGATGTCCCGGGAGAACTGAAGACCAAGTGTGTGAATTGCCCAGAGTGGAAATGCGTCTCTGAGGTCCCAGAAAGGTGAGGCAAGGGAGGGCGAGGTGTCCCTGCTGAGCTGTGGGTGGCGCTCGGTGAGTTTGAAGATGGTACAGGTCTATTGTTTAGAAACACTGGGATCTGAGAGTCCCAGCCCGGCTGATTTTGCAATGATATATTGCCAGCTACTTAACAGGATGGATCACTGCAATTACATGTCACTTCTGATATTCACAGTCACAACAAGGATGTGTCAGCCTCACAAGGTTTAGAGGAAATATATACGATGTTCCGCAATGCCGTTAGAAAACGGCTTCGGGGAAACAGACTCCGGAGGATTCCAGTAAAACCCACCTGTTTGAGGAGAGCAGCCAGCTCCATGGAAACAGGAGGGGGCTGGCTCCTCATTTCTGGGAGGATTGTGGATTTCAATACTGCTCTGAGAGGGCAGGGTTCACAGGCTTTATAGTGCTGGGGTACAGGTGTGGGGGGGGAGTCACTGCACTTTGATGGACTGGCCGAGAGTTTCCGGGGTGCTACCACTGTGGCTCACTGGGGGCTCTGTGGATTTGGAGCTCCCAAGGTTCACAACTGGACAAGGGTAGTCTCTGTAGAGACCAGATGAACCTGGCATTGCAGAATGGCCCTCAACACTGTACAAACAGGGCCATGCCCCTGGTACTGTGGAACCCGGAATGAGGGTCACACATGTTTTAGCCAGCATAGCCTTGTCGCTGGAGGATAAACGGGAGCCTCAGAGTCGGACAGACCCACGGATACTGCGACTTTGGCTCTGTAGGTTTGGAGCTGAGAAAGCATGGGTAAGCTGGTGAGCAGCTTGTACTCTGGAGAAAGACTTCCAGCTCCATGGAGCGCCCTCAAGCCTACCTGGACACCCGCACTGAAGGCAGTACCACGGGCTGCTGGAGATGGACACCCCACAGCAGGTGGACTCCAGGAAGCCCTTCTGACTCCTCCTCCTTCGGGAGGCCCGAGACTCACAGCCACCTTTGTCCTCTGAGTGACACCCAGGTAAGTTTATTTCTCCACTAACCCTCTGGGACAGGGCCATGGTTCTCCCACATGCCCTAGGGGCCATCTAAGGAAATGCTCAAGACTCTGTCTTGATCCCCAGATTGTATACTCCTGGATGCAGAGCCTACCCAGTCTTCCTTCAGTCGCATTTCCTTGTATCCCTCACCCTCCTCAGAATGCTGGACCTTGTGGGGTCCCTGTACAGACAGCCACACACGGGTCTCTTTCCCCAGCTGGCAAGCCCAGCAACCCAGATGGGGTGATTGTGTCCCAGGACAGGTTAGAAGCCTGATCCTAACCTTGGCAACAAGGAATACGGGCAGTGTCCAGTACAGGCCTGAGTCTACAGAGACACAAAGAGTAGCTCCTCTTCCAGGGCTGGGCTTTCCAACAGCCCTGTATACCCTCCCTGACCCCAGGACCCCAACCTCGAGCGATAAAGAGGGTATGGAGGCAGAAGGAACCCCCCAACAGCCTGTGGGTGTGCAGCCCCTTGTCAGAGAAGTTACAGGATACCTCCTCATACACAGCCCAGATGTTAAGGACTATTCTTGTACACTGTGTGAAGTAGCCACTGTGATTAGCTTAATATAAAGCTAACTGACCAACAGCTAAGCAGGATTTTCAGGGCCAAGCTAATGCTGAGAAGAAGAGCAAGGTCGAGAGGAGACACCAGGCGCCTTAGAGGAAGTACCAGAATAAAGGTAACCGAACCACGTAAAACAATGCAGATTGAAAGAAATGGATTTAAGTTTAAAACGGATTTAGTTTAAGTTGTAATTTAGTAACAAGCCTAAGTTATGGCCGAGCTTTTAAAATTAGTAAGTCTCTGTGTTATTACTAGGAAGCCTGTGGTCCCAACAAAAACATTCAACTATACCCAGAATCTCTGATTCCCTAAGCCCGAAACAGAAGCCCTGACCCCTGCCCTTCCCTGTTGGAGTTACGCTGGAAAACGGTACCCTCCGTATGCATCCACCGCAGCCCGAAACCCCAGACACTGCTCTCCCTATTCTCCTCATCCTCCCACACATCAGGCCATCAGCTCTGCACAGGCACAACAACTGGGAACTGTAGCCGGTACCTGTTACAGTTTAACCTGGAAAGTCCTCCACCGGCTCATGTTCTGGACACACTATCCCCAGTTAGCCGCACTGTTTTGAAGGCTGTCCAGTTTTTAGGAGGTGGGTCTGGGTTTGGATGCAGGTCCCGAGGGGCAGAGCGTTGGAGGAAACATGCTTCTCTCTTACTCCTGGTCTACTATGAGGTGAGCAGTTACTGCCTGGACCTCCCACTGCTAGAGACAGAGGCATTCTAGCACTCCGCCCTCAATCACTATTGACCAGGAGCCAAAACAAGCCCTCCCTCCTTAAGTTGTGTCTGCCAGGCATTTGCAGCAGCAACACAGACATAACTAATACAGGGATTGGAGAGATGGCTCAGTTTAAGAGCGCTGGCTGCCGGTACAGAGGACCAGAGTTCCATTCTCAGCACCCATACTGGGCAGCTCGCAACCAGCTGCAACTCCAGTCCTAAAGGATCTGGCACTCTCCTCTGGCAGCTGTGAGCATCTGCATGCAGGTGGTGTGTGTACAGATGACCGTGTGTGTGTGTGTGTGTGTGTGTGTGTGTGTGTGTGTGTATGTGCGCGCACACACACATACACACACAAACTATTTTAAAAACCAGCCTTTCTCAAGGCAGACATGGTGGTACATGTCTTTAATGACAGCACTCAGTAGCAGGCTGATCTCTGTGAGCTCAAAGCCAGCCTGGTCTACAGACTGAGTTGCAGGACAGCCAGAGCTACATAGTTAAGATTCTATGTCTCAAAAAAAAAACAAACAAATAAAAAAAGGCACAAAACAAAACAAAAATCAGCCTTTGTTTCCTGTTTGACCCAACATTGGTAAAAACCACCATCCTGGACTAAGGCTCAACAATGGCACAAGTAACTACTTTGTATCCCTGAATCCTTTCTTCTCCTATTGCCTGCCCTAGACCTGTGGTCCATCTGCTGAATCTGCCATCCTCAACTGTCCCGCTTAAGTATGTCTTGTTACCTTCATACTCCCGATCTCAGGAAGCCACTAGAATGAGCTTTCTCTTCAGTAAAAGACCTATTTGTATTTGTGTGAATGTATATGTGTGTATGTGTGTGTATTTATGCACACATGCATGAAGGCATCCCCAGAGGCTGGAGAGTACTCGATCAGGCCTGACATGGCCTGACATGGATATTGGGAACTGAACTCGGGTCCTCTGCAAGAGCAGCAAGTACCCTTAACCACTGAGCCTTCTCTGCAATCCTAGAATGAGTTTTCGAATGTTCCACACTTTGGCCCAGAGGCTCCAGTTTCCCATGCCCTGAGGCAAAGGCTGGCTCCTCCCCACTGTGTCTCAAGGAGGGTAGCTGGGCCTGGGGCCTGGATGATTCTTCAACCTCAAGTGACATTCTCCCTTGCCCCAGCCACTCAGAGTTTCTCACAGGTCACACTCTCTCTGGCCTCCAAATCTTTATCAACACTGGGCAGTGCTTTGGGCCTGGGTCTTGGTGATGCCAGTGGCCTGTGTGTGAGGGAGAGGGGGTAAGGCGGTAATGGAGGGGACGGGGCGGGGGCAGATGCTTACAAGCACAGGCCAGCTCTGAGGCCTGGAAACTGTGTGGCGTTGGGCATGGTTCTTCACCTCTCCGACCTCATTGGTCTCACCATGGACTTCCATAGAGTCAAAGGCATCTAAGATGCCTGTGATAGTGTCCGCCACATGGCCAGAGCCTGGCAGTGTTTGGTCATCGTTCCTGTTTCTGAGCTACTTAGCGAGCATTCCGTGCACGAAACAATGGTTATAAAAACCATACTGTGGTGTGGCGGTGAACACCTAAAATCCCAGCATTTGGGAGACTGAGGCAGCAGGATCTAGGTCAAGGCCAGCCTGGGTTACTAGCAAGCTCCAGACCAACTAGCCTTGGCTACACAGAGAGACCCATTCTCAAAACAAAACTAAGTATTTGCTCAGCATGAGACTTTTCACGTGGTGAATGCCCTATCGACATTGGTGATTTTTGCTCTAAAATGCTTTTTCTCAGTAATGCGGTCCAAGGGTATCATACAGACCGAGAAGCCATCAGTGGCTGTCCCTTTGTCTAAACCAGGGATCCTGGAAAAAAAAAACAGGGCTGCCACTATGCTACCTCAATCACGGATACTCCACTCTGGGAAAGAGCAGAGAGCCCTGAAATCCAGGGAGAGCCTAATTTAGGGAAAGCCACTGTGCAAAAGTCAGACAGTAAAGAACATGGGCTGGCAGGATGGCTCAGTGGGTAAAGGTGACTGCTGCTAACTCTAATGACCTGAGTTCAATCCCCGGCCCTGAAAGATGTGCTCAAACCTCTACAGAGACCCCATGCCATAATGTCCCCACAAGTAGATAGATAGATAGATAGATAGATAGATAGATAGATAGATAGATAGATAGACAGACAGATGATAGATAGATGTAATTTAAAAGATTTTTTAAAGATTATATAAAGTACATAAACATACTCTGTCTGAGAAGATCAGTTTCCTTTCTCCCTCTCTCCCTTCTTTTTTGAGACAAGGTCTTGTTCTGTACTTTAGGCTGGTCTTGAACTCAGTACTCTCGATCCTCTTGCCTCAGTCTCCCTAGTGCTGGAATGACAGCCATGCACTGCCAAGTCTAACACTATTTGTTTTTATTACATCAATCAAGCCATCGATCCAACATTCAGTTCAGCTTCATGGGCGGCTGGTAACAACTCACCTGGCCCCATGAAGACGGACTCTGCCTTGTAAAAGCGAGGAAGAAGGAATGACAGGATGAGGGTGAGAGGCCCCGGTGTGACCCCTGAGTAAAGGGCAGATGGAGGCGTGACCACCGGCATGGACGTCACAAGAGAGCCGGAGGGCATGAGCTGCCTGACAGATCACGGAGCCACGTGTGAATTCCTGTCGGTTTTGATAAAAAGCAAAGCGGGGCCAGACTGAATCTACGTGTGCTCACTGGGCAAGATTTTCCTAACTGTATGCAGAATACGAGGAACAAAGGAGAAATAGGTGCAATCAATTGAAATGGGTACATTTTATATGAGCCATGACCCAGCCAGCATCCTGAGAAAAATAGGAAAAGAGAGAAACTTAGATGTGGAGAGAGATTTAAAGTGTTCATAAGGCAATTGCGACGTGTGACTGCAACTAGGTATTGGACAGACGCTGGAGATACACATGTCTATATTTATGAGACAATTAAGTCTCAACACTGACTAGACATTCAAGTCCTTGTTTGTTTTGCTGCAGGGACTTGCTACGTAGCCCAGGCTCACCTCAAACTTTGGATTTTCCAGTCTCAGCTTCTCACGGATTGCCTACTTAGCTGTGGGACAATTTTAAGGAAATCTAAGATGGTTGGTAGTAATGTTAAAAACATCAATTCTTATCATTCGAACGGAGAAACACTGAAATATTTATGTGTGAATTGGCTCAATATCTGGTGTGGATTTTAAAAATCAGACCTGGGGAGAGAAGCCTGGAGGGAGTGATGGGGCCGACCTAGTCAGGTTGGAGTGCTGGGGGCAGGGGGCAGGCTCCGGGGGCCATGCTACCGTTCTAATCTCCATTCCCTATAACACTCAGTTCACAGAGAAAGGCAGCTACTGAAATTGTCTGCCCAAGCGAATGCAGACGCTGCCTTCTGAAGACCCCGGAGCCCTTGTGCCGAGTCCATTATCGCCAGTTCTGGCCTTTTATGAGGAGAAAGTGTGGATCTTGTGTCAATAAATGAGTTTCTGGGTGGGCTGTGTGGCTCAGTGGTAGAGCACTTTGCTTTAGGTCCTGGGTTCAAACCCTAACACTGTAATAATAATAATAATAATAATAATAATAATAATAATAGTTATAACTCTCCGTAGCTGGGTAATTTCGGCAAGCATGGGAGAAGCTATAGAAGGAGGCTGTGAATGTAAGGCCAGCCTGAACTACATGGCGAACATGGTCACAAAAATAAAGGAAGCCAAAGAACAGCAATAAACCCCACAGAAGGGAGCATACTGGAGGCAGAAGCTCTGGCCTCAGGACTGGTAATTTTGCAGACTGGATAATAATCATAATTAGATAGGTAGAATTTTCCAGTAAACAAGAAAATCTAATCTGAGAATGCAGGTTGGCTAGTGGGTACCTATCTGTTATAGTCTGGATCTACGATGTTACCCACAGGCGCATCTTGAATGCTGGGTCCCCAGCTTACGGTCCATTTTGAAGGTCTTGGGAGCTGTAGACGATGTGGCTGGCCAGAGGAAGTGTGTCACCGGGAACGGAATCTTAGCAGGAATACCCCCGTCCAGTTTCAGTCCCTGCTCTCCGCTTCCTGTCTCTCAGCATATGAAGGGTCTCTGCCTGGAGCTCTGCCTGCAAGGTTTCTCCCACCCCACCGTGATGGACGGAAAGCAGGAGCTGAAGCGGTTGTTTCTGTCATGTATTTAGTTCTGTTTCAAAGGGGCTAACATAAAACAGAACACTCTCTTTTTTAAAAAATTTATTATTTATTAATTATACAGTGTTCTGCCTGTGTGCCTGTCTGCAGGCCAGAAGAGGGCACCAGATCTCATCACAGCTGGTTGTGAGCCACCACGTGGTTGCTGGGAATTGAACTCAGGACCCTTGAAAGAGCAGGCAGTGCTCTTAACCACTGAGCCATGTCTCCAGCCCCAGAACACTCTTTAAAAAAGAAAACACAGCTCGCCTTTACCAAAGCTGGTAATTCTGTAAGATTCTTTTAAATGCCCCGTTAGGTTGAAGGGGCGAGCTGGTCCCAGAAGATGTGTCCTAGCTAACTGTATCTGTCAACTCGATACAAACCTAGTCACCTGCCAAGAGAGAACCCTAACTGAAGACTTGTTCCACCAGATTAGCCTGTGACCATTGTCTGTAAGGCATTTTCTTAAATGTTAATTGATGTAGGCGGGTCCAGCCCACTCTGGGCGGTGCCATCTCTAGGCTGGTAGGCCATAGAGAAAGTTGGCTAAAGTAAGGGAGAGTGCCAGCAAGCAGCATTCCTCCGTGGTCTCTGCCTTGAAATTCTTGCTTAACTTACCTCAGAGATAGATCGTGACCTGGGAGTTATATGATGAAATCAACCCTTTGCACCCCAACATGGCTCCCTTCGCACCCCGACATTGTGCTCATCACAGCAACAGAAAGCAACCTACAACAACGTGCTTTCAACATCTAGTAACTGCGCCAGTGAGATCCGATCCGTGTCCGACCCCAAGAACCACAAACACATAAGAACTCCATTTCCCTTTCTCAAGCTGGGTTCCTGATGCTTGACTCCACAGAACTCACGCCTTAAGTCTCAGCAAAGTTTCTACCACGGTGTGGAACAGTGTTCTAGTCCCTCTGGAGTTCCTGCCGACAGGATAGCCTGCTAGCCTAGGGTGCCTTCGGACGGAAACTCCCAGGCTGGGTCAGGGGCCCTGGGGGCCACCCGCCACGCAACTGAGCGCATACACGTGGTAAGCACTGGTTTCCAACAGATAAATGTAATCAAGGTTTATATGCTCCGAGACGCCAACAGGATGGGGTTGTTTCACTTGAAGGATCAGAAGAAAATTGTAACTAATGTTGTGGAAAATTACTTTGATATTGCTTTCTTGGTACCGAATCACAATTAGGCTGCTGTGAGAAGTACAGGGAAGGAATAAATGAATAGTAACAAATCAACACAAACAGCTCATGTCAGGACCACTTCGCTCAGGGAGAGTAACGTAAGCATTACTTAAAGTTTTATGACTGCGCTTGGTGTGATTTCCGCAGACCGTCAGGGGTGCCCAGCACATAGTGCATCGTGAGGGCGGCCAGCCTGCATCGGCCAATAGGAAGGCTGTCACAGTGAAGACCCGCCCATGCTCCTCGTCTGGCTCTGCGCACCACAGCAGATGCGCATCCCGAGTGTCATGTGACCCATCACACCCTGCTAGTGTGAGCCTCAAGCGCCCTCCAACGTGCCGTGCTGTTCTGTCCCAGAGCTCCCAGCTGTACTGTGGCTCCCACCCACCTGTAATCCACACATCTGTGCACTTGAGCAGCTGTTTCAGAGCAAAGCAAGCTTGAAGGAGGGGCGGGAATCCAGTGCCTGTGAAATTAAGGGTTCCGCTCTGCCACCTGACTATTGGCATGGCAGGGCATACCCTAGGACCATCAAAGCGGAAGTTCACCTCACGAGAGGTCACCTGTCCCAGGAACGAACCACAGAGGGACCCATACCCTGGCCCAGATGGAGATCATACACACACTTATGCTTTTTCTCCCTGGTCCCTCCCACACACTGCAGACATCAGATACCTGAACATCCTGCCTGTGTGTGTACCACAAGCACACACAAAGGCGTTCCCCAGAAGCCTCTAGCACCATTCATCCGAGAGTCTTCAAGCTCCCTGCTTTCCTTTTGCACAGGACTACAAAGAGTCGCAGGGACCCATTTCCTTCTGTCCTGTCCCGCGGGACCCAGCTGTGCTGACTCAGTGTCACTAGCTATTCTAAGGCTCTTGAGAGGCTACAAAGTCCCCAGAGGAGCCAGCTCAGTCACGCACACTTGCATCCTCAGAGGCTGGGGAGCAGCCAGACCCATTTTTTGACAGCCGCCAGCTGGAGGGGCTGACCCAGGAATGTGTCAGCACACTGGCTTGCCCGCTGTTTCCAGGGCCTGCAACTGAACCTGTTTCTCGCTCCCCGCCTGTGATGAAAGGCATAACTGATCAGCCTCCCCCACGCAGGGCTTCTGGCAGCTGCTGCCAGGTCCAGATAGGCTCTGGCCTCTATGTGTTTCTTCCATCCCTCTTGACGCCCCGCCCTATAGCCTTCAATCTGGGCTCAAGGCCACTGTATAGTGGTTCAAGGTTCCAGTTTACAGAAGCAAAACAATGAGGTGGTACAAAGAAAGGGGGCCAGAGCTGGGGAGAGCTGAGGGGAGAGCTCCCAGCTGGAGAGCAGGCATGCATCCGTCCTGTGTGAGGCTGCAGGCAGGAGTGTCACAGGAAGCCATCTGCCGAAACCTCTGACCTCCGCATCTCTTTATCCTGGGGGGGTGGGGGGAGAAGTAGTGTGTCCCAGGGGAGAAAGCACATCTCTGGGAGTCTTCACAAAGGACCCCTGCGAGTGCTGTGGTCTGAAAGCCCAGGCTTCCTTTTCCTTCAAAGCAGATTAACCTCCGGCCTCAGCCTCATGCCTGTGACTGCCAGCTTCGTCATATCTAGCACCAGGAGCCCCAGAGACCTCCTCATTCCATGTTCCGTCTGCCCTAAGTGTTCTGCTCCACACCTTCCTCTCACTGTCTGTACCCCACCACCCCCAGCAGACAGACAGTGACTGCTCTAATGGGTCACAGAGAGAATGGGGGTGTGGTAGGAGCGGGTCTCAGACTCACAAAGCCAGGATGCCCTTAAGTTTCTGTCCCAAGTCAGAGGGTCCAGATTCAAAGGGGACCTCAGGGCTCGATAGGGAAACTGAGTCACACTCTGGATATGTGAGTTCAAGAAGATGACGATGGCCGGGAAGACGGGTGGCTCAGCAGAACAGGTGTTTACCCCCATGCCTGAGTCCAGTCCCCAGAAACTACATGATGGAAGGGAAGAATCAGCTCCTAAAGGTTGTCCTCAAACCTCCACATGCATGCCCGTCGCCGCCCAATAAACAAATTAATTCATTGATGTAACACTTCCCTCCCCCCCACGGAAATTTTACTGCATAGCCCTAGCGGACCTGGAACTTGCTACGTAGACCAGACTGGCCTCAAACTCACAGAGATTCACCTGCCTCTGCCTCTCAAGAGCTGGGATCAAAGGCGTGCTCCACCACACCCTGCTACAATAAAAAAATTTCAAAAGAAGATTGGTGGTGCAGGCCTGTAAGCCTAGCTACTCAGGAGGATAATGTAGGTTCACGAGTTCAAGGCCAGACTTTGTCTCAAAATAAAAACAATACAAAATGATCAGGGCACAAGGCCCTGGGTTCAATTTCCAGGAACATCTTTGAAAAATAGATATTTATCCCCTGGTGTCCCAAACAATGTGGAAGATGCCCCAAGAGTTGGCAGAATTATCTGTACATCTGAGATTCACTGAAGACCGCAAACCAGATGGGCAGCCTTTCCACTCCACTCCCCCACCTCAGCTCAACAGCTAGGGAAGCCATAACCTTGAAACTGGTGGCCTGCGTTCAGAAAGCCACTCCCACACGGACACCAGCACCTGTTAGGGGAAATACAGGGCCCCTTCTCTGTTTACCAGGACCATTGTTCCCCAAGGCCAACACACCAGGACCACCATGAAGGTCTGTACGAGGCCTGGCAACGGTAGCCAGCAACTTCAGGGCTCACCTGGAACCTGCTGAGGGGTGAGCTCTACAGGGTCCTGTAGGCTGATGAAGAGGAGGAGGCCGGCAGCTCCAAACAGCAGGATGGATGAGAACATGCAGGCTAGCCGCATTGTTCCAAGTCGTGGGGTCATCCGGGGCACGCTCCGGGGTCACCTCTCGGGTGTAAAAGGCACGTTCTCCCCTCATTATCTGCACCAGACATCCATCAGGCTGGGGTCTACAAGACGGAAGGGAAGAAGTACGTTTCAGTGCCGGGATACCTGGGCAGGTTACGGCCCCTATCACTGCAGCGACAACAGGGCAGCCTCTGGGTTCCCCTAACCCACCCTGGAGCTCTCTGTCTCCTTCCCTCTCTCCCTCCCTTTGGAAGGGGACTCACTATGCAGTCCAGAGTGGTTCCAAACTCATAATCCCCTCAATCTCCTGGGTGTTGGGATTACAGACATGCACGGCCATGCCTGCCCATCTTTTGAAGCCCACAGAGGCTGAATGGGGTCCTGTTGCTGCCTGCACCCTCCAAGGGTCTCCTGTCTGAACCTGCTGTAGAGCCACAGAGAGACACACGATCTCTGGTTGCTGCCTGGGGACATCTAAGGGTGGTGAGAACTTTGACAGTCAAAGGTGGTAACCAGTGACAACCACTTGCCCTGCCCAGCTCTGTGATCCCCTCAGGAAATACTGTTCCCTTCAGAGGTGGCTCACAGCCCTCCATCCCTGCGTGCTCCTCTGGCATCTGCAGACTCAGGGTAAGTACAGGTGAGTTGTTCACCTTGGGTCTATCAGAAGAGCAGAAGAAAGCCTTCCACTGAGTACAAGTGAATGGCCCTGAATTGGATCAGATTGCGGATCAAGACAGACACACCCCAGGACTGGAGAGATGGCTCAGTGTTTAAGAACATTGGCTGCTTTCCCAGAGGACCTGGGTTCAGTTCCCAGTATTCACATGGCAGCTCCCAACCATTCGTTCCAGGAGTTATGACGCCATCTTCTGGCATCTATGGGCATTGCATGCACATGATACACAGACATACACAAAAGCTAAACATTCATACCCATAAAATAATACAACAATTTTTGGGTTTCTTTATTCCTTTTCTTATCCTTTCTTTCTTTCTTTCTTTCTTTCTTTCTTTCTTCCTTCCTTCCTTCCTTTCTTTCCTTCTTTCTTTCTTTTTTCTTCTTCTTCTTTTTGAGACAGGATTTCTCTATGTAGCTTTGCTGTCCTGGGACTCACTTTGAAGACCAGGCTGGCCTCGAACTCACAGAGATTCACCGGCCTCTGCCTCCCAAGTGCTGGGATTAAAGGTGCACACCACTACCACCCAATACAACATTTTCTTTAACAGTCAGGTACACCTCACCACAGGGTTTGAGACTGAGATGTCCCCAACAGAGTCATGCCTTTGAACACCTACTCACCGATTATTGGTGCTATTTCGAAAGGTTGTGGAGCCTAAGCCAAGACTGTGTGGGCCAGGCGGAAGTAAGAAGACAGAGGAAGTTCCCAAGACACCTGCTGCAGGCCTAGGCACGTAGATCTCTCACACACACACAATATTCTACCCACACCACTGCAGGGGCTCATATCCCACCAGGTATTTGGACAAATGGCCTCAGAGTGCTAATCACCTTTCCCATTGCTGTGATAAAATACTTCAGAGAAGCAAACTCAAGAGAGAAGAGCTTGGGCTGGAGAGATGGCTCAGAGGTTAAGAGCACTGGCTGTTCTTTCAGAGGACCAGGGTTTGATCCCAGAATCCACGTGGCAGTTCACAACCATCTTTAACTCCTGTTCCAGTGCCCTCTTCTGGCCTCCATAGGTACTGCATGCATATGGTGCACAGACACAAGCAGGCAAAACACCCACACACGTAAAAGGTAATTAAAAGGACAGAAGGCATAGAGGGGAAGTTTTATGTTGGCTCTTCATTTCAGAGGGTTTGATAGAGCACTGTAAGGAAGGTGTGGTGGACCTTCAGGTCTATTAGTGTATGGGAGGATGCTGGCCTCATACATTGGCCAGGCCAGGAAGCCTGAAACAGAGCTAGGCTATATTAACGGCCTGTCCATAAACCAAAGGATACCTTTTATTTCCACCTAAGGAGCCTGCAAAGATCTTACCCACCCCAGTTCAAGACAGTGCCAAAGGACGTTGATGCCACCCAAGGCCACAGGACCCAGCACACACCGCTGTCTCTCTGTGTACAGCCTTCAGACCCTTAAGCAGAAAGCGAAACTTATAAAGTCCGTCCCTGCCCTTTTCTGTGCCCAGGAAAGAATTCCCAAGGACTAGATTGATTCTCAGAAAAGCTTAGGAACCGAGGAGTATAAATTCCAGGCTTGGGTTTCTCCACTCTGCAGTCTCTGTAATTATTTTTTCACTCAGTTAACTTTAATTAACCTGCCGCAGGCCTCTCCGCGCCTGGTGCCGGGCTCCCTGGACTGCGGAGCAGGTGGTTCCCACGACCTCCCAGCTTTCATGTTTAGGAAGCAGAAACGAGCAGGGCTTAGTTTATCGGTAGCGCCTGCTCTGGGGTTTTTGAGCAGACCACGACCTCTGTGCAACAACCTTGCCCTAAAAAAGAGACTTCTGCTGCCTATCACCCATGTGATGTGCCATAAGGAATCCTGCCTTGTTCACAGTATGCCCAGACGGAGAATCACAGATCCCCAAGCCTCAGACCTGGATACAGCTGGGGCTCCCTGTAGTAGAACTGTTCTGAGTGTCCAATCAGTGTCTTACAGAGCCAGAGACGTAACTTTTAAATTTCACGACTTCCTAAAAGATGAAGTCACTTTCCACAGAGACACCTAGAGCATGCTCTGGTGTCCTTTCTCCCAGAAGGGCCTGAAGAGCCAGGTTCATCGCTGTCGGTCTCCAGATGCTGGGAGAGTGTGAGTGACCAAGAAGGGATGAGTTGGGCTCTTCCCTCTCACACTCAGAAGATGCTTGTATCCTGTCTTCATCTTTGCATGCTCAGGCACTACACCCACCCAACCCGCCAAGAGCAGTTGTCATAGCCCCCCCGAAGAAACAAAACAGTCCTAGAAAGCAGCTGGTTGGGTGGAAATGACTTTCTGCAGCCGCACAGCAGAGGACAGACTCTCGCAGGGGAGAGGTAACGGAGGCAGTTGACACCTTTCTAGGCAAACTGACACCCTCACCCCACCTGTAGACTGGAGCAGGTGCCCTAAGGAGGCACACATGCCCTCACTCCTTCTGGTAAGTATCTACGTCAATGGCTCACTGTCTATGATGTTGGCATGCTTCCTACGACCACGCCAGCCTCCCGAGGAGGACGCCTGAGGCCAATCAGACCAAAAGTTGGTGGTCTCTGACAGGAAAATAATTCCTACAGAGGATGAGGCCCCCCAAAGCTCAGGTCTCAGGGCTTGGTTCCCTGGCGGTGGGACATTGTAGACACATTGGAAGAGGGGACCTAGCTGAAGGAAGTGGGGAACTGGAAGTGGGTCTTTAGGAATACCTTGCCCTTGGCTGTCACCTCCTCTTCCCTTCCTCCTTCCTTTCTCTCCCCTTCCTGTTTGTCACAAGATCAAGACCCTCCTCCCCCACGTGCGCTCACTGCCACGTCTATCCCAGCTCACAGGAAAAAGCCAGTAGAGACTGAACTCTCTGAAACCAGCAGCCGAGACAAACTTGTCCGCCTTTATATTGTCTGTTGGGCATCGTCAGGCGACAACAACAACCCAACCAATACAGAGGAAGAATAAAGAAGAGAGAAAGGACAAATTACGCTCAGCACACCGAGACACCTGCAAAGATGGCTAATAAGGTCCCACGGGGTCACCGCCAAGTCTATATGATGGACAAAGAAAGGGATTCGGAATCCCCTGTGATCGCTGCCTTGCTTGTTTCCAGTCTGGCATTGTTAGATGTGACTCCAGAAAGCTGCCTTATCCCTTCTCTTCCCCCATCTGTCACATGGCCACCATTACAACCACCGCAAGCTTCTGTCAACAACTAAAGGGGTTCTGCCATTGTACCCCAAATCTGCTCACACCAAATCCATTCATGGAGACAGGCTGGGGCTGCTCGTGGCCTTGGGACCCAGGAGAGGAAGCAGGAGACTGAGCTGTATCTTTGCTGCTTCAAAGACCCTTGAGAGCACACAGCACCTGCCAGCATCACGTGGCTTCCCCACCAGCTCCTAAGCCCCATCCCCAGCCTTTCCTCCTGGGATCCTGCTCTCCATGTTTGCTCTCACTAGGGACTAAGGGTCAGCCAACTCCTGGCTTCATGCAAATGAGAACCAGAAGGCCAGCTGCCTAGCTTCCCAAGGAAGTGGCTTGCAATCTGACTACATCAGTAATGTCCTAGAAGGGGACCGACATCCTGGAATCTACAAGGCCCCTCTTCCCACAGAGCCCCAAGAATGCATGTTCCAGAGGACACATCTCTGAGCCTCCCCCCCCCCGTATCCCCCCCAGGGTTCTTTGGTCACACATATTTTCAAGACAACAGGGAGGTGCTGGCCCAAAGGTCATTTGTCTCCCCCTTCTTTGAGTCCAGCTGTTGCCTTGGGCCTCCATATAACAATGTGTCACGGGCCATGGCCTGGCTGCCCCAGGCCATGAAAATACATTTGCAAGACCTCAGCTGCCCCCTGGGACTCCCCTGTCCTCACCACATACATCACACTCTGCCTTGGTGACAAGGGCAAGTGTCCCTTGTCTCCCTGCATCCCTTTCCAAAACCAACAGACAAGAAGAAAATTCAAATTATTGGCAATGAAGAAGAGGTTGCAGGGGGCTTGGTTAAGGCATGAAAAATAAAACAGCCTGGTTGAGTATTTGGCCCTGCTCAAAATTACAAAGCCTTCTAGTGGTTTCTTTCCCCCAAGGCCTGGTCACCGACTTTTACTTTAAGAAAGAAAAGATCCAATTAATGTTACACCTCCCGGGACGCAGGGCAAGGCTGAAGATTTCTCCCATCTCCTTATTTATTTGATTAAAAAAAAATGTCTCTTTGGGGAAATTGACTTTAGGGTATAAGCAAGGACTTGAGAATTCAGCCAAATCACACGCACCTCCAGTGGCGACATCTGGACACATGGAAGACTCCAAGGACACGCCTGGCTGTGGCTGCTCCGCGGCCGGGATGTTGCTCTCAGCCACTCAGAGGACCCCCCTCTGGCTGTTGGGTCCTCTGGCTGTTGAGACCCACCCGCACATCTCACACCAGACAGCTTGGATACACCCACGTGGTCAGCGGGCCCCAGGCCCTGGAAAGTTCTCTGTCCCGGTGTGTCCTTTTCACACGGGCAGGAGCGAACAATGCGGTCCCTCCCAGCTGAGGGCTACGGGAGATGCTGTTCGTCGGGAGACAGGCTGCTATGGCAACTTGAGGAGAATGGAGCCAGGCACTGCCGTCACCTTGAATCCGGCACCGTGCCTTCTGCGGCAGTGGCAGAGCGGACCTGGCACCTGGCTCTTCCCACTCCTGCAGCTGGGCACAGGTAGCAGACCCTCGGTTCCCCTCCTCGGCCTCCTGGCCTTGGATGCTCATCTGCTCCCCCTCGATCGGAGGGAGCCCACGGCCCAGTCCCCCAAGAGCACCACCTCCATTTGTTATTTGTCAGACTAATTCTTCCTTGTGTGCGTGGCTCCCGCTTACTTCTGAGATGGGGCTCTTCCTTGATTTCAGCTCATTAAAATCCTGCAGCTAATTAAAACCTGCTCTAACAGCGGCGGCGGCAGTGGCAGCGGCTGCAAACTCTGGGACTCGTCCCTCCAGTTTTATGCGTAGGCATAAAGTTGCAGCGCTCAGTGAAGAAGACGGATGGCTGGAAGGGCTCAGACTCTGAAGCAGGGCTGCAAGCTCCAAATTGCTCTAGCCCTCCTCCACCAACTGGGCCTCAGGGGATGCAGTCCTGAAATTCCCAAGGCCAAGCTTCATGGAACCCAGCACAGATGTTGGGCACCATGGTTGGATAGGGGAGAGGTATCGATTATGGGTATCTAGGTAGAGACCTAGAGCCCACCGTCCTAGGTCTGTTATACGGTCAGGTTCCCTCTGATCTACCCTATGCAGAAGCTTCTACAGGTCAGAGAAATGGCTCCCTATCGTGGAGGTTACAGTGTAAATTGGGTTCATAGATCCCCGAACTTTGTCCCTGAAGCCCCTGAGAGCACCGCAGTCCAGGCTCACCACCCCCTCCCAGGATAAACACAGAAAGTCTCCCTGAAGGCTGAAGGATTTCAGAAAGCTCATGACTGCCGTGGGCCTGGTCAAAGAAGCAGCACACCACACGTACAGGCTCCGCCTAGTACTTCTCACCTGCTCAGGGAAATTCACACCCATCGGGCAGAGAGCAGAAATCCTAAAGATAGAGCAACTGAGTCCCTCCTTACCCCAACCCTGGCAGATCCCAACACCCCCAAACCCTGAAGCTCTGAGCTTCTGTTGTAGCCTGCTGGGCTCACATGGAGCCATGGGTGCTGGGTGGGACGCTCCTCCCCACTCTCCCTCTTTGCATTCCCCGTGCTGAGGACCAAGCCTGGCACCGGAGTAGTGATCAATAGCAGCTGTGCAAGCGGAATGCGCATGAGTTAATAAATGGAAGTGTTGGGGGCCGTCGGGAGAGAGGCACACCACGAAGCTGGAATTTTAAAAAGGTCATTTCAGGGAGCTATGGGCTTGTTTTGATTGGGTCTGGGCTGGAATCAAGTCCAGCGAAGGCAGCAGGAAAGTCTGGAAGTGAGGATGCCACCAGCGAACCCCATGGAATTGGTTACCTCAAAAAAAAAAAAAAAAAAAAAAAAAAAAAAAAAAACGCCCAAGGCCCACTGCCCATCAGGGTATCACCTGGAATTCTTTCATCCATTCAAGATGGCACAACATGGGGCTTGAAGACTTCGGGTTTTCAAAGGTAAATGTAGGACCTCTCTCTTGTAGTTATGCAAATGTACATGAAAACATTTACATAAAGAGACGCCATAAAATGAATGGCCTCCAATCCCTTTGTATTAGTTACTGTTCTCATTGTTATGACAAAGGACCTGACAGGAGCGACATGGAGAAGGAAGGGTTTTGTCTCACAGTGGAAGGTGAACACAGGAGAGCCATG
The DNA here is from genome assembly GCF_982192425.1 of Myodes glareolus. Lineage (NCBI taxonomy): Eukaryota > Metazoa > Chordata > Mammalia > Rodentia > Cricetidae > Myodes > Myodes glareolus. Next base: position 53,879,336 of record NC_142026.1, on the reverse strand, counting down.
AAGAAGGAGTGTGAAGCAGCTGGCTGCGGTACCTAGGCAGTCGGGTAGCCGAGAGCCACGGAGTCAGGTTCCTCCCTTTTTGTTCAGCCTGGAACCTTAGCCCGAGGGATGGTGCTGCCCACATTCGGGTGGATCTGGAGGGTGGATCTGTTGCCCTGCTCTGTTCAGTCTCTAAATCCCTTCTTTAGCACTCCCAGAGGTGTGTTTTCATGGGGACCTTAAACCCAGCGAGCCAAACCACCGTACATCCCAACTGTAATACAACGTTAGCAAACCCCTGAACAGACAGACGCACGGCTCATGTGTGTCATTCAAATGTCTATGAAGGGGCTGGTGAGATGGCCTCCAAGCATGACTCTGTGAGTTTGAGCCCTAGGACCCATGTAATAGAAGAGAAGGACGAACTCCTAAAAGTTGTCCTCTGACCTCCTTTACATGCTTGTGTGAGCGTGTGAGCACACACAAAGTACACATACCATTTCTTTGAAATCAACACAAGGGGATCTCTGAAGATATATGTAAAGTGAGCTAGAACAGTCACAAAATACTGAGTTGTCAATTCAGGGAGGGTAGGTGAGACAGAGATCGCCTGGGTCCGGGAGAGGACAGTGGGTACAGAGCTCCAGTCTGGGAAGACAGAAAGGTTGGGAGAGAGATGGCGATGGCTGCAAACCAGTGTGAATTTAGTTAACGCCACTGAACTGCACACTTCAAAATGGCAACAATGGGACCAGAAGGATGGTTCAGCAGAGTGCATGCTGCTCCTGCAGAAGACCTGGGTACCAGCACTCATGTAGGAAGACTCACAACAGCCTGTGACTCCAGTTCAGGGGATCTGACACCCTTTTCTGACTCCCTGGGCACCAGGCACACACGAGATGCACACACATACATGCAGACTATTGTGGCGTGCTCCGTGACCAGCAAGGAAGAACGACCACGAATCAAGGATTCTTCTCTGATCACACTTTATTGGAGCCTCTTGGTTGAAGGGAGAGCGTGGAGCGAGAGAGAATGAAAGTCAAGCGGCAGCTGCTTTTCTAGGGTGGAGGGGCTCGGAGACTGTCCTGATTGGTGAATACCATTCTGCTAGAGACTGGGGCCTCGAGAATGGCCAGGGGCAAGGCTCAGTTATGCAAATGCAGCAAAATCAAAAGGATCTGTTTACCCCCAAGCTGCAGGACAGCCAGCACCATTTCGCAATGGCAATGTCCTGACGGCTCCTTACAGACTATGATAGTTTGAATAGAATAGCCCCCCATGGGCTCTTATGCTTGAATGTTTGGTGCCCAGTTGGTGGAACTATTTGGGAAGGATTAGGAGGTGTGACCTTGTTGGAGGAGGTGTGTCACGGGGCAGTCTTTGAAACTTCAAAAGCCCCAGGACCCCCCCCCCCCCAGCTCACTCTGTTTCCTGCTTGCAGTTTGCGATGTGAGCTCCGAACTGTTCCTGCTGCCATGGTGGACTCTGACCCTCTGGAGCAGTAAGCCCAAATAAAGCTTTCAAAAGATGGTTAAAGCCGTCCATTTTATGGATGCGTGGTTTATATAGTTCTGTTTTTATTGAGCTCAAATGGGGAGTTCACATTCTGGGCCTGGCTTCCCCTCCAGCCAGCTGTGAGACCCTCAAGATTCGAATTTCTCATCTCACAATCCGTCGATGTGATGTGTCCATCAACTGTGGATGAGTTCCCAGCTTGCTAGCAGCTCTGGGGGTGAGACAAATGCCTGGGAACACAGCAAGGCATCTTGTGACTTCCACGCCCATACTGCCACTCTCAGGCTGATGAGCTGCTATCTGCAGAGAGAGTCTATCACCCATGTCTGAGGCCTGTCCTTCACCACGAATCTCAGCCACTTCCATACAAAACCTTCTGGAAGGCTTCTAGGGTCTCACTCAAAAGTTCGACATTACTAAAAAGCACTGTTGCAGAGGCAGTTGGGTTCCCGTGGACCGAGTATGTCCTGCCAAGCTATTTGCCTTCATGCCGGCTCTGTCTTTGACACAGGTGTCCGTGACAACCGCTGTAGTATCAAACTGTAGTGTTAAGCCGTGCACTATATTCTTGAATTCTGCAAAACCAGATTTTTCTACCAGAGGGCTCTCTGGCTGAAAAGAGGCCACCTGGATCTGCTGTGTACCAGGGGAACCATTGTTTTATGTATGCACTACATGGAGCCCAGCCAGGACTGTGCCCTGTTAACTAGAAATCTCTGGGACCTGGACAATGAGCCCGGGTCTCACATTGTAGCTCAGTCTGGTCTAGAACGTGCGATGTTATCCAGGTTGGCTTGGGCGTTGAGATCTTCCTCTGTGCCCCTCCCAAGTGCTGTGATTACAGACGTGCACGACCACACGGACCCTGATGGAAATCGCGTTAAAGCCGACATTTAAACCGAGCTAATGGTTTGGATCATAATGTAGCTACGGCCAGCTTTTTCATTTAAAAATCTTTAATTTTTAAAGAACTTTAAAGGGCAACCTGGGACTGCATTTGGTGATGAAGCGAACTCTATTTTACAGTCTCGTCATGGATATCCTGGCGGTGATGGCATACCGTCATACAACACAAATGTGCATAGTGCTAACTGGTAGGAGAAACAGAGGAAGAACACACGGGACTTCTGGAGGTTGTTCTGGGCGACTGCACGAATGCATAATATCCTAAAAATGATTTTTAATTAAGAAATCATGAACTTAAAGTTAAAAGTCCTCGGGGCCAGAGAAATGGCTCCATGGTTAAGAACACAGGCCGCTCTTGCAGAAGACCTGGGTTCGATTCTTAGCGCCTACATGGTGGCTCACACCATCTGTAGCTCCAGTTCTAGAGGATCCAATGCCCTCTTCTGGCCTCTGCGGGTACTGTAAGTGCCTCCACACATGCAGGCAAACACTCAAGCATATAAAATAAATCCTAAAAGTTTCTGGCCTTTCAGTTCATGCCTATTGGAAATGAACTGTACCACTGTGCCCATAAATAACAGAAAGCTCTTGTCATGGGCCAGCGTCAGCCCTCATTGTGTCAATGAAGCATCTTAAAGTGAGGAGACTATTCCTTTAATAGGAAAATTTGATGTGTTAGCAACTACCGGCCGATCTCTGTGCGTTTTTCAATTGCAAATTGCACTTTAAAAATGCAAACAATTATTAATATTGATTTGGACTAAAACAATATTGAATTTCAATATATCTCCAACTCCTTTATGAATTACCCCGTGGACACATGGCGATTATGACAGAGGAGCATCGGCACGCTCAATCTCTTTTCAGTGAGGATCCTTGAGAAGGGCTGATGGGATGCATGGTAATGAACTTCACAGGTGTGAGACTAGCACCGGCGTCCTTGGCCACAATCACAGGTCTCCCCCCAGCACAGACCTCTGAGTGAGCCCAGAGCTACTTGTCTCACCGGACGTTTCCCCAGCCCATCTTACAAAGCACAGGTTAGGAACACATGCTCGAACCCCAGAATAGACTTTCATGGTTTTTTAGAGGAAGGAAAGAAAATGGAACAGATATTTATCTTGCTTTGGTAATGTTTCAGAGACTACTCAGGACACTATAGAAATAGCCCACTTAGCTTGCTTCACAATCACTTCTTGAAGTGAAAATCATTACCCTTATTTGTCACAAGTCTGGTTCTCTGTGAGAAGGAGCTGAGACACCGTTCAGAGGTGTAAGTGTTTGTTAAGGACCAACACCTGTGAAGGGGAGAGGCCAGAAACTGAAGTGGGCAGGACACCTCTGCAGCGGGCACAGCCTGCGGGAGGACCTGCAGCGGGTACAGCCTGCGGGAGCACCTTGCAGCAGGCACAGCCTGCGGGAGCACCCTGCAGCGGGAATAGCCTGTGGGAGCACCCTGCAGCAGACACAGCTTGTGGGAACACCCTGCAACGTGTACAGCCTGTGGGAGCACCCTGCAGTAGGCACAGCCTGCAGGAGCACCATGCAGCAGGCACAGCCTGTGGGAGTACACTACCGCAGACACAGTTTGTGGGTGCATCCTGCAATAACAGGCAGCAATGGCTGACTTTTCTACATCCAGAATTCTCTGTGACTGGGTGTGGGTCACCCAGGGAAGGGTGTGCCCTCAGGTGAGGCGGCATGCTGCAGCTGAGGCAAATCCTAATGGAACTGGCAGCTGAGTCTGGGTGTTGATTGCTTGTCCAGTGTGAGGTCAGCAAGCCCTCCTTGGAAAGATAGGTATACATCTCTCAGTCTGCCTCTCTATTTCCCAGTGGACAAAACAAAGGCCCAGGGAGACCAAACACGTCAAGGTTACACCATAAATTACAGCCATCCCAGATCCGTCTGATTCTAAACCTGTCTCATTCCCTGCCAGCCCCAGTTTTTCTCCAACAAAGCTTACATCACAGACTGTCCTGACCTTCAGCCACGGAGACAGGAAGGTTTGGAAGTCTCCAGAGAAAAATGCAGAAAGTTTGGCTGTGTAAGCAAATACACTCCCCTCACTAACATCTGCGCTACATGTACGCATGCATGTTCTCTCTCTCTCTCTCTCTCTCTCTCTCTCTCTCTCTCTCTCTCTCTCATTGCATTGCTAATAGAAGGGGGGAGACACGGGTTATTCCGGTGAAGCGCTCCCCTGACTTATAGCTTGGAGACCATCTTTTCCTAGTAGATCCACTGGGTCTTGCCAAGAGCAGCCAAGAATGCACAGCGTTGCATGGCCAACCTCCTTTTACTTTTAGCAAGCACTAAGCCATTCACATTTCCCAGCTGCTCTGACATCCACAGCAGGGAAAATTACAGGGAAGGGAAAAAATTGCATATTTACTTCTCCAAATTGAAAGTTGGGGTATGATATGGGCAGGAAGGAGCGCGTGTGTACAACTTGAGCGCCCTGGCCCCTGGCAGGGCGCAGCTGCCTCCAAGCTGCCAAAGGCAATCCAGAGGCTCTGGAGGAGGAGAGACGGGCTCGGAGGCTTGGCTTCCTTCCAGGGAATCCCCTTCCCTGTGGCTGGCACAAGGCGGCCTCTGTGGACTTGCTTTTAGGCACTCGGCCGCCAGCAATGACTGGGAGAGAGTTGGTGGGTGCTTGGGCACGGTGTGGTGGGCAGAGCATCCTTTTGCGAGGAGGAGAGGGGGAAGGCACTCACACGCTAGAGCAACGGGTTCCTTTTGCTAAAATCATGTGGCTGAGACAAGTAGATGCAGCAGGCAGATGTAGAGTGATTGCCCCTTTCTTATTTCTTTTTAAAGATTTGTTTTTTGTTTTAGAGAGAGAGAAAGTGTGTGTGTGTGTGTGTGTGTGTGTGTGTGTGTGCGTGTGCGTGTGCGTGTGCATGTGAGGTACAGGAGGTGCCTAATAAAGCTAGAAAGATCAGACCCCCCTGAAACTGGAGTTAAAAGTAGTTTAGAGCCACCTGATATGGGTGTTGAGGATCAAACTTAGAACCTCTGTGAGTTAAGGGCTCTTAACCCTGAGCCATCTCTCCAGCTCAGCCATTCCTTTCCTGACTAGTGTACGAGTTACTTTTCTCAGCACCGTCACCAAGTGCTGGCAGGAACAACCGAAGGATATGTCGTTTATTTGGCTCACAAGTGGATGGATTTCAGACCATCGTGGTGGGGAAGATACACAGGAGCAAAGCAGCTCCCACCGTGGCGGGAGGCCGAGAGCGGGAATGGCGATCCTCTTGATCAAGACTGTCTCTTGACCTCTTTCTTCTAGGACTTGCAACCCAGGTGACCATGCTGCCTACATTCAGGAAAGACTCTCCTGTGAGTTATCCTCTCTGGGATCATCCTCACAGCCACAGCCACAGGTGAGCCTCCCCTATCTCCTAAGTCATTCTAAATCCAGTCAGGCCATAGGGAGACTGACTGAGCAGCACACTCCCCATTATGAAGCTAACCGCTGAGCAGGCTGGTCTCTTACAGTCTAAGGTCTCTAGAACTGGTAGCAGGGCAAAACCATCAAGTGTCCTTGCCCCCTCCTTCTGTCCCATGCATAGGCCAGCATGAAGGAGTCTGGGTTTCAGGGACCTGGAAGTTCTAATGCATGAGTCAGGGGCCCAACTCCTCATGAGGTTCTGCCTCATAGCTTCATCTTACTAACACGTCTGTTCTGAGTCTCCTCCGTCTCATTGATCTCTTGATGGCCCCTTCTTTCACACTACAGGATTTTGGGAATCCAGAATTTACATGCCCTCTCCCCAAACCCCTTCCTCCCTTCTACCGTACTAAGCTGCAGACCAAGCCCTCTGAGCATCTTTTCCTGTCTGTTGGTGCTAAGCTGGTTCAGCACCCGGAGTCCTGGACAGCTCCCGATCGCCAAACAACTGTACTGTTTTCAGTCACTAAAGTCCCTGTTCAAAAAGCACCCAAGGCTCAATTCAACAGAACTGCCCAATTCTGTTGTAGAATACTAGTTGAAGATGTGTTACATTTGTTTATGCTGTGGAACATTTGTTTAACGATGCAAAGATGCGTTGTTGCGTTCTTTTCTGTTGCATTTGTTTTAACTGTGTAAAGCTGTGTTATTTTGCCCGTCTAAAACACCTGATTGGTCTCATAAAGAGCTGAATGGCCAATAGCTAGGCAGTAGAGAGCAATAGGTGGGGTTGCCAGGCAGAGAAAATAAATAGGAGGAGAAATCTGAGGAAGAACTAGAAGAGGGAGGAACAAGAAAAGGAGGAGAGGAGGACACCAGGGACCAGCCATGCAGCCATACAACCAATCACAGAGTAAGCAAGGAAGAAAGACATAGGGAAGAAATAAAGGTAAAAACTCCAGAGACAAAACATAGAAGAAGAAAAATGGGATAATTTAATTTAAGTTAGAAAAACTGGCTAGAAACAAGCCAAGCTAAACCAGGCATTCATAAGTAAGAATAACTTTGCATGTATTTATTTGGGAGCTGGGTGGTGGGCCCCCAAAGAGTGAAAAAAAAAACTCCCCACATCCATAAATCTCAGTGTGACCCACGAACTTGGAAGAGCTCATCTCTGGTAACATCCAAGCCCCACCCTCCTCCTTCATCATTCCCAGATGAACCTATAGAAGCCTGCTATTCTTTACTGTGTCTTAAGTCCCCAGGGCATTTCTCCAACACAGGGAACCAGGAGAGAGCAAAGTGTTCCAAGTGTCAGACATCCAGCACAGTTTTTCTCATAGGGCGGCAGCAGCATGTCGTATTTCCTGTGCAGTAAGTAGGTCCCTCATGGACCCCATCCCACAGGGTTACTTACGGAGAGCCCTGCTGTGATGGGCTGATGTCCTGGGGTGAAGGACCCAGTCCTCTATCCACAGTGCATGTACCTCACAGATTGTCCCCCTCTCTTTTTAAAAAAATGTACATGCATTGAGTGTTTTGCCTTCATAGATGTATGTGAACCATAAGTATACCCGCTGCCACCTGTCAGAAACAGGGGTTAAATTCCCTGGAACTGGAGTTATAGATGGTTGTGAACCACTATGTGAATGACAGAATCTAACCTGAGTTCTCTGTAAGAGCAACAAGTGTTCTTATCTGCTGAGCCTCCTCTCCAGTCCCATGGTCCCAATCCTTGCAATGGCTCGGCTGACTGTGTTTATGTTAAACAACATGTAGAGATGTCTGGTTTTTCTCCTGCTGAGCCCACAGCCTCTTTCTTACTATCTCAAATCCTACATAGTCTCTCTACTCAGCCTCAATGATGCAAGAAGAAAAGAAAACCTTGATGCTCCCAAGACATGGTGGTGCTCCAAGGCATTTGGGTCAGATGGGAGTGGGTCACAGCTATAGAAAACCATTAGCCAAATGGTACCATCTCATACTGGAATGGTATCTGCAAGGCCCCATCCTTGTGCCTGTAAATGTCTCTGTCAGCTAAACATAGTGGAGTTTATTAAGCCCCAACTTCTTATAGGGTACTGAAGAGGAAAAGGAAGATAGGCAAAAACAAGCATCTTAATAAAGGGACCCAAAGTGGCCAATCATTGGTCTTTAGGGAGCCCCTGTCAGAAACAGCTCATTTCCAGTAATAAACATGCATTCCTTTGTATAATGAAAGTTGTTCTTCAAGTGACATAGCCAATAGCCCCCCAAGAAGCAGATCCCAGCCCTCAGATCTGGCAATCTGGAAACCTGGATTTCTACCATCAAATCTTCGGATTCTCGAATTGGTGAACAATGCAAAGGCTACTCAACAGGCTAAGGGTGCACCTTGACGGTACAGCACACTGTAATAGTGGGATCCCAGGTTCAAGCACCAGGGAGTGGGGGGTTGTGTGTGGAAGGACCAGGTGTGGCAGTACACGCACTTAAACCCAGCACTCAGAGGCAGAGGCAGGTGGAGCTCTGAGTTCAAGGCCAACCTGGTCTACATAGTAAGGCCTTGTCTCAAGAAACAAAACAAAAACATAAAGGCCCCATGCCTTAAGCCACTCAGCCCTGGGGTCCACGCCGCCATGAAAACCATAGCCTCTGGTGTAAGGAGGCACGAGATCCCTGGATAGAAGTGATGCCTAATGTTGCAGAGACTCACATAAAATCAGCTGAGCAGAGAAAAGGCTCGGGGCGTCGGTGTGCCAATCTACCGTGGTCTCCCTGGTTAGGAGCTGGCTCTGCTGCCCTGGAACCTGATGGTACCCATGCAGAAACGTGGACTTCCAGCACGAGGCTTCTGCTTCTGTCTAGAGGATGGTCAGTGTGGTGAGACAGAGCAGGATATATGGCATGCCATCCCCAGTCCCATCCTTTCCTTCTCTGCCCCATTGATGCCACACACACACACACACACACACACACACACACACACACTTTATGGTTTGGATGATGTTCTTCTCCAATTTATATTCTCACATCCTAACCCCTAGCACTCAGAATGTGACTTTATCTGAGATTAGGATTGTTGCAGACTAATCAATCAGGATGAGGTCATGATAAAATAGCAGGTGTCCTGGTCCTAAAAGATGGTCCACATAGTGAGTCCATGCCCAACCAAAGCTACACAGTGAGAACTTTCTCGAAAAAAAAAAAAAGAAGAAAAGTGGTGTGTCCTTAGAGAAGGGAACCTACAGACACAGACTCATGCCCTATGCCCTAGGAAACCCTTTATCCATGTGAGGTTGAGGATGTGAACATGTCTGTGACTTGCACGTGTGAAAATACGGCTCCACGGCTCTGTCTGTGTACTGTGTGCTAACGAGCATGTGCCAAGTGCACACATGCACAAATGCACACATGCATGTTTCCAAACCCCTCATTCTGTTGTCAGCTGCCACTAGCTAGGGCAGTCCAGCTGCAACCAGGACATCTCCTGCTCTGGACCCCCAGGGGGAATGATCCCCGAGTAATGCTTGCCCCTGCTCCTTCCGTTCTTCACAGGAGTGGGAGAATCAGCCTCTTTCCTGGAAGAGGCCAGCAAAGCTCTGTCTCTTCTCTGGGCCTGGAGGAAGGACAGTAGGAAGGTGGCCTGGGCTGGCAGGGTGGGGGGAGCTTAGGAGCGGCAGCCTAGCAGGGCCATCTGCCATCTGCGATACGGCTCTGTTGTCCTCTCCGTCCCCTCTCCGCCTCAGGGTGCATCACTCGGATGACCCCTGGGAACTGGAAGCTAATTTTCCACCATCATTAGTGATGGGAAGACCTCAGGTTCTGCCTTTAATTAAAGTCAAACGTGGGGCTTAGGAGAAGCTCCGCACGCAGACGTCCCTGTCTCGCTTGTAAAAGCCATATGCAAATAATTAAGCAAGGCATGGAAGCCATAATTAAAAATTTCACAAACCCCTCATTAGCTGAGCAGGCGGCACAGAGAAGCTGGACTGAGAGCCTCCCCCACACCCGTGGCAGTTCCTGCAGATGGTTAATTGGGGTGGGGGAGGGAGTGGTGGGCCACACCTAGGGGACAAAGCACCTGCAATGTGCCTGCAGGGCTCTTAGGACATTTCCTAGGACAAAGCAGACAGCTTGGTCCCTCTGTCTCTCAGGATATAGAGGCTCCATAACAGGGGCCCCAGTCCCAAATTTCACTGCCTCTCCTGGGTGCAGTCCTGACATGTATATAGCTGGGACCCACTGGCAGAATGGGAAAGAAGGGTCCCATTGGAGACTAAAGACCCCCTCCATCTGGACAAGGCTGATGCCCTCATCCTCCTCGATTTCCCTTCCACGCAAACACTCTCTCTGTGCCTTGTAGCCACTGTGTTGTGATCCACAACAACACAAAGGCCTTGGGCAGGGTACCCACAACCCAGAGAGCACTTACCCAGTCCCAGCTTTGATCAGCTTCTCTGGTAATGGGGAGGGTGGGGTGCCAGGAGGGTGTGTCTGACATTATTCTTCCAGACACCAGTCCTTTGGTTTCTCTCCCCATCACACCGGGGGCGGGGGGGGGGGGTGTCCCTGGCTCCAGCTCTCAGCATCCACAGACACCTGGGTCACCTCGTGATAGGGATTGATCTTGCCAGGCAAGTCACCACAGGCCTAATCTTTACTTGCTCATTGACATTTCCAAATGAATATTCACTTGTCCCAATTGTGGCCACTTGTTTTCTGTCTCCTCTGATCAATGGTATTCCTCGGAAGGCACCGTGCTCACTGGAGACATTGATTGATGGTCAGGAAGCTGCCCGGAATACAACAGGACCAGATGCGGTCTCCCAGCTAAGAGACTAGGATGCTGGCTTGCTTGTCTCGCCTGGAGGCTGTCCTGTCCTGAACTGGACCAAAGCTTCCACACAGCCCACAGTCGAGATTCACTCCTCTTGCTGAAAGTGAGTGCAATGAGCCCAGCAAGCAGACCTGACGGTTTTCATATGTCGCCCGGTCTGAACACACTGTGCATCCCAGGCTGGCCTTGAACTCACTGTGGCGCCAACTTGAAATCAGGACCCATTTGCCCCAGCTTCCCAGATGCTGAGATTCCAGGTCCACACACACTCAACTTGGCCACCTCTTGACCTAGAAGATCTCTCTATCTTTATCCACATTTCTGGACTAAGCCTTTTATAATATCAGACATTTGCTTTCCTGGTGGCTCAAAAAAAAAAAGAAAAGTCATTTCTCTTTCTCTTCTTTCACAGGGAGAGGATGCAGGCTACTCAGCCGAAGGTGGCCAGACACCATGCCAGGAGTCTCAGAAACATCCAGAGCTAGGTGGTGAGCCAAACTGTAAACCCCACCACTTTGGAGGATGAGGCAAAAAGTTTATGAGCTCAAGGTGAGCCTCGACTGTACAGTATAGAGACTATATAGTAAGACCCTGTCTCAGAAGAGAAAAACAAAACAGTAATTGTCTTAGTCATGGTTCTAGTGCTATAATGAGACACAATGACTTAAGTAACTTGTGAAAGGAAACATTTAACCGGGGCTTATAGTTTTATAGAGAGTTAGTCCATGACCATCACGACAGGGAGCGTGGCAGCCGGCAGGCTGGCCTGGTCCTAGAGCAGTAGCTAAGGACTCACATCTGACCCACGGGCAGCAGGAAGAGAGCAAGACCGAGCCTAGTGTGTGCTTTGAAAGCCCTAGTAACACACCTCCTCCAAAAAGGCCACACCTCCTAATCCTTCCTAAACAATACACCAACTGGAAAGCAAACATTCTAACATAAGAGTTTCTGGGGGCCGTTCTCATTCAAATCACAGCAGCAATCCAGCCTAGGGCCCTGACGGAAGGCCAGCTGTGTTGTCCGTGTCGTTCTCCGGCACCACTGCAAGAAAAGCTCCTACAGCCAGTTTGCAGCCCTCTCCGTTTCTCTTGTCCTTCATTTACAAAGCTTCCCTGCAGGTCAGATGCCCACCTTCTCTTCCTGCCCCTGTGCATCTTTTGGGTCACAAAAACACCTGACTGTAGACCGAGCACCCCTAACGTCCAAATTCAAAACACTTCAGAAATCTAAAACTTCCCCGCTGCTGCCGCTGTGATCCACAGGTAGGAAACTCCACCCTTGAAAACATGATTTTCCCGTACAAAATATCAATATTGTATAAAATCACCTTCTGGCTTCAGGCATCATGTGCATAGGAGGCATCCACGGATTTTGTGCTTAGACTTGGGTCTCATCCCTTAAGATTCTGCATTATTATACACACAAAGGTTCCCAAACCTGAACAGTTCAGGAATGCAGGAGGGCTCTGGACTTAAGCATTTTGTATGAGGAAGGATCCACTTGGGCATATATTTGGGTGGAGAAATGGACTATCCTGTTTATACAAACCACACACACATTACAAATTCTCTTTCTCCCTGTCTCTGTTTCTCTCTATGTGTGCATGCGCGTGATTGTATGTGCATCTCTCTCTCTGTCTGTGTGTGTGTGTGTGTGTGTGAGAGAGAGAGAGAGAGAGAGAGAGAGAGAGAGAGAGAGAGAGAGAACAGAGAACATGCAGGCTACCTTTATGCCATTTAGCCACACCCTTGGCCCCTCATTGCTGTATTCTGGGCAAGTGATCTACCACTGAGCCACACTGCCAGCCTCTCTGACTCAGTTTAATTTTAAAAATTCTTTATGCGCACACACAAAGAGTAGTGATTTGGGTTCCCCTTGAATCTCACCTATTGCTTCCCCCATTTTCCCTTTAGAGGTAACTCATCCATGTGGTAAATATTTAATAAGCATATATTGCAGGCCTGGAACTACTCTAGACAACTGACACCCATTAGTCAACAGAACAAAGAACAGAATTCTATTCCAACCAGAGAAAAACAGATAATATAATGAACATAGTAAATTATATGGAACATTGGAAGGTGCTCAGTACAATGAAGGCAGAAGAAAGACAAAAAGAGTTTAAGGGGAAGGAACCATGGAGCGCTTGAGCCTGGAAATTGGTCTCAGTCCCTCAGTATCAGTACGTGGAAGATGTCTTCACAGGGAAAGGTGCCTTGGAGCCACATAGACATATGGGGTGGCTTGTGCCAAAGCCCCGGAGTGAAGTGTGTCAGGAGAAAGATGTACACCCAGAAGAAAGAAAGGAGATGAGATCAGAGAGGTGGCTTGATTTGATTCAGACTCAGCAGGGCCCTCCTAGCCTGCTGAGAGCAATGGCAGAGACCAGGGAAGAAGCCACTGTCAGGAGCCAGGTGAGAGGTCGTAACCCTGGAGTGGAGATCTATGCCTGCTCTTGTTATGGAGAACTGGTGCTTTAGAAGCCGGCTGTGTTTTGATGGTGATGGTCGCAGGCATTGTTCATGTGAGGTACAGCCATGACAATCAGTCACCCAAAGGAAGTTCTTTACTTCCAACCATTATCACCTGGGACTCTGGCCACCGGATAAATTTAAATAAGAGGCCTGAGTCTCAGTAGTTTACCCTGAAGCAATACCTGGTAGCAGAAAAGAACCACAAACTGAGATTACCCGACCCCCACCCCAAGGGCAGACCATTCAAAGGAAATGCTTGACATTCCAACCGCTGTAGATAGGATCACCTGCCAGCACACCTCGACAGGACACCCCTAGACAAATGTCAGCCAATCAGGGGTCCTGAACCTCAGAGACCCCTCACCCCCACCTTTACTACTATAAAAATCCAATTCTAATTGAGCTCGGGGCTCTCGGGTTGTTCCAATATGTTGGATATGCGGACAGACCGAGTTTGCAAACTTGATTAAAATAAAGGCTCTTTGCTTTACATATGGGACTCGGTCTCCTTTGTTGGCTTTTGTGGGGACCCCACGAATTTGGGCATAAGAGTTAACTCTGGTCTATCATACAGATGAAGGTCATGGGTATTGTGAATCGTAGAAACAAACCGTTAAATGTCTCTTCTCGGCCCTGGTCCTTTCTACCTGTGTCCATATGGGGATGCTTGGGAGCCAAGGAGGCCAGATCAGAGCACCGGGACCTGCAGTGATGACATGGAGGAGCCCTGGAACAGCGGGCTGTCTGCATCGCACTTTGGCTCCCCTTCTGTGACAATCAGTCTCCATGGAGAAGCATCTAGAGGACTGGTCATGCACACTTTGGGAGTGTCCATGAAGGCATTTCCAGAGAGGAACAGCTAAGGATGTAGGCAGCACCATCTCACAGACTGGGTCCCTAGAGAGGGGAAGGAGGAGGCTAAGGAGAATTCAGCATGCTCTCAGCCACGCCCACCGTGGCCGGCTGAAATCTTTTTGACTCTAAAAGCCGGAATAAATCCATCCTCAGGTAATTGCCAGAGCAACGAAAAGCTTAGGCAACTGCTTGCTGGCTGTGCCACCGGGGGGGGGGGGGGGGGGAGGGGGGGGGGGGGTTGGGGGGGTTGGGGGGGGTTGGGGGGGCAAGTTACTTAACCTCTCTGTGCTTCGGTTTTGTTTTTCAATTTAAAATGAGGCTACCATACTAGGTTAATATAAGCACTAGATGGGCAATCAGGGTGGTTTTGTTGAAATGGCACTTAAGGAACCCTCATTCAAGTTAGCTGCTAGTTTGGAAAGACAGACGAAGCCCCTCCTGCCCAGCGTGCTCCTCTCGGAGGCAAGTCCGTCATCCTACAGCTGGCAAGATCTGAATGCCTGCAAGAAATGAGAGCTGTAGAAGCTTCCAACAAGGTCCCCGGGAAACGTCTCCCAAGCACAGAGAAATGTATATTCCTGGAAAGGGCTTCCAGGAAACAGCCTATGAGCACTTTATCAAGAAGAGAGCGAGTGAAGCCGCATTTTTGGCCGGATATCCGCAGCCAGTGCTGGCCTTGGGCTACCTCGACTGGCTGATGTCCCGAAGAGCAGTAGGGATGGTATTTATCTGTACAGTTTGTGTTCCAAGTGCTCTCTGAACCGTGGCTGCTGGGGATGCCAAGCTCCGCGCAGAACATCTATTTGCAGGGTGCAAGGTGGTTGGGTCTCTTCCCTGATGGTTAAGCATAAGATATCACATCTCTGATGACTTCAAATCAGCTCAGAAGGATCCAGTGCACAGATAAGATTTCAGCACACAGACTGGCATGGCTCTGAAACCCCGATTCTCCTGGCTCACAAGGGTCCATCTCCACAGGTGTGTGCCCCCACGCCCAGTGGACCACTAAAAACGACCCACGTGAAATTCCATGGGATCATGGAAACAAGGTGGCATTTAACGTCCTGTTGAGTTGGGTTTTGTTGCCTTGTGGAGTATTTCTCCCTCTCCTTTTACATAATTAATTACTTTGCTTGTAAGGTTGAAGTCTCCTAAAAATTCTGGCAAAATGCTAAAAGTTGATGCTTGGCAGAGAATGATAGAGTGTATTTTCAAAATATTTGTAGGCTTTCTTCTGCACACACACACACACACACACACACACACACACACACACACACACACCAGCCTTGTCTGGAACTTGGCATTGTTGCAATACCCATAATGGAAACCTGATAATGTTTTCCAATCCAACTTGAAGAAATTTGACTCCAGTTCATATAAAGGCAATCTCTAAGACCTAAGAAAACAAACTTTTCTTCTGTTAAAGATTTAATTTTTGTTAGGCAGTGGTGGCACACACTTTCGATGCAAGCACTCCAGAGGCAGAGGTGTGGGAGCATTCCCTCTGGGCTACACCCAGTCTGCTCCAGAGTGCTAGCACCTGGCCCTAATCCATCCATTGTTTTGCCGATCTTGCCTGAGTTTCCCAAGGATACAAAGCCTGTGCAAAACTTGGTTAGAGGGAAACCTGAAAACCATGACACTTCCTTTATCGAGAATTTGCACTTGGCACTGTATCTTTGGAAGCTTAGACGGGTTGTTCTGAGGATGTGGAAATCTAAGGTGTGAACTGGAGAACAATAAAAGCCCTGGGCAAAGGGAAATTGGCCCAGTCTTTAGGATGGGCCCACTGAGAAAGGCTAAAGTCATTATTTTACTTCTAGAGAGGGTTTCTCTGTGTAATAGCCCTGGCTGTCCTGGAACTCAGTCTGTAGACCAGGCTGGCCTCGAACTCACAGAGAACCGTCTGCCTCTGCCTCCCGAGTGCTGGGACTTAAGGCACACACCAACACTGCCCAGTGCTGATTTCATTCTTATGGTACCGGTGCCTCTGGGACTTCTGTCCACGGACCCGTATGAACCCAGCACCCTCACCGCAACACAGAGGCAGGAAGATCCCTGAGTTCGAGGCCAGCCTGGTCTACAGAGTTAATTCCAGGACAACCAGGGCTACACAGAGAAACCCTGTCTTGAAAAAAAAAAAGTTTTTTTTTAATTAGTGTGTGTGTGCATGTGTGCGTGCACACATGTGCTCTCATGCAAATGGGTATGCATGTGTGTGTGTGTCTATGCACGCTTGTGGAGGTTAAAGGATAAACTTAGGTGTCACCCTCAGGTACAGTGTCCATCTTCATTGAAACAGGTTCTCTGATTGGTTTGGAGCTCTTAACTGAGGCTAGTCCAGCTGACTAGTGAGTCCCAGAGATCCCCGCCTGCCCAGCAATGTACTTACAAGCACATGCCACCCACTCAGCAGTTTTTTTCACGAGTTCTGGGGATCAAACTCAGAGGTTCTCACGTTTGCAGGGCCAGCACTTCACTGAGTCTTCCCTCCAGCGCCTGTTTCTTTGCGATTCTGAATTGACTCGTAGTCCTTGTACACGTTTACGGGGGTCCAATGTGACATTTAAATGCATGTACACACTGTGTAATGATCAAACCAGGGCAATTACCGTATCCATCACCTCATGTATTTGTTGCTTGTGCTGGAAATATTCAAACTCCTGTCTACTAGAGGCTTTGAGGCACACAGCTTAATTGCTGTCGCCTGAACAATCCAACGGTCATTTCTCCCCCTGCAAGTTTACCCCTCAGCCTTCCGAGTAGGTGCCTTCTTTAACGATGTGCCACACCGCCAGGAGCTTGCGTGTGTTTTCTTGTCTCATCCAGACATCACAATGAATAGCCAAGAAATAGATCTGACCTTTTACAAAACTCAAAACCTGCCACTTCCATTAAAGCAGTAGCTGGGCACAAAAAATAAAAAGCCCTCCGAGTGTGGTACCATTTTTCTTTTTCTTTTTTCATCTATCTATCTATCATCTATCTATCTATCTATCATCTATCTATCTATCTATCTATCTATCTATCTATCTATCTATCTATCTATCGTCTATCTATCATCTATCTATCTACCTATCTATCTATCATCTATCTATCTATCATCCATCTATCATCTATCTATCTATCATCCATCTATTATCTATCTATCATCTATCTATCTATCTATCTATCTATATTTATTTATTTTTGAGTATGTAGCTCTGCCTGGTCTGTCATTCACTACGTATATAGACTAGGCTGGCCTTGAACTCAGAGATCTGCCTGTTTCTGCCTCCTGAGTGCTGGCAGTAAAGGCGTGTGTCACCATACAGGGCTCATCAGGTAAGGTGTTTGCCTGATGTTATGAGTTCAGTGTGGCAGGACCCACATGGCAGAAGGATAAAACCAACAAGTTGTCCTTTGACCTCCACATACACAATGGCACACAATCCCTTTCCAAAAACTAAATGTAATTACAACATGAATTCTAATTGATCTTAATAATAAAAACCCAGAGTCAGACATTAGGGGGTGGAAGCTGAGAGATCAGAGAAGCAGAGCAGCCAGCCACTAGTTCTTACCTCTGCAGAATCCTCACACCGCAGGGGTATCCTGTCTCTACAAGTCATCAGACTGAATGCTGAGCTCCTGTCTCCTCCAGCCTTATATTCCTCTCTCCACCCAGCCATATCACTTCCTGTCTCCACCTCCCTAGTGCTGGGATTAAAGGTGTGTGCCACCACTATCTGGCCTCTATGGCTATCTGATGTGGCTAGCTTCGCACTCTGACCTTCAGGCAAGCTTTATTTGTTAAAACACAAACAAAATATAATCACATGTGATAATAACAACAACAACAACAACAACAACAATAATCTTGAAGTCCATTGGGCTATCTAATCTATTTTTTTGTAAAGTCAAGGATTTAGAAATTCTTGGTGTGGGATTCATGGGATTTCCCCCCCCCCCCCCCCCAAGGTGAGGATCTGTATCTTTAAGGGTTGCAAGGACTTTGTCCTGCCCTTCTGAAGAGGAGCCTCCCGCATTGTCTTCAGGTACTCCCAAAAGGGACAAAGAATCAAAAGACAAGAGAGCTGATACTTATGTGTGATTTGAAGATACCACTGGAGACCTCGGTGGCGAACCAGCGGGGCCTGCGGCAGGCCATGTGTTTATCTATATTGGGTACCAAACAGCCGAATGCACCTGTGAGTTGGTGGGTTTGTCTGGCACGCCGTCATCAGGGTGTGCACGGCTGCCCGTGAAGCCCCAGAGGCCCTAGATGGTCCCAGTTGTAACCTCAGACCACCTTAAGGTCATGAAAGGGGTCCACCGGAGATGTCACACAAACAAGTTTCCCAAACTTGTCCTCTGCTCTCAAACCAAAGCACCAAACTTTTCCTCAATGTCTTCACGTAGAAAAAGAAGACACCTTTGTGACATGGGGCACGAACCATGACATATATGGCAACATGAATGCACGGTGACAGCTATAACATGAGTGGCCCAGGCAAAGCCTCCAAATCCCCAAATCAAAGTCTTACACACGGGAGGTGATGAGAAGCTTTGTCCTAACATCATTTCCTTACAAAAACTATAATTTTACATGTTGAATCCCTGCAACAAAATCTCCCCCGTTTATTGAATTTCTTCCTCAGCTACTCCCCATTCCCCAGTAATCCTGATACACTGTCCCACAGGGTCCTCTGATCTGGTCCTCATCTCTTCCATTTCCCCGCAAAACTGTGCAACACCCCACATGAATTATGGTGCAATAATTCAGCTTGGTTTTCCAAAGTCTACTCGCACCAGAGCTTTCCTTCCAGCCTCACGGAGCCCCTTACCTTGCCTCCTCCTGTTTCAGACAACAGTGGACCAAGTCCCAACATCCAGCATGGTGGAGCCTGTGACTTTTCTCTAACTTGAGCGGTGAAGAAGGCCAAGGTAGGCCCCACAAAAGGAAGGCAAGGTTCGGAGTAGCATGCGCAGTTTGGAAAACCCAGGATTCCCAAGCAGAAGCCTCGGTCCCCTGGCAACAATCACCACAATGCAGTCTGGTTAATTCTCTTCCACACCATCGAGGCATGTGCGGCGGCTTTTGCAAAGGCAGTGTCAGAAGAGGCAAAGACACGGGGATGAGGGGACCTCAGAGACACCCTTTCTTGAAGACACACACACACACACACACACACACACACACACACACACATGACTTACTCTTTGACATATATAAAAGGAAGGTTGCAGTATCATTCTCATCCATCCCCCACCAGACCCTGTTGTTTTAGGATATGAAGTGATGCTAAAAATGGCCAACATCTCGCGCCTGACACAGGGGCATAAATCAGCACATCTTCGGCGCTTTCCTTGTAGTATCGATTTCTTTCTGAGAATGGAGGCAGATGCTCCGGTGTGGCACCATCTAATATCCCACCCCCACCCCGCTTGATTTATAGATCTCTTTGTACATTACCCGAACATAAATGAGCCTAGCATCATTCCTTGCACACTTGTCAAATTAAGGTAAGATATTCTTGTTGACCTTTAAACCTTAAAAAAAAAAATAAATTAAAAAATAAACCAACGTGTCTGAGACATTTTGCAGTGAGAACTATAAATGAGCCGGGCTCTTGGATGCCAATTAAGAGGATGTAATTATGAAGGGGATTGTCGTGTGTGCTGCGGGTAATGATTTAATTTTAGCTTTAATGCGTTCACTCAATGGAGGAAAAGAAAATAAGCTGGTTACGAATCATCTCGCGAAAGAGCCGAGAACAACTTGGCACCATTTGTTCCCTAATTTACCAAAACGGGAAGGAGCTGGGGGTGCTTGGCACCGGAGCCTTCCAGAAGGAAAGAACACTTTGGAAAAGGTGCAGAAAGTAGACACACTGGCAGGAACCAAAATAGAGACAAGGTGGCCGTTTGTTGCGATGTTACCAAACACAGCCGGAGCCAGCCCGTTCTTGCGGGGCTGGGCGAGGGTGTGAATTGGATCAGATTTCCTGCCGGGGAAGAATTCTGCTCAGGGGAGGCATTAAGCCTTTCTCCTCTGCTGCTCTTCCCAGCATCCTTCCTATAACAGGCAGCATTGGATCCGGGAAAGGAGTCCCTGGGTATTAGGGTTCGAGTGGCGAATGTCCCCCAGACCCTCAAGTGTTGGAACCGTTTCCAGCTGATGGCAACTGGGCAAGAGGCAGGAGCCTTGGACACAGGGTCACAGTGCTTCTAAGTATTTAGTCCAGCCAGAGCTCTCTTCTCCCCCTCAGACACAATGTAAACAACAGCCCCCCAGGGCTACTAGTCCAGCCGTGAGCATGCTCCCCAACACCATGCACCACATCCTCTTCAACCATGAACCAGAAACACATCCTTCCTCCTTCGAGTTGCTTCTCCCAGGTGTGTTTTTGTTTGTTTGTTTGTGTTTCATGAATAAGAAAAATGATTAACGCACTGGGCAGTGACAGGTGGCATCTTCTTGGGGCCAACCATTGGTCTGCTGGGGAACAAAGGCATACACCTCTCATCCCACCTCCATCTACAAACACTATTATTCAAGATCAGATGATGCTTGCTGTACCGATCTATGCCGGTCGCGGTGTGCCCAAACACAGGTGCACACTGCCTCCCTCCCCCCCCCCCCCCCCCCCCGTCCCCCAGCCAAGAACACCTAAGATCTGGTCTATCAGGCTGGCTCTTGGCCCCTTCCATGAGAATTTGCATAAGAATATCACGTAACAACCGACTTCTAATTAAGTCTGTCTTTTAACCTCACCAAGTGTGGAGCCCTCACTTTCTCCCTCCATCTTGACTGATAAGTCTTGACTGATAACTTCCTTTCCTCGCCTCTGCCCATGACCCCTGCTGGGCACAGCTTGCTGCTTCCCACCTCAGCCCCCCCACCACTTTCTAGAGACTCCTCTTTTCTCTCTGCTTAGGTGTCCCTGCTCTTCCCCACCCCCTTCTTCTTCCTAGGCAGACAGGATTGTGTCCAGGACAACGGGGTGAGATGCTGGAGTCCTCTGTGATGGATCACTGTTAAAGGTTCAAATATGAAACATCTCCCACAGGCTCATGTTTTGAATGCTGGTCCCCTTGTGAGAGGTTGCAGAACCTTGCAAGGTGGGTACTACCTGGAGGAAGTAGGGTCTTGGGCACACATTATCCCTGGCCACTCTTGGCACCACAAGCCACATAATATCAACTGCTCTGCCACGCTTTCCTGTCGTGACAGACTGAACTCTGAATTGTGAACATGAATAAAATCTCTCTCTACAAATCTTCTCCGTCGAGAGTTTCGGTCACCGCGGTGAGAAGCTAACCAATGTGCTCACACATCCGCAGGTGCACACTCGTGCACGCTCACATGCAATCAGGTAGGCTTCGGAAGGAATTCCCTGAGTTTCCTAGTCACTGGTTACGGAAAGTTCTCGGTCCCAGACAAGCACACCCTATCCACAGTCACGTGACTAATTAACATGACCTACACAGCCCCACACTAACAGACTCTTCCTGCCCCCACAGCCCACTTCCTGTCAGTGCTCTGAGCCACCAGTTCATGCATGAGCCTCAGGAAAGATGAAGGAAGCAGAACAGTTCCCGGTGCCACCAAGAAGGCCAGGGCTGCCTTCCAGCACCCAGCGTGGGATGCCACAGGCTTCATCCCAAGCCTGAGACATGGTCTGTTCTATCCGTACTTATGGGCTTTCCCTTGGGCTCTGCGAACCACTCGAGGAGAGTCTTGTGCATCTTTCTGATTGTGTCCTGGGTGTCAGCCAGCTCCATGCAAGTTCCTCAACTTTTAGGGTTGTCCATTAAACTTTGGGTTAGCCATTCAACACCGACACTCAAAGAAAGAAGAGTGAAGATGCTGGAAGCTGAGGGTAAGCCATATTGATTCCCTATTCTAAATCCATACATGAGCACACAGAAAAACAGTCTCACAAGGAGAACCTTCAAGAGATGCAATTAAAGCGAAGATTCCTCTGAAGGTTGCACCCACTTCAGGCTACTCCACACCGGGGCCACTGGCAGAATCCTTCCCGGACTTGCTCTTGATGGATACTTAGAGAGGGAAGCAGAGGCCATACAGCTGTGGCCTTTAGCACATGGAGGCTTTAACCACAAATTACACATACATGGGGCTGAAGAGATCGCTCAGAGGTGAAGTGCTCAGTGCCCTTCCAGGAGATCAGTTTGGTTCCCAGCACCTCATCAGGTGGAATTCCAGCACCAGGAGATATGATGCCCTCTACTGGTCTCTGTGGGCAACTGCACTCATATGTTCACATACCCACCCCCAATACACACACACACACACACACACACACACACACACACACGCACACACACAAATAAATCTTGGGGCTGGAGAGATGGCTCAGAGGTTAAGAACACTGTTCTTGCAGAGGTCTTAGGTTCAGTTTCCAACATCACATCAGGTGACTCACAATTGTCCTTCACTACAGCTCCAGGGACACATGCGGTCCACAGACGTACACACAAACGAAACACTCAGACACATAAAAAAATAATTTTTAAAAATACATTTCTTTTTAAAGAATAGCTTTGAATATCTTACTTAGCCAGGTAGCATAAACAGACTTACTGTATGCTTCCTAGCTGGCTGGAATTTTCCAAGGTGTGGGTACAGAATCCAATACCCCCGCACAAACACCAGAATCAGTCCCTATGCTTAGCATACGCAGCCCCCCCCTCCCCACCCCAAATAGCACCCGCTTTGCTTATGATCTCCATGAGAAAACACCTAACAGCAGCAGCTTAACGGAAGAGAGATTCGTTTGTTCAGTTTCTGAGAGTTACCGGTGGGAAAAGCACACGAGTTCAGGTGTGTGCAGTTCAGACTCCAGGAGTCTTGGCAGGCTGGGGAGCGCACCTCAGAAGGGAACCAGAGCTCCCCCCACCCCCGTGACTCAGCCCCGCCTCCTGAAAGTTCCACAGGAACCGCAACAACTCCACCAGCTGGGGGACCAAGAGTTCAAATATGTGACCCTGTTGGGGACATGTTGCACCCTAAATACAGAAAAGTGGCCCACAGGTCATTTTAGAGATTGACCCCTCAGTAGATGGACTGAAGGTCCCTGCGGAGAAGCCCATCTCCTTGAGATTGTCCCCTCCATCCACCTATTCCAGGAATCCTGTCAAGGAGATTCTGCGTGCCCCGCGGCCTCTGCTGGTTCAGCCCCTATGATCCACAACTCCAAACACCCCATTCAAAGACGCTATTTGAAAGGAGAATCACTGTGAATATAAATGACTTTCTCAGAAGCTTGACTTTTAAAAAAGGAAGACGGATCTGGCCCTTGCAAATAAAAAACAGATTGAGAAGCTGAGCTTCGTGGAGTGACTTAAGCAGGCATTCAGAGTTGGCACCCGCTGGGAACAGTGCGGCAAACTCGGGAGCTGGAACAGCCGAGCGGAGCCTGGGGCCTGGCTCACCAGCAGCCTTTCCTCCCCACTTCGCATGGCCGCCTCCTCCCCTCTCTCCCTCCCACCCCTGCACCTTCAGATCATCCCGGTTTCAGAAACCCTCATTGAGCACCTACTGTGCGCTGGTCGGTGCGCCTAGACCTGGCTGGCCCTACAGAGTTCCCAGTGATGATACTGAGCAAGGGACCCCAGCGAGCCACCTCGCCTGATGCAAAGCAAGGCCTGATGAGGAGGCAGGCCCGGGAAAGGGGCCGCGGTGAGGCGCATTCCTCATGTAGGTCTGTCGGGCAGCCTGTAACCAGGAGAGGGATGTAGGAAATTTTCCTTTTCAAGACCAGCTCTGTCGCAGATGGAGAACAGAGTCATGAGGGTCGGCTCTCTCACTATTAACCGTGTGCTCCTGGTGGGGGTGGGCAGATGAAATAGCGGGGTTGGGGGGGGGCACAAAAAGCTGGAGCAGAGGCTGGGGCTGCTGTCAGAAAGAGCCAGGCCTGGCACAGGCATCCTCTGGATGGGCCTGCTGTGCAACTCTCTCTGGAAAGACGAGGACCCCTGTGGGGGCGGGGCTGCACTCCTGGAGGTGGGGGCGGGGTGGCACTCCTGGAGGGGGCCTTATGAGCACACAGACAGGAGCGATAGTCCCACTGTGCTGAGGACCACACTCATGGTACTAATCTTGGGATTCGCCTCATTGACTGTTCCCGAGAGAGGGGGTCAGAGGTCGGGAGTCCACAGTGAGAACTTCATGAGGTAACAATAACCAATGCACTCCAGTCAGTGGGTTTGCTGTGCTGATGGATGGCCCCATGATAGCATCCAGTCAGCAGAAGAGCCCTTCCCATTTGCCCAGTGATAAGAGGGAAGCACAGAGCCCCCTGCTGTCCCCACCCCCGCCCCCGCACTCCCTGTTCTGTGGCTCTACTTACCATGGTTTCTGCTAGCCATGGTCAAATAACACCTAGAACATTCCACAGTTCTGCAAACAATTCTTAGGTTTCAAATGATTTATAGTATAGTATAATGTTACAGTAGTCACTATTAGTTATTAATCTCTTACTATGGCCAATTTATAGCTTACGCTTTATTATGGGTATGTATGTGTAGGAATAAGCATTACATATATAGCGTTGCGGAGCATCCAAAGTGTCCAGTGTCCCCAGACTACAAATGCAGTCAGTGCTTAATACCACAGAACTCTGTCCTCCCACCTTCAAGGTCAAGGATGCTAGAACGGTTCCCTTCCTATGGCATGCTCTTGTCTGTGATGGCATCCATCCCAAGTGAGTGGGAAACAGGGACGGAGGAAGGCAGTGAAGCTACAAGCTACATCCTGGAAAAGATTTCCAAGCTTTGAAAAGCTAGCAGACAGGCTTCTGGGTAAAGATGGCCCAGAAGGGTCACTGCTTGCTGAATTCCTCTTCTTCCCAAATTCCCACCAAAAAGATCAAAGAAACACAAAAATCAGAGAAAAGGTAGGCCTGTATCCCCAGACAAGACTGGCATGTTAGGTTCACTTTGCTGTCACAAAATGCCTGATGCAATCAACTTAAAAAGTAGAAAGGTTCATTTTGGCTCACAGTCGTAGCAGTGCCAGTCCATGATCACTTGGCACAGTTGCTTCGGTCCATGGCAGTGTGGTACAACCGAAGCATGTGGTAGCATGACCTGTTTGCCTTTGGCATCCAGGAAGAAGCGGAAACAAAAGATGGGGGCTGACATTCCAATATCCCCTTTCATGCACACCCTCAATAATCTACTTCCTTAGCTGGGCTGTGGTGGCACACACCTTTAATCCCAGCACTCGGGAGGCAGAGGCAGGATCTCTGTGAGTTCGAGGCCAGCCTGGTCTACAGAGCAAGTTCCAGGACAGCCTCAGAAACTACAGAGAAACCCTGTCTCAAAAAACAAACAAACAACAACAACAACAACAACAAAATCTACTTCCTTCTACTGGGTGCCACCTTCCAGAGACTCCACTACCTCTCGGTAGCACCAAGAGCTGGGTACCAAGCACTTAAGTCAGAAGCTTTAAGGAGACACGTATTCAAATCACAGCAGCTGATCATGGTCAGAAAGCAGGGGAGGGGGGTCCCTTAAAGCCACAGAACAGAGATCTGGTCAGATGCACCGAGGTTGGGAGCCTGGGCAAAGTATAAAAGCCCAACCCTGAGAGAGAAGGCTCTGAGAGGAGCCCAGGAGTCACCCCACAGAGGGCACCTGTCAAGGGTCACTCCGCACTTCAGAACACAGCATCGGCCTACAGAGCGAAGGTCACGGGGAAGGAAGAACCACAAACCGCTACTGCTGAAGGCTTTAACACTTCTTGATTTGTTTGAGGTTTAAGAAAATTATGCATTTACTTAATTTATTTTACGTGTATGTGTATCTCACCTACGTGCGTGTCTGTGCACCAGGTATGTGCGGGCCTGATAGTATTCATGGAGGCCAGAAGGGGCATCAGATCCCCTGGGACTTGAGTTAAGGACAACTGCGGGTCAATGTGTGGGTGCTGGACATGAACCCCTAATTCCTCTGAAAGAGCAGTCAGTGTTCTTAACTGCTGAGTCATTTCTCCAGTCCCTTGTTTTTTGTTTTTGTTGCTGTTTATTTGAGACAGGGTCTAACTATGTATCTGTGGCTATCCTGGACCTTGTTATATAGACCAGGCTGGCCTCAAACTCACAGAGATCCACCTGCCTCTGTCTCCCAAGTGCTGGGATTAAAGGTGCACGCCACATTTTAAATGAGCAAATTATTAAATTTAATTAATATTTAATTTAAAACTAATTTTAAATTAAAATTAAGTGAGGACAAGCTAGGAAGTGTCTGTAATCCCAGCACTCAAGAGACTGACGTAGGAAGGAATTTAAGGCTAACTTGGGCTAGGGTGAGATCTTTTCTCACAAAACAAAATCAAAATAAAATTAAGTGAAGAACACTAAGGGTTAGGACCTGGAGAGGTGGCTCAGAGGGTAAAAGTGAGCATTGTTCTTGCATGGAACCTGAGTTCAATTCACAGCACCCACGCCAGGTCCTACAGCTCACAACCCCAGGTAACTCCAGCTCCAGGTTATCTGATGCCCTCTTCTGGCCTCTATGGGCACTGCACCCACATGCACTGACCCACACACAGACACATGTACATATACAATTAAAAATGAAAAGAATCTAACTAATGAACTCTGGCTTTCCAACACACTTTTGTGTTCAGCAGACAGAATACAGTTTTCTTTGGTCACTCAAAGATTATTTAGAAAAGTTGGCTTATGTTAGACTACACAAAAAGAAACCTCAACAGAAGCCATTATCTAACCAAAATGCAATAAAATAGAATATTAAAAAAATGAAGGAAACATACTGACTACAAAATTGTTTTTGACCGAAGAAAATAGAAAATCTATACTTGACCTTTTCTGGGGAAGGGTAGTTCCTGTTTCAAAGGCTTGAGGAGGGGGTTAAGGGCCTGGAGCCAGGAATGAAAGCCACAATATCACAATCACAAGGAAAATTAACATAGCATCAGTAGAGCAGAAGATTTCAACAGGTCTCATTCAAACTGAGAATGATCATGGGGCTTAAGGAGAATGACAGGATATAGAAGACTTGAGATGCACAGTCCACACTTGATTTTATATGTGTGTGTAAATGTGTTCCCACGTGTGTAGAAATACATATGTATGCATATGTATATAATGTACATGTATATATTCACTGGTGAGATTGCTCTCTGGCTTCCAAAAGCTGACTGCTTTTCTAAAGGACCTGGGTTCGGTTCCCAGCACCCACACAGGAGCTCCCAACCACATGGAACTCCAGCTCCAGGGGATCTGGCGCCCTCTTCTGGTCTCTGTGGGTACCACATGATGCACAGACACACCTGCAGGCAAAACACGAAAAATATTTTTTTGAGTGGTGGCAGACTTCATGCCCTGTTACAGTATGTTACGAAGAAATGTACATTAGATAGCATCTCTCTCACCACGATGCACATTTCACCGTTTAAGGTGAGTTTTATCTTTTTTGACATCAGCTCGGAAACCAGGATGCTTCTAAGAACTGATGAGATGTTAGAGGCTTTCCACTGGCACCAAAAATAATGGTGTGCATTGTAATCGGCAGCATTTTAGATTTCATGAGAGTATGGCAATTCTTCAGAAATGGATAGCATGTATTACTACTGAGCCTGAAATTAATAATAAAAGAAAAAGTAGACACTCTCAGGTATTCTCCTGAACACTTCTCTCACATCAAGGAGGAAATAAAAACAGCAATTTTAGACTATGAAAAATTATGATAATGGCAACTTGTGCCAATCAAAACTTATGGAAGGCAGCCAGAACGGTGCTTAGAGAACACTACTGGTTTGAGTGCTACAGTCCTTTCTTAAAGATAACAAATGACCTGGACATTCAACTTTTAGAAATGGAGAAAGGAGTAAGAAAGTCCTGACAGTATTTAAGATAGTGAGAGAAAGAGGTGCTGTTCAGAGGACAAATGAGTCCAGCAGCACTTTGTCAGAAAGGCAAATGGAACATATTAATCTCTAGAAAAGTTCTAACCAAGAAAGGAGAGGTCCCTGGCACTGGGATGGATGGCTATGAGGTTGTAGAGTTCAGTGGTAGCACACCTGCCTAGAATCCCCCAGTGAGGGGCTGGGGCGTGGCTCAGTGGTAGAGCCCCTGCCTAGAATCCCCCAGTGAGGGGCTGGGGCGTGGCTCAGTGGTAGAGCCCCTGCCTAGAATCCCCCAGTGAGGGGCTGGGGTGTGGCTCAGTGGTAGAGCCCCTGCCTAGAATCCCCCAGTGAGGGGCTGGGGTGTGGCTCAGTGGTAGAGCCCCTGCCTAGAATCCTCCAGTGAGGGGCTGGGGTGTGGCTCAGTGGTAGAGCCCCTGCCTAGAATCCTCCAGTGAGAGACTAGGGTGTGGCTCAGCAGAGAAGCCAGTACTTAACATGCTTAAGGTCCCAGGTTTCATGCTCAGCATGTGGGGGAGGAGGAGTAGAGGAAAAAGCACTAATGAGAAGGAGAAAGTAGCATTCGTGCAAAAAACATTGTTACAATATGACAATATTACAAAGAATTCTATTTTAACTTTTTGATTGAATGTATGGTAGTCTTAGGAGGCAAAAGTCATACAAACTGATTAAAAATGTGGGGAATCTGGATAGAAAACAAATGTGTGAAACTTGCATCCCCACCCCGAAGAGCATTGTCCTCCGCTAGTTGCAACCTTCGAGGAAAAAACGCTTTCTCTCCCATTTAAAATGTTCCAGAGGATAAAGAAAGCAGGAAAACTTCCTAATTAATTTTATGAATAACACATAACCCTGCTACTAAAACCTGCCAAATATGAAAGAAAAATAAAATCACAGACTAATCTTGCTTGTTACTATAGATGCAGAAAGTCTAAATAAAAGATCATGGCAGACATACACAGCCTCCTCGGCACCAGCCCCCAGCACAAATGCACAGGACTGCTGGAGAAAACAACATAAAACAATTAAATACATACTTCCAAGATCCCTTTACTATGGAAAAGGGGAGAGAGGAAGGGGAAAAGGTGAAGTATGAGGAGAAGGAGGAGGAAGAAGTGAGGGGGAGAAAAGGAGAAGGAAAAGAAAGAGGGGGAAGAGGATGAGGAAGAGGAGGAGGGGGAAGAGGAGGAGGGGAAGAGGAGGAGGGGGAAGAGGAGGAGGGGGAAGAGGAGGAGGGGAAGAGGAGGAGGGGGAAGAGGAGGAGGGGGAAGAGGAGGAGGGGAAGAGGAGGAGGGGGAAGAGGAGGAGGGGAAGAGGAGGAGAGGAAGGAAGAAAGGAAGGAGAAGATGAAGGAAGAGGAAGCAGGAGGACAGGAGGAGGAGAAAAGGAAGAGGGAGGAGGAGATGTGGAAATGATACTAATGCTCCCACAAGTCCCAAAGGATGGATTAAAGGTCCCAGAGGTCAGGATCTGGGGCCTTGGCGCTCACACATGGAGTCAATGCACACTGGACCCCTGTACGACAAGGACCTGAGCTGGACTTCCAGGGGCTGCTGCCTCAGTGTAGTGAAACCTAGCCTCACACTCAAGCCAGGCGTGGTGTCTCAAGACCTGAAACCCCAGCTCTGAGGAAGTAGGTGCACGAAGACCAGGTCTTCAGCTCCAATCCCTGGAACCCACATGAGAGAAGGAGAAAACTGACACCCAAAAGTTATCCTCTGACTTGCACACATGTGCCGTGGAACACACACATACACACACACACACACACACACACACACACACACACACACACACTATTACAATAGATGCAATTAAAAGGCAAAACAAAACTTTTTAAAATTTCTGTACAAAGGGGAAATGTTTTCTGGGGAAAAGAAGCCAGCGTACACCCAACGCCTGCTCTGTGGCTGCGGAATCCACGCTTCTGTTACCTATGTGACCCTGGAATCCCTACCCCCACAACAGAAGTAACAGGACAAATAGGTCCCAGGTTTGTGTGTGCATGCAAGCTCCCAGCAGAGATAATTCCCGATTTTGACAACTCAAGAAGCACAGGGATAGCATTAAAAAAAAATCCCTACCAACCTTAAATTAGTCTGGATAATTTTTGCTTCTGTCGAATATTACATAGAAGCCATAATCCACACACGGAAATGACTCATGGTGAAGTCGGAGGATGAGGAAACAGATCAGAACCTAAGCTGAGGGAAGAATCCAATTTGCATGAATTTACTTATTGTTTATGTGAACATTTCCATTTTAAACCATTGAAGGGACAGATAGAATCAAGTTAGGGAAGGTGGCTCATGTCTGTAAAGCTGAGGCAGGAGAAGAGCTATGAATTTGAAGCCAGCCTGAGCTACACAGCAAATTCAAGACCAATCTGGGTTGCACAGTGAGACACTGTCTCAAAAGAATGTTGTTTTTTTTTTCTCTAAAAAAAAATCGAAGCAATAAAGAAAAAAACAGGAAACCATAAAAGTCAGGCATGTAGATTTTCAATATCTCTTTAGAGTTTCAAGAAATGAAAACTATAGTGATTGGAATTTCAAAAGCACATTTCCAGGGATTAAGAATAGACTCGTTATTGAAGTAGGAAATGCTGGCACCCTGATGAATCCCACATAAACACGCAGGTAACATATATGGGAAACATGAGACCGAAGTATTAAGAGACTGGAATAAGGAAAGTCCCAAACAGTGTCATTAATCACAGGGACTCTGACGGCAATGCCAACCTGGGGACCCAAAGAAAGTTCAGTGCCTTCCGGATGATTTGCCATAATGGGCTTGAGGCAAGCAAGCCAGTGTCAGCGCAGGGTCTCTGCTGAGCTGCACACTGAGAAGCAAGGCTGACCAGAGGCTCTCTTCAGCACACTGCATCTTTACACTTATTCCATCCTCACGATGACCAAAGAGTTTGTTAATATGACTGTCCCCATTCTACAGATAGCTAACCAGAGGGACTGAGAACAAGTCTGGAGAAAAAGTCAGATCGAAGCGGCCCTCTGCAGGATTCAAGTTTATGCTCGACTCTATCCACGTGACTGGCAGTTCAAAGGCTGATATTCAGAATTAGGGTGTAATAGTTAACCCCAACTGCAAACTTGATAGGAACTGGAATTACCCAGAAGACAAAGCTTACTTGTGTCTTTTCCAGATACATTCAGCTGAGGAGGGGGAGGCCCACCCTGAACATGCCGGGAAGGGCCCTGTTCTTTGGTCTGAGGCCCCGGACTGAACAGGAAGAGGAAGCTATAGAGTCATGGGCATGCGTCTCTCTCTTCCTGCTTGTAGGCACAATGCATCCAGTCACCTCGTGCTCCTGTCCTCAGGGCTGGAGCTGCTGTCACTGATTTGTACACCCCTCTGTGACAGGCTCTACCCTCCAACCAGAAGCCAAATAAACCTTTCTTCCCGAGGTTGCTTTTCCAGATTGTCACAGCAACCAGAAAAGTGACTGACACACAACGAAAGAAACTATTGAAGAGGTGGTGAACGAAATCGCAAGATGTGGCTAGGAAAGGGGCTAGCCCTGCTGTGCACACCTATAATCCTAGCACTCAGGAAGCGTGCCGGACGACCAGGAGTCGGAGGCTAGCCTGGGCTGTAATGAGACTCTGTGGATGGAAGGAAGGAAGAGAGGAAGAAATGGAAGAATAGAGGGAGCGGGGGAGGGAGGAAGGAAGAAGTGTGCTGGTTTGAACAGATATGGCCCCTACAAACTCATGTGTTTGGGTGCTTAGCCCATAGGGAGTGGCACTGTTAGGAGGTGTGGCCTTGTTGGAGGGAGTGTGTCACCACAGAGGCAGGCTTTGAGGTCTCAGATATGCTCAAACTACACCCTGTGTCAACCCGTTGTTTCTGCTGCCTGTGGATAAACACTAGAAGAAAAACACAAAACAAAATGGAAGATGCGGGCGCCAAGCCAGAGAGTGAGAAAAGGAAAATGAGAGGGAAGAAAGTGCCGTTGGTCCTTTGAAACCAGGTGAACAATGATGAAAATCCAATATATGTAGAACAAAATAAAGCTTTAAGAAAGAATATAGAAGGGATGGAGAGATGATTCCATGATTAAGATCAAAAACTGCTCTTGCAGGGGACCAGAGTTCAGTTCCCAGCACCCACATGACTGCTCACAACCTCCTCAAACCCAGCTCCAGGGGATCCAGCGCCCTCTTCTGGGCACTGCTCTCTCTCTCTCTCTCTCTCTCTCTCTCTCTCTCTCTCACACACACACACACACCAGACAAATAACCAAGGCAAAGTTATTTTTTACAGTAAAACTATTAAGTCAAGCTACAGTTTATTTGATCAAAAGAATATCGGTAGGGATTTAGAGAGTTATTACATCAAGACTATGGCAAGTCTCTAGGAAAATATAATAATCTTGAACTTGTATGTAGCTAATAACATTGCTTTACAAAAACAGAGTCAAAGTTGATGAAAATGTAAAGAAGAATCAACAAATTCGTAACCACTCAGGGAGATTTTTAATGAATCACACGCTGGTACAGATAAATAAAAGTAGGCCAAAAAAATTAAAATTGTAGAAGATACTATAAGAAGATGACCATAACAAGACCAAGTTAGAGAATGCTTATGGATGGATACACATGGAATTCTGCACTCGATAATTAAAGGTACACACTGTTTCAAGCATAAGAAACAACAATGACCACACCCTAGCCAAAACACAAAGCAATTCTCAACTAAAATTAAATAATCAATATCAAACAAGCCACAACCTCTCAGTACAACACAACAAAACTGGGAATTGATTTTTTAAAAAAGCAGAAAAGGGAAAATGTCCTTGAAATGTTTTAAGATTCTAAATAATTCATAAGAGAAAGAATCACAAGGAGATTATAAACCTTATGGCTATTGAACAGGAAATATGGTACAGCAGTGATGTACACCAGCCAATTACAATCTAATTCAGAAATGCACTGCAGAATGGTTCAATATTAAAATAGCTATTAATACAATTTATTGCACCAATAGATCAAAAGAGAAGATCATGTTTATTTCTACAGAGAGACTAAAGACATGTGTGTAGGGGGTGTCCTTGGTTATCTATAAAATTAGTAATATAGACTATTATTTAAGTTTAGAAATATCAAACCACATAGACTAACTTACAATCCAATCTTGTCTCTCTTAAGTACTTACCCAAAGGCCTTTAATCGATGTAATCACAGACAGGCTTGCATATTGGTGTCATAGCTGAGCTCTTCACAATAGCCAGGAAGAGGAACCAGCCTGGATGCCCATCAACAGAGAATATGACATATGCACACAATGGAATTTTATGAAAGTTTGGAAAACCAAATTCCTGACATTCGCAGAAAACTGGATGGGACCTGGAAATCGTGTTAAGTGAAATAAGCCACACTCGCTTGGTAAGACAAATACTGCAAATTGTCTCTTATATGCAGAACCTAGATGTAGAACCAGGTATCGACGGAATGACTATCCAAGACATAGAAAAACCTCAGCCCCTCTTCCCGCCACTGCCACTGCATTCCTTCCCTTCCCTTTCTAAATATCTCGAGTTACACAAGCTTTGGTTTCTCTCCCCTCATGCCCTCCTGAAGCCACTAAATTAGACACTTCTTCTCACCACCCCACAAGCCCATGCTTGCTTAGAGCACATTGATGAATCCGTTGAACAATTCTTGGTCCTCATCTTTTAATTAATTAAGTATATATATATCTATATATATACTATATATATAGATATATATATGAGCGTGTGCGTGCACACCCAAGGGCAGTCCCACAAAGGCCACAAGAGGGTTCTGGATCCTCTGGAGCTGGAGTTACAGGACATTGTAAGCCACCCATGTCGGATGGTGGGAACCAAACTCAGGTCCTCTGGAAAAGCAGCCATTCTAAACCACTGAGCCATGTCTCCAGCCCATTGGCCTTCATCTTACTCTTCCTGCCACTAGCCTTTGACCTAGGGAGTCATCACAATGAACTTCCTTCCCCAGGGTTCCAGGATACGCCACTCTTCTGGTTTCTTCTTGCTTAGCAGGTCACTTCTTACCTCTCTGCTTCAGTTCCTCCTCGCTGCTCGAACTGCTCCATGTGGAAGCATTCTGGTTCTGTTACTGATCTCTTCTGTCTACATTCCGCCCTTGGCTGACCTTCATCAGTCTGGGGCTTTATCAACCATCTTTGAGTGAATGGTGTCTGAGTCTTCTGTCTCCAGCTTTACCTTCTCTCTGTAATTCCAGGTTCATCAAGCCACTCAGATCTATAGTTGGAGATGTACTGGACCTCTCAAAGAGTAGACACGGTTGCCCAAACTTCTTGTCCAAAGCCCACTCTTGGCTGTTCCCTTTGCTGGCCTCCCTACCCCAAATATAGCCAATCCTTTGAGACTCTAAGATCCTAGACTTTCCAGTCCTCAGTTTCCATCAGGAAATGCCCACTCTGCCACCATGTTGGTATAGAGCATCCTCTCTTATCGTAACAGCACTCATGGCTCCTCATCACGGCAGCTGTCAACGAATGGACCCAACAGACTAAGTCTCAATAATAGTCTTTCTCTATTTAAATCCCTGAAGACGCTCTCCACGTCCCTGAGGGAGAGTCAGGTCCCTTCCTACTGTGGCTTAAATATGAAATATCACCATCAGGTTCATGTTTTGATTGCTTGGTCCCTAACGGGAAGAGATCTGGGGTCTCTGTGAGCTGTTGAGAAAGTTAAGCTTAGCTAGAGATCATGTAAGGCAGGTCCTCTGGGACCCATCAGGGCTGGTAACTTCCCATCTCACTGATGACTTCTTTGTGGGTCACCAGTAAGTTACATAGTGTGGGAACATGGTAGTGGCTTTGAACAGCCATGTAGGATAAAGAAGAGGGGAGAAGGTGTATTGAAGACTGAAGTGGGGCTGTGTTATCCTTTGGATAAAGTTTTAGTACGTACCCCCGAAGTTTGTCATGTGTTAGAAGCTTGAACCCTAGTATGCCAAATGAGTTATGATGGAAGATTTGAGGAAGTTTTAAAAGGTGGGTTTAAGCTGGGTGGCAGTAGTGCATACCTTTAATCCTAGGATCTGGAAGGCTGAGGCAGGTGGGTCTCTGAGTTCAAGGCCAGCCTAGCCTACAGAGCTAGTTCCAGAATGGCCAAGGCTACACAGAGAGACTCTGTCTCAAA
The DNA here is from genome assembly GCF_982192425.1 of Myodes glareolus. Lineage (NCBI taxonomy): Eukaryota > Metazoa > Chordata > Mammalia > Rodentia > Cricetidae > Myodes > Myodes glareolus. The sequence goes on along the minus strand of NC_142026.1, from coordinate 53,844,314 downwards.
AAAACAAAATAATAATAATAACAATAATAATAATAATAAATAATGAGGTGTGTTTAGTGGAAAGTGGTTAGTTTGAGGAGCAAAGTCCTCAGGAGGGATTAACGTTCTCCTGCAACTTGTCTAAGGTCTTGTTCTCCTCCTAGACTATGGTCTGTAGAGGCTGAGATGTCACTGGGATTTGTTTTCTGATATGTGTGCCCTTTGTTGCCTAGGATAACAACACACACAGTTGATTCTCAATAAATATCTGTTGAATACCCGGATAGATCAGAAAACTCAATATGGTAAGTCTATTTGGAGGCCTGTATGTTTGTAAATTCATCCTTCATTCATCTAAAACTAAAACACTACTCACCATAAGTTTCTGCTGGATATTATAGGAAACTGGAATGCATATTTCCAAAAGACTTTGAAAATCAAATATGCCATCCCATAAAGAACAAGATAAAACTTGCCTCTAAGATTTTAAGAAAGTATTCTTAAGACACAATAACTAAAACAGTGGGTTTGGGGTTGGAGAGGGGGCTCAGAGGTTAAGAGCACTTCCTGCTCTTCCAGAGGACCTGAGTTTGGTCCCCAGTGTCTGCACTAAGTGGCTCAGAACAGCTGTAACTCTGGTCCAGGAGATACACTGCCCTCTTCCATCTTCTAAAGGTACTACACACTTGTGGTGCACATACACAGGAAGGCAAACTTTCACACATAAAAAATTAAAATAAATTTTAATATAAAAATTTGTTTTCCTTCTTCCATTTTCATGTATGGGGTGTGTGTGTGTGTGTGTGTGTGTGTGTGTGTGTGTCTGTCTGTCTGTCTGTCTGTGTGTGTCTGTATTTGGAGGTGCACATGCCTGAGGATGACGTCCAGAATCACCCTTCATCACTCTTTCACCTTATTCATTGAGGCAGTGTCCCTTGTGAACCCCAAGTTTGCACACATGATAGCCTTGCTAGCCAGCTTGCCCCAGGGATTCCCCAGCCTCCATCTACTGAGACTGGAACTGCAGGCAGGCCTCCACGCCCACCTGGCATTTCATGCGTTCTAGGGATCTGAACTCAGGTTCTCACAATTGTGTGGCAAGTGCTTTAACCACTGAACCATCTCCCTGACCCCAAAAGTTATGCTTTTAAAAAGCAATGATTATGGCCCTCTTTAACCTATCAAATTGACAAGGATTTTAGAAAAGCAAAGATTCCCTATGCCGGTGCAATTACGAGAACAAATAGAAACACTCATGCACCGCTGGGTCTTTCTGGAAAGCAATCTGTCGGGAACTGTTACAAGTCTTAAAACCGTGCCCACCCTTTGAGGAGGCGCCCTCCATCACCAGAAATCTATTCTGTTACGACAGCAAGGTATACGGCAAAGAACGCTCACTTCAACGTTCTCTAAAATTGAAAAACAAAAATGAAAACCACCAAAATGTCCAACAGGGAACTGGGTATATAAATTATGATAAATTCATGCAAAGTAACGCGGTGCAGATGTCAAAAATGGAATAGAAACAGATCCGTTACCAGAGAAAGGTGTTGGTGATATATAAAGTGATTAACCAGGTTATGTGCAGTAGGCATAAAGATTATTGCATTTTTATAAAATGAATGTGACTTATGCATTTATAAATATAAAGTGATAGAGGAGACCCTCTCTCCGTAACAATATATGAGAACACAGGCGCTGGGTGCAAAGACTTTAATTGTCTCTCTCTAGCTCTCCGCGGGTGCCAAAGCCCATCCGCCACTCTCACTAGAAGCATCCTTTTCACTCCTGTGAAGGTGGGGATGGGGTGCAGACTGAGGCTCTTAAGAAGTGGGCTAGAGTGTGTTGGCAGACCCCTTCTGCTCCACACTCATCCAGAGCCCAGTGAAGAAGGGTCCGCCCGGAAGGCTGGAGTTGTCAAGGCTTGGAGCCCAACTAGCAGCCCACCCGCCCAAACGCCTGGACACTGAAGACTTCATCAGCCTCTGTGGCAGAGACCATTCCTCCTGGGGCACAGGCCAGAGGTGCTGAGTGCAGCTCTGAGCCATGGCATAAAGTCTTAGCCGTCATGGTCCCTTTCTGCTGTTCCGTCCAGACATGAGATGTCAGGCCCTTGTCTTTGGGTAGGGAGCTATCTCCCTCGACAAACTCAGTGGTTACCCATCTCCAAATCCACCTTCTCATAGACAGGAAATGCACAGAAATCTTACTCTAGGCTGATGGTGGTGGCACATCTGTAATCCCAGCACTTGGGAGGTAGAGGCAGGAGGATCACACATTTGAGACGAGCCCGAGCTGGACATCAAAACGCCTCCTCAAAAGTAAACAAAACCAGAGACTAAGAATTTGGCTCAGCGGGTCAAGCGCTTGCTACAAACGTGGGAGGACTTGAGTGTGGTCCTCAACACCCATGTTAAAAAAAAAAAAACAGGCAAAGTGGAAGTTCAAGTCTGTAGTCACATCAATGGGGAGGCAAAGGCAGGAGGATCCTGGGGGGCTCACTGATCAACGTGTCTATCTGAATCAGGGTTCAGCCAGACACCCTGTCTCAAACGGTCAGAACAGTGGAAGACAACCAGTGTTGGTCTCTGGCCTTCACACACATGTGCACGCACCCACATGTGCACACATGCACCCATACACAGACACACAGACACACACACACACAAACTACATGTTCTTTTATTGTTTTATTTTAGGTAGTCCTTGAGGTTGAATCCAGAGCCGCTGGCCCACTAGGCAAGAGATCTACCACTGAGCTTCACCCTCACCCGTTCTGTATATTCAGTGTTCCAATGCCTGCTTACCCTGGTTCCCCATCCCTTCTGATTGGCAGCTGAACTTCCTCAGTACTAACCACTCCCACCCTGGGCTAGGTACTAGAGATGTCCCAGCTTCAGAGTACCTGAGCTGCCCATGCCCCTCCTCCCCACCCTGCCAAGAGCCCCCTCCCTCCCCTCCTCCTCAGCTATGGGAAACAAGAGCCAGCTGACATCCCACTGTCCCAACCCCTCAGACCTGCCCCTCTGCAGAAAAATCCCCGACTCCCCTTCCTTTCTCAGATCCAGGGGCCTGACCCACTCCTAGCTGTGCTGTGGCATCTTGGATGTGTGGGAGCTCTGTGGCCCTGCCATTACTCAAATCTTGTGCAGGAGGAACCTGAACTGAGCCCCAGAGCCTGTCAGTTCCTTAACTCCAGAACTGAGCTAAAGAGGGGACCCAGAGCAGAAAAACATCCTGGACAGATTGCTCATCTTAACTGTTGACGCCACCACGTTGAAAAACACCTAGTCAAATAAATAAATAATAAATAAAAAAGAAGAAGTACCTAGCCAATTAGCAAAGCCCATCTTTGAATTGTTTGCAATGGCATTTTCAGAGACATGAGATAATGAGGGTGCTGACCTAATCAATGGATAGTTTATAATATGATGACATTATTGAGAGGTGATGAAAGGGAGAAGATGGGACGCAGCTGTAACAAACAGGTCACTGGAGTGTATCGTGTGTGTGTGTGTGTGTGTGTGAGAGAGAGAGAGAGAAAGAGAGAGAGAGAGAACATATGTGTAGGACATGCTCACCCATTCGTGTGTATATGGAGACCCGAAGCTGACCCTGGATGTCTTGCTTTATTGACCATCATCTATTTTAGCTACTTTCCTGTTGCTATGAGACACTGCCACAACCAAAAGCAACTTAGAGAAGAAAGGGTTTGTTTTGGCTTATGATTCCAGAGGGATAAGAGTCCGTCATGGCGGAGCGTCGTGGCTGAATCCACAGGCATGGCGGCAGAAGCAGGGAGCGGAGCAAACAAACTGGAAGTAGGTGAGGCTTTCTACTCTCAAATCCTGCCTCCCTGGTGGACTTCCTCCAATGAGACCACATTTCCTTACCCTTCCCAAACGGCACCACCAACTGAGGACCAAGGGTTCAAACGCCCAACACTATAGGAGGCATTTCTCATTCAAACCACTACTACTCATTCAAACACACTACTTGTGTGTGTGTGTGTACATGCATATTTTGGGGCTCATGCGTGTTGGTATGTGTGTGGTGGCCTAAAATGAACATCCAGTGTCCTCCTCAATCACTCTTTCCCTTACTGATGCAGTCTCTCACGGAACCCTGGGCTCACAGATGGGGGCCAGTCTAGTTAGCCAGCTGACCCCATGGATCTTCTGTCTCTACCTCATGAGTGTTGGGATCACCGGTGGCTACTGTGTGTGTCTGGGTTTTATGTAGGTTCTGGAATCTGAATTCTAGTCCTCACATTTACAGAGGAAGTGTTTTATCCACTACGACACTTCCCGATCTCTCCATCTTATTTTTTGAGCCAAGGTCTCTGGCTTAACCTAGAGACCACCAAGTCAGTTAGATTGGCTCCCTAGCAAGTCCCTTTGGTCTACCTGTTTCCCATCCCCTACCGACAGTGGGGTCATAGTTCAGCTCTTTTACCTGGATGCTAGGATTTGAACTCAGGTCCTCAGGCCTGAACAAGAACTTTACCCATTGAGCCATCTCCCAGGACTCCTGGAGTATATATCTTCCTGTATTCTGCCCTGACCCCTTCCCGTATTCTCCCTGCACCACTTCTGCCCCATGAAGTTCCTCGCTACTGGCATGGTGTTCTGTCTAACACATTGGGTCAGGTGAGCACGGACTGCGTCATGAGACAAACGTTTTTCCTCTCTGTCCATGTCAGGTGACTCATCACGGTGACACCACAGTCACTGATAGATCCTGGGGATGCTGACCTCAGCCAAGGAGGATTAGGGAAAGAGAAACCCCAACATGCCCAGGGTGGAGGTTCAGTTCCCTGGGAACTTTGAGATATAGATCAATGACCGTTGAGGGCCTTGGGGAGAGGGCTCTAGAGAGAAGAGAGCCGATTCAAGACTTTACAAATGGTGGCTGGAAGGGTCGTCTCAATGGAGGGCATCTGCCTTCAAAGCCAGTCACTGCATACAGGTGAGGCTATGGCCCAAGGCCCAGGACAATTCTCCCTTCGGATGCCACTGGGAACCTCACTAGCAGCTATTCCCAGCAGCCCCTGGTACCTTAAAGACCTAAACAGAATATAACATGGTCCCAACCCTTCGATGGGCAGGGAATTCCATAGGGAACCGCAAGAGGGCCACCCCTCTGGGAGGAGGACAGAGGTGGTTTCTTAGGCAAGGCCACGTAGGAAGGGCTACGGAGGACTGCACTGGAAACCCAGTCACATCCCCAGCATTTATCTGAAACAGAACATTAATTCTGACTGTCATTAGAGTCCATTTCAATTTTGTAATAACATAAAAAGTTAAGAGTCTAATTTATTCATACAAATCTTGTTAGCATCCAATTTCCACATAATATAACATATCTCTTAAAAAGCTGACAAAGCAGGAGGAATTAAAAACAGTTTTAGAAAAGAGAGTCAAGGGTTCTCGCACTGCCTTGGAGGCAAAGGTGAAAAGGGAGACAGCGGTCAGAGCAGTTTGGAGAAAGCTAGATGCTTGGAGACCAGAGGGGCGGGCTAATTCCTTATATACCCCAGACTGCCCCCTCCTGCCGCCTCCACGTAGTCCCCATGCTGTGCCACGTGCGTGTGCATGCCAGGACGAGTCGCCACCCAAGCACACCACAGGCAGTGGAAGCCCCCAGCACTTCCCCCAGCAAACGGATCCTGGGGAGCCTGCAACTCCTCTTAATTACACGGTTGCAGTGTTTGCATTAGATAGCTGTCGCCCTGTAATTTACCCATACACGGGTTTTAATTGTACATTAATCTTTCTTACACGCCACTCCCATGCTAGAGTCTGTACTGGCAGCAGTCCGGGGTCACTTTGCTTATTCCTCAACCAAAAATAGCTGAAGAGTGCCATTGCATGCTGCCCCTCCCCCGCAGCTTGCTCTTCCAGGATTACCTGCTGGCTGCTGGGGCTAGGAGAGAGACTCCTGTCACCTGCAAGCCACCTTTCAGCTCCACGTTTGACTGTTTCACAGCTGACAGCAATTTTAGCAGAAAGGTCAGCAGCCACAAACAATCTTCCCATCACCAGCCACAAGCTTCCAGGGGTGTCTTGTCATCCTTTCTCTAAACTCCCACAGGATGGGTGAGCCTGGGAGGGCTCACTTGGGGGGTGGGGTGGCAAGCGCCCCCTATTCCCGTGTCGTGTGTCCCCCATTATGCCCCCCCGCCGCTTCCCCCCCCCCCCCGCCCTCTCGTGAACCTAAGAAATCTAGCAGCACAGAGGTTCCAAGGTCACTCGGAGAACCAGGAAGGAGAAGTATAAATTACAAAGCCCTGGATGGCTGCCAGGGCCCCAGGAAGCTACATTTAGCGTGTCATTCTCCCAGCAGCAGGATGAAGCCTTAACTCTCTTCCCGAGGAATTTGAATGGAATTTGTTACAGGGATGTTGTGATTGAAATATCACCAATTGGCTTTTCATGACAACTCAGCAATAGATTGCAATGGCGATGGGGATCTCTCTCTCTCTCTCTCTCTCTCTCTCTCTCTCTCTCTCTCTCTCTCGTGTGTATGTGTGTGTGTGTGTTGTGTTCTCAGGCTGACCAAGGCGGCAATGAGAGAGTCCCATACAATATTTATGAAACCCAGATGAAGTCCTATGCCCACAAGGAGCTGATACCATAACACAGATTTCAAAAAGACACCTTGACATTTGCCCAAGATCAGATTTTCCCTGCCAGAGGCCCAGGAGGCTTTGTGCTGATGGAGGTCTGTATGTTCCTCGTCCTCCTGCAATCTTCATTTAAGCTAAGGGCAGTTAGCACTGGGGCGGGCAGACACTCCTGAAGGTGTGTGTGGGATGAGGGGAGAAAGATTAAGTGTTCACAGCCACATATTTGTGGGAAATCTTAGCAGTGGTTTTTACTGGCAAAACACGGGTCTGTTCTGTTTTGTTTTGTTGCTCAATTGAGGTTTTTGGTAAAACAGGTCTCTCAACATATATTTGACTGGTCTGGAACTTGCGATGTAAACTAGGCTGGCCCAAAAATTCACAGAGATCCACCCTGTTTCTGGAGTCTGAGATTAAAGAAGGGCAGTTTTGGTCATTTTTACTGTTAAACACTTTTCTGGGGTGGTGTGCAGAACTCCAGAGAGCCTCCGTGGTGAGGCTCAAACAGTTGCAAAGAGAGGGGTGCAACCATAATTCATCACAGGGAAGCCCAGGAAATAAAAATAAAAGCAAAAACGTATGTCCTTGGGGTCAAAGGTTTATTTCAAGTGCAGCCTCTGTGCTCTCTCTCTCTCTCTCTCTCTCTCTCTCTCTCCTTCTTCTTCATTTAAAAAGTATCTCACAAGGTAGCCCAGACTAGCACCAGACTAGCAATCCTCCTGCCTCAGCATCTCAAATGCTAGGATTGCAGGCTTGTGCCACCACACCTGGTAACCTTTGATTTCTTCCAGGGAACCTTTGGAGATGGGGAGCTGCTTAAGAAGGGGACATATCAGCCCTCCCAGAGAGACTGCGCTGAGGGCCCTGAGCGTATGCGTGGTCATGGGTGGTTATGTGCAGGACCGTTTCCAAAGCCACCCTTCAGAACATCGGACTCCCCCTCCAGCGGAGTTTGTCATGTGTCTGGAGGTGGCTTTTGGAGACAAAGGGTCCTGGCACACACATACCATGGTCTAGAGTGGGGAGACATGAAATACTGAATGAAGTATGAGGCTGAAGTCCCCAGGTTGTTTACGAGTCCAAAGCAGGGTCGATTTAGGTGGTTTTTGATAAACACTTCATACTCTACATCCTAAGAGAGGCAGAATACTTGTCAAGCACACATCTTTATGAGCTGTCCGCCTATAAAACTCGCACGGAAGGTCCGTGCTTAATGCTGGTCTGGCAGTAAATTGGCGCGTCGCGCCGGTCGGCAGAATCAAATTAGCATCGACCCGTAAAAATGTTACTGAATGATCCCTCAAATCTGCCAAGTCTTCAAATCAATTTTGCAAAAAACGTCAGGCTTTTTTTTAAACATTGATAAACCTTTCATATTAGTTATCACAGAAGACCATAAACCTCCCTAATCTGCCATCGTACCAAAGGAAAAAAAAGGTGTTGTTTTCGCAAACCGCTTTTAGCTCTTCCATCTTCACACACCCGCCTACACATCACACAAACAATGTGTGTGTCACGGAGTCATTTGTTGTCCTATTTTAAAGTGACTTGTATTTGGTTCACACAGACCGTGTGCCCTGTGATCCCAAACCTTGGAGGTAAGTGGTCTCAAGCTGGCTTCGTCCAGAAAGCCTTCTAGAATCCGCTAATGAATCTTTCGCATTCGTGTCTCTTGGGCACCCAGTGTCTTTGCCCTGTGAACTTCTCATTGCTGATACTGGGGAGGTGGGGGTTGCTCACACTCATTCATTGGGGAGGTGTGGGCTCTCTATCTTGACGGTCAGTCCAGCTACCCCAGCTAGAATCTTTTACCCACTTTGTCAAACCTTAGACACCCCATCACTCTGTGCTTCTCACACCCCAGTTGAATGTGGGTCCACTCCCTTCCCTAGGGATAATAGGAACATGAAGAACGGCACATTCCTTCCAAGGACTCTGACCCAGGGCTCTCATTGCCCAACCACATAGCTTTCCAAAGATTTCTGTTTGATTGGAAAGAAATGGACCAGATGCAGCCAACGGCAGAAGGTATTGTTATGGTCAAGCAATGGCAGGATTCAGTGAGATGGTTTTATTAGTTCTGCTTCCACTCGGATGGAAAGCAGGACAGCTACGGAAAGCTAGTGCTAAAAGCCGAGGAGGCGATGACACACGAATGAAACACTGCTTTTGATGGGGCAGGGGGACATCGGACACCTGTAAAGGGATCCAACAGCAGGTACACCCATCGAAGATGGAGATGAAGGCACCTAAGGACTGGGACCTAACACATGCTAGACAAGTGCTCTACCATTGAGTCTCTCACTGCTAGACTCTAGGCAAGGGAAATTACCTCCTACCTCTACCACTGGGCTATATTCCCAGACCTTTTCTTTTGAGATAGGATCTTCCCCAAGCTGGCTTTGAACTCACTCTGTAGCCCAAGTAGAACATGAACTTGTGATCCTCCTGCCTCAGTTTCTAGAATGGCTGGGATTACAGGACCATGCACCAGGCTCAGCTAAGGGATGAAGCTCTTTAGCGGTCATTGCTTATAGCCCTGGGTAAGCATGTCTGCTGCTCCACTATAGTTGCATGTCTGCTGCTCCATCACAGCTGCATGTCCGCTGCTCCACTATAGTTGCATGTCCGCTGCTCCATCATAGCTGCATGTCCGCTGCTTCACCATAGCTGCATGTCCGCTGCTCCATCATAGCTGCATGTCCGCTGCTTCACCATAGCTGCATGTCCGCTGCTCCACTATAGCTGCATGTCCGCTGCTCCACCATAGCTGCATGTCCGCTGCTCCACTATAGCTGCATGTCCGCTGCTCCACCATAGCTGCATGTCCGCTGCTCCACTATAGCTGCATGTCTGCTGCTCCACCATAGCTGCATGTCCGCTGCTCCACCATAGCTGCATGTCCGCTGCTCCACCATAGCTGCATGTCCGCTGCTCCACTATAGCTGCATGTCCGCTGCTCCACCATAGCTGCATGTCCGCTGCTCCACCATAGCTGCATGTCCGCTGCTCCACCATAGCTGCATGTCCGCTGCTCCATCATAGCTGGCTTTGGAGAGGCAAGGTCACTAGAGGGAACGGATTCCCAGTACAGGGTGACCTTTAGGGACTGAGAACCCAACTTCTAGAGCCCTTACCAGGGCAGCTCAGCATACTGACAAAGCCCTGTCGGGTCATGTAGGTAGGAGGGGCTAAGAGGACCAATGAGCAGCTCTTCATCACATTGGACTTTCATGGTGCCTCGCTTGGTACTCAGATGGTCTTTTTTAAAATATTTATTTATTTATTATTACGTATACAATATTCTGTCTGTGTGTATGCCCACAGGCCAGAAGAGGGCACCAGACCCCATTACAGATGGTTGTGAGACACCATGTGGTTGCTGGGAATTGAACTCAGGACCTTTGCAAGAGCAGGCAATGCTCTTAACCTCTGAGCCATCTCTCCAGCCCCCTCGGATGATCTTGGACACTGAGACAGCAGTGAACATGATTCCCACAGGGCAGACTCAAAGTTCATAGTGACAGTTGCGGTTCCCACCCTCACACAGAAGTGCCAGACTACTGCATCTCCCACCTTCTAGAAGAGCATATTCAAACTTCCCCCGGAAAAGAATCATACACACCTATAGAGACATTTCAGAATCCTATCATCTGGGGGTGGAAGTGAATTTTAAGATTTGTTGAAGAGTGTTTTCAGGTTCAAAATATCCTGGGCAAGAAAGAAACTCTATTAGTCATCTGAGAAATCAAATTAAAAGCACAGTGTGATAGTTCTACATAGTCACAAGATGGCTAAAATGACAAAAGTCAACCACACAGAGTTGGAAAGAACGTGGAGTGACCAGAACCCTTATACATAACTGTTGAGAAGACTAAGGTGGTGCAATCCCAACCCCACCCCAACACACACACATGCACACATCCATATACACACACAGGATCTCGATAGGAAGGTTGGGCTGGTCTTGAGTTCATGATCCTCTGGCCTTAGCTTCCCACGTATGGGAATTACAGGTGTGTACCTCCATGCCTGGGTGAATGAACACTTTATAAATCTGTTTGCAGTTCCCATAAAAGTTGTGTCCCCCTAACCTAGAGACTCTACGTTCTTGCTTCTCAGAAATGTTTATATGAACCCAAGAAACACATGCAAAAACACGTGCAACATGGTTTGTCATGGTCAAAAATCTCAGAACAACCTAAATGTCAACCAACAGGAGAATGGGTAAATAGGTTAGAGTGTGTCCACACAAGGGAATGGTATCAGTCGGCTCCTTGTTGCCACAGCGAAACAGATGGGGCAACGGCTTTGTAAAAAGAAAAAGGGGGTTTAGCTCATGGGCCTAGAGTTTCCAGTACATGATTAGGAGGTCCCAAATGGGGTTCTGACGAGAGTGCCAAATGACAATGATGGGGCACCTCATGAAGTCAAGAAGTAACAAGAAAAAAGAAAGACCATTGTATGATTCCACAGTCCCCTTTTGGGCACGCCCTGAATGATGACCTAAAGATCTCCCAAAATACCGCACCTCTTAATGGTTTGCAATACTTCCCAACTAGTATCACCTTAAGGACAAAGCCTCCAAACACGGGCCTCTGGTGGACATGCATGCAAACGGCAGCGGGGAGCCCTGGAGAATAATCAGAAAGGAAACCAACAGTGACATACAGGGAAGATGTACCCCTCAAACACGATGCTGACCCAGTCACGCAGGCATGTAGGCTGTAATTCTGTATCTCTCAGGTTCAAGAGCAAGGAAAACAAACCTATAGCACTAGTTACATGAAGGGGTGGGGGTGGGGTGGCTGGAACAGGAAAAGGGAGCTCTGGGGTGTGTGTTAGCCGCATTCTGATGCCTGCTCTGGTGCTGGGAACACGGGCCTGAGTGGCTCTCAGACAGTTGCTACATGGCTCACACACGCCCTACTCACTTTTGTGTGTGCTTTGCTGGAAGTGGAATAAAAGCTTTTCAAGTGCACTTGTGAAGCATATCACTGTATTATACTATATCATCGGGAAACCGTTTTCAGAGGGTTTGGGCATGGAGAGAGCTGGGCAGTGGAGAGAGCTGGCTGCTCGTGCAGAAGACCCAGATTCAGTTCCGAGCACCCACACAGGCAGCTCACGACTGCCTGCAACAGCAGCTCCAAGGAATCCGAGGCTCTTTTAGTTTCCTTGGGCATCTGCACACACATTAGGGACACTTACACACACACACACACACACACACACACACACACACACACAAAATCCTTTCAAACAAACACTTGAGGTGGCATTGGCAAAGGAGCCACATGCCCCGCCCCAAACCATTCTCACATTGTCAGTTTAGATCCCTGACCAACATATTAGGCTAAGAGACCAAAGAAAGGACAGTAACAAGAGCAGCTGTCGCCTTGACGGAAGCTGCTAGACTCACCTCAAGGAGGTGGGGGCTCTCATTATTCCCATTTTTATAGATGAAGAAACCAAGTTCCAAGTCCACACAATGACTAAGGGGCAAAGCTAAGATTTGAACCAGTTTGACTCTGTGCACCAGCTTCAGTTGCAACCTGGAGGTGGCCCCCTGGGGCGGAGTGAGGGGTGTATGTGGTCGTCATGGTTGTCTGCGGACATTTTAATTAATGGAAAAGGAGATGGCGAAGAGCTAAATCATAGGCAGAGGGTGCGCTTTCGCGGGACGAATGGCCGTGCAATTAGATTTGCTGATGAAGCCAAATCTCAGGAGACCCCAAATCTCAGCAGAAAACAGCAAGACGGACCCAAGCAGGGGAAACTCAATTTACTACGCACATCAAGGCAATAATCCACATGAAATGACTTTCCAGCGATAAAGACATGTGAGTGGCTGCCATGAAGGATGGCGGAGGTGGCACTGACCACGGACAGCCTGCAGTCTCTGCTGAAAGGACATACAGACATGGGAAGGCCATGGGAACTGTCGCTAGGGAACGGGACCCACACTGGACTCAGATGTTTGCTGGAGGAAAGGTAAGGAGGTATCCTTATGAGGGAGAGAGCCACCTAGGAGTGGGCAGATGTTTCCAGAGAAACCCAAAACACTGGCCCCAGCAAGCCTGAGGCCGGCCATGTGCCTCACTGTCTCAAGAATATAGCAGTCTGCCTGGATGACATGTTGAACTCAACCAGAGTAGCCAGTGCTTGGAACACTGACTCAAACAGTGGTATAGACAGACTTCAACGCGAGCTGGGTTTCACCGTAATGGGAGCTCAACCCGGGTAGACAGAGCACCTGCTAAGCATACTGTCTCAACCCATGAGAAAGACTACCTGCCTCACCTACGGGTTTCCAACAGTGTAGACAGATGGTGATGCGCACTGGGTTTAACCACCTGAGCCCTGGAAGACAAAGGCTGCAGACAAGTCAGGCTGGAGACAAGTCAGGCTGGGGTCTCAAGGGACGCCTGGGCCTGGGCAGAGCCTAGTCACCAAGAAAGCTGTGGAAGCTAGAGAGTTTGAGCTCTCTGAGCTGTGTTCAAAGGCCCCAGATAGTGGGGCAGACACAGACTAAATGGAGGGTTCCAGTGCTAACTTCCAAGACTCAACCAGCGGATGCCTCCCCCATGTACCACACGCCAGCTCCACAGGACATACTGTCTGCACCAAACCCTAATTCAGCCAGCGTCGAGAGACTGCCCGCATTAGGCACCGGCTCAGTTGGTGTAGACACACTATGCCACATGACGACTCCACCAGTATAGATAGACCGAAAGTTTAGGTCCCCAGGCCTGCCAGTCAGCAGAGTCATGCGTACCTCCTCCAGACCAAACTCTTCATGGCTGACACAGCGGGAAAGAACAACATTCGTACAAGCTCTGTGGCTCTGTGGCCTGAGTAGGTTAGCCCAGTTTCCCCCAAGGCTAGGTAGGTATGGGGCCCCCTACATAGGGGACCTTGGAGGCTGAGATGCTCCCTTCAGACACCGCCTCCTTCCCTAACCCCACCCTGCCCACCAACAAGGCTGGAGGAAGGTCTCAGTGCTCACAAAACTGGGCAGATGAATCTTGTCCAGACAGATGAGTCAGCCCCCCGAAAAGAGATGGCTTCCAAGATGGGTATGACTTGTCTGTTAAGCATGAGTCAGCCTGAGCCTAGGGTATAGAATGCTGGCAGAGGGGCACTGCTGTATCACCTCCCCATGGGTGGGCATGCCCAGCGGTCCACCGATAGCTAGCAGTCACAGCTGAAGAGGGCCGGGCCAGCCTGAACAGAAAGCCTTGAACAAGCGGCAGACAGCCACAGGGGACTCTGCCAGAGAGCGTGGGGAGAACAGCCTACCCTCAGGCAAAGAGTCTCAGATAGGCCCAGGGTCACAAAGCATAAAACCGTACCACCTAGAACTCCTCCTTGCCTGCCATCCCTCTCATCTCCAAGGCTGGCCCAGCTGGGAAGCAGCTGGCTCTGGCCCAGACACAGTGAGGACAAGGTGACAGCGACCTGGGCTGTTGCCTGCAGCTCGGCAGCCACTCAGCTCAGGGCCTGCAGCCAGCAGCATGGGCACACACCAGGAAGTTGGGTGACTCACAGGCCTGCTTTCCCCCACCCCAGTTCTGGAAGACTATGGAGCCTGGGGGACAGGGACGCTCTCTGTGTGGAAGCCAGGGCCCTGAGCCACAGACAGCCTGAGAAGATGTAGACTTCAGAGGGAGTGGGGGAGCTCTCAGCTCTGGGCAGTGTCCCTCAAAGGGATGGAAGCAGGTACAGTTCATTAGGAGGGAGGGAACGGATGGACATGCGAAGGAGCTCTTTCTAAGCAGATGCCAGCCAACTGCCAGGGTAGACCCACTATATGGCAAGTGAAGAAACTACGGGGGGGGGGGGAACCAATCAGGAAGCTAAGTAAATACAACACAGCAGGAGTGGTAGGCAACCAACTCCAGAGGCAGGTGGGCGGCAGAGCCCTGCAAGGGGCCAGCGGACAAGCAGGTGGCTGAAGCCTTACTCCACTCCCCTGGGGGAAGGTGGGTCCTGGGTGAGGCTAGTTCAAAGAGGTGTCCACTGTGTTCATTAGCTTTAGTTTGGTTTGGTTTTGGGAGCCATCTGGGAAGAGGGAACCTTAATTAAGAGGATGCCTCCATCAGATTGGCCCGTGGCCATGTTTTTTAAGGGCATTCTCTTGATTAATGATTGATGAGGGGCTGGAGAGATGGCTCCGTGGTTAAGAGCACTTCCTGCTCTTCCAGAGGACCTGGGTTCAAGTCTCAGCAACTTGATATAGATGGTGGCTCACAACCATCTATCATGGGAACGGATGCCCTCTTCTGTCATGCTGGCATACATGCAGATTGAGCACTCATATGCATAAATAAATATTTAGTGGTTGATGTGGAAGAGTCCAGCCCACTGTGAATGGGGCCACCCTGTGCAGATGGTCCTCGAAGATATAAGAGAAGTAGCTGACCTTGAGCCAGGAGGGCGAATCAGTAAGTAAGGGTCTTCACTTCAGTTCCTGCCTGCAGATTCCTGCTTGAGTTCCTGT
The DNA here is from genome assembly GCF_982192425.1 of Myodes glareolus. NCBI lineage: Eukaryota > Metazoa > Chordata > Mammalia > Rodentia > Cricetidae > Myodes > Myodes glareolus. Next base: position 53,829,207 of record NC_142026.1, on the reverse strand, counting down.
CCCGACTTCTCCCCATAACGGAGACTGTGCCGTGAAGGTGTAAGACAAACCCTGTCCTCTCCACCACGTGACTTGGTGCTTTCTCACAGCAGCAGATAACCGAACCGACAAGTTCGGTGCAGCGGAAGTGGGCTGGGGAGTACTGTAGAGACCTGGCTGCACCGCCAGCCATCGGACCACCCCGTCCTGGAACCGACAGGAGTTCAGGACCCCAGGGGGACCTCTATCTCAGGGAACCACGAGTTCTCACCGATGTCCCACAAGCCTCATCTCAACTACTTCACCATGTCCCCTCCCAAACCAGTTCCTTTGGAACTGCGGCTCTGTATTTCTACTGTCTCTGTAGCTTCCTTCTCATGGGTCTCCCTACCCCACAGCAGTTAGCTGAATAAGCACCTGGTCTGGAATGCAGCTGCCTCTAGCCCTCTCCTTCATCGGTCAGCAGCACACAAACCTGGTCCCTTCCTTCCTGAGGACGCCCTCCCCCCACTCACCTGATACATACCAGCCACTCCTTTAGAGCTTAGCAGAAGAATGGTCTCAGTTCTCCCACCCCAGGCCCTAAGTCTAAGCCACCATGAACTCAGGACCTCTGGAAAAGCAGCCCATGCTCTTAACCTCAGCATCATCTCTTCAGCCCCCGCCCTCAGTCTAAGTCAGCTGGCTAGCTTGTCTGTAGGGCTCATAACAACCTAACCATTCCTGTTGGGGTCACAACCCAGCACTTGCTGGACACACACGGGTCCAAACAACCTGAGCATCCGTACCTTTCTCAAGCCTAGACCGCCATGGGCATTGGTTATTTCTAATAATGCCTTTGCCTAGCACATAATGGTGCAATGGATGGATGAGTGACAGCCGTCTCTGTCCCACAAGAGCAGGGACTGCACCGCCTTTGCTCACCTTGTATCCAGGGTCTGACACAGTGACAGACATCAAATTCATACTCAATAAACACTTACTGATGGCAGAATGAAGGACAGTGACGGGAGGGCTGGCCCTGGGAGTGTGGCACAGGAGTCATTCGATTCCAAGTTTCAACGCTGACAATCGTAGTTTAGTCCAACTAAATGTCACTCACCAAAGCCAGCTGGGTTTGACAGAAAAAGGATACCATACCCCTCACTGTCACCAGACCTCCGTGCCCCAGAAGTAGGGTCTTCTAGGTGGGAAATGAGAATGCAAATCCCAGCCTGACAGCCTGGGGAGGCAGCTACACCTGACATCCTCAGCCCTAGATTTGGGTACTCTGTGAGAACAAGACCGGGGTTGCCACTGGCTGTTGGCCCCCAGGGACACAGCTTTCCCGGCTTCCGGAGGGCATTAACTACTCCTCTGATTTCCTAACCACCCACGATCAAGTCCCGGCGAGCCTGTCTGCAACACCAGATGACAAATGACAGGTAGTTTTCCAGAGGGTAGAAGTCACAGTTTCTTTACACTAGCGATGTGTCAGTCACATCCTCTGCCACAGTGATTTACTGACCGGAGGGTCACTTATCCTTCAGCCAATAGGAAGTGAGCCGACGTCTCCCTCTCCTCTGCACCTGAGCTCGGGAAGCTGTCCCCAGGTTACCGGGAGCCAGTGAGTCTTCTCTCTTTGGGGGCTGCTTTTTCTTGGGCCCCCAAACTGCTCTGAAGTCAGGCAAATCTAGCAAGGGACTCCAAAGACAAAGCACCCAGGAGCCTCTGGTCACTAGAGGGTCACACGAAGGCTGCCCACCTCCAGCAAGTGTCTTGCTGCTGATACTGACGCCACATATGCACGCACGCAGCGTCTTTACTCATCTAGTTTATTTTTGGCTGTCCCTCTGCAGTGCCGTCTTGACCTCCCCAGGCCAGCATTATATAAACCTCCTTTTAGAAGACTCATTACCTTCTGATTAACACAGGGGCTGGGCAATTGTCTACTGACTGTAGTTTGTTCCGTTGCAGCTGCCATACAGAGTGGTAGGGACCTGGGGGCGCTAAAACGGGGGTCAGTGGTAGGCAAGAGGCGGGCAAGTGAGCAGGTGACCATACCTTCCCCGTCTGCCCCCCCCAGCACTCCATTGGCCACGGCAGCTTTCTCTGACCCCACACACCAGCCAAGCAGTCATCACAGTTCTAAGCACCAACCTCTCCTTCATCAGCAAAGCCACAAAAAACAGTGGCTGGCACGAACTCAGAGCAAAGTGCAGGGAAGCAGCCAGCACCGTATTTCCAATCAGGGAAATCTGACTTTCCCCGTTGTAAATGAATGAAGGATAAATTCTGAGATGAGCCTACCAAGCATACTTGCCCAACAACCATGGTGGGGGGAAGGGCGGGGAGGGGGGTAGTTAACTGAACTTTCCCAGACTTATTAGCTTACATAAACAGAGATTTGAATAAATGTTTAAAAAATCAAATTCCCTTGATACGCTGTAATCAGTAAATGTTCATTACGGAAACACAGCAAATATGCATAAAATTTCCCAAGTGATATTCCAGCTACAAGATGGAAAAGGCATCTCCACCAGCAGGCTGAGTTACACAGCGTCCTCCGTCGAACAAGCCAGCTCTCCTTTCCCGGCTGGAGCCAGAGAAAAATAGATTTCATTTTGCCCACTCAGGGAATTTATAAATGAGTACACCCCCTCCCCGGCTGATTGATGTTTCTCTATAAATAATTAATCCTTGATCTTGCTTTGAGAAAGCCTTGACTTTTTAAATTTGGGGTCTTAAAAAAAAAAACAAGAAAAGCAAAAAAATCAATACCCCAGGAACATAATTCACTCCCACAAAGTTGGATTCCGGGTAAATGAATAAATAAGATGGCCATTCATGTGTCCCGTGGTGACTCTGCCGAATGATGGGACAGGGTCAGGCTTTGTTTGGGGTTTTCTGTGTTCAAATGCTACTGGATTATTGATCACCCCCATTTTGACTCAGTCTTTTCGGGGTCTGAATAACACCTCTTGTGTGTCACTTTACAGAGATGGAAGCTTCCAGAACATGTTTCCACTCTCAAGAGGCCCTGGACCCTGTCTGCCTGCAGGTGGTGGGGTGGTTTGATTGAAAGAAAATGTCCTGTGGGACATAATGGCTCACACCGGTAATCCCTGCACTCAGTAGGTTGAAGCCATGAGTTCCAAACCAGCTTGGGCTACACGGTGAGACCCTGCCTAAAAAAAGAAAAGAAAGGGACTTCTATAAGAACCACCGTCCCTCCCTCATTGACTTTACAACAGTGCTTTGGGGCATCAGGGTCAGGAGACACTGTGGTGATGGGAATTTTTTTAAAAAGAGTTCTGTGTGTCAAAGGTTGCACTAGGGAGGAACTTAAGACAAGGCCCCCTCTCCACCAGTAAAAGGTCAATGTGAACCTTCATAAAAAGTGACTTGGTGACGGAAGTTCAGGCCTGTGATCGTGGAGGGAGGAAGGGGAAAGAGTCTGCCTTTACCCGTGTAACTACTTCTACCACCTGGAGCTATGTCCTTGCCCACCAACTGAGTCTCCCACTTGGCCTGCAGCCTGGCTACTTCCATAGAAACAGAGAGCTCCAGAAGCCTGTTCCCCTTAGAGCCAATCACGCTTAGGGTCCTGCTGGGAGGCGGCTCAGAGACACTACGCGATACGGGTGATGCCGAGTCGCTGAAATGACTGCAGGACAGTGTTCCAAAATTGGACCTGTATGCCTGCAGCCCAGGACTCAGTCCCCCGACTGTTCCAGCTCCAGGCGAGGGCCGCGGGGCACGGAGACAAAATGTGCAAGTAAAGTTAGGGTTTGGAGTCCTGCGCGGGAAATAGAAAGAGGTCACTGAATGCCCAAGCGCCACCTCTGGCCCTGCCCAAACCCGGGAACGCACCTTCGCTTGGTCAGGCCGGCCTTCCGCGAAGCCAGAGCTGCAGTTGGCAAAGCAGCCCTACTCAGCAGCGGGAGTTGCTGCCACCGCTAGACTGGGCTCAGTCCCGTCACAAAGAGGATCATCTCACCGCCTCCTACCCCCATTCGCCGGAGGCTCCAACTCCCGCACTCCGGGACACACGCATGCACACACCTCCCTGCGATCACTGACGCACGCACATTCGCCCGAAGCACAAAACAGGCCGGGGCCCTAGAGAGTTGCGGGGAGGAGATGCGCAATGGAGTGCTCAGATACCTTACGCCTCCCAATAGGGAGCGAAGGTCGCCAACAACTTCCCCTTTCGCCTAGCCAGCCCCAACTGATCCCCAAGTCCCAGCTCCAAGCGCACGTCAAAGCCTCGGCGCCCAGGATGCTCCAGCCCGACCCTGGGGCGCTCGCCGCTCAGAGCCCAAAGAAAGCTGCCTCCAAGCACCCAGCATCCAGGTCTAGGAGCAGGAATGAAGGGTCCTCAGGGAGAGCCCTAAGAGAGAGAAAGGCAGTTCCAAGACGCGGAGAAAACCAAGGATCGAAAGTCTAATTAAAGTTCCCGCTCATGGGGGCTGGTCCCCAAAGTACTGCCAGACCCAAGCACCGCACGCCCCACTAGCACCTGCAGGTTGAGATTCCGATCCGTGTCGAGCGTTAAGATTTGCGCTCAGGGCGGTCCCGGGTTCATTCAAGGGTTCCCGAGGGCATCCCTTCGGGTAAGCAGCCAGCATAAGGAGAAAACGGGATGATGTGGGGCGTAGGCACTTACCTGGCGCGGCCGGTGCTTTCCAGGCCACGGGTTTCTCCGGTCCGGCGAGGTTCTTGACGGCGGGAGAATCCTCCTCGCGGGCGCTTGGGAAGCAAGAAGGATCTCCGCCCGGGCCGGGCTGCGTCTCTTTCTTCTTGTAGTCCTAGGTGCCGGGAGTGGGCGATTGGCGTAGAGTCGGCGGCCGGAGCGCGCGGGAGAGGTTGCGGCGGCGTGCTCCTATTGGGTACCCCGCACTGGTTGCGTCCCCTGTCTCTGCCGCCACCGCCCGGTCCGGTCTCCTCTCCGCGGTGCCACCAGACCCGGCTCCAGAGCCAGCACCGGGAAGGCTCCCAGCGAAGTGCGAGCGAAGCCTCCGGCGAGGCTGAAAATAGCGCCGCGCCCGCCCGGCGCCCCGCCCCCAGTTCGGGCCCCGCCCCACGGTGGAAAGCGGCTACCGCGGTGGCGGGGCAAAGAAGGGGGAAATCTCTTCCCGGATCTCTCAGTCCTCCCGGGAGCTCACGGGCGCCACACCCACGCGCGCTCTGCGGCTCCCGTGGCCCTAGTGGCCGCGCGCTCCGAAGGAGATGCCGCTGGGCGCGGTCGGGCGGCCGCGGGGGGTGGGGCGGTATTGGAGCGGGCAGCGCCCGGGCTCGGGGATCCCCATTGCTGGACTCTGGTCTGCCGCTTGGCTCCACTCCGCAGCTTCCTAGCTGCCACTGTCCCGTTGGTGGCACTGAGTAACCCCACGCTGACCTGGGGGAGAAAAGGAAAACGCGCTAGCAGATAGGGTCGTGTGCTCTAGACCCAACGGTGCGGGGGTGCAGGGCTTGCAAAGGGTTTGATGCACAGAAGATTCAAGTAGGTTCCCAGACTACAGTCCGCGTGGAATTCGATCAAGGCTTTGTCTCATGTACTCACCCCCCAAATTTCTGAGTCTGTACTTAACCACAAGTGCCCAATGACCCGGATTCTCGCTTGAGAACTTCATCCTTAAGAGTCCACCTGGCACCAGCCTGAGAGCTGAAGCAAGCAACCCTTCTCCATCCATCCCAGAGCAAGAATGAGAAAGTCACTGGTCCACAGCCCCACAGCCCAGGGTAGAACGGGGACTTGGTTCCAGGGCTGTGGATTCAAATCCTTGTTTTTCCAGAGAAGAGGAACCCCAACCTGCAGAGGGTGATCAGGCACTAGAAGAAAAGACCAGCTCTGCACCCATACCAACCATTTCTAAGCCCTGTTAAGTCCGTCACTGCCTCGTCTTGAAGGGACATACAGAACGAGATTTAAAAACAAAATGCTTGAAGCTTCCAGTAATGGAAGGAATGGCGGTTTACTCGCTGAGATGATTTGTTGTTTGGTTGGTTGGCTGACCCACGTGGGTGATGCGTTAGGGATTGAAACGGACCTGTGGCTTTTGAGTGAACTGATAAGGGTGTGACAGCCCTGGGAAGGAACAGAGCCACTCGTGAGCACAGCCTGAGTGGTCCTGGGGTCTCTTCAATGACCTCAGTTAAGCTGAGTCAGAGGATCATCACCAGGGCAGGTGAGAAGACAAGCTTATGATGACCTTCCTTGGATTGTTTTTGTTTTGTTTCTGTTTTTGAGATCGATTCTCTCTCTCACTAGCCCAGGCTAGCCTCACACTTGCAGTGTAGTTCAGGCTGACCACGAACACACCATCTTTTTTTCCCTCAACCTCCAAGTGCTGGGATTATAGGCATGTACCACTCTTGAGGAATATTTGTTTACACTGTGAAGATACATCTTTGCCAAGGCACCTCTGATTGGTCTAATAAAGTGTTGAACAGCCAATAGCTAGGCACAAGGTATAGGCAGGACTTCCTGGTAGAGAGAGGAAGTAGAAGGAGATAATCAAGAGCCAGAGAGATATCAGGGAGACATGGAGGGAGGTGGACATATAGAACGAAAGAAAGGCAAAAGGCCACATTGTAAAATGTAGATGAATAGAAATGGGTTAATTTAAGTTGTAAGAGCTAGTTAAGAACAAACCTAAGCTACAGACTGAGCTTTCATAATTAATAATAATTCTTTGTGTCATTATTTATGAGCTGGCTGCTCAGAGAAAAATCCACCGACATACCACCACACCCAAGCTTCCTTTTATCCCTTTTATTTTTGCATCAATAAAGTATGCGTTATTATTCTTATCTTTCACATGAGGAAACTGAGGTACAAGATGCCACCAAGTTGCGACTGTCAACAAACCTGGATGGTGATGGACCTAGGACTCCTAAGTGAAATAGGCTCATACTGGGGTACCCTGTTTGGAGCATAAGGTGGTCCGAGTCTTGGGGCTGTGTTGCAATCTGTATTGCTCCTTTGGCTGCAGTGGTAACTTATAGGAAGGAAGGCACAAGTATGTGTCCCCTCGGTGAAATTCAGATTGAGCGAGATGGATGAGAGGGGCAGGACTCACAAGTCAGGAAGAATGGTCTGTAGAAACGTCAGAGCGGAGTGGAAGAGATGGGCACAATGAAGGCGAGTGGGCAGAAAGCTCCTGGCAGGTGCTCTACCAGCGAGCCACAACCAGCTACCACCCACTACCGTCCAACCAGCCTAAGCTGCAGTCCCCATGACTTTATGGCCCCTCTACTTCCAGCCTGTCACGGCACCCAGAGTCCTGGCTACAGCTCCGCTAGATGGTTGTCAGTGAGGGCCACATCTGAGCCTAAACTAACCCAGGAATTTGGTCTCAGAAGCCCACTGGTCACCGGACCCTCTTCAGCAGCATGTACCCTTTACAGGGTAAATACACATGCATGCCGGTTACACGCCTACCCTCATGCGTGTGTTAGCACACATTGGCCAGTGGGGAGATAATGGGAACTTCCATCCCCAGCCTAGCCTCAAAGCTGGGAGGAGCCTTTGGACAGCAACCACCTTCAGAGAACAAGTTTACACAGGTTTTATTTCCCTAGAGCCAGTCCACACAGGCTTCCCCATGACTGGCGAGCACAGCTAGTCAGGCCCTGGTAACTGCCCTGTGTACGGCAGTCCTCCTGGGAAGGCTGGTTTTTCCCTTAGCTTCTCCAACTGTACTTACTAGCCCTTATTTGCATCTAACATTCAGGCAGACACCAGGAGGAATCAACAATGCTGCTTGCCTTTGACACTCTCCACGGTTTTTGTCCCTTTCACTCGTCCTTCCCTTGGGGGAAATCCCTGAAGGAGGCCAGGGGGCCCCTGGAAGGAACAGGCAAAGAGTTTTCCTCCTGAGATTTGCTAAGGGCTGCAGTGCCCTTTTGTGAAAGTCAGGCCCAGCCTCTGCAGCGAGGGAGGTGGAGACGCGCTGCAAAGCTCAGGCATGAAGCCTTGTGCTTGCTTGCGGGTTTTGATATGTGCAACTCCACCGAAAGATTTGTGGCAAACACATCTCTCTGCATCCCAACTAAGGGAAAAGCCACTTTCATTGGGTGGCCTGGTGAGTTCACAGCCTAAGCTCCCTGGAGATGCAGAGGAGGAGGAAGTTCAGATGCCTCTCTTTGGGGTAGAATGCCGAGAGGTTTAGCTACAGACTACAGGCTAACCTCTTGCTCCAGTTCTGAGCTGACATCTTATTTTCCCATAGCCACCCTGCCTGCCAGTGGAGAGTCCTGCCCTCCTTTTCTGAGAACTGAAGGTAACATGACTAAGAGGCTGAGACTGATGATTCTTACTGTGTTTGGAAACTCCTAGGTAAAACAGTGTTGAGTCCTAAAACAGTGAGAAGAGCCAGGGCAAGGGCTGGGGATGGGTAGAGGCCCTGCCTAGAATCCCCCAGTGAGGGGCTGGGGATGGGTAGAGCCCCTGCCTAGAATCCCCCAGTGAGGGGCAGGGGTGTGACCCAGTGGTAAAGCCCCTGCCTAGAATTCCTCAGTGGGGAGCTTGGGGTATGGCCTGGGTCTAGAACACTTGCATGGCATGCACAAGGTCCTGGGTTAAATCTCCAGCATAGCAAATAATAATTGTCTTTATTAAAATTAATTATTGTATAACTAACTATCTGTTGAGGTTGGTGGCTGTGGTAGTTTAAATGTAATTGGTCTTCATAAGCTCAAACACTATTATTGGAGTAGGTGTGGCCTTGTTAGAGGGAGTGAGTCACTATGGGGGTGGACTTTGAGGTTTTCTATGCTCAGGCTATACCCAGCGAGACAGTTCACTTCCTGTTACCTGCCTATTAGGACTCTTAGCTCCAGAACCATGTGTGCCTGCATGCCACTATGTCCCACCATGATGATAACAGATGAAACCCTGAACTATAAGTGAGTCACCCAATTAAATGTTTCCTCTATAAGAGTTGTTGAAGTCATGGTGTCTCTTCACAAAGATGGAAACCCTTACTAAGATAGTGGCACAGGCATATCATCCCAGCCCTCAGGAGGGTGTAAGTTCCAGGCCATCTTGGACTATATATATCTAGTTCTGGGCCAGTCTGGGCTACTTCATAAGGTCTTGCTTTAAAAATCAAGTAATAACGACCAATCAGAAAATGAACAAAGATCTGAGCACTGTATTGCAGAAAAGATTGAGTTGCTCTTGGTGGAAGAAAGAAAGAGAAAAAATGGGAACCAACCAGAATGTAGTTGTGAGCCAGGTGGCCTCCAAAGTCTTCCAGGCCTTCAGATCCTGCTTCCTGTTTTCAAAGGGGAGGGGAGGCAATAGACTTTGCCCTGCAGCATGAGAGTGTGAATGAATTCTGGACACAAGAATACCTGGCATTGTGTGCTCAGACTTGTCTGCCCTAAGTCACCAAGGCAAGGTGCTTCAGGGCATGATCTCGCTCTTCCTCAAGCTTGTGGCCCTGGTGTGGCCTCTGATGACTTCCATGTTCCCCCAAAGTCAGTTCGATGGACAGACAGGCCAATGGCATGCTGTTGAGTAGGATGGCCAGCCAGGTGGCTCTTCCTTGGGAACAGGGCTGCCTTCCCCAGCTGCCTCTGCTGAGGTGCTAACACGGTCACGTGGCCACAGCCTTTCCTTTGCAAGCCTTGTCCTCCCCGCTAAATGAGAGTGAGATTGGGCCCCAGGTTCTTGGCTCCTGTTTCAGGCCTGAGTTGTGGACCCTTGATTCTTGCAAGCACCTTGGCTGGGAGGAAAACTCAGGGCCAATTCTCTTAGCCACCTGACTGTGTAAGTATTCCTCCCAGGTCCTTCTCTGCCACTTCCCACGGTATTCCTCATTTTCTGTCACCCCTTGGATATTCAAAGAGTTGGAGAATTGTGTTTTGCCCTTCATTATGGCATTGCCTAGGATTTCCCAATGTCAGCACACCCCTGAGGCCCCTGCATTAGCATCAGTGTAGGGGTATTCCCATGCCCCATGTGTGAGTTACTTTTCTCCTTAATTTTTTTAACCAGATACCTGACATCACAGTGGCAAAGACATGGCCACTGGGGCAGCCCAGTCCATTACAGCGGGACGTGGGTGGCAGCCCTTGTATGTAAGTGGATCAGGAAGCAGAGAGCTCAGGCTGGACCCAGAAGCAGAGACTACCTTCAAGGCCTGCCTCCATTTCTGCTAGCTAGGCTACAGACCTAAAACAGTGCCGCTAGCTGGGGACCAATTGCTCACACATAGGAGCCTGTGTGAAAATTCAACTGTAGCACCCCATATACCTGTTCTGATTTCTGAAATGTCTCCATCATCCTTAGGAGCATAGCAATAGATGGCCTTTGCAGGTCAGATTTCTGGAGCCCGAAGGAAGGCAAGAGGAGCAAATACACTGAGGGACAGCCCTTTGGGCTGTTAGGAAAGAATGCCTCCTTGGACAAGGTAAACTACTGTCACAATGGCCTTGGCTCCTTCTTCCTCAATCTAAAGTGAGCCAGCATACAAAGGGGGACTGTTGATCCTCTAGTCCAAGATGATTTAGGCCCCAGTCCATATCTAGCCTCTCCATATAAACTGGACTTGGAGTCAGTGGTTTATCAATTTCAAATTTAAAAACAGCAAAAAAGTGAAGTCCTGCTAAGTTAAGTGGCCTAGGTTAGTTTGGAACCTGCAGTCTTCCTGCCCCGGTCTGCCAAGTGCTGGGATTATAGGTGTATGCCACCATGCCTGACTTAATGCCTCTTACAAACACACACACACACACACACACACACACACACACACACACACACAAAAACAGCCAACCCACCCCTGGGGCTGGCAAGATGGCTCGGCGGGCAGGAACATGGGCAGTACAAGTGTAACACCCTGTACCCCACAGTGGGAAGAGAGAACTGTCCTCTCTCTACGTGTGTGGCATACACGAAAGAGTGAACTCACACGTAAGTAAGTAAGTAAACAAACAAATACAATTACCAGATGTCTGACCTGACCACCCCTCAAGTTCCAAGGGCACAGCTGAGACCTCCTTCCCCAGATCTGTCCACTGCAGGGGGAAGGAGGACAGTTCCAGGCGGGGAGGAAGGAGTCCAATATGCCTTCAATCTAAATGGTAGTTTCTGCCTTCAGTTCCTTTTACTCTGAGATAAATAGTTTAAAATGGGAGAATGCCGATCTGTCACAACTCAACAAATGCTGTTTGATTTGGACCACACTAATTCAGTGTTGGTATCATGCAGGGCCGGGCTCGAGTTTACTTTCTTTACTGTCAGTCAGAGGCAGTGGGAACCGGCTTAAGGATACCTCCCTTGCTGGTCTAGCCAGTGGGTTTGACACCTCTTAATAGGGGGTTATGTCTGCGGCGGGCTATGAATGAGCTCATCACAAACACTTTTCTCAATTCATCCAGACTTGTTTGGCTGTCTCTCTTTCCTGGCTATATGTGGCTGATCACTAACCAAGGTGAGGACTACGGTGGGGGAATGATTATATAACGTAAGTGGGTGGCCCTTGGTTTTGAATGATCTCTGATTTGGAGAGCTTGTTAATTCCCTGCAACACCTTCTGGCTTAGCCTGGATTGGCTGGACTCAGAGGCCTTTGGTGCAGAAAAGTTGTAAGGGGTTCAGCTTTGCCTGGACTTCCGTGGGGTTTGAGAGGGACAGTGGAGCCTCTTAGGACAGGAACATCAGCTCAGACAATGGTTTCAAAACTCCTACAGCTTCCAGGCACAATGGCGTAGGCCGGTAATCCCAGCACTCGGGAGGCAGAAGCAGGAAGGACGTGAATTCAAGGCCTCTCGGCTACATACAGAGACCTTGTTGCAAATACACACGTACACACCTCCTCCCACTTATCAAGGACCTCTCCATTGTGAGGCAGGAAAGGAGTGGGGCTTAAGTATTTTCTAAGTCCCAAGACAGCTGAAAGCAATTTTTTTCAATGCAAACTTGAATGCTGGTCTAAATTTAATGCTTAGTATTAAGCATCAGCCTTGGAGATTTTTGAGAAGAAAAGATGGCTTTGAACTGAATAAAAATATTTTCAGCGGAAAATTCCAGAAACATGTATCAGATGCCAGCGGGGACATGCCTGTGGGTAAAGATGTACACAGTGAGACGTCCTTGCCTTGGTGGTAAGGGGGATAATGGAATTGGCTTAGAACTGCTCCGTAAAGATAGGGGACACGAAGCAATGTCTAGGCTAGGCTAGAAGGACCCCATCTTGGAGGTGCTTCAGATCCCGCACCCTCAGAGCCAGAGAACAAAGCCACCATCCAACTCAGCAGTGACTTCTGCCTGCCTGAAGACGACAGTTCTCCCCAATGCAGCGGGTTGGTTGGCCTCCAGGTTTGTTCGGATCCTGCGAGCACAAGGCAGGTTGTGCCATAAAGAGTGTGGGCGGCCACAGCCGGGATGGAAACACAGTGGCAGGTACGGCCCTGCTCCACGCGGTCTGAGCGAGTGGTATTTTCACACTGTGCTCAGAGCCCACACAACACCTGGCGGCACGATTCGTTCCACCGCAGCGGAAGACAAAAGCCTGGTGGAGGGATGCATCCAAGGAGACAGGGCCGGGAGAAAGCCATTTGCCAGGCCGAGTGGAGGCACAGGGACGTCTAAGTGCATTGTATCAGGAACATTTGCCCCGAGTGGGGCATGCAAGCAGGGGTCCTGGCCTGCAGCCTCTGTCAGCTCGACAGGGAAAATCTTGCACAGGGAAAATCTTGCAGCAACACAGGACCCCATGTTCTATAGGTTCTCTGTAAGAAGAAAGACTCCATGGGTTTGCTCCCTCAAATGCTCCAAGGGTTTTGCCCTGAAGATGGGTAATGCAGAAACTTACCATCCGCCCATTCCAGCCCATGCCCAGCAAATAATTGAGAGCCTGTCACCTTCCCCAAGTGGCCTGTGAGTTTTACTAAACCACCCCCTGGTGTGAAGAAGGGGTCAAGGTCATCAGGCAGGTCGTAGTCTGCAGTTTCTGAAGATTCTTGGGTGAAGGAGTATTCTGAGGGACACCTCTTGGAAAATGGATCTGTGCCATTGAGAAAGAAGACAGTGCTAACCCTAAGACAAGCATCTAAAATGCTGCTGCCGAGTTCTCCCCAAGCTCAGGTAACTCCATCCTGCAGGCAAAGCCCAGGATGCCTGGAGTTCAGCATACTGCCCAGTGGCGTCCTGTCTGTAGCCATGGAAACAAGAGAGACAGTCGCCTTCCTGTCTGCTTTCCTGCAGGAGACATCTTGCTGTCAGCGGTGTTTAAAGTTGGCTTTAGAAGGCAAGGCAGTCCACATCTCCTCTTCTGACACGATGCAAAGAGCCTTGAGGCCATCAAGCTCCCAGCGTGGAGTCTATCACACTCTGTCCCCATCCCTGTCCTTTACCCAGATGGCACTCCCTCCCTGCTAGGACTTAGCAGTGGTGTCTCGGGTGCCTGCAAATCCACCTTTAACACTTGCTGTTTCTGTACTCATACCCTGTTCCAAGATTGGGGGGCAGGGCATGGACACAACTCAGCTCTGGGTGCAGGTGTACTAAGATGCCCTCCAGGCCCCTGTGCAAGCTAGAGACAGGCTCTGTGGTGATGCCCAGTTCCTTGTACTGGTGCCTGGGCCATCTGTCCCCAGGCACAGCTGCCTAGCCAAGTCTTGGAGAATCTCCTGGAGGCTGGGTCAGTAAGAAACCCACCCTTAGGAAGATAGACAGACAGACAAGACTTCTAACTAGCAGGCAAAGCAGACCGTGATAGTGCTGCTAAGTTACATTCCCTGGGACCAGGGATCCGGTGTGGCATTTGACCTGGCGAGTCTGCATTCATATTCCCAAAGAAGCAGAGAGATAATAACTCAATGTGCATTTTGTGAAACACTAAGCACATCCTGGCAACTATAGACAAAGAGTTCTCACTTCGTGTTCAGAAAAGAACAACAAACAAAACAAAATAAAACACAGAGCTGACAGTTAAAAGATTGCTGAGTTCTGGAAAACAAGCGTAGCATTAGGAGAGACAGGGTCTGGGGTGAAGTGCTTGTCATCTGGAACTTGAGAGAATGAGGAAGCTGTAAACAAGGAATAGAGAATCACGTCAGTTACGTAGACTACACAGATTTCCCACCAAAGGCCATCCAAATTATCCCATATTAAAAAGCCCTTAGCGGGTAGTTGGAATAGGCCAACGCTATAGGAACACAGCCGGGGTCTCTCTTAGGCTGTGGTCTCCCCCACACCCCACCCCACCCCGCCCCGCCCCGCCCCGAAAGCACATCAGAGACAAAGCTTTGAGAATGACCTCAGAAGCACAGGCCAGGTCCTCAAGCTTTGGTAGAGGCAGGGACAGCCTTCAGGAGAGAAGAGATGCAGGTGCCGGCCGGCGGGTGGACCTGTGCCCTGGTGTTGAACTTGGGCTGACGGCGGGGTTACAGGCAGGCATCGGAACCGTCTACCTCAGTGTCGTAATCCACTCGCGGCACTACAGACAGGGCTCAGTGTGGTTTTCTGCTTCAATGTGATTTTTAATAAAGCATCCTGAGTTAATAACAAGTTATGACTGGGGTATTTTTTAAAAAAAACAAAACAAAACAAAAACAGCATCAAGGCTAGCGGCATAGACTTGAATGTGCCAGTAACAGAAAGCAGACAGACCAACTTAGACGGCGAAGCCAACACCTACAGAAACTCTTGAACAAAGCTGGTGGGCACGGTGGCATGCACCCATCATTCCAGCATGCGGAGAGCTGAGGCAGGAGGCTCAGGAGCCGGAAACCAGACAGGGCTGCGTAGCTACATAGTGATTATACAAAGAATAGTCATTACCAAAGCCCGTGTGGTACTGTGTTGGCTCGTTTTAGGTCAAGTAGGCACAGGTTGGAGTCATCTGAGAAGAGGAAACTCCAATTGAGAAATGTCTCCATAAGACTGGGCTGTAGGCAAGCTTGTAGAGCATTTTTCTTATCTAATGAGTGATGGCGGAGGGCCCAGCCCGTTGTAGGTGGTGCCATCCCTTGCTTGGTGGTCCTGGGTTCTATAACAAAGCAGGCAGAGCAAGCCACGAGGAGCAAACCAGAAAGCAGCATTCCATGGCCTCCGCATCGGCTCCCGCCTCCAGGTCCCTGCCCTGTGTGAGTTCCCACCCTGGCTTCCTGTGTTGATGAACTGTGATGTGGAAGTATAAGCCAAATAATAAACTCTTTGCTCCCAAGTCACTTTGGTCATGGCGTTTCATCACACCGGTTGTGACCTTAAGACACGACATGTGTGAAGAAAGGAACACATAGGTGCTTGCCACCCTTGTCAGTAGGGCGTCCCTTCTTGGGACAGGCAATAAATATTGGCTGAGAAGCAGAGTCCTTCTCTGAAAACAATAGCTGAAAACTGGTGGTTTTCTGTTTTTTATTTGTTTGGTTTTGTTTGTTTGTTTGTTTGTTTTTGAGACGTGGTTTCTCTGTGTAACAGCCCTGGTTGTCCTGGAACTCAGTCTATAGACCAGGCTGGCCTTGAACTCACAGAGACCCATCACGCCTGGCTGGTTTCTGGATTATTGGAACTGGAGATTTGAACCTAGGTCTCCCACAAGGCAAGCACTGTCTGTGCCTCTCAGGACCTGGAATGGCAGGCTTGTACCAGTAGGTCTGGCTAGCCACTGGGGGCTCTGCTCAGCACAGCACTGCCTGTGTGCGCGGTGGGTCTTCAGCAGGAAGATGGAAAGAGGCAGAAACATCCCTACCCATGAGCACTCGGGAAGCAATCTGGGTTTTCCAGAATGAAGAATCTAAACTAGATCAAGGGAGCTTCGGGTGTAACCCAATGGTAGGACATAGCTAGCATATGCTTGCCCCTGGGCTCAGTCGCTAGCAAGGCAATAAATGGATAAAGGAATAAATAAATTAAAAAAAAACAGAGAGGGAAAAGGAAGATTCAGGTGATGGGAGATATTTTTTTTATAAGAGCCAGGGATCTCAAATCTCAGAAAACAGGCTGCCATATTTTTTTCAACACTGCCAAAGAAGAAAGAAAAAGAAAAAAACCAAAAACCAAAAACCAAACAAGCAGGTGCTTTGTGAAATTAAGAAAGCTCTATTGAGTTCACCGTCTTTGTAAAAGTTCATAAAAATTAATTTCACCTTTCTGGAAGTGAATAACAGTAAAGAACCCGGGTTCCCTCCCGCGCAAGGTGATTTTAATGAAGGAGACAGAATAAAGAGTGAAGTAATACCCCCAGAGACAGGGGAAAACCGCACGAGGAAACACGTGTGCCGAACAAAGGTTGGCGCCTCCCGCGTCAAGAGCAAACACAAAGAGATTGAGGCAGCGATGGAAGCGCTGAAGACACAGCAGAAGTCCACACACAGAAGAACTCAGAAGCAGAGTCACAAATTCAGGGAGGGATTGGCCCGCATGAAAGAAGTATTTTCAGAAATGAACCTGGGGAGAACACGGAGACAAATAAACATGGCAGATAATGCCTTGGAAGAAATTAAAAAAAGAAAACAAAGAGAAATGGAAATGTGCAAAAAATCAAAGAAACAAACATGACTCGGAGATGAAAGAGAGAGCAGCAAACCTTGAAGGAGGTCAAAGGGATTCAAGACAGAGACGAGAGAAGCCAGGAAGAAAGAAAATGAAAAACCAAGGCAGCCGAGAGAGCACCCTGAAGGCTGCGGCTCAAGAAAGCCTTCCAGAAACAACAAGAAAAGAAGGCTTGAAGCTAACTACACGTGGAAAGGTTACATTACATTAGCCCCAGAACATTGACCGAGAGTGGCCCAGACCAGGGCATAATTTTGCAAAATGATGGACTTTAAGGAAAACGAAAAATCATTTGAGTAAGCAAAAAACAAAACAAAACAAAACAAGCCTAGTGCATGAGCTGGGGAGGGCTTCGGAGCTAAAAAATCCCCCTGAGATTTTGTGTTGCAAGCAGAAGAAAATAGAGGAACATATTCCTGAAGCCCAAGGAGCCAAAACACAAGCTAGTATCTTATATCTTGGGAAACTGATTTTTTGCTTGTCTGTTTATTTCGTGTGTGTGTGTGTGTGTGTGTGTGTGTGAGAGAGAGAGAGAGAGAGAGAGAGAGAGAGAGAGAGAGAGAAAGGGGGGGAACGGGTTTCTCTGTAGCTTTAAAGTCTGTCCTGGAACTTGCTCTTGTAGACCATGTTGGCCTCGAACTCACAGAGATCCACATGCCTCTGCCTCCCAAGTGCTGGGATTAAAGGCGTGCACCACCACTGCCCAGTGAGAAACTGATTTTTAAACATCAGGGTACAAATAAATTCTTACCAGCGTGTAAGAAAGAACTTTGAAAAGAGTGTTCCCATAAGCTTTTCCTGAGGAATTTACAAGAAAATGAATTTCAGAGAGCCAAAAATGATTAGAACGATTATCAACATATGGAGGTAAATATTAAATATATAGTTAAAGAATTAAGAGTAAACGAGGAATAAGGGACCAGCAAGATGACTCAGCAGATAAAGGTGCTTGCTACCAAAACTTATGACCCGAGTTCGAATCCCTGGGATCCAAATGGTGAAAGGGAAGAACCAACTCCTAAAAGTTGTCCTCTGACCTCCACAGAAGCCGGAAGAGAGTCAAATTCCCTGGAGTTGGAATCACAGGTGGTTGTGAGCTGCCTGATATGAATCCCGGGAATCAAACTCAGATTCTCTGAAAGAAGAGCAAAGGCTCTTAACTGCGGGTCCATCTCTCTAGCCCTTCACTGGACATTTATTTATTTGTTTGCTTGTTATTTTAAACTTCTTTTTATGTATACGGGTATTTTGTCTACATGTATGTTCTATGTACCACATGCACGCAGTGCCTGTGGAGGCCAGAAGAGGGAGCCACATTCCAGGTTCAGGAGGTTGTGAACCTGGGGCTGGGAATCAAAAACTCAGGTCTTGAAGAGCAACCACTGCTCTTAACTGTGAACCACCTCTCCAGCCTTGCATTAGACATTTTGTTTTTTAATGCATTGAGCTTTTAGAGCAGTCTTAGGGTCTGAATGAAATGAAGTATAGTTTCCATGGCCCTTTTCCCACAGATACACACAGCCCCTCTCACCATCAATACCCCACAACAGCGGTTTGCTTGCTGCAGTCAGTGTGCTAGCGTTGACTGACATCAACCAAATCCCATGGTTTACAATGAGAGTCACACTTGGTTGTATATTTGTGGATTATGAAACATAGACAAGGACGTGTATTCGCTCTTAGAGTGTTGTTCAGAAGAGTTGTGCTGTTTTTCACCCCTGCCTGCTCGGCCTGTTCATCCCCTCCACCACCAGAGACCCTGGCAACCCCCGTCTGCCTGTTCATCCCCTCCACCACCAGAGACCCTGGCAACCCCCGTCTGCCTGTTCATCCCCTCCACCACCAGAGACCCTGGCAACCCCCATCTGCCTGTTCATCCCCTCCACCACCAGAGACCCTGGCAACCCCCGTCTGCCTGTTCATCCCTCCACCACCAGAGATCCTGGAACCCCCGTCTGCCTGTTCATCCCCTCCACCACCAGAGACACTGGCAAGCCCTGTCTGCCTGTTTGGAACATCATATAGCTGGGGACCCTATAGTGTATAACCCTTTTCAGAATGGCCCTTTCCCTTTCTTTCTCTCTTTCTTTCTCTCTCTCTCTCTCTCTCTCTCTCTCTCTCTCTCTCTCTCTCTCCTTCTCCTTCTCCTTCTCCTTCTCCTTCTCCTTCTCCTTCTCCTTCTCCTTCTTCTTCTTCTTCTTCTTCTCCTTCTTGTTTTGCTTTTATTTTTCCCCAACATGATATTTTTACTAAGGATTTGGGAATTTCATACAATGCATCCTGATCACGTTTGCTTCCCATTTCTTCCAGGTCTCCCCCTAAAAGACCTACCAAATTCATTTTTTGTCTTCCATATACTCACTGGAGCATGACCAAACTCCCGGTGGTCAGCCCCTTAAGACCGAATCCTTTCCCACCTGTCCACTAGAAGCCATCAAGTGTGAAGAGCTACACTTCAGCATCTTTACCACAGTTTTAAAGGATTCTCTTTAGGAGCTTCCTGTCTGGACTGCTTCTTTTTCTTTTCTTTTCTTTTCTTCTTTTCCAAGGGTGGGGGTGTGTAGGTACACAGGTCCCCATTTTTCCCGAGGCGCTATGCAGGGCTGTTCTGCTTCCTGGTTCCACTGCATCAGCTTGAGGGTGTGGCATAGAACTGCCCTCTCCTGTTATGTTAATATCACCTACAGCCCAAGGGTGTAGCTCAGAGAGAACTCTTCTGTCATGGTAATTCCACCTGCAAGCAAGGTTCTTGCCCGCAGGCAAGGTTCCTGGGTCAGCTTTTCTCTGAGCCTGAGCACGCCCACCTGGCTTCCTCTTTTCTCTGTTCAGCTGCTCTCCGACCTTGGGTGCGGCCCCCTGACTTTTCTCTTTCCTTGATCCTGATGGGGGGCTGGTGTCTTTCTGCCCCACAGTATATATACCCGACTTATGCTTAATAAAGCTGCCATTTGCCACTGCTCCTTGGCAGATGAGCCAGGTCTCTTTGTGTGTGTGTCGTCTCTGTTCAAACCCCTAGGACAATTGTCCGTTCTCGTGGGCTCGAGTCAGGAATGCGCGCGCCTGTTTCGAGGTTCGGGTATCCACAGAAAAGTGCGGAAGCTTACAGATGGCGTCCCCCGGTCGGCTTTGAATAAGGACTGAAGAACAGCGTTCTGCCGTCTGTGGATCTACCACGAGAAACCCAAAGAGGTAGGGGTTCCCCCACGATCCGGAATCTGGCCAGTGTTGTGATGTGCAGTTGTGCACGTGTGATAAGGGGGTATTGAATGAGTTTAATTTTTAGAAGTATGGGTGCCGAAAGGTCTGATCCAGAGCTGAAGGCCAGTGGGCAAATCAGCTGCTAAAGTTCGTAATGAGACTTGGTACCAGGATTAAGATGACACAGCTCAAGAGACTGTTTAGACTATTTTAAAACTCAGTCCCTGACTCTCACAAATTCAGGGAACTTTAATTTTTGCCAAAGAGTACAGGCTGGGCACAGCTAGCTCCTGGCTGGAATTCGTTCCCAAAGTTGCAGGATCCAGCTTAAGCAAGCACGCTAGCAATAGCCGATGGCCATGTAACTGCAGGCCTCGAGCTGAGAAAATATTCAAAGGTGTGTCTAACAATTCTATTAAAAGTTTTTGAGTAACTAAAGGCAAAAGAGAAAAAGAGAGAGAGTTTTGACAAAATAAGAGAGCGCAGCAGCCTTGAGCCCCAAGCCGTAGATGGAGCTGGGTATTACCCGCAGCTAATGAGCTACATGCTAGGCGGAATGTGATCCACCTGCGTGGAGGCCGATAGACCTTACAGGGTCTGTACACAGGACTCCGGCAGGCTGCGCAACTGCAGCTGGCAACTCTAGGAGTCCCAGGAAACTGGCGGCCGAGGCGTGGAACACCGCGGTGGCAAAAGGTGCCTGCCACAAGTGGGCGGGCTAAGGGCAGGTTTACATCAGAGGCTGTATGTGGTGTTATGCGAGGCTCGGAGACACCAACAGAGCAAAGGCTGCGCATGCCCATGACTAAGGCCGAGCCAGACACAAATGCCTTTAAGCTGGCAGAGGCCACGAGCCTACAGTTTTCTGACAGGCAGTTGCTACTTTTGGGCTAGCTCAGAAAGCATGCCGTAGCTGGGGAGCTGCTTCAGCAGGTTGCCGCTTCAGCAGGTTGCCTGTATCCTAGATAACAAAGGCG
The DNA here is from genome assembly GCF_982192425.1 of Myodes glareolus. Lineage (NCBI taxonomy): Eukaryota > Metazoa > Chordata > Mammalia > Rodentia > Cricetidae > Myodes > Myodes glareolus. Next base: position 53,808,565 of record NC_142026.1, on the reverse strand, counting down.
GACCTATAGCCTGGGGCAATGGCAGACAACATTAAGGCTGCTAGGTCAAGGATTTTCCATCTCAATAGAAAGCTAAAAAATGGGTTGGATCTAGCCATCAAAGCCAAGGATCTCCATATTGCTTAGTAAATTAAAGACTTATGTAGTCCAATAAGGAGAAATATACAGTAAAGAGAGATTCTAAGAGGAAGAAAACCTCTAACTGGTTTACAATGTGTTAAAAATGTAAGCAGGCTAAAAGTTAAAGTTCTTTAAAAGGTAGTTGGGTGTGGTAGTACACACCTTTAATGCCAATACCTGGGAGGCAGGGACAGATCTCTATGAGTTCAAGTTGTTGTAGCACACGCCTTTTAATCCTAGCATTGGGGAAGCAGAGACTGTGGAACTCTGAGTTCACGAACAGCCTGGTCTACAGAGTTATTCCAGGACAAGATGTTTTAGGAGCTTATCTACAAAGAATCATAACTTCCCTCAGCAATAAGCAAGCTGCTGTTTCTCCTCAACTTCATGTTCTATGGATTTCATTCAACCTGGACACCCTCCGCCGAGACTCGTAGACGAGATCGGAAAGATGAGGATAGTGGACTGGGTCATCCTGTAGCCGGCCAGGATGTATTGGGGATTGAGATATAATTAAATAAGAGATAATTAAAAAATGGGGAATACCCCGGGTAAATCGGGGTTAAAGAGGTTGTTGTAAGAAACAGTTGTCTGATTTTAAATCTAATGTTTTCTGTATGGATTGATGACTGACAAAGATTTCCACATCTGTAGCCAGATATGTCGATCCTATTAATTACTTCTCAAAATGTTGGTGGGAGGCAATGTGCCCCCATAAAGACAACAATTTTAATAATTCTATCCAGTTATGTAAGTGCTCACATACTGGATCAGATAATAATTTTCTGCCCCTGGAAAAGTTCCAGGCGGAGTTGATCCTAAAAGATATTTTGGGGCTGATGGTTCAGCCCAGTTCAAGACCTGCTACAATTGTGCAGGCCAATAAAAAATAATGTTTTGAGGTTGGCTAATTCAGGCCAATGTTCAGGCCAGTTGCAATGGCACAGGCCAATGAAATTTGCTCTTTGGAGCAGAGACCTGTAGGTCTCTAAGTTCAGACCAGCCAACGTCAATACTGGCTGAGCTAAGTTTTGTTCTATTTGTTACTCCCAATGTGTAATATGGTCCAGTTCATGTATTAATTTGGGGTAGAGGAGTGGTTTGTGTGTTTCCACAGGATGCAAAGCAATCCATTTGGGTCCCTGAATGTCTGGTGTGGACCGTGGATTCCTCTATTCAGAGACCTGAGGACAAGGCGAGATCAAGAGACCCCGCGGGCGTGGCAGAGGCGACAAAAAAGATTCCTGAGAGATGATCCAGCGCCTACCTTTGCCCCTTTCCCAGCTTCTTATCTTTGCTTTGCCTTGATCTGCCTGTTTAGCCTAGGCTGCTCTACCCCCTGAGGGGAAGCAGCTACTTCCCCTACCCTAGATTGCAACATTGAGTACTCGCGGCGGGAACCCTGCCGGTCAGACAGAAATACCATGGACATTCAAATTAATTTAAATTCTCGATTGGATGTTTTTGTTGATCTTTACAAACTGGGTGTGGATTTTGACCTCTGCTGGTCGCTGGATAAGATTTTGCTGCTTTTCTCAGACCCCGGAATACAAAACTGCTAATTGGCTTTAATTTAGTATGGTTAGTCATTCCAGGGGTCCCATTTGCCGGTGCCGTAGCCTTACTCAAAAGAGCTCTATTCAGAGCAAAACGTTTCAGACACTGTGCAAGCACAGTCTCTTCCAGGATTACTCATGTGTATGCTGGAACATTTTCTCCTGGCCAGTGGCTTCAGGTCCGCCACGGCCTGGCCCTAGTAGGCATTCACCTCGGAGTATCTTTCAGCATAAATATGGCTGGATTCAATGTATGACTAGTAAGCAATGACGGGTTTATTGCACGGGGGGGTGGTCTCGCCTAAGACAAGGGGTGCGTTTGGACCTGAACACATTCCCGTAGACGGGTTTAGGGACCTAACCCAACGACCGACATGCCTAAGACAGCTGCTAGTCATATTTATATATATTTAAAGGGAGACTTGTAGGTACACAGGTCCCCATTTTTCCCGAGGCGCTATGCAGGGCTGTTCTGCTTCCTGGTTCCACTGCATCAGCTTGAGGGTGTGGCATAGAACTGCCCTCTCCTGTTATGTTAATATCACCTACAGCCCAAGGGTGTAGCTCAGAGAGAACTCTTCTGTCATGGTAATTCCACCTGCAAGCAAGGTTCTTGCCCGCAGGCAAGGTTCCTGGGTCAGCTTTTCTCTGAGCCTGAGCACGCCCACCTGGCTTCCTCTTTTCTCTGTTCAGCTGCTCTCCGACCTTGGGTGCGGCCCCCTGACTTTTCTCTTTCCTTGATCCTGATGGGGGGCTGGTGTCTTTCTGCCCCACAGTATATATACCCGACTTATGCTTAATAAAGCTGCCATTTGCCACTGCTCCTTGGCAGATGAGCCAGGTCTCTTTGTGTGTGTGTCGTCTCTGTTCAAACCCCTAGGACAATTGTCCGTTCTCGTGGGCTCGAGTCAGGAATGCGCGCGCCTGTTTCGAGGTTCGGGTATCCACAGAAAAGTGCGGAAGCTTACAGGGGTGGGGTGGAGAGAAGAGTTTGTCTCAGCAGCCTACGGTGTCTCTCATGCTCAGTTATGAATCTGCAGCCATCAACACCACTACAGAGGAACCCTCCCTGTCTGTAGCAGCAGCGGCAGCATGGATCATGGACTCCCACATGGTTTCTGGAAGCAACACGGATTGTGGACATCAGCCTGGTCCCTGGTAGCAGCATGGATCAGGGCACTCACATGGTTTCTGTCCAGAGCACAGACCACAGACTTAAACATGGCCTCCGGTGGCAGCACAGACTACGGAATCCCCTCGAGGAGACTCAGTGCAGACAATGAACCGTTCTTCATCTACAGCGTCCTGTGCTGCTCACAGTCAGGGCAATCACTGGGCTGATCAGTGTATCTGAGGGCGGGACCCGTGCAGGCTCCAGACTGCTACACACCACCCTTCCCTCGGCGCTAGCTGCCCTGCTTGTACCCTAGGCACAACCATTGTGTTTGCAACCTGAGGGCAGCACCTCAGCCCACACTCTCCTCCCCTCAGAAGGGCAGACAGTCTAGTGACAGCAGCAGCAGCAGTGGTGGTGGCTCCACGTTGTGGGCAGGGCCAGTGGCACCCAGGTGAAGTGTCCTGACAGTGCCCAGACTAGCCCCACTCAGCAACAACTTGCTCCTTTGTCCATTTCCACGGTGGTTCCATACCCGCCGCCGCCACCACTGCCGCCACCCTGACTCCAGTTCTGCCTCTCTTCATCACACACACTGCTCCACCCCGCCATCTTTCCCATCTCTCTATCGCACACTCATTTATTAAGGCGGTGTTGCAAACTGCTGGATGTCACACAGTATATTCTTTTGCCCCAACAGCTGTACATGAGAATACTTATTGCAAGGAATCGTTGGTCTGCTTCAGGGTTTCTGAAGCACCATAAATTCTGGAATATCTCTGAGACTAGTCTCAGATATCCTGCTGCTGCCCAGAATCAGGGTGATCATGCAGCAGGGCCTTGAGGCGGCTGCACACCTCCCTGACCTGCTGGCACCCCGGGGATGACCATCGTGCTTGCAGCCTGAGGGCAGTGCCAAGCCCCAAGCTCTCCTACCCACAGCAGGGCAAGCAGTGTGACAGGAAGTAGCGGTGACGGTTCCATGTCACGGACTTGGCCTGTGGGTTGGGCAGTGGCACCGACCTGAGTGGGGAGCAACGAGGCTAGGGGAGTCAGATGGTGGCCCGAGCCTCCCAGCGGTCTGAGAACTGGCCCCTTTGTTCACCACGGCCACATTTCTGCTCCTCTCACCACAAGCATAATCTTCCGTACCACCATCTTTTTTTTTTTTTTCCAATTCCATGAAACCACGTTTTAAAAGCATCCTCCTGTAAGAACTGCCTTAGTAGTTGCTGTAGTTGTTCTGTAGATACCGCTCCCCCTGCGGGTTCTTCCTCTGCTGCTGCATCTCCCTGAAAAGCCTCTGTGGGTTTATCAGGCTCCTCAGTGTTGCCCCACAGACCCGCAAGGGCTGGTGGCCGCTGCCATCTTGAATCTCCAGAATGGCTCTTTGCACTCTGCAATATGCATTTTGATTTCTTCCAAGACTTTCTGTGGCTCGATGACTTATTTTCTTTTATGTCTTTGGATATTCTGGATAATGATCTATTATCAGATTTGTCAATATTTTCCCACAGGCTGTGGCTCTCTTCTCATTATTTGGACATTTAGCAATTTGTGAAGAAAAGAGGATGGAGAGACAGACAGACAGAAGGGAGATTCTGCAACAGTGCAAGGCAGGACATCTTACAGAGATGGGTGACTTAAGGTTTGGAAGATGTGCTAGCTGAGGCTAAAAGGCGGAGTTCAAAGGATGTGAGAATCATTTGTAGGAGGTTCCCACCGGCCAACCTGAGAGCCATTCGTACATCAGCAAAGATTTTAATCATAGTGGATTGAGCCCCATAAGATGCAGTTGAGTCTTTAGTTCTTAAAAAACACTGTCAGCTGGGCAGTGGTGGCGCACACCTTTAATCCCAGCACTCAGGAGGCAGAGGCTGGCAGATCTCTGTGAGTTCAAGGGCAGCAGCCTGGTCTACAGAGTGAGTTCCAGGACAGTCAGGACTACACAGAGAAACTTTGTCTAGGAAAACCAAAAATAAAATAAAATCACTGTCACCTTTCAGAGGATGACGAACAAACTCATTCTCTCAAAAACATCTAAGTAGGCTTAGCGACCTACACCTATAATCCCAGCATGCTGGATGTGGAGACAGAAGATTGTGAGTCAAGGCCAGTCTGTGCTTTCTGGTGAGATCTTGTCTCTAAAACAAAACTGGTATGTAAAGGAAAAGCAGCAAGGGGTTGTACTGCCTTTAACATGTAAACTCTACCGCCTGGTCACTCAGTAGATAGCCGAGTGGAAATATCTCTTTATTCAAGCACTGCGTGAGAGTGTGTAGAAAATCATCATTTAGGTCTCCTCAGTGCGTTAGGGGACTAATGCATCGTGTGGCGACAGGGACATACATCTCACACAGAGAAGCGACAAGATCCACCTGCCTCCCTGTGAGAACAGCCCACACCTGTATGAACTTGACAAAAAGAGAGACCCTGGTTCTAATCCAATCCCTGGATCCAGCTGCCGCTTGGCAGGAAATTCAGGTGTGTATCTTGAACCACCCCCAACGGTGTCAATCAGAGGAATCTAGACAGCAGAAACGCGGTGTCCACGGCTCAGATTCTTCAGCATGCAAACTGTAAGGTAAGAAAGGCATGAGGGCATACCTGCAAACTAAAGGGGACTCAAAAGATGGAGAATGCTTGAAAATGAGGAGACAACATTCTGTGTCCACGGAGGTATGCTCAGGTGTGTGGGAGAGAGAACCATCAAAACAGAAGAGAGTGAACATCCAAAACAGAAAGGTGAGGGCCCAGAATGGTGGTGTGCGTCTACCATCCCAGTCCATGGGCAGCTGAGCCAAGACATGTGTGGGTTTGAGGCCATCTTGGGCTTGGAAACAAAAACAAAAAGGTCAGGAGAGCAGGAGAGGGTTGCTTTGGCCAGGAGAGAGGCTGCTGAGGTTGGGAATAGTCAATCACAGTGGGACTTCTGGGGACAGGGAGATGTTTCATCCCTGACCTACGCGGTTATTATAATTGCTTAAACTATACCCCTGCTTGGCTTTTCTCTGTCTTAGCCTACGATCGATGTACATCTGTTTTCTTCATTTTTCCTAGTTGAGAATTCCAGTCAGTGTGTTTTGATCATATACACTGCCCTCCTTCAACAACCCCCAGGCCCGCCACCCCCTTCTTTAGTCACCAAACTTTGTGTCCTCGGAGGTTGATTTTGTTTTCTGACCCATCAAGTCCAATGTGTGCTACCCTTATACTCTTGGGTGTGGGACCACTTACAAAGGGTGCCACTCTCAAAGAGAACTGACTCTCACCAGCCGCCAATTGGCCAATAGCTCCCCGACTACAGTTGGGTCATAGTGCCCACCTCCCTTCCCTGTGCTGGCACTTTTGTCTGGATTGAGCTTGTTCACTGCAGGCTGTTATAACTTCTGTGAATGATTCGTTTTGTCTGTTTGGTTTGGGGGCTGTTTGTTTGTTGTTTCTGAGAGATGGTCTCCCTATGTAACCCTGGCTGTCTGGTAACTCCTTATATAGACTGGCTTGGCCTCAAACCTACTGAGAGCCTCCTGCCTCTGCCTCCCCAGTGCTGGGATTAAAGGCGTGCGCCACAACTCCTGGCCCTGCTGTGAATTCTTATGGGTAGCTGCTTGCTGTGTCTGGTGATCATTTTTCCTTGTAGTCATCTGTTGCCTCTGGCTCTTTCAGTCTTCCCTGTCGTCTTCTGCAGTGGTCCTTGAGCCTTGGGAGGAGGCAGTGTGATACTGATGCCTAATTAAGGGCTACACTTTCTGAAGTCTCCTATTGGCTGCACCTTGACCAAGTGTGGGCTTCTGTGTTAATCACCATCCAGCACAGCAGGAAACTTGCTGATGAGGTCTGAGAGAAGCCCTGGCCTACGGGAATAGCAGTAAGTCAGGACTCCTGATGACTTTCTGATAAATGTATTTCTTCTGTAAAACAATCAAAAGATTTAGTTTTATTTTATGTATATGAGTGTTTGCCTGTGTGTTTGTCTGTGCACATTGTGTACCCATGCAGGCCAGAGAAGGCGCCAGATCCCCTGGAACTGGAGTTACAGATGGTTGCAAGGCACCACATGGGTGCTGGCAACAGGACTCTCTGCAAGATGCTTACCCAGTGAGCCATCTCTGCAGCCTCCTGTGTTTCTTAGCGTTTGTTTCTTCAATTCAGTTTGTGCCTCATTCTGCACACCCAGGACAACAGTGGTAGTCACGACTGAAGTCCCAGCTGGATTGGGCCACTTGAGACATGGAGCTTCCGCCAGAACAGAAGGTCTAGAGGCCACAGAACTCACTTGCGTGCTTGCTGCAGTATTCCCAGACGAGCCTAGCAGCTCGGTTGATGTCGGCTGAGTGAATATGCAACAGAGAGTAGACTCGGGACTCCCTATATTCTGTGAAATGTGTGACGTCAACAATATGAAAGCCAGTCCGACCCCACCATGAAGCTCTGTGTCCCTATTGTTTCTGACTCAATGACATTTGCATAGCTACGGTCATTTCATGGCTCCCTTGGCCACCATGTCTCCCATCATCTGGGCCAGGTGACGGAACAGTCCCACGAACGTCTCTGTTGTTCACCGTCCCATCTATAAAGCAAGTCTACAAGGGAGGCCACACAGGAACTGGTTGAGCCAGGGGAGAGGTGGGACCAACCTATGACTTGACCCAGAGTCTATTGACATTTCCGTGAAGCAGGGTACATGGCATGCTGGGATGTGTTTCCTTTGTGGTCAGTCAAGAAAACCAGGGGCACCTGTGAGCTTTCGTGTGCGGGGTGGAGTCCTGTGAACACGATGGGGAAAGATGTCAGTCATGCCGGCTGTGCCTAGTGTGGGGGCTTCCATTTCTCATGTGGGTGTCTTCCATTTCTGCCTCCCATCTCCAGGTTCCCAACTCTAGGTCCTTGGATCCTCCCCTAGGGGAGGGAGGGCCTTATTTGATTTGTAGCCTGTCATTGAGAGAAGTCAGAGCAGGAACACCAGGCAGGAATCTGGACGTGGGAACTGTGAGGGAGGATGCTGGCTGGCTCACTTGCTCATTGGCTTACGCCCAGCTGGCTTTCTTATTCAGCCCAGGACTACTCACCTAAGTATGGTGCCGCCCTTAGTGGGCTGTGCCATCCTGCGTCAATTAGTGATCAAACACTGCTCCCCACATGTGTTCCAAGGTCCTTCTGATCAAGGTGATTACTCAGTTGGGGCTTCCCTCTCACATGTTTAGGCTATGTCAAGTTGACCAAACCGACCAGGACAGACCCCAACACCATGGGGATTCCAGGTGCGCCTTCAAACAAATATATGGTACCACCTTCATCTTAGGGGATCCAGATCCAGGACACGTTGGAAAGACAGCATCTGGACTGAATTAGGGGAAACTCAGTTGCTGAGATTTCATTGGTGCGTGATGCCTCCTCCTTCCTGCCTGAGACTGGTCAGTAGGTGGGGCACCTGAGTACCAAAGGCTCAGTCATTATTCCAACTGGAGAGCATTAATGGATTCTTGTCTCTGTTTCCCATTTAACAAACATTGGCTGAGTCCTTTAGGGCTGGGGTGGTGCTGAACTTGACCTGAGATCGAGAGGAGTGTTACTGGACCTGGAAGCAATTTCTTTCACCCGGCATTTGTTCAACAGTTTTTTTTCCAAGTCCACAGATGCTGCTCACCTGTGGAAATAATTCTTCTCTCTCCCCCTTTCCCAAAAGACAAGCCCCACAAATGCCAAGAATGCCAGTTCTGTACCCCTCTTTTTCAGAACCGTTCCCTGTGTATATTAGCCTGTTTCTTGCTATAGCATGACCCCCTCTCCCAGGCTGGATACTTGATAATTTTTTTTTTTAATCCAAACAGTTTGGGAAAGTCTGCAATTGAGCAGACCCGTCTGTTTGGCCTCTGGTGAGGGCTTCCTTGTCTCCACCACATCCTGGCGGATGGCATCATGGGGGAGGACCGTGCAGATGGGCAGAACATGAGCAGGAAGCCAGAGAGTAGGCAGGAAGGAGCCAGCCTGTCCTCACGGTCATCTGCCTGAGAGAACTGACAGCCCCACGTGAGCTACCTTGGCCTCTTCCAAGGGCAGACCTCCCAGTGAGCTAGCCAAGGTGCATCAGGTGCCCACCTTTCCAAAAGCCCCACACTGGGACCAAGCTTCTGATACGTGAGGAGAAGAAGCTATGTGAAAACCCAAGCAACGCGAATGGTCCAGGGAATGGACGAGGATTCCTTTGATTCCTACTGTACCAGTCACAAAGTGAGCAAGACTTGATGGGACCTACCTCAGGGCTCGTAGCCTGGCCATTGGGCATGAGAATATCTATTTTTGTAGTTTATGGAAGGGGATGGAGGTTCCTTTATGAGAGAGAGACTGAGTCATGTTTCTCTCCGGTAACCCCTTCACTGCCAGTTAAGTACGGTAAACCTATTTAAGTGTGTCCCCCAGGAAGCATAAACTTCATTTCATTGCACCATATAATCCCCTATAATGGGAAACCAGTAATGAGGGTGCCAACAGCAGGTGCAAAAGGCGGCTTTGCATCAATAGAACATCCAATTCTAATTAATCTCTTCGCAGCCAACATAATTGAGTCATCATGGGGACCACCGGCCTCACCCCTACACCCCACCACATAGTTGCGTTTGACAGCCCTGCCTTCCCCCAGCTGGGTTAGCATCCGTGAGGAAACAAAGGGGAACCAGCGCTGATAGCATCTCTGGCGATGTGGGCTTGCAGAAGAGTCTCTTTATTTCCATCACCGAGTTATTACTGACATGGAAGGCCCCGAGCTGAGTCTCAGAGGCCTTCCCTCTGTATGTAAATAGCATCCTGGCTTGTTATTTATTTCTCGCCTCTCCTCTTTCCTCCTCTGCCCCCAGGGTTTTTTTTTTTTTTTTATTCTGAAGACATCACCAGGGTCACGTCTCTCTCTGCTATCACAGCACACTCCACTTTAGCAGCCTAAGAAAGAATTATGAGGCTGCCGAGGGCCCCGTGCCCCCAGTGTGGGCGTGTGTCTTGTCGGCCTCTGTCCTCCCAGGTGGAGGGGATAATTCATGCATGGGTGACAACCAGTTTAAAAGCGATCCCTGCGAGGCCTCAAGAAAATGCACAGACTTCATAAGCTCCCAATATTGCTTCATCTGATCTATCTCCTTCATTGCTTTCTTCCCCTGATGTTAAACTACAATCATCCTCAGCATTGAGCAAAGTTGTGGCCGCCTCTCTGTTAATTAAAACGCTCTCCCCATGTTAGTTTTCCAGGGCTTGACTCTCAGCAAATGGGAGCACACAAACATCAAACCAAAATCAAATTTCAGGCCAACCCTGAACAAGCCAAGCAGAGACGGGATGGGAGCCCTGCCTACCAGAGAAACGGCAGGGTCACATAGAACGACCTCAGTCACTTTCAAGGGCATCCAAAGGTGGTGTCCCCAGTGACCTAACTAACTCCCATTGGGCCCCACCTCTCAAAAGGCTCAGCTCCTCACAACATCACCACACTGGGAACCGAGTTTCCTACGACCACACCCAAACCCCAGCATCACGATTTACCCCCTTCTGACAAGTTGAAGATCCTTCAACTCCATCATCCCACCAGTACCTCATAGAATGAGGAAATATAAGCTCTGCCTTAGAGACCGGACCATAACAACAAAATAAAAATGAGCCGCAGAGGGCAGGACCGGTAGTTAAGAGTGTGGACCCTGGACCTACAGCTGGTTCACAATTACCTGTAATTCCAGTGGATATGACGCCCCCTTCTGGCCTCTAGGAGCACTGCACTCATGAGTGCATACTGTGCCCGCCCATACTTGAGGAATTCATTGCCCCTGTTCCCTAGCTGCAGATGCAACATGGCCCCTAGTCCCAGTCCCCTGCTGCTGTGACCTGCCCAGCCTGATTGACTGCATCCTCAAACTGTGAGCCCAAGTCTTTTCTCCCTGTGCCACTTTTTGTTTGTTTGTTTGTTTGTTTTGGTTTTGGTTTTTTGAGACAGGATTTCTCTGTGTAACAGCTCTAGCTGTCCTGAAGCTAGCACTGTAGACTGTGGCCTCGAACTCACAGAGATCTGACTGCCTCTGCCTCCTGAGGTATGAGCTGCTTTTGTCTGGATAGTTTGGCACAGTAACAGGAAAAGTGTGTGTGTGTGTGTGTGTGTGTGTGTGTGTGTGTAAAATTTTATAATTAGGACAATGTTCGGTTGTGACCTTCTAAGGGGAAATGAGTTTTTCCTGTATAGATCCCATAGGGTTAAAACGTTTATTGAGTATGAGTGCCATGCTAAAGACTGGGCTCTGGAGAGGGTAGGGGATGCTAATATGTCATGTGAAACTCGGACGGAATGGCCAGGTCAGTTCTTACAAATTGCCAAGTGGGAGAAGCTGACGATAGGACCAGGGCGGTGTGTGTGTGTGGGTGATGGATATCACATTAACACAAGGTCCTGAGCCCCCGTGGACCTGTGCAATTCAGGGAGAAAGTGGAGGAATGAAGGCTCATTTCTCAGAAGTGAGGCTGCATCAACTACGGTTTGTACAGACTTTGAAATAGATCTAACTTGATTTTTTTTTTCGATACTGAGTTTCTCTGTGTAATAGCCCTGGCTATCCTGGAACTTGGTTTGTAGACCAGGATGGCCTCGAATTCACAGAGCTCCTGCCTGTCTGCATCCCAAGTGATGGGATTAAAGGTGTTCACCACTACACCCAACTTGATTCGTCCTTTTTTTAATTTAAATATCTTGTTTTACAATTCAAATAAAAGGGACAGCTCGCTGCTCTGAGATTCCACCTTATTTGGGGCCCACCTCTTCTCTTTCTAGGGGTAGATAGGAGTTTCTGAACTCTGTAGGTGAAGCTCTGTGTGCCCCCAGACAGGGCTGAGCGCATCACCAGGTAGCTGCCCAGCCCACCCGGCAGGCCGCTGCTCCTATCCGTACCTCCCTTTTGTTATCCACTGTCCAAGTCCTCAGTCAGGAATTCAGGGCTGGATTTGTATAGGAAATTGTGCTCCACACGCCACCATCATTCATGGATCCTGATGTCCCAGAATTCAGTGTCCTCTTGCCTCCGCCCGTATATAAGAGGGAATGAGACCCCTCAGAAAGCCAGAACCTGTGTGGGGTTTGGAATAGGGCAAAGAGAAAATCCATCACCTGAACTTGGGTTTCTTATTAGAGCTTGGGATGGGGGGGGGAGGAGGACAGAGGGGTCTGTATTAAGGATTGTCATATCCCTGGACCTTGATTTTCACTGAGGTCCTAGGAACATTTTTACTATTAAACGTGCACCCCTCTCCCAGATCCCTCAGAATCTCTGTGCTCTCATCCACCAGGCCCCAGTCCTGCCCCTCAGGTCCAGCTGCTTGCTCACGCCAGTGTAGTTCATGGCTCCTGCCGGGGGCAGTGGGTGTCCCCTGGGTGGCGTCTCTCTCCTCCAGGTGGAGGCTCAGGGTCTTACTGCTCTTGCCCTTCTGCTTCTGTGTGGAGTGGATGTGATGGGCAGGAGAGAGGTGTCGGTAGCTGTTCTAGGGGTGCAATGGGGAGAGTGGGGGAGAGTCTGGCTTGGCAGCATGAGAGGTGGAACTCACTGCCTCCCCTGCCCTTCCACTCTCACACCATGCTCTGGAGGCCCAGCCCTCTCCAAGCTGTGGATGAACACTGTTGTCCCAAGCCCACAGGGATCTGAGTCAGTGGAGGTCATCGGATGGGAGACTCTTGACCACAAGGAGACGGCTGAGCCACTACCATTGACCTGGGAGGTAAATTAAACTGGAGGCCAAAGCCACAGTCCCTTGAGGCTGGCGGAAGTGGGGTTTCCCTGGATCGTTATTTTTGTTACATGGCACAAACAATGGCTAGAGTGAACGCCTAAGGCCACGTGCTTCTGGGAAGTACAAGGAGTGTGGGCTCTTCTACAGGGTGCGACAGGAAGGTCTCAGCCATCTGGGCAGGGATTTGGTGTCAGGCAGGGAACAGCTATCCCTGGCTCACATTAGCCCTCAGTGAAAACACTCACTTTACTCTGTGCTGCTCGGGTCCTGGTGCTAACTTGCATGTAAGACTGTCCTCATCACACCCCACACCATCCCTGTCCCTACCACCTCGCACTTGGCGATTTATGAGGATTTACCTGGTCATCCCGACTGAGTCTTCTTCCCCCCCTCCCCCCCATGGGCCCTCTACCTCTGCCTGATCAATGCCTCTGAGATACAGCGGGCCACACCAGTCTGATGTTCTGCAATCTGATAACTACCCAGAGCTCACCAAATGGAGCGCACAGTCCTCACCGTGGATCTGAGGCCAGTTTCTCCCTCCTCTCTGAGTGTGGCCCGTCTTCCTACAGCACCCACTCACAGGGGTTCTCTGAAACACATGTCCCGCGGCTCACCCTCACACACCCTCGCCTCCTAGCTGGCGTCTCTTGTCTGGTATCCTTCCAAGCATTATAGCCTGTGCAATATGTCAAGAAAAGAAGTATCGACGAGAAGAGGGAAGAGCAAAGGAAGGAAAGGGTTTCAAAGCACTCACCAAATAAAAAAAGCAGACTATCAAGACCAGAAATAGCACCGAGATCCACCATTATCTACATGCAAATGATAGCCAATTAAACATAATGGGGGCAGGGATATCCCATTCACCATAGCAACAAAAATACAAACTATCCAGGAATGATTAAGCAAAAGAAATTTATAGCATCTGAATTTTTTTTAAAAAAAAATCTATAAAATGACTGTGGGATACAAAATATGAGCTTCATAAATGGAGAGACACGTTACAGCCTACAGAGACTCGATAGTAAAAATATATCAACCCCCCCCCACCCAAACCAATCTATAACTGTAATTTCAGTAAAGATCCTAGCAGGACTCAGAAGGAAGAAGATAGTGAGATTCAATGGGAAGGATGCCAAATGACTAAGATGAGCTCAGAATGAAAAACAAAGGAGAATGAGGGGCTGGAGAGATGGCTCTGTGGTTAAGAGCACTGATCGTTCTTTCAGAGGACCTGACTTGGGTTCCTAACACCCACATCGTGGCTTACAACTTTCTGCAAATCTGTTTTCCCAGGGCCCAGCACCCTCGTCCAGCCTCCATGGACTCCTGCATGCACCTGGTGCACAGACATACATTCAGGCGCACACACACATGCACATAAACATTTTTTTAACCTAAAAAAGAATAGTGAAATAGACATGTGTTAGTGGGTACTAGACTGGAACAGGAGGAGAAACAACCAAGGATAGCTAAGATGATCCCTTCTCTGGTGTGGAGCTGGGATAGCCAACAGGCATGATGGAAGTTGGCCTAGGATTTCCACCTGCCCAGCCTGCTGCTAAGGACTTTGCATATTACCTCTTTTAAATCTTGACAGTAACCCATATTATGATCCCAAACAAGGAAACCGAGGCACAGAGATATCAATTAACTTGCCCAAAGACACAGAGCATTACATAATTAGAGGGGAGATGAAGTCATGTAGAGGAGAGTGTGGCATTCAGAGGCTTCTAATCTCACACCGTGGACAAAATTGAACCCCAAATGTGGGAAGCATTTCATGGTAGAAGAAGCCAGGCATGGTGGCGTATACCTGCAATCCCTGACATTCAGGAGCTTGAGGCAGAAGGATTGAGAGTTCAAGGTTAGCCTGAGCTACCTTGTCAAATCTTGTTTTAAAACAACAAATGGAAAGCTATAGCTCAGTAGTAGAGTGCTTGCTTAGCATGTGCACGACTCTGCGTTCAGTCCCTGGTACCGTATCTTCTAGCTCTTCCTCACAACCAAAAGCACTAGATATTTGTAGCAGTTCTGTTAAGAATAGTCAAACACAAACGCGGTGCAAATAACCGTCCACTGGCAAATGACTTAAGTGTGGTGTAACCGCACCAGGGAATCTTTTTCAGCCCTGAAGAAGGAATGAAGTTCTGATATGTGCTTCAACACAGCAGATCTTGAAAACAGCACATTACAGGGGATCCGTGGTGGCACACACCTTTAATCCTGGCACTCAGAAGCCTGAGGCAGGTGGATCTCTGAGTTTAAGGTCAGCCTGGTCTACAGAGTGAATTCCAGGACATTGAAGGCTACACAGAGAAACCTTGTCGAAGAAGAAGAAGAAAAAGAAGAAGAAGAAGAAGAAGAAGAAGAAGAAGAAGAAGAAGAAGAAGAAGAAGAAGAAGAAGAAGAGGAGGAGGAGGAGGAGGAGGAGCAGGAGGAGGAGGAGGAGGAGGAAAAGAAAAGAAAAGGTTAACTGTAAAAACCCAGGCCAAAGAAAGCAGCTGTCCTATGATTCCATTTGCACGAACCTCCACGAGAGATAACTCTCCAAAGACATAAAGCAGACTAAAAAGGGCTGCAGTGGGAAATGGAGAGTGGTTGTCTTAGAGGCCCAGGGTTTCCTTTGGGGCTGATAAAAATGTCTTAGAAGTAGGTAAAGAAGATGTGAATATTCTAAAGGCCATTGCATCTATTTATGTGTGTGTAGGTCCTTAAGGCACAGTAGTAGCCAGGCCCTGCTCCCCTGACTACTCCAAAGGTCAAAATGGCTGCTTCCAGGCAGCCAAGCTCCACCCTACAGAGAAAAAGAGAGCCCAGGATAAGGTACAGAAGTCCATCAATCCCTGAGCCTGTAATCATGTTTGATCCCATCTATCCCAGAGTTTGCCCCCAAATCCCACCAATCCCAGGATACCCTGGAAGTTCTGCCTCCAACCCTTCTCCTTAACAGGCACTGCAAAAGACATACACTTCAGGACTTGCCTGTAATCTCAGGAGGCTGAGGCAAGAAGAATAAGGCACAGTCAAGCCCCTCCTCTCAAAACAAAGCAAGAAACATTTAAATAAACAAATGAAAAACAAAATTGCAACTTTCACTTTGCTAACCTGGATCCCTAGGACCACCTACTTGGTCCTTAGCAGAGGCCAGTGTGGTATCTTGCAGGATGAGGGACCCACAACCACCTGCCAGTCTCAGTCAGGTGAGACCAACAGAAAAACCAACCACCTGAACCAGGTCCAACCGTCATCCAGATAATTATCCTAAAAACAGCGCCTGGTCATTATTGTGAGTTGCAGTGTTTTCCAGAGAGAACTGTTGGGTAGAAATAGGTAACATATACATTTAGGCTCCCAGGGTCCTTTGCCCCCAATGCAGAAATAAGATAAATCTAACTATAGAAACTTTAAAACTAAGCTAAGTCACAGTTACATAAAACCCTTTTATCCCATGGTCCCTATCCTGGGGTGCATCAAAACTGCCCGGAAAGTGAAAGTTCTTAGGTAGGGGTGCAAGAGAGACACTAAGATGTACTGCTGGACATGTCGGGTTTATTAGGAGAATTATTAGCACCCTCAAGGCTGCACCTCTGTAACTCCAGCTCCAGGGTGTCTAGCACCCTCTTCTGGCCTCTGAAGGTACTACACTATGTGCACATACTTGTATATAGACACACACATAATTTAAAACAAAATAAATCTCTAAAACAGAAGCACCAAACAGCTACTGAACAAGATATGGATTTAGGATGTTCACTGTTGATCTCTTCATGATCATCCCTTGTTAAAACAACACCGATGCCAATTAAGGTAGATTCATAAAGTAATGGGTATTAGAAAGACACTAAAACAAGTTTCAGAGCATAATGGCTCTGATAGGATCCATTTTGGCATAGAGTTATGCCTCATCTGGCAAGTGGCGGGGTGGACTATAGCATCAGGATATCTCACCACGCACCAGGGGCTGAGGATCCAGCCGTGCACATCAGCTTCATCAAACCCAAGGCTGATTTCCTCTCCATCTGTCTGATTACTGTATTTTATATTTCAAAGCATGGTGGAGAGAAAGGGCATTGTTTATCGTACACCTCCAATGCCAACAAACCCCTCATCTTCTCTTGTTCGTTCACAATAGGCCTGATTTGATGAACCATTAAAGCCCATCGTTTAGCAACCAAAAACCTGGTTACCCTTTCTTTCCTCAAGGGCAGGAAGGGCTTGCTAATGCAAACCTTCCTGGGAGGGAATGTAAGAGCTTTGCATTCTGTCTTCCTGATGCAACAGGGAGGGCAGGAAAAATCAAATACTGGGGAGTCTCTATGAAGTAGGCTGAAGTAAATATTCTGTTACCTGGAAAATGTAAACTTCTTTGTAAATACAGAAGGGGAAGTGGCTGGAAGGGCGCCCCTCCAAGAGGGAAGCTGAGGAAGGGGTTAACAGTAATGGGGAGAACAGACAGAGACTCGCAAGTTCAAGCTGTCAGTCACGCCCATTGCCAAACTGGTGAGGAGCCCTTGCTGGCAGCCTTGTGATGCGAAGGGTCTGAGAAATGAGCTGTGCTGAAATCTGGCTGGGCTTCTCTCCCTGGATTCTGCAAACTTAGAAAACAGCAGCCAACAAACAAACAAACGAACAAAGAAAAACCCACCCACTTTTTACCTAGCAGCCTCAGCAGTGAGGAGGAGGTGGGAGG
The DNA here is from genome assembly GCF_982192425.1 of Myodes glareolus. Lineage (NCBI taxonomy): Eukaryota > Metazoa > Chordata > Mammalia > Rodentia > Cricetidae > Myodes > Myodes glareolus. The sequence continues at coordinate 53,791,332 of NC_142026.1, read as the reverse complement.
ACAGCTCAAATTCTTCTTGAAATCAATCTGGACAACGTGGTGAGCCCTCACAAGGGATTCTTGACTGTCGGAACCTAGTTGGATTGAGAGTCACCAGGAAATGAGAAAGCATGCTTTTCTCAGTATGTTGATGATGGCATTTCTAGGGAGGATTAAACAAGCAAGAAAGACCTACCCTGGATGTAGACAGAACTGTCCAATAAAGTTGATGCCCATGGGGACAAAGTGGGGAAGGGGGGAAGCTGTGGCATCCTCTCCCTCTCTCTACTTCCGGATCAATGTAAGGTGAGCAAGGAAGGTTATACATCCACACCCTTCCTCCATAGTTCTGCCTCACCACAACCCAGAAACAACAAAGTCACTTGCTTCTACACCGAGGCCTCTGAAAACCACGGGCTAAAAGAGATCCTTTTCACCTTTAAGTTGGCTCTCTGAGGGGCTCTGTAATAATGACAGATACAACCATCTGAAAGCAAGCAAGCGCATGAACAAATACATAAACAAGCTGTTTAAGCCTGTCCTGGCTGCATGATGTCATCAGAAGCATGGTTAACAGGCATCAAAATTGGTACCGGAAGTGGGATTGTAGGCGAACAGTCTCTCTCTGAAGCACAACGGACTGACTGAGAAAGTATGAAGGTGAGAAGCTGGTAATGAGGATTTCCCAGCCCACACGGAGAAACCTCTCCACTGGCTTGACATATTAGAGAAGCAATCAATGATGCCTGTTGGCTCTTGGCTCGAAGAGTAGAAACCAGGAGAGAATGAGGCTGGAGGAAGCCCTCACAATTGGATGACTCAGATTTTCATTAGAGATGTGTTGCCAGAAAAAAAAGAAATCTGGCCAAGAGGAACTGGTGATTCTGAGCCCCTCCGGTCATCCAGCTTCCTCCAGGAACCCTCCCCAGAGCTCCTTTGCAGGGGGATCCCACAGGACTCTTGCTTGCTCCCCTGTCCAGCAGAAAACACCATGGCCCACAGGTCAACAGAGAAGAACCAGGGGAGGCAAAAGTCAGTTTGTTGTCTAACTGCTTCGTTCTCTGTGGGCAGGAAGCCATGTCACCAGCTTCGGGAGAGGAGCAGACTGGAATTCTGTGCGGGAAGATTCTTGTGTTGCTTGAGATTGAGCCCAGGGCCTTGAGCATGTCAATCAAGTGCTGGGCCACTGAGTTATTTCTCAGGCTGCGCGGAAAGTTGCCTCCTCTTTCTTCCCTCCTCCTTTCCTTCCTCTGTACTGGGGATCAAACATAAACCTGTAAGATTTCTAGGAAGGCATGCTACCACCAATTATCCCTCCATCCGAGAAGGCTCTTAACGTGGTCTTTCTTTCTGAAGATGTACCTTTATCCTTTTTAATTACGTGCATGTAAGTGTAGGTACCTGTGGAGGCCAAGGCATTAGAATTCCTTAGAGCTACAGTTACAGGAGGTTGTAGGTGGCCTCCATGGCTCTTAAGAACCAAATTTGGGTCCTCTGGAATAGAACTACACACTTCTAACCGCTGAGTCATCTCTCCTGCCCAACATGACCTTTCTTATAATAAAATTCAATACATTCATGGGGTATGCTGGGAAGATTTCATTAGAACTCAGCCTGCATGTGGCACCATGGAGACCAGGCTCAGGGGAGGTGCAGGAGTGTTCTTCCCTCCAAGAAGGTAATGAGCTCTGAGTTTAGTCACTGCCCGGTAGGGTGGTCAGGGATGTCATGTTTCAGGCACTTTTCCCTGGCATCAAACCAAAGCAGTTGGATAGGTCAGAGGGGGCATCCTGGGAGCTCTATACCTCTGGTTCTTAGAATTCCAACACTGACTGTCCTTCTAGACATGGACTCCAGGGTGGCCTTCAAAATCCTTCCAAAGAGCACCCTAATTGGGCACGGTGGCACCTGCCCAGGACTCCGGAGACTTAGGCAGGAGGATGAAAAATTCAAGGGTCACACAACAAAACAGCACGCTTGATGCTGAAGTCAGCTGCTACCATCCATTGTTCCTTGCAACTTACAGAGTCTTGATTTGTTCATTTGTTTTGGTTGGTTTGTTTGTTTTTCAAGACCCCTGTCTTTCTCTGCTGTCCTGGAAGTCACTTTGTAAACCGGGCTGGCCTTGAACTCAGAGAGCTGCTACCCGCCTCTGCCTCCAGAGTGCTGGGGTTAAGAGTGTGTACTATAACGCCCAGCTGAGTCTTGAATTTTTTAGTTATTTTCACTAAAAGGCAATAACTGAACACTATAATGAATTAAGGATTCTATATGAAAAGTAGGCCCCCCCTCTACACCAGACCCCTGACCTATGATCCAACAGAAGACACTGTTGACAATTTCTATAAATCCTTTGAGAAACTGCTCATGCACATATAATCTCTGTATGCATGTATGTATGTATGTGTGCAATGTGTGTGTGCGCGTGTGCATGTGTGCGTGTGTGAAGGTCAGAGGACAACTCATGGGACTTGGCTCTCTTCCACACCATGGAAGAAAATCCCTAGGCTGGAACCCAGGTCCTGCGACTGGGCGGCAGGTGCCTTTCCCCCCTGAACTACCTCACCAGTTGTTCTGTATGTAGTTCTTGAAAACAAACAAGAACCAGGCATGGTGGCTCACATCTATAATTTCAGCACGTGGGAAGCTGAGGCAGGAGGATCACGGGTTCAAGGTCAGCCTGGGATGCGTAATGAGCTCCAGGCTAGCCTGGGTTGAAGAGTGGGATCCTGTCTCAAGACACCAACCAGCTAAACAAACAAACACAAAGAAAACAAACAAAAACAACAGCTCATTAAGCCCACTGTTCTGCCCTTTTAGTTTCCCCTTTACTTAATAATATCTTGGGGATTATTTCATGTACTAATTTATTTTTAATTTAAAAAACCACACAGATAAATAAATGGTGCTGTGGTAATTAACTGTTTATGAAGAAAAAATATTAAATAGATTCTCTCCCTTATATCATGTACCAAAATGAATTTCAAGTAGTGGATTAAAGATCTCATGATAACAAATGGAGACCTGAGAAACAATGCAGGGACCTGTGGGTGTGCAATCCTCATGCCGCACACTTGGGTGGGAGGAATGTCTTCTGGGCTAACAAATTAAAAGATCCCCAGACTCAGAGGTGTGAGCATGTGTGTCTCAGGGCTCTCTGGACTCTTGTTTTTTTGTTTGTTTGTTTGTTTGTTTTGTTTTTTGTTTTTGTTTGTTTGCTTTCCTATTAAGAGAGGGATCTTAGGTGGGGTAGCACCTCAGACAGAGCAGCTTCAGACAGGTGACTAGGAAGAAGATGCTCAGGAAATGTGCCAGGGGAGGGGTGTGCAGGGCAGGAAAGGGCAAGGAGCCAAGCTAGAGTGGGCCCATGCAAAGTTGTCACTGTCCCCACAAGGCAAAGGATTCGGCTCTCATCCCACTGGACCCATCACGTTTTCCCCAGAAGTATCCAGAGGGACCTGAGCTCCTAAGGTCACCACTCCCTGTGCCCAGTGAGGAGGTCAACTTCCTTTCCAGGGTGGTCTGCCCAGGAGTTGAAGATGAGCAAAACGTCCTACATGGCACGGGGAACCAGAGGGATTCTGGGAAGAGAAGCCACAGTGACCACTGGTGGTGGCTCATTTCTGTAACCCCAGTACCTGGGAGTCAGAGGTGGGAGGATTTCGAGTTTGAGGCCACTGATCTGGGTTCCGTAATGAAATGCCGTCTCAAAACAGAGGGTGGGATTGGAGGAAGTGTAAGCCCTTACACAGGAGCCATGTATCTGTTCAGGTTAAAGTTTCTGCTTGTAGTTAAAGAATGAATTCCTGTTTGTCTTGTTAAATCCTGGCAAGTTAAAGCTTCTGTATCTAATTAAGAATAAGTTCTTGTTCCTTAGATCTGATGTAAACTGCAAAACATGTTTTTCAACCTACACTGAACTTGTGGCCCCGTTCACATGATGTATTTCCTTACTTTTGTTCTTCCCCTTTCGTTGTATTTTTCCTAGAATAACAACCAGTTCTCTCGCCCCTGTAAACTTTATCTCTCCTATAAAAGGGACCTGCTCTCTAAAACCCCGACTTAGAGAGATGCAACGGAGCTGGCTAGTCCCGGTGAGCCCCCCAAATATAGCTTGCTTTAATCAAATAATCGCGGAATTGATTTTTCTCCTTGCAATTTTCAGGTTTAACTGAAGGAGTCGCCAAACAGAGCTCACTGCAGGTGGACTCCTTCACAAAGGCGCCCGGGCTTCCAGAAGAAATCCTGAGCCAGTAAACGCAGCAAGTCCCTCACACCTAAAACTAGCCCAAAGGCAACCTAGGCTTAGCTTCCTGCATTCCAGCTCGGTCTGAGCAGGTCTGCTCTCAAGACTAGGAAAAGAGTGTGCCCCGAAAGAGATCCCCACCATGAGCTTTATTTCAACAGTTCCTGAGCACACGCGGGGATGGGGTGGCGGGGGGGGGGGGGGGGATCTCTAGACGGGAATTCCCCCTTCGGAGTTGCCCCAAATCGGGGCAAGAGGCAGCACTTTTGTTTTCTGACCTCGGGCAGAAAACAACCTCAAAGAGGTTGTAACCCTGAAACCCCGCCCTGTCTGATGAAGTAATTCCCGGTGAAGAAGGCAAGAAGATTCCTGCAAGAATAAAACTGTGGGCCTGTGGATGAGGGCTGCCGCCTGGGGCTGGTCTGTCGGGAGCATTACTATAAAGTGGGGAGCTGGCGGATTTCTTCAATGGAACTCCTTGGCAAAGGAAGACCCTGGATCGCGTGTCTGTCTCCAGAAGGGACCTACTTGGGGCAGAATGGCCTGGCTTGGAGTGTGCTGTGAATTCCTTCCAGCTCCTATATCAGAAGAGCAGAGAAAGGGGCCCGGAAATATGGTGTGGGGCTAGGGAGGTTCATTGTATGGTACCCCAGCCCCTCCTGTCATCTCAACAGCTATTGCTTTTAAATAACTTTATAGGCAGCCAGGCCTGGGGGCACATGCCTGTAAGCCTGGATACTTGGAAGTCTGAGGGAGAAGGATTGTAAATTCAAGGTCAGCCTGCCCTAGTAAGATTGTACCTCAAAAGAAGAAGAAGGAGGAGGAGGAAGAGGAGGAGGAGGGCTGGGGATGTAGCTCGATGGTAGAGTGCTTGTTTGCCTTAAGATAGGTAAGATCCCTATCTTTAAAAAAAAAGCATCCACAGGAGATGGCTGGAGGTACAGTATCCCACACGTTTTACAAGTGGGGAAACTAAGGCTACAGCTGAGGAGTGTCCTGGGACCCCACAGAGAGACAACAGAGAACGCTAGCACCTCCATATGTCAAGTACAGCCACAGCTCAGGGTCTGGCAGGAACAAACCAGTCAAGGAAGAGACAGAACAATGAAAACAACCTGTGTGGTGGCCATCCCCCTACCCTGCCCAGCGCTGGACCTGAGCCGGGATCTCAGGAGGACTTGGCTTTGGATCTGGTTGCCAGGATACAGCACGGCCCTGCCTGAACATCCTTGGAAAGCCAGGTTTCTTATAACACCCCCAACCAGAATTGGAATGGAAGGGCCGAGCCTCATTATGGGCTGAGCTGATGGTTCTTAACAAATTGTCTTCAGCAAACTTGACAGACAGGGACGTGAGGGCAGCTGAGCCGTGTGAGATCAGCAAGGTTTAGCTACCTGAGGCTCAGGGAAAGAAGCTGTGCATCTGTCAAGATCAGGGCAGCTGCCATGCGGCAGGACAGGTCCTTGTTGTTATTATGTTTTTCCAGAACCATCCCTAGAACACCATGCACTGGATCCTGACCATACATCCCTCTTCCCAGCACCGCCCTTGGCTCCTGTGGAACCAAAGAATGGGAGCTGAATTATGGATTACGTCCCAAACCAGGAAGGACAGCCTACAACTCAGGACAAAGCTGTTTACACGGTATCGATCGGACCTGGCAGTGACTTAGAGGCCAGAGAGAACCAGAAGTGCTGGCGGGAGGTGAGAGTCTCCTGACTGGCGGGCTGTGAACGAATTCAATACACACGTAACATTTCCCGAGGGTGGCACGGCGCCCCCATTGCTCCACCCTGCTCAGAAAGCCGCAGATGGTCCACTTGGAGCTCAAGTCCAGCCCCCCAAGGACAAAGGGGTTCCACTAAGGACTCAGGATCTTGGGAGGAAACAGCCCATTATTTACAGTTTAGGAGAGGACCTGTTGGCCAGCGTGGGTACATCCTGGGTTCTGTCCTGCTGGATGGTGGGAGGACCAGGGAATGTGACACCAGCCACATGCCCCTAGCTCCTAATACTGGATGCAGACCTACTGTGCTCCAGGGCATTCAAGGTAGAGATGCAATTGGCGTTTGGCATGTCCACCCTTAGTGCCTTCCCTGCCCATGGCTTTCTAGAAGGGAGTCCTGGTCAAGTGGACTGTTGGGAGTGGGGGTTAGGGCCTTCCTAATATTTCCATGACTTTTAGGGGTTTGTCGAGAAACCCGGGTGGGTGGGGAAGGTTATGTTTGCCTAGGCAGCAGGTAGGGCAAGCTCCGGAGAAAGGAGTAAGCAGCCCTGAGCTGAGGCCTTTAGAGGCTGACCAATATGGTCAGGAGTATGGAAGTAGGCTGGGCACTGGAGGACAGGACAGTTTCTCCAGGCCGAGCGAAGGAGTCCTTGCCATGCAGAATGCTTGGCTTCTGCCCCGCTAAGTTCTCCTCCAAAGTCCTGAGGTGTTGTGGGATGAGTGTGTAGTGTCCTCAACATGTATTTGAATGTCTGGTCCTCAGGTATAGAACCCCTTTTTCAAAAATGTATTTATTTACTTATTTATTTATTTATATGTATGTGTGTGCACCTGCTTGAGCTAATGTTCACCGTGTGAGTGTAGGAGCCTGAAGAAGTCAGCAGAGGGTGCTGGGGATCCTGGAACTGGAGCTGCAGGCAGTTGTGGGTCACCATGTGGATGCTAGGAACTAAACCAAGGACCTCTGCAAGAGCAGCAGGCACTGTAACCACTGAGCCACCTCTCTAGTCCCCATTGTATAATCTTTTGTGGGATCTAGCTGGATGACATAGGACCATTGGGTGGGAGGCTTTTAGGTGACAGCCGGGACCCTCTTCTGGCCCAAGGTTCTTGCTTCTTGGGTTGGCCATGGAGATGTGAACAAGCTGTCACAGCTGGGAGTTCTGTGGCCACCATGACACTGTCCCCTACATGTTTCTGTCAGTATTTTCCTGTGATGGGAATATTAACTAATACAAGAGGAGGGCCATGGACGAAACCTGGGGTGGGTGCTGGGATCAGTGGTCACTAAGGGTATGTTCTATATAGTGCTCTACCCAGAATGTTCTGTCCATCACCAGCCTGGCTATCTTGTCACTGAAACTGGACATCTCCCTAGCTCCTTCCACTGACCACTGTTTGCGGTGCCCGAGGGCACAGGCAAGTGGCTTGCACAAACAGGAGTATTCTGAACACACAGCCCAAAGGTGAGAGGCTGCAAGCATCTTAATTCCTTTCTCGGAAAGCCACCTGCAAGCCAGAGCACAGGCTCCATCCTTGCGTCAACCAGCTGGATATCAGGGCAACACCTCCCCAGAACATCTGTGTAGACGGTGGCACCCCACAAAGAGGGATTTGACCTCAGACACCCAACTAGGCTGGAAAATTAGGGAAGTGACTTTTCTCTTATTTGCTTAGGTTAATGCAGCCGTGACCAGATAGGCTTCTGCAAACTAGACTCCTTGGACTGCCATGATGAAGGAGCTTGGAGTGTGAACCCCAAATCGCCCCCCTCCCAGGCTCATGTTTCACTCCTTGCTGCACAGAGGTGATGCCACACTGGAGGCTGTGGCACCTGCAGAAGGTGATGCTACACTGTTGGAAGTCCTTCACTACGTGTTCAGGTCTCTCTCTCCTTCCCTGTCATTCGTGATGTGAGGAATCTAAGCTACATGTTCCCAGCACCGTGGGCTCTGCCATGGCTCCTGCACCAAGATGGACCAAAACCATGAGCCCAAACGAATCTTTACTCTCTTACTTCCCTCAGACATCATGGTCATGGCATTAACCAGCTACTCCGAGAACCGACCTCAGGGGCTGCAGATAGATCCCGTAGAGGGAGTGGTACTCCACACCGGAAAAACCTTTGGCCACAGGCTCCTGCCAGGAGCTTTCCCAGAGTCCTTTGGGGTCGCGGGTGCTCAAGACAGCTCATCCAGGCTTCACTCCCATCCTACTGAGATGTGTGGTGCCCGGCACACCTCGCAATTCTCTGGGCAGATAGAGGAAGGCGCTGCCAGTTATGGGAAGAGCTTTCTGGTCACCAAAGCGCAGACTGCTGGCTGATTGTCGCCACGACCCATCTCCATGGCTCTTGCGGTCATCAGTGTGTGGAGAGAATAATGAACAGTGGAAGGAAGGATCGTGACTTAACTGTCACTCTTCCCGAGGGGTGGAGCCTGGTGAAGAAAGGACAACCATTATGAGGTCTTTCGTGTGGTGTTCTCAGAGAGCCAACTGGGTTTTTGTTTCCGCTACACCAGCTGCATTTACACAGGAAAAGGCTTTTAATTCAACTTTTTTTCATACAACATATTTGATCATATTCATCCCACTTCCCCCATTCCTTCCAGATTCTCCACACCTCCTACCCACCCAACTTCATGTTCTCTCTCTCTCTTTCTTTCTCTCTACCTTTCTCTCTCTCAAAAAGAAACTGAAAGAAACAAACAAAACTTCCAAAATACAAAAGAAAATTACACAAAAGAAACAAAAGTTTTTGTGTACACACACACACACACACAAAAAAAAAACAAACATGGAGAACGTTTTGTGTTTGCCAACTTCGCCTGGATACAGGCCTGTCCCGAAGTGTGGTTGGTATACGTGGTGACACTCCATTGGAAAAAAATAAAACCGATTTCCCTCCCTCTCAGCAGGTATCAATTGCAAAGAGCTTCTTGGCTAGGAGCAGGACTTTGTATGCATCTCCCCTGCTCAGTGCTGGTTTTATCTGGTTTGAACCTGCGTGGATCATGTGCGTGCTGCCACAGTCTCGTGAGTTCATGTGGGCATCAGTCCTGTTGGTCTGGAAGATACTGTTCTCCTAGGAGTCGTCCATCCGCCTGACTCTTGCAGTCTTCACATACATCCCTGAGGACCTGGATGAACACATCCCGGTTACATTGTTCACTTGTGGTCCTGTGTTAATTCTCATCTACTGCAGGAGTCTTCTCTACAGCAGACTGGGTGAAGTGCTGATTTGAGTTGCAGCCTAGTGCTTTTGTTTTTTGTTTTGTTTTGTTTTTGAAACAGGGTCTCTCTGTGTAGATCCGGCTGGCCTGAAACTCACTCTGCAGTGCAGTCTGGCCTCGAACTCCGCATGCCTCAGCCCTTTTGGAGCCGAGGCTCCCGCATGTACGACTCACCCAACAAACCTCCTTTCTGTTCTCGCCCTCACTGACCCTTATGAATATGAATGCATATGAATGTGTGCCATCCATGTGTGATCTCTGCACTCCTGGGGGCATCTTCCACCACACAGGGGAGGGAATCAGGGGGCCTGGGCATCAGGTGGGAGGCACTATCAAATGCAGAGGAGAGAGGTGCCCAGCAAACAGCTCCCTGCAGAGACCAATAGCTCCCCCTTTTCCTAGTTGATTGAGAGGCTGGGCAAGGTGTGCCAAATAAATCACAGAGGTGTGAGACAGCGAAGAGGATGGGAATCCAGCAGAGCTGGTGGCCAGGCCAGAAGGGCCATGAGAGAATAATTCATTCCCCTCTGTCGGCTTCGGCTCCGCAGGACTCTCAAGTGAGTTATTAGACTTTCGCATGCATGTGAAATAGTATCTAGATTGTGAGGGCCACCTGGGTTATAGCTGTGAGGTTTGATGGTGCCTGACTTTTAATATCGTTATCAAAGCCGTGCATATGCATAGCACTGAGAGCGAAAGACTGACCATGGGGGACAGGAGTAGGCCCCAGTCTTCCTTCCTGACAACTCTTTTTTGGACTCCTGTTGGTACGCTGGACTGAGATTTCCAAATTTCTTATCTTTCTGGCCCAATGAGGGTCTGAGTCAGAAACTGGTTCCATGGCTTTTCTTTTACGCCAGAAGAACCAGCTAGGATTTTAGCCCAGAGTGTGTGTGATTTCCTTGTGGGTGTGTGTGATATATATAGTACATAAGTATGGTGTATGATGCGTGTATATGGGGTTGATGCAGACATATGTATATTGCGTGCAGTGTATATATGGTGTACGTATAGTGTAGTGAATGTTTTCAGTATTGTGTTATGTCTTTGAGTGTGGTGTATATTTATGTGTGTGTATGGTGTGATGTAAGTATGTGGACATGATAGGTGTTTAGGTGTTCTAAGTCTGTAGAGATGCACATGAGTGTATGGCTGTTGTATGTGTGTTTGAGTGCAGTGGGTGTGGATGGATGTATATGTGTGTAGATGTTGTATGTGTGTACATGTGGGGTATGTGTATGTGTACAAGTGCAGCATATGTGTATGGATTCAGAGTATGGGTGTGTGTGATGTGTTTGTACCGATGTATTGCGTGTGAACATGTGTGGTATGTATATGTGACTATGATGCGTATATACATGTGGGGGAGTGGCATGTGTATGTATGTGTATATGTATTGATGTGACATGGGTGTGGCATGCATGAATCATATGTATTGTGTTTGTATAAATATAATATGCAGATATAGGTGTAGTGTATATTCAGTGCAGTACATATGTGGGTTCAGTGTGTATATACATGTATAGTGTCTTAGTTAGGGTTGCTATTACTGTGATAATGACTGAAAGCATCTTGAAGAAAAGGTTTACTTCACCCACAGTTCCAGATAACAGTTCATCACCGAAAGCAGTGAAGGCAGGAACTGAGAGAGCATGGGAACCTGGAGACAGGAACTGATGCAGAGGCCGTGGCAGAGTGCTGCTTACTGGCTTGCTTAGTCTGCTTTCTTATAGTACCCAGGACCACCAGCCCAGGAGTGGCGCCATCCACAGTGGGTTGGGTTGGGCCCTCCTGCGTCAACCATTAGTTAAGAAAATGCCCTCCAGGTTTGCCTACAGTCTGATCTCATGGAGGCAATTTCTCAATTGAGGTTCCCTCCTCTCATTTGACTACAGCTTGTGTCAAGCCGACATAAAACTAGCCAGTCCGGTGTATAGATGTACGTAGTGGATTGGCATGTGTATGTTTGTGGGTGGGTATGAGGCTGTGTGACAGAGGGCATCCTGTCTCTGGCCAGTGGAAGTCTGAGCATCCTCACTACCCACAGTCCTCTGCTCTGCCCGATACCGGAAAGTTAGTTCACTCCTTGGTTCAGTTTCCTAACAAAGTGAATCTCCAAGCCCCGTTTCCTGTCTCTGGTGCCAGGGGAGATGGTTTCCTAAGCATGGTAGCTGCAACCTTAGTCAGTTCTTATTTTTTAACTTCTTCTATTTGTTTTTTTTTTTGAATTTTGGTTAAATGCATGCCAACATAAAATTCACTGTTCTCTCTCTCTCTCTCTCTCTCTCTCTCTCTCTCTCTCCCTCCCTCCCTCCCTCCCTCCCTCCCTCCCTTCTTTCCTTCCTTCTCCCTTCTCCCTTCTTCCTTCTTCTCCTTCTTGTTTTGGTTTTGATTTTTCCAGTTAGGGTTTCTCTATGTAACCCCGGTGTATAAAGTGGGCATTTCGGCATCAGATGTATAAAGTGAGAAGATAACTGCTCCAAGGTATGGTTGAGGAGAAGGCTTTTGTTGTAGATATGAGGGAGAGTACAGCCAAAGGCATCTAGAAGAGTCTAGGGCAGGGAGAGAAAGCAGTGGACTGAACATGGGCAGTAGATAGAACCAGTCATGAGAGGGACAGGGCAGGCAAGAGAGTAAGAGAGGAGTCAAGTGCATGCATGGCCAAAATGGCAGGGTTATGTGGGAATGAGAAGTTGGGGAGGGAAGTTCAGGACCTGGAGTTTAGGGTAGGGATCAGGGTGAGAAGAGCTGAGGAGCCAGGATGCCAGCATGGAACCTATGGCAGGTACTTGCTGAGCTGAAGGAGCCTGGAGGCCAGCATGCACTATGGTGTGCTAATAGACACCACAGGTAGCCATTTGTCCCCATTTTATTTCTGACCTGACACCTGGTTGTCCTGGAACTCCCTCTGTAGACCAGGCTGACCTTGAACTCAGAGATCTCAGAGACCCACCTGTCTCTGCTTCCCGAGTGTGGGGATGAAAGTTGTGCTCCACCGCTGTCCGGCTCATTTTCTACTTTTAACAATACAATTAGTGGCATCAAGTGTGCGTACAATGGCCATAGCCGCCACTGCTTTCCATTTCCAGAGGATGCTGTTCTCTGACACAGCAACTCTGCACCCCCTGAGCACTCTGAGGGTGCACCTTCACCATCTGCTCCTACCCACAAGATCTTCTGCTGTCCTGCAAATCTGCCTGCTCTAGGTGTTTTGTGTAAGTAGCCTTATACAGTATCATCCCTTCCAGGCCTGGCTCCTCCCACTCATTGTAGTGTTTCCGAGGTTCGTCCCTGTTTTTAACATGCCTCTCAATTCAGTTTGTTACACAACTGGTTGTAGAAGGAATGGCAGGAACGGCGGGTTGCGTTCCCACCCAGATCCCGGCTAGCTTACGCCAAAATAATTACACGGAAGCTGTATTCTTTTAAACACTGCCTGGCCCATTAGTTATAACCTCTTATTGGCTAGCTTTTACATATTGATTCAACCCATTTCTATTAATGCATATTGCCACTTGACTGTGGCTTACCGGGATGAGTCTAACCGGGGTCCATCTCTGAGGGGAGAGCTATGGCGTCTGCCTCACTGCCTTCTTCCGCCCAGCATTCTGTTCTGTCTTCCCCGCCTACCTATATTCTGACCTATCAGGCCAAGCAGTTTTCTTTATTAATTAACCAATGAGAGTAACACATAGACCGATGACCCTCCTCCATCAACTGGTTACATTTTCTTTATCCATCCATCCACTGATGGAGACTTGGGTTGCTTCCACCATTTTAGTTGTCAAATAATTGGTACAAAAATATTCACTCTTTTCTCTACTTTCAGATATTTTAGATACATACTCAAGAGCGGAATTGTTGCTAAAGATATGGCAACTCTGTGTTGAACTTAAAAGTTTCTTTCATTTATGTGTATGAGTTTTATCCTGCATATATGTCTGTCACCATGTGCATGTAGTGCCTGTGGTTGGGGGAAGAGGTGTTGGAATCCATGGGATGGGAGTCACAGATGGTTGTGAGCTGCTATATGGGTGCTGGGAATTGAACCCAGGTCCTCTGTAAGAGCAGTCAGTGCTCTTAACCACAGAAAAGGTTCTGGTTTTATTTTAATTTGAAGAGGGAAAAAAATCAAATTGTAAAAAACAGAAATAAATCTGGGCATGGTGGTGGATGTCTGGGACTTAGTACTGGAGAAGCCCAGACCGGAGAATTATAGGTTCAAGGCCAGCCTAAGCTATGTCCTGACATTCTATTTAGAGGCAGTGGAGTTTGCCGTGAGACAGCTCTGCAGGTAAAGGGGCTTACTGCCCGACCATGCAAGTCTGACTACCTCATTCGCTCCTCAGAACCCTGGTAAAGGTAGAAGAAGAAAAAGGGAATAAGCAAAGTTGTCCTCTGACCTCCACGTGCATCCCACCCCCACACTACTACTACTACTACTACTACTACTACCAGCAACAATAACAATAACTATTTTAAAAGAGTATATATTAGCAGGGTTGGTGGCATCACTAAAGAAACACAATTTTACAGCATAACCTAGAACACTTTAAAGTATTCCACAGCGACTTCAAAACAGTTATGAAAGACACATGAATGCCAAACAGAGTCTCTTCAACCAACCCAACCCTGTGTTAATTTTGAGAATGCTGCAGGCTGGCTCCCCCTGGGCTTCATGCTACTGCCTTCCAGTTTACATTCCTACTAGGGATACACAAGAGGTTTTGATTGATTGCCATCCCCACCAACAGTTGTTGAGAGATGACTCAGTGGTTAAGAGCACTGGCTGCTCACCCAGAGGACCTGGGTTCAATTCCCAGGACCTTCATGGCAGCTTACCACCACCTGTAACTTCATCTCCAAGGGATCTAATGCCCTTTTCTGGCCCCTGGGAGAACCTGGACACATGTAGTGGACACGCATACACCCAGGCATAAGTGAATCTTTTTTTATTAAGGTTCATGGTGTGAGAAAAATAACCATAAAAATCAACGTCTCTGTCACACATCACACCTGAATCCTGCAAGTGTTCAACAAGGTGACCGAGTTCTACACAATTGCTTCAGACAGCTGTTGCCAGCTCCACAGATGTTTGGGTAGAGAGAGATTCTTCTGACTTCCGACATTGTCATTATCTATGACATCACCCATTTGTCCTGTCTGTCACCTTTTGTGACACCACTCCCTTTCTCTGGTTATAATCCTTCTAACCGTTATTCCCAGTTCCAGCTTCCAGAACCTGCCTAGCCCTCCGTCACTGCCTAGGAATCATGATCAATAAGCTCACGCCTTTGGTTCCTCTGAGCCACATCCAGTGTTGCCTTCTCTGCTCTACTTAGTCAGACTGCAGTCTTCCCTCTTTGTCTACCTCCCAAAGTCCACCAGAGTCTCTCATTGCCATTATCGCCTCAACTGGTCCTGTCCCTACCTCCCAAAGTCCACCAGAGTCTCTCATTGCCATTACCACCTCAACTGGTCCTGTCCCTGTTAGCTCATACCTTTCTAAATGGCTTTGCTTTCACAGTGACAAGATTGATCTATCTGAGATCTACCCACTTGTTTTAGCAGGACCACTTGGTTTTTCTGACCGTCTCACTTTTTTATGTGTGGCAGCCGTTATCGTGGACTGTCATTTTGTCCCTCTGTACACTGGCTCTGGCAGTCAGAAGGGGTGGAGTCCTGAGTTTGGAAGGGTTTTGCCCACCATTGTAATCAAGTCATTGCAAGAGTGTCCGCTGTGGGCTGCATGTGTGAAAACTGAGTCAAGATGGGGTGGCTTGGGCTCCCAGGTGTATTTCAGGAGGGAATGCTGTCTGTCACACACAACTCCGGAGCAGACTTTTCTCCAAGGAAAGATTGTGAACCACGTTTGTGACTGTCATGTCCCATGGATGGGAGAGGGGTGGGGCAGGGGGAGCCTGAGCCTTAATAGGAGTCCAAGAGTGGCCGAGTCTCTATCTGATTGCCAACGGGTGCCAATCACTCTCCCAGACCCGGGGAAGGCATCTCCTTCTTCTGTCCTGTAATGTTTAATATTGTGTTTCAGCCCAGCTTATGATCTCAGCCGCTGTCAAAGGACCTACAGCAAAATCCGCTTTTATTGAGGCAGAAAAGGTCAGCTTTCTTGGATGTCTCCATGGTGAGGATAATAAATGCAGCACATTCATACCCTTATGACATTTAGGCACTTCAGCCGCAGTGACCCTTGGGAGAAGGCATTGGAGATTTTAATTATGTTTCTGCAGAAGAGATTGGTTAGTGGGCTGTCTCCTTCCTGTGTCAGGGAGTTCGCCCCCTCTGTGTGGCATCTGGCTTAGCCTGGATGAGCTCTCAGTGTGCCATCTGGCTCCGGGGAGTGTGGCATCCATTTAGTCTGAACGTGCCCCAGAAGCCGTGTGCTTTCTGCTATTCGAGGCTTGTCCCATCATTGATCTGAATCCGCGGGACAGGCCTCTCTTTTCTGTCCCATCTCACCCGCAGCAGAGGGACCCTCTGTTGGAAAGGTACAGCCAGCTGTGCTCCCTAGGACACACTCCCCGAGGCAGATAGATGGACCTGGATTTCCTGATGACAGACCCGGAACAAATGTTGTGAACAGAGACCAGGAAAGAGAGGAAGTTGCTGAACTGGAAAGGAGAGGCCACGCCAAGACAAACAGGTTTACAGAGATGCGGAGGAGGAACCCAAAGCCAGCCTGTCCTAATCCCTTCATAGCTGCTCTTTGCTCGTTCGTCTAAGAGGTCTGACTGTTTAATCAGCCACCTCTCAACGTTTGTGGGTTGTCTTAGTCGAGACTGGGTTGTTATTTCATCCTCCTCTTCTCCTCTTCTTCTTTCTCCTACCCCCTTCTTCCTTCTTGTCCCCCATTTTCTCCTCTTCCTCCCACTGACAGTGTGTCTCAGGAACTTTATGCAGACCATGCTGGCCACAAATTCACTGTCCTCCTGCCTCGGTTTCCTAACCATGCCCTCAAGGCTTGGTAATGTAAAAAGAATAGAAGTTAATTTGGCTTATGGTTCTGGAGCTGCAGAAGGTTCAAGACCCCTGTGTTGGCACCTGCTTGTCCTAGTCAGTGTCTATATCTGAACAATGCGTTGTCTATCACATGGTAAGGCAGAGTACTCATGGCCGCTCTAAACTCTCTCTGTGTGTGGGTGTGTGCTTAATTCTGCCTGTTATCCAGAGACAGCCTACAGATGTGGGTCTATCTTCGTTTCAACGATGTTTTCTTCTCGTTCTTTTTGGTGTTTACTTTTCCTTTGTATTATTATGAAAACTCCTTTCTTGGCTGGGTTCCAATGTCTTTCTCTCAGATGTGCTGCCTGCTCTTTACTCCTCACTTCTCTCTTCTTTTTGGAGATTCTGAAATGTCACTGTCCACAGGGCTTCTCCACAGGTTCACTCTCGGTCAGTGGTAGCTTTAGAAATTCTGTCATTTAGGATCAAGTATAACTTAGTACTGCAGCATTTGCATAGAATCCCCCCAGGGTGGCTAGGGTAGAGGGAGGTTGGCTCAGTGGTAGAGCCTCTGCCTAGAATCCCCCAGTGAGGGGCTGGGGGTGTGGCTCAGTGGTAGAGCCCCTGCCTAGAATCCTCCAGTGGGGTGCTGGGGTGTGGCTCAGTGGTAGAGCACATATCTTGCACATTCAAGTTCTTGAGTTTGATTCTCAGCTTAAACAGTAGAAATCAAAGCAAACATAACAAAATTCTGCTCTTTTCCTTCAGATTATTTACCTGGCTTCCAGCTTCATTTTGGTCACAGCTTGCTTTCATCTCCTCCCTATTTTCTGGTTTTCAGAGTCGATTACTGTCAACAACACAGCAAAGAAAACCCTGCATCCTTCCAGGTGTGGTGAAACACACCCGTAATGGCAGCACACAGCAGGCCGAGGCAGGAGGATGATGAGTTCCTTAACTACCCAGTGAAACGTTGTCTCAAAACAACAATGACAAAATCTGTTTTGTGGAGTAAATATTTTGGGAATTCTGTTCTTTCTCCTTTCTTAATATTATTACAACACAGTTTCCGGCTCCATCTGCCTTCTCTCCAGGTGCTGGGTGGCTGGGGTTCGCTCTTGCTCTCAGGTTTCTACCTGCTGAAGTGGATACCTGTTTATGCCATTTGTGAGGGAGATGCACCCCTCTTTTTCAGGAAGGGTCCCTTCCTGAAAAGGTTAAGCCCAACATGGTGGTGAAAGGGAGTCCAAGAAGAACCTGGCCACAGGGTCAGCCTGAGGATGCTGGGTCTTTCAGGCATCAGTTTCCTTGTGGCAAGAGATTCTTATTATGCCCAGGCTGCTCTCTCTCTCTCTCTCTCTCTCTCTCTCTCTCTCTTTCTCTCTCTCTCTCAGTCTGTTCTGGGAATGGAACTCAGGCCCTTGCAAGCTAAGTAGCACCCCAGCCCTCACTGGGGGATTCTAGGCAGGTACTCTAACACCGAGCCACACTCCCAGCCCCTCATTTGGGGGTTCTAGCCAAGTGCTCCGGTACTGAGCCACCCAATTCTTTTTAATAATATACAGGGCTCACTGAATTGCCTAGACATGAGCTCAATATGTAACCCATATAGGGTTGAACTTGTGATTCTGCCTCAGCCTCTTGAGAACATGGGAATGCAAGACTTCCCCATCAGGCACCACTATAGACTACTCTTTATATCCAGATTGCCTCTCCAGGGTAGGAAGGGTTTACCCACAAATTACTCAACCCAAGGAAATAGCCAGGTCATGGAAACGCTACTCGCTCACATCTTCTTGGTTTAGCCAAGACTATGTCCATAATCCTGGGGTTTTAGCCTCTGAAGTCCTTGAAACACGGCAGTTTGAGGCCACATACTCCATACGACCATGGTCACTGCCTCATCGAGACAAGAGAAGATGTGTGCAAGTTCCAGCATTTTCTGTCTGCCTGTCCCTGACACTTCACTGACTCTCGGCAGAGAGGGGTGTAAGACAGCGTCAACTAACCAACTTCACCCTGGTACCCTGGTGTCTGCTGCCTAGTAACTACTGAAACTCTATTGTTACAGTTTGAATATGAAGTGTGCCCCCCAAAGGCTCAGGTCCCCAGCTCATAGCACTGTCCTAGGTGGGTCTGGAACTCTTGCAAAGTTGGGCCAGCTGAAGGAGGTGGGACTTGGGTGTATCTTTCATCTCTGTCTTTATCTTTGCTCTCCTGCTGTAGTTCCTGTTTGTCAGGAGGTCAGTTCCTCTTACTGGACATCTGCTTTTGTTCCCAGCACTCACGCGCCAGAGGCAGGAGGATCTCTGTGAGGTTGAGTCTAGCCTCGTCTACACAGCAAGTTCTGGGAGAGCCAGGGCTGCACAGAGTAACCAATGAAAACAAAACAGGGGTTCTCTGTCACACTCCCAGCACCAGAATGTTCTGTCCAAATGTGTGATGATCAAGCAGTCACAGACAGAAGCCTCTATGAGCAAAATACATCTTCCCTGTCCCCATCCCCACCCACCTCCCCCCCCCCAGTTCCCAGTTTCTCCTCTTTTAAGTTGTTTGCGTCAGATAGTTTGGTCAAATTTGCACAAAAATAATATGTATGCGAACTGGTTGGTGTTGGAGCTTCTGCTAAGCCTCTAACTTTGTTTTTCCCCCCAATTATTCTCATTTCAGAGAGGAGAGCCGAGGCCTTTTCCTGACACCACTGTCTTCGTTTACACACCTCACGCTTGGTAATTGACACACTCTGTCAGTCACGGCTAAGAACCCTAGTGAGTCATTTTTCCCACGGAGACTTTCGGAAGAGACAAAAATATTGTGTGTGTGTGTGATAAAAGGCTGATGACATATTTGGAGAGAGGAGAAAGCTTGACTTGATCTGAAGATGGAGAAAGTAATAGGACGTACTTTTGTTTCTCTGGCTGAAAGTCATTAAGAGAGCCTGTGCCTGCAAAGTTTAGCTCTGTGCCCTGCAGTGGGGAGGGGTAAGCACTTCTTGGGCGTGTTACTCCATAAAAACACGGTCGCTTCTCTTCTGGTTACAACTCTCTCAGGTTAAATTGCTATGCTATGGTCAAATCGCATTCTGTGTTTACGGCGACACACACAGCACATCTTTAAAATACAAAAGGGCCCCAAGGTTGGGATTATCCTCTTGCCTCACATTCAAAGCCCGAAGAGCTTTGACTAAAGACCAAAGGCGGGTAAACATGCCACTGCTGAGGGGAAAGGGGGACTGCCGAGCTATTGTGGTTTATCCTAGTGAATGACTCTTGTGCCAGGCGCTTTTAAGAATAATAAAGAAAACGTACATGTTTGTGAATGTGTTGTCCAGCGATACTTCCGCCCAACTGACCACCCACGATGTGACGATGGTCTCTGAAAATTTTAATGGATTTTTCTGCCACCTAGTGATGATGTAACTGTCACACCACAACGAGATGCACTGGACCCCTGTCAACTGTGGTCATCTGTGTGAACACTTTCTGATGTTGCTATTTTGTTTTTCGAGACAGGGTTTCTCTGAGTAACAGCCCTGGCTGTCCTGGAACTCACTCTGTAGACCAGGCTGGCCTCGAACTCAGAGATCCACCTGCCTCTGCCTTCCAAGTGCTGGGATTAAAGGTATGCAGTATCACCACGTTGCCAGTGTAAACCATTTTTTAAAGAGTTCTGTCTGCTATTTAAAAATATGACAATACGGTAATGTTTGTGACTTAATTATGTTTTTTTCTTAAAAAGTATTCTGGGGGGGGGAGGTTCGAGACAGGGTTTCTCTGTGTAACTCTGGCTGTCCTGGAACTCACTCTGTAGACCAGGTTGGCCTTGAACTCACAGAGATCCACCTGCCTCTGCCTGTCTGAGTGCTGGGATTAAAGGTGTGCGCCACTACTGCCCAGTTTAAAAAATATGTGTGTGTTTTGCCTGCATGTACTTCTGTATATCATTGCATACAGTGCTTCTGGAGGCCAGAGGGCCTGGATGTCCTGCAGCTGGAGCCACAGACTGCTATGAGCTGCCATGTGGGTGCTGGGACTCAAACCTGAGTTCTCTGGAAGAGCAGCTAGTGCTCTTAACCGCTGAGTCATCTCTCCAGCCCTATTCTGTTCTTTGTTATTTTTAATTAGTGTGAAAATATTGCGTTCCAGGGGGCTGGAGAGATGGCTCAGCGGTTAAGAGCATTGCCTACTCTTCCAAAGGTCCTGAGTTCAACTCCCGGCAACCACATGGTGGCTCACAACCATCTGTAATGAGGTCTGGTGCCCTCTTCTGGCGTGCAGACATACACACAGACAGAATATTGTATACATAGTAGATAAATAAATAAATAAATAAACCCCAAATAAAAAAAAATTGGGTTTCATTATGATATTCCCAAACATGCACATCAGGTGCTGTCTCTTTTTCTGAGATGAGGGCCTCATTGTGTTGTTCAGGCTGGCCATAAACTCCTGCATTCCAGCTATCCTCCTGTTTCAGCGTCTTCAGCAGCTGAGCCCACAGGCCCCGCTACTGTGCTTGACTGCTCGCAATCCTCCATTGCACGTGGCTGTTGCTTTCGGAGACACTTGCTGCGTGGTCCAGACTGGCCTTCGGGCCACACCCAGAGTTCTGGGACTACAGGTGTGCACCTCCACACCTGGCTTATTTTATACTTATTTTTAAAAGATTATTTTTGAAAGCACAAATAATTATAACAATTTATAGTAAATAAGAGTGAAGCTTAAATCCATTAGGGGAAAATGGAAATCACAAGCATTTCTATAAAAGAAAGTCCAACCCCAAGTGTTAAAAGCTTAACATTAACCAACTGCATTAAAAAAAATCAGCATTTAAAGCACTCAGAAATAGTAATATTTACTAGGAAAACGGAAAACAAATGAGAGAGATGGGTGAAGCAAGAAAATGAAACATGAACAGGAACCCTCAAAGGCATTTTAAGAACCAGGAAATCACAGCGGGGGATAAACACACACCTTGCCAGGCATGAGGCCCTGGATACAACAAAAAGCAACTCAGAGGCAGGATAAAATAAACAAACAGCAGCCCCAAACTCTGGTTCTTAAATGGCTTAATCCAGGTGTTACTCTGCCTTGGCATCAACCCCCAGAGATGTAGACTTTCAGAACCATTCACCCTGGAAAATATTGTTTTGTTCACATATCTGTTGACAGGAAAGAGTAGCATGTCAAAGGAGGATTTACACAAGCCACGTTTTCCAGTGACCAATAGGATCTCAGTCTTTCTTCGTGAGTGGATCTTGAAATGATTGTCTTCTGATTGACTCTGGTGTTCTGAATCAGGCGGCTGTTTACTCAGTGGCTGTCACACTGCGCTGTCAACATTTATTTATTTATATTCTACGCATGGGGTGTTTGCCTACATGTATGTATGCACACCATGCATGTCTGGTGCCCATGGAAGCCAGGAGAGGGTGTCAGACCCCCCAGAGCTGGTGTTACAGACAGCTGTGAGCCTCACTCGGGCTGGAACCCAGGTCCTCTGCAAGAACAGCCAGTGTTAACTGTTGAGCCATCTTTCCAGCCCCTTCTTCTGTATTTTAATCTTTATTTTAGAATATACTCTCCTACTTTAAAAAAAAAAAAGTGTTCACTAGAAAACATTACACTGCCAGGCTAAGCCAGCAGCAGCTCACACAGCTCTTGGGACAATGAGGACTGTCAAGTGGTGAACCTAGACCGTGTAGGCTCCGTGTTTATATCACAAAGTCACCAAGTGACACGCTTCTCAGAATGTGACCCTGACTTCAAAGGATGCCTCTCTGTGACACATATACACACATGTGAAGGAATGCCTGTAGAACATTCCGCCTCATCCCTCATCCCATCGTCTTCATAGTGGTACCTGGAGTTAATGCTCACCTTTAACCTTTACAACATCCAACGAGAAGGGATTCTCCTTTGGGAGTCAGAATGAGGTTCTTCTCTCGCTCAGACCCCTGAGGCCCTGGATTATATATAGCCTCACAATCCACGTATAGGTGCTCTTTCCAAAAGTTCAGAGGAAGGGAGTTTTTCTTCTCCAAGGACAATTGGCAAGAGGGGCACTACTTTACCAGTGTGGCTCTGTATCCTGCAGATGATAGGAAAAGAGACCTTATGTGTTCTATAGCATCATGGTGGTCCAGTGACTGTGTTGAGGATGCTACTGCCCCACTGCAGATGGTCCCTGGCAATTCCCTCTCAATGTGTGTATGGGGGATGTCTTGTGTATATGTAAGTGTACCACATGTGTGCCTGATGCCCACATCCCCACTCTCTAGGGATGTATGGGTATTTATCTGCATGTCGTATGTTCACCACGTGTGTACCTGGTGCCCACATTCCCCCTCTCTATGAATGTATGGGTGTTTGCCTGCATGTATGCATATATACCACATGTGTGCCTGATGCCCACATCCTTACTCTCTAGCGACATATGCCTGTGTATATGTATGTGCACCATGTGTGTGCCTGATGCCCACAGGTCACACCATTTAACTTGACCATGTACTATCCTGTAACATGAAGGGCCAGCTTGTTGGGGTATCTGTCCCACCTGGTACCCCACAGCCAGCAAGCCCCAAAGAAAATCACACAGAGGACCCCATAAGATTATAAAACTGATTGGCCCATTAGGTCAGGCTACATATTAGCTCTTGTAGCTTATATTAACCCATTGTTTTGATCTATGTTAGCCATGTGACTCAGTACCTTTTTCACTGGGGCAGATCGCATCCTGCTGCTTTGGTGATCTGCGCAGGACTGGGAGGAATCAGCTTCCTCCTTCCCAGAATTCTCCTGTTCTCCTTGCATCATTTCTACTTCCTGTCTGGTTTTTCCGCCTATACTTCCTGCCTGGCCAATCAGCATTTATTTAAACATGATTGACAGAATACAGACAATTCTCCCACACCACTTAAAAAAAAAATAAAGGAAAATATCCATAGTCCATTTTTGGGGAATGTGGGCATAGTATTCCAGGCTACTTCTGGCTGGTTGGGGGCATTGATAATCTTATGGGGACCTAAAGAAACATTTAGAGCTACGATCAAATCCTGTGAGTCTTGATCATCTCAGGTAGCAGTCTTGAACCTG
Source organism: Myodes glareolus (assembly GCF_982192425.1). Classification (NCBI taxonomy): domain Eukaryota; kingdom Metazoa; phylum Chordata; class Mammalia; order Rodentia; family Cricetidae; genus Myodes; species Myodes glareolus. The sequence continues at coordinate 53,768,094 of NC_142026.1, read as the reverse complement.
TTCTGGATGAAGAACTCAGACATCTGGGCCATATATTCCTGTCGGAGATGTCCTTGATCAAAGCTGATTTTTCTTAACTCTGAATAAATCCACAGCCTCTCATTTTCTGTGGAAACAAAAGCAAAATCTCTTCTCCAAAGTAACATACATTTTGACTTCAATTTTGAAGTCAAGGTATTTTCAAAATACCTATCATGGATTAATTCTGCAGCATTTATAAGCAAATATCTTTTAGCAGCTGTTGCTCCTTCCTCAGCATTCAAACAATTTAAAGAGAGCATAATAACATACACTATCAAGACTCTCTGTGTATTTTCCATCTTTACGTGGCTTTATTTTAACCTCTATTTCTTTTATTTTTACTTTTACTTTTTGAGACAGATTCTCTGTATATCTTTGTCCTGGAATAACTCTGTAGACCAGGCTGTCCTTGAACTCACAGAGATCCATTTGTCTCTGCCTCCCAGGCAAATCCTACCAGCATGCACCACCACAACCGACAACTCTTTTTCTTTCTTTCTTTCTTTTTTTTACTCTGAGAACTTTAACCTTTAGCCTGTATATATTTTTAACACATTGTAAACCATTTAGAGGTTTTCTTCCTCTTTGAATCTCTCTTTACTGAATATCTCTCTTTTTCTGACCACATGGGTCTTTAATTTGCTAAGGAATATGAAGAAGTTTTTTGCCACAACTCTACTGGCGTTCTTTGCCAGGAAGCAAGCAGCAACAGTGTATTCATTGGGACCACTTGCTTGAAAGAGTCAGAGTTTTCCCTGGCATTTTAAAACAGCACAGCTTTTTTCCTGCTACGGCTGAAAACCGAAATGCTTTACTCTAGTCTTTCCCAAGCTTTCTCAGGCTTTTTGTGGATGCAGTTATCCACGTGGGCGCCATTTGTAGCATGGAGGGCCAGCTTGTTGGGTTATCTGTTCTGCCTGGGTCCCACAGCTGTTTATCCCCAAAGAAAAATCACACCGAGATCTCCATAAGTTATAAGCTGATTGGCCCATTAGCTCAGGCTACTTATTAGTTCTTGTAGCTTATATTAACCCATTATTCTGATCTATATTAGCCATGTGGCTCAGTACCTTTTTCAGTGGGACAGATCACATCCTGTTGCTTCGGTGATCTGGGCAGGAGTGGGAGGAATCAGCTTCCTCCTTCCCAGAATTCTCCTGTTCTCCTTGCATCACCTCTACTTCTTGTCTGGTTTTCCCACCTATACTTCCTGCCTGGCCAATCAGTATTTATTCAAAGCATGATTGACAGAATACAGACAATTCTCCCACACCACTTCCCCCTCTAAAAAAAAACAAAAAACAAAAAAAAGGAAAATATCCATAGTCCAGTTTTTGGGAATGTGGGCATAGCATTCCAGGCTACTTCTGGCTGGTTGGGGGCGTTGATAATCTTATGGGGACCTAAAGAAAAATTTAGAGTTATGATCAAGTCCATCAAGTCCTGACTGAAGTATTCTGTGAGTCTTGATCATCTCAGGCAGCAGTCTTGACAGAATACAAACAATTCTCCCACACTATCCTCTACTGCACTTCTGCCCTTGTTGTTGTTGGTGGTGGTGTTTTTTTTGTTTTTTTTTTTGTTTTTTTGTTTTGTTTTGTTTTGTTGTTTTTTTTTTTTTTGGGCAGGCTGCATTGAGGAGTCAACACTGTGGGCTCAGGTGACCTCGGTGTGGGCTAGGAAGTTTCTAAGTTCTCTGAGCTGCAGTTTGTGGGCCTGAAAACTGGGGATATCTGTAGGGAAAGGCACCATTTAGAATTCACTTAAAACCTCCTCGTTCCCTGTGGCCCAGCGGCTTGCCTAGCTGTCAAATCGCATGTCTCTACTTAACCATCATCCTAGACACCCCTGTTTAATGCAGACAGGCTTCTCCACTAGGCCTATTCTAGCCTAGTGGTTTGATCACAGCTGACAGTTTCCACTTAGTTAATCACTAAATCCCTCTGCTGCCACCCAGGTCCCAGTCTCCTCCACCCTCGCCCCATCAGCCTGGAGGAGGGAAGCAGAAGCAGAGCTCCAGTACATTTAGAAGCCCGAGAATATACTGGAAAGACCAATAATGACCCATGTAACCACAGGCCTGGACTTCAGGCTTACTGTCAGCCGGACCCCAAGCAAGCCATTAAGAAGGGAACAGGCACCACGCTGACAGTAAATGCCTACCCCACTGTGGTGCAGTGCAGTGAGCCCTGGGGTATATTCGGTGACAACTGGGCATTCTCTGGAGCCATTAGCACAGTCTGTGCCCTGGTGGTGCCAGCCCTGAAAGATCTGGGCCAGTATGAGGGATATCAAGAGCAAGATGCCCAGACCCTTGCCCCGTGCCAACCAACTTCAATGCCCTTTTGGGTGACACTGGTTAATAAGAGAGTTGTCTCTGGAGAAGGAAACAGGATACATTGCACACATGGATACACGTTTACCCAGATATGTATACCTGCATGCTCACACATATTGCATATATGCACCCTGTACACACACCTGTGTGCACCTCCCCTTAAATGCCATAAACATTTAAATACCTTTCTCATCCTGAAGTCACCCCTTGGCCAGGTTGGCACCCCTCCCCCTGGCTTTGGTGGGCCCAGATGGCCCCAGCAGGCTAGATATCATTAGATGTCTGCATGTCCCAGTGCCCCTGGCCTGGCCTCTGCTGTTCCAGGAGGCAGACGCTGCTGTTTAATTTCCCATTTTCTTCCCTTCACCAAGGAGACCTGGAAACCTGAGCCGCCTAAGGGCATGAGCTGTGCGTGGAGCTGCATGGGATTCATTTCAGAATCTCCAGCGGTAGTGTCAGACTGCGTCAATTCCAGAGTGTCAGACTTTATTAAAAAATGAAAAACAAAAAAAAAAACCCACAGTGTCTGGTCTGGTGTAGCCTCTCAGATAAATGCAGGTGCCTGAGCACACACACAAACCTGCAAAGTCACACGTCCTTAAATTCGCGCAATATACATCTACCCCAGCATGCATGCTTATGTGTGAAAGATCCACACACAGACACAAATCCACAGGCTCACAATACAACCATGCTATACACATTTCCACAAATGCTAATACAGAAACACATGCTTGCACAGTACAAATACATGTAGGCAGGCATTTGCACACAAAGTAAGTGCATGTGCACTTATTTACATACAGAGAAATACACCTGCCACAAAACCATCATGCATGTATACCCATATTACAGTGGGGTAAAGATGTTGCTAGCATCCTACTGCTTACTGAAAATCCTTCTATCCCATCTACTTCTGAGCCCCTGCTGCAGGAAAAGACTGGGTATAATTTCCTTTCTGCGGCTGTGATTAAATATCCCGACCGAAAGCTACTTAGGGAAGAAAATGATTTATTTGGCTTACAATTCCAGATTACAGGCCATAGTTGCAGAGAAGTCACTGCACCAGGAGCTTGAGACAGCTGGGCACCATACATCCACAGTCAAACCACAGAGAAACAAATGCACCCATGTTGGCCTGCTTGCTTGCTTTTAGCTTCTCTTTCTATATAGCTCAGGATACCTCCTCCCACTCCCACACCCCCACACACAGGGAATGGTGCCACCCACGGTGGGATGGATCTTCCTACACTAATTAACAATCAAGAGAGTCCCCCACAGACATGCCCACAGGCCAACCTGAGCTAGGCAATTCTTCATTCAGGATCAGTTCCCAAATGATTTTCAGCCATGACAACCTGACATTACAAAACTTGCCAGTGCAGACCTTTCGCTGAACAGACAAGAGAACCCCAAGGAAAGGGGGAGCAGATGTGAGAATTGACCTTCCAGGTGCCTGCTGGCCACTCCTTCTTCTAGACTTCTCCCTGCCCCCACCTTCCCACAGTGCTCTGAGCTGTGGAAAGCACCTCAATAAGGAGACAGGCGACCTCAGCCTGACCCCATCTCTCCCCAGCCTGCAAACTGACAGCACCGTGACTTGAGAGGAGTCCACAGTTTGTACTCCGTGCAGCCAGAGTTGCTCTCCTCCCACCAACGTTCTAACGTCTTCCTTTCCCCTTTCCCGTATAGTTCAGGATCGCCACAAGCTGGGGGTCGAGTGTTCAGAACATGAGCCAATGGGGGACACCAGATTCAAACCATAATTCTGTCTTTGTCACGCTGAAGATCAGTGAGACTCAGTTGTGTCTCCATCGTCTTGACTGTTTCCTCTTCACCTGAGTGTGCAGGGAACCTGGCCCGGAGTAAGCCCTCCATGGATATTTGCTGTCAGAGCAAGGTGCAAACACATCCACCAACGGTGTTAAGTTGAAGTCGGTTCTGTTCTGTTTGGAGACGAGGACCTGGGCCAGCTAGACGGTCCTCCCCTCCGCTATACCGTTCTCCAAATTCAGCCATGTTCCAGGAGCAGGATCTGCCTAGAGATCTCGGCAATAGAGAGGCACCTCCCACCCCTGTTCCTCACAAGGTGCCTCAGCAGGAAGGCACCTCTAAGCAAAAGGGAAAAATCAAATCAGGTGTTCTGTTGTCAAGTCTGTGGAACTCAGATAGACAAATCGAAACTGTGTTATCGTCCAGCTGTGGCTTGGATGTGGCTTCCAGCTGCAGGGCCATGAAAATGCCTGGTAACAGGAGAGGCTGAATTCCTGTGGGTGGAGTCACAACCCTGAGTTGGTCCCTAGAAGCTGAACTGGTGCTCAGGGGACACCCACCCATGACAAACTCTCTGCCAACATGAACCATCTGCCATTCGTTCTCATCTCTGGAGCCTTAAAGAACAAACCTTCCTTCCTACCCACAACCGTGTCCACTCATTGCAATCCAAACCTGAGACTTTTGCCTTTTAAGGACAGTTCAGATATTTTTGGTCCTAAGTTTCCGCATTTATCATTAAAGCAATTATCAGCAAAGAGCTCTTGGCTCCCTAAGACAATGTAATCAGAGAGCAGGAGGGAGTTGGATTATAAATAACTCGCGCACTCCCTGCTTTTCGTTTGTGGTGCTATATAAATCTTTAGGTGTGTGAATTGCATCATTACTAATGGTCTTTAAAATGTAATACAACTTTTCTCATTAAACAGAGCCAGCCAATCAAAAGAGGCACCTCACAGACCCTCCACCAAGGAGCTGCGGCATTTGCATTGCACAAAAACTGTAATTTTATTCATGGGTTGGCATCGCCTCAGCCCATCAGTAATTAAACACAGAACAGCTGTCACTCTGCGGCATCCTAGGCAGGCAGGATGGAATAATGAGCCTGTATCGATGGGCTTGGCGGTAGGGGGCTGGCATGGCTGGGGAAATGGCGCTTCGAAGAGGCTGGCGGGGGCGGGGCTGACAAGGTGAGGGACTCCCAGGACTGGGCTCAGGGCTGTCCCTGCCTCATCTGTGCCCACTGCTAATCCTTTAGCCAGAGTAGCTGGTGATGTGTAGTGGGAGATGGGAGCCGAGAGGGGTTTGTTCAAGTCGGAACATAGATCCTGGAGGCCACATGGGATCTGGGAAGAGGTAGGCTGGGGAGGATAGGTTGGGGGACACTTCCGGCTTCTACTTTTTTTTTTCTAGTTGAATTGTGTTAACAAGCAAGTAGGCATTCCCTCTGTAATTCAGAGGACTACTTTATTTATTTTAAATCAGCATTGGAGACTGAACTCAAAGCCTTGCATGTGCTAAGCAAGCACTCCACCATGGAGCTATACCCCAGACCTTGATAGAGCTAAATTAAACATTAACATTTACGTGTGTGGGGATTTGTGTGGAGCGGGGTGCATGCACCATGGTGCACGTGTGAAGCCCAGAGGACAGTTTTGAGGGTGTCAGTTCTCTCCTTCCATCATGTGGGACCCAGGGATTGAACTCAGGTCCCCAGGCTTGGCAGGAAGCACCTTTACCTGCTGGGCCCTTTTACTGACCCACCCCAGAGCTAATGTTTTAAAACTGTGGTTCTCAACCTATGGGTTGCAACCCCTTGAGGGGTCGAATGGTCCTTTCACAGGAGTCGCGTATCAGATATTTGTATAACAATTCATAACAGTAACAAAATTACAGTTGAAAAGTGACTGCGCAAATAAATTTTTGGTTGAGGGTCACCAGCACGTGAGGAATTGTATCAAAGGGTCGCAGCATTAGGAAGACTGAGAACCACTGTTTTAAATGTTTGCGTACTGAGCAGAGGGAGCAGAGAGGAGGGGGGCTACTGCTCACTCCTGGGTTTGGAGGGCGGGGTCTTAAACATGCATATCCCAGCCGTGTGCATGTGTGTGTGCATGTGTGTGTGTGTGTGTGTGTGCGCGCGCACGCGTGTGCGCTCTAGAGGTCTTGGGCCCCTGTATCCAGGTAGCTTTCTCATTGCCACGACAAAAGGCCCAACAAGAAGCAATGGAAGGGTGGAACAGTTTATTTTGGTTCATAGTTTGAGGGTACAGTCTGTCATGGCAGCCGCAGCCTGAGTCGGCTGGTCACCAGGCATCTACAGTCAGGAAAAGTGATGACAGCCAGGGCTCACTCAGCTCAGTCTCTCTCTGCAGTCAAAGATGGCCACTCAGGGAGGGGTATCACCCACAATTAAGGTGACCCATTCCACCTCAATCAACCAACCTAGGTAACCCCTCACAGGGTTGCCTTTAGGCTTGACTTCTGGATGATTCTGGATCCTGTCAAGCGGGTGATAAACATTAAGCATCACATGACCCAAGGGCTTATTTTGCTAATGAGGAAAACTGAGGGCTGTAGAAGGAAGTGGTTTGGAGCTATGGTCAGCAAGAGGCTAGCATATCCAGAGGCCTGGGTTCTGAACTCCCATGGTGGAACCTCAAGCGGATCTCTGGGCTTCAGTGCCTCTTCCAAACAAGGGGTACGGGGTGGGGGAGTCTTTAGGAGTGCCAAACCAGAGGTCCTAGGGACAGGCTTGACCCATTCATGACTGTGGGCCACATGCCTGACTGTTTGCTGCCTGTTCGTCTATCAGCCTCTACTAGCTGGGTTCCCCTCCTGTCTCCCCAGCCCCAGACTGCAGAAAACTTATCCGCATACTTCCCAGGAACCCCCTCCCTCCTTTTTTGTTCTGGACATTTCTAGGCTCTCTGGACCAGCCCAGCAGCGTCAGCAGGGGACAAGAACAAGGTATCCCAAAGTACCATATCATGAGAAATAATACCTCAGGCTCTACATTCCTGCAGGCCTGGCTCTATGTCTGCTCTCAGGGCTACGATGCAACAATATCCCCTTAGAGGACCTTCTGTCCTGACTCAGGCTTCCTGCCACGTTGAGGTTCAGGGTGGTGACCTTCAGGGAAGCTTCTTGACTTGTTTGAGCCCGCCAGATATCTTGCCTGTTTTGGAACCCTGTCAGAAAGGGCACAGTAGACCTGGCCAGCCCAGCTAAGGTTGGCAGACCCAGCCCCCCCCCCCCCCCCGCAGTGGGGCTGTGTTGACTCAGTGTCACCAGAGTGATAAGGAGAGGTCTTGTGCTGGTATGTGTTCAGTGTAGCGCTGGGGTCTGATAGCTACATGCGCTGTATCCACAGTGACAAGAGAGGGACCCTGTGAAACACCACAGGGAACACTGCCTGTCCTGAGTGTGTAGACAGTGGGCGTGTTCGTTGCTTTGCACATCACTGTGGCAAAATCCCCAGCAGAAGAAACTTGAGGCAGGAAGGATTTGTTTTGACTGAGGACCATCCTGGTAGAGAGCCTGATGCGGTTCACGGAGACACAAAGCCGGGGCTGGGAATCCTTGCATCTTGGTGGATCAGGAGACACTCGTGAGCTTGGCGATAACCTTTCAGGTAGCCCTCACCTCGTGGCCCAACTCCTGAGAGAGGACATTTTAAAGGTTCCACAACCTCCCGAACAGCTCCACTAGGTGAGGAAAAGGTGTTCAAACACACAAGCCTGTAAGTTACTCTGTGCTCAAGTGTTTGGCTCTGTGGGAGGCTGAGAGTACAGCATCCCAGAGAGAGGGGGCTATGCCTGGTACCTCTGAGGTCATCATTGCTGGGAAAGAGGTAATCAGGCCATTGCTAAAAGACAGTGGGGGGTGCCAACAGCCAGGCAGTGCCCTTTAGGACCCTGCTCCAGTAGGGAAAACATGTAACCCAGACCCAGGGCACACAGTGTGTCCATCACACACCATCACCACACATCCCAAGGCTGTCCCAGACACTCTCCTGGGTCTGTTTTCTCCCTGTGACAGTGTTTTATGTCCTACTGGGTCTGCTGTCCTCTAAGTCATTTTGCCTAGGCCAGCGAGGGTGGCTGGGCCCTCTGTGATCTGATGACAACATGCTGGGAATCAAAGAAAGGCCTTCTCGTCAGGCTCCTGGGCAATGGGGCAGGAGACTGTCCTCCTGTAGGATAGGTGAGGGTCAATATTTATAAGGATCAATGGATACAGGATATGACCTGTCCATGTGCTGGGGACCTTGGTGAGTGGAGAGGACAGTCACAAGCAGCAGATGGTTTCCCAGGCTGACAGCAAATAGTGCTCAGGGTGTGTGGATCCTGTGGAATGCCATAAAGAGGCAATGCAATGAAGAGGCTTCTGCTATCTGCAGGGAAAGCAAGCATTTTGGCATGTGTATGAGTGTGCTAGTGTGCACACATGAGAATGTACATGTGTGCCAGTAAGAATGTGCATGTGTACTTATGTATTGATATATGCTTATGCATTGGTGTGTGAAAGTGTTTATAGATGTGAGCATGCTCATGTGTCCATATATGTATGTGTAAGTGTGTACACTTGCATGTGTGCATATATAACAGTATGCATGCATGTGCACATGTGTATTGAGAGTGTTTGTGCATGTGTGATGGTATGTATGTGTGTGAGAGTATGCATGTGTATACATGAGGGTTGCATGTATGGGGGTACATGCATATTTGAAAGTGTGTATATTGGTGAGCATGGACATGTATGGATGTGTGATCAATGTATATGTGCATGAGTGCCTATGTGTGTGCACATGCATGTGTGTACACATAACTGCATGTATGTGGTACACATGCGTGTATGAGAGTATACCTATGTGATGGAGTGTCTGTGTGTGGCCATGAGAGGATGTAAAGTGTACATTTGTATGAATGTATTTATATGTGTACACATATATATGTATGTGAGCATGCTTGTTGTATGTAAAAGTATATTACTTGTGTCCATATATGAATGTATGTATATGTCTGGAAATGCAAGCATGCTGACATGTAAACATGAGAGTGTACATGTGTACATGTATGTACATATGTTAGACGTGTATGCACGTGTGTAAGTGAACATACAAATGTATATGTGAACATGCATGCTATGTATATATCTGTAAGAGTGTGCATGCAAGTAAGAATGCATGCATGTGAGAGTGTACATGTATATATGTTAGTGTGCATACATAAGTATTCATGTGTACATGCAAAAGCATGCATGTGTCCATGAATGCCTATGTAGGAGCATGTTTGTATACAAGCTTCTTTGTCTCCATGCATTCAGGAGGGCTTGGGATGCTGAGTTGACTCAAATTACAGTGTCAGCCCAGATAGGAGATGTGTCAGAAAAACTAATGGGAATAGAGGTGTCATTCCCACAAGTGGGCAGGGGTGACTGTCTCTGCATCCTCATTGCTGAGAAAAGGATTTGAAACCAGCAAGGAAGTTTTCTTGGGGCAGCCCCATTAGTGGCTTCCGCAGTGAAGGCTGCCGTGGTAGAGGGCATCTGCTCAGAGTGGGGGATTTGGATTTCCTTCTGGCCTGCTGTTCCCGGCAGTCCTGGGAGACTGATGGGCACACGGGCTGGGCACCATTCGGCTCTGAGTGCAGGAACGCAGGACGTTTACAGTTTGACTTGTGGGTATCCAGGGGCATCTAGCAGAGCACAGGGTGCATAATTGCTGAAGAGGCACAAGAGGTAAGGCAGCACCTCTGCCCTGAGACAGAGGCCCCAGGTAGTCCAAATGCGGTGGGGTGTGGTTCACCGCACTGTGCTACACCCCTCTCCCCACCGGCACACCAGTCATTCCTTTTAGCCTGTGCTTTGTACAGAGGATCAATGCAGAATTGACGTGGGCACGGTAAGGGGCCCTGGCTAGCGCAATCAATAGGATTAGGCCTGTGGAGAAGACAAGGGGTGCTTCCTAGCAGATGGGAAAGTGCTCCTGCGCACTATGAGTCTGGCGGGCAGGCCCTCTTCCTGGACTGTGATATCGCCTCGTGGCTCTTTCCACATGATAATTTCTCGACAAGCATCCAGCTTCTACTGGAAGCCAGGGCCATTCTTTATTGCACAGTTCCTCTGGTCAAGTGCTGGGCTTGGTGGCATGCACGGGTAGCCCATGCTTAGCCATTACAAACCTCCATAGTGTTAGGAGACGGGAGAAGCCCCCAAAGAAGACCAACAGCCACATATGCAATAACAAGAGAGCTTTATTAATTCCAACATTGGGGTGGCACCTGGAGACTCCCAAAGAAGATCACAAGCTCCTTTTAAGTGGAGTTAGGGGAATTCCAGAGAGGAGAGATCAATCTGGGGCTGATTGGTGGAGGAAAGATTAGTATGGAGACTGATTGGTAGAAGGTCCTAGTGGTTAGGTTCCTTCCAACAGCGGGGTAAGGAAAGCTATCTTTAGTTATCAAGAGACTGGGGGCGGGGCACGTTTACTGAGCCAGCAAAGAGACTTTCAGGGCCTGCTGAGCCAGCATAAGGCTGTGGTTTTTCTGAGGTCTGTCTGTTTAGCTCTGTCCCATTTTAGTGAACCGAAACGAAGGCTTAGACTTCTGTCAGGCTACCAGGAGAGCCTGGTCTGCGCCCGCCCCCGCGTTTCCCCCCAACCCCCAGTTCATTCACATAGGAGCTCATGCTCTCTCCCTGTAGTGCTGGAGAAATGGATGATGGCACAAGTTACAGCGATTGAAATCTGATTCTTTTCTGAGCCGCATCGCTCTGCCCAGCTCTCCTCCCGGTCAGCTCCACCTGAGCACAAGATGGCCGCCAGGAGTTCCCAGACCAGCCGGCTGCTCAGAAGTCAATGGGATGGAGAGAACACCGATGTTCATGTTTCATTGGCTCAGCGTGAGTCACATGCTTAGTCTTGACCCAATCACCTTACGTGGAAAATTCAATGCTCTGATTGGCTTACTCCAGGGTTGAGGTCCTTCTGCGACTGCAGAAGCAGAAAGTCCAAACAGTGAGGGATGATGAGTGGGGTAAAGAGAAAATGAAAGGTTCCGTGTTGAGTGGCAAAGTATAGATGCCCACCATAAAGGCCAGACAGAGATCCAAGAGTGTGCCCCAACGCCTCCTCTTGTCCAATATTCTATAGCATGCTAGGGTCACTGAGCAGATGTAGCTGCTCCCCCCCCCCTTTTTTTTTTACTATATGTTCCTGGGAAGAACTGTGACTGGGCCTCAGGTCTTAGGGCCCTGTATCAATGTATCAATCAACATCACTTCTGTTTGAGATATTTGGGGAGGTGCAGGATACAGGAGACGGGAAGAGGGTCCCCCAGCATAAGCCCTTTAAGCTAGGGACCCTGGGGAGCCCAACTAAATTTGCCACCGCTGTTATATAACTTAAATATATGGGACATAATTATTTTTAAAAATATACCCATAAAATTGTCTCTGATTATTTTAGTCACAATACAAATAGCCTCAATTAGAGCAGAAATAGGGCGCGGGTTTATGGCTCCCATGAATCTGTGAGTAACCTCAGCACCAAGGCAGTAAAGCCTGCAGCTCCCTGCTGGCCCTGCCATGAATTCTGGGACAAAATGGATCCAGATCCGGCAGCATGGAGGCAGCGGCAGGCGGGAGGAGCAAGGAGGGCACATTTCACTGGGTCTTTTGTTGTGTGGACTTGGATTTGTGTGCCCTTGCCTTTCTGGTGGGATCAGTGGCTGGACACCCTCAGGACATAGAAAAGACCCATATGGAACAGAATTTGTTATTTCCTTTTGGGCTGTCAGTGTCTGGTCTGTTCCACACAGTCCTCCTGAGAAACTGGGCCTCCAGGTTCCCTCTTCCAAGATGGTAGCAGCCACTAGCCAAGCATCTGATGACAAATGAAGAACCCCAGGATTGGAAGGGAAGCATGCCTTCCATGTTCCTCCAGAGTAGGGCAGGATCCTTCTGGAGTGGAACTCTCCCTCCCTGGCTGAGGCCCACACATCAGAACACATCCTCGTGGCCACACACCTCAGTCTAGTCTAGTGGAGTCTGCTCTGTCTGATGAACTTTAGCGTTTCCCATCAATCTCCCATGGAAATATCTTTGGGGACTTTAAAAATTAGCAATGACAATCAAAAAAAAAAAAAAGAAAGAAAGAAAAACCAGACAACAGATAAATTTAAAAAAAAAACAAAAAACAAAACTGGAATCTTTTCAAAAAGGAGTCGTTTCCATCTGGGGAAGACTGTTTCTTTCATGAGGCTTGTCTTTTGGTCCTTTGAAAATGGTTTTTGTTTGTTTGTTTTCTTCGTCTATGTCTCATGTGGGTTTTGTTACATCTGTATGATTTACAGCTTTGTTCTGGTTTCTTCTCCAATGCTGTGATAGAACACCCCAACCAGCAGCAATCCAGGGGGTCAGAGTGTTTATGTGGCTTATGATTTCAGGTTTCAGTCCCACGGCAAGGAATTCACAGAAGCAGGAGCGTGAGACAGACTGGTCACACCGGTCACTGTCGGGAGCAGGGAGACACAGTGCCTGTTTGCCCATCCCATGATGCCTCTTGGCCCTTGTTGGGCTCTTGCATCAGGAAATAGGATCATCTTTTAGGGTCAGCCCTACATCACCCACGGTATGGAGGTCCTTAAGAGGGAGCTGAGTATGGTGGGACATACCTGTAATACCAGTGCCCGGGAGGCAGAAGCAGGAGGATTAGGAGTTCAAGGTCAGCTTTGGCTACACAGCATCTGTGGTGAACCAACAAGATCAAAACACAAAAGTGCAGCACCTGGAGAATGTGAGAACAAAGCCAAGAAAACCTCCCTCGGCACCTGCCCTCCCCCACCCTCCCCCTACCTGCTCTAGGAGTCACTTAACACAAATTGGCAGCACAGCCCGCCCAGAATGAGCTGGAATAAGATCCAAGCCCTGGAGGATTTTCTCAAGATGGAAGACAGTCCTGAGATGTCTTCTAGAATCGTGCATGTGCTTCAGACAGAAGCGTCTGGCGTCTCCCATCGCCACAGTGGAAGTCTTGAGCAAGACACTCCAGAGCCCTCGGGGCTCCTCTCTGAGGCCTTACTGAGAAGTTGCAGATGATTGTCACATCACAAAGCAAGGGGCTGGTCCAGTAAGACAGGATAAATTAAACAAACAAACAAAAAAAAACCCACAGTGCAAAGATTTAAAAGGAAAGGACAAGATTATCATTCTTGGCAGATGATATGCTCATGTTTATCTTGAAAATCCAAGAGGATTAATTGCAAAATGATCAGGTAGAGAAGGAGCCATAGGCTGGGGGCGAGGGTGGCTCATGCCTTGATACCGGCACTTAGGAAGACCAAGGTGTGAGGATGTCAAGCCAGCTTGAAATAAATACCTAAAAATAAATGAACAAATATAAATAAACAACCCAGTTAGATCCATGGCTTCCCATGTGCCATGGAAGTGTTAGTTTCTAGATATAATGAAAACAAAACAAAACCTGTCATTCCAGCCTCGTTTTAACTGTTGATGCAACCTAGAGTCACTGAGGAGGGCGGTCTGAGTGAGGACCATCTTGATCAGACTGGCCTGTGAGTATGTCAAGGGAGGGTGTTATTCTTTTGGTCTGGTCCCTTTAAGGGGGAAGCCACGCCCACTCTCAGCGACTTCTGACCTCTCTTCTGACCTCCCGTGGTCATCTTAACTCCCTCTTCTGTTCCCTCCCTTGGCGTGTGCACACGTGTTTGCCCCCTCTCTCTCTTTTTCTATTTCTGCCTTTCTTTCTATCCCTCTTCTTTAAGTAATAAATGTTCATCTTTATGTTTAGCCTTACGTCTATTTACTATGTCCTGTAAGCCTTTTATCCACCGCCTGGTCACTTTCCCGCTTGAATGACTCTCCCGGCCGCATGGCAGGACCAGCCTGTCCGGGATGCACTCTCACCAGGTCTGCTGCTCGCCGTGGGGACCCTCACCACTCTAGCCATCTCTGCCTGGACTAGTGGCTGCGAATATGCCAACATTATATTTTTTTAAAGAACAAAAGAGGGTGTCTTTTTTATATATACTTATTTATTTATTATGTATACAATATTCTGTCTGTGTTTATGTCTGCAGGCTAGAAGAGGGCACCAGACCTCATTACAGATGGTTGTGAGCCACCATGTGGTTTCCAGGAATTGAACTCAGAACCTTTGGAAGAGCAGGCAATGCTCTTAACCACTGAGCCATCTCTCCAGACCGAGGGAGGGTGTCTTGATTGTTAGTCATGGACCTGATGCAAGAGCCTAACAAGGGCCGAGGGGCACTGTGGTCCTCTTTTCCAGTGAATTCCATTTGTCTTCCATTCATCTCAGTGCAGCCACTGAGCCAAAGGAGAGCATCTGAGTGTAGGGAGAACGCTCAAGGGCAGCTCAGCCAGATCAGCAGCCGCTTATGGAGTGAGGAGAAGGCGGGGAGTTGCTGCCGAGGCAGAAGTAGCACCTCTGCTTGACTTGCATCATGAAGAGGGGAGAGGCAAACATGAGGGGCATGCAGGTACCTAGGTGGACATGATGAAAAGACAACGCCAGGGGAGGAAGGCCATCGGGGCTCCAGGCTCCAGCCCGGGCAGACGTCAAGGCTGAGAAGGAGAGGCTATGATGGTGGCGGTCGTTGGGAGAATGGGCAGGAAGGGGAAGTACGAGTCAGAGGGTCCAAAGGGAGGAACTTATGCTGAGAGTGGAGGGAGGAAATGTCACTTCTGGTATGGCGTGGTGGGACACATTTGTCATCCTGGTGCTCAAGAGGCTGAAGATTAGGAAGTTGAGGCCAGCCTGGGCTACACAGTAAGCCTGATTTATGGCAGGGACAATGTTCACATCTTAAAAACTCTTAATTACTCCTTTGGGGGGTTGGGTATGTGCTACAGAGCACATGGTAAGTCATGGGATAACTGGTGGGGGTGAGATCTCTCTTTCCAGCATGTGGGACCCAGGGTCAACCTTAGATCACCATGCTTGGTGACAAGCACCTTTACCAACTGAGCCATCTCACTGCCCCAGTATTTATATTCTAGCAGCTTCCAATAGCATACCTGTTTTGGAAGTCCTTTACTCAGGGCCAGGCCCTGGCTGCCATGCTTGGGATGGAGACCCTGCCAGATGGATTCTCTCGGGGACAACAGCTGATGGTACCAGGAGCCCTGTTCATGCTCAGAGCCAGGGAGAGAAAGAGAAAGAATTCCATCCCTGAGGCCTTCTTAACTCCCCAGATGTGTTACTGTTCTCTTTATTAGAACACACTTTGGGTTGGTTTGGGGATGCCCAGCACTCATCCCTCATTCTTAGGGTACTGACTCACTGGTGAGTATCTCCACTCCCTTGTTGTAGATGGAGCTGTACCCTAGAAGGCATAAGACTTAGGGTCCATGTCTATCACAACATGGCTCTTCTGTGGCTATGGTAATTGGACTTGGGCTGAGTATGTGGCTCTGGTTAAATAATCAGGCCCTGCTGGAACTAGCCCCGGAGCCATTGTCTGAGAAACTTGGAAGCCGGACCCACAGATCCTAAAGATTCTGCGCTGGACAGTTGCAATGAGCTCACTGTTGTATAGAACTTGGTATATCACTGTCAGAGTCAGCCTGAACCTGGAGATCGTGGCTGCATCCAGCCCTGCCATTACCTAAGCTTCCCTGGGTGGAATCTGCTTGGCAGAGTTGGCATTAGCTTTGTCTCTCCATCGCCAAATATCCAACAGACACAATGCAAGGTGGGGAAGGGCGGCTTTGACTCATTGTTTCAGAGAGTTCTGTCCTTCTAGAAGGAGGAGGCCTAGTAGGGACAGCGGAGGTTCCTTATATCATTTTAACATAGTAGACAAGGCATAGAGTAAGTGGGCAACAATGGTAAGTGAATCTAACCTTCAAAAGCATGCTCCCAGTGGCCTGCTTCTGCCAGCCAGGCCCTGTGTCCTGGAAATCCCACAACCTTCCAAAACAGTGCATTCAACTGGGGATCAAATATTGAGTATGTGATCAATACTCAATATTGGAATGTCCCAAGTATGTGTGGGACATTCCATCGTTGAAAGGTAGCCTAAACATTCCTGCCTCTGCCATCCAAGGAGACTATCCTATGTACATCATTTTCCCAACATGCTGACCCCTCCTCTGACTTAGTTCAAAGTGGTTTGCGTTTCCTGGCAGATGAGGCAGCCTGGTGGTACATAGTCTACAATCCCAGTTACTTGAAAGTCTGAGACAGGAGCATGACAGGTCCCAGAGGTTAAGAAGAGCTCTTTAACACAATCTGGAGCTGGCCATATCTGAAGGTTCTGGCAGTTCAGGAAGAGATAAGCCTGGCTAGCATTGGCCTTTTGAGGAAAGGGACAGGAAGGGGTATTTCCTGAAGGGGACCCTGGGACAGGCCTGGAGTGGCTTGCATTAGGTCTTGATGGCATTTGGACAAGAGGTCACATACCGATATAGAAAAACAAAGGACTCAGGCAGGATAGTCTTAGATCCCTAGTCGCACCCTGGAGTAGAGGGGGTACAGCCTGCAAGCAGGCTGGGCAGTTTGGACTAGATCTCTAGGATGTAGAAAGTCTCTGCAATAAGATTTACTTTGGAGTGGAACTTCGTAGCATTGCCCTATAAGTCCAGCAATTCTGAAGGCAGAGACAGGAAGATTCCAAGTTCAAAGCCAGATTAGCCTTTCAAGCAAGCTCAAGGCCAGCCAAGGAAACTTAGGGAGGCCCTATCTCAGCAAGTAAAAAGAGGGCCAGTAATATAGCTCGGTGGGCGAGTTCTTGCCTAGAATCCACCAGCGAGGACTTTAGAGTAGAGCTGAGGGCTAGGACATTGGCCTAGGACCCCCTGGTGAGGGACTGGCAGTGTGACTCTGCTGTATAGAGCTTGCCTTGCAAATGCAAGACCCTGAGTTCAATCTCTAGCACCACAGAGGGGGATACAAAAGGATTTACTGCACATGGATGGTCAATGATTCCACTTCTGACAGGTGTGCTATTCTGGAACCTGTCAAAGAGAAACATTAGATCCAGAAGTCCCCATTCTGCATGGGGCAATCGCATTTCTCTCCGCCTGGTCAACTCTCGAGCCCAAGCACTTTGGGCCCCCGGAGAGGGGGAGCGAGGATGGATTTGAATTAACCGGGAAGTTCTTTGATGGCTATTTTAAAACTTCTCTCTGGTACCTGGCCTGACATCGTAATTACCCACCTGTGATTTATCTCAGGCAGATTATGAGTGATGATGGGTTTGGGGGTGCTAATTGAGCGGATCCGGCGCCTCACCCCCTCCCAGTCATTCACTCTGCAGCATCTGAAGTTCCCCTTGAACACCGGCATGCAATGCTGCATGGTGCAGAAGGTGTCCTGAGTTCTGCAGCTGTAACCCACTGTGGCCAGTCCCACAGGTTTGAATCTGGATACTTGGAAGCCATCCCATAGACATAATCCCAACCCATATGTTAAACTTGACCTATGCTTGACTTCACCTGTTAGTGATTGGATCCTACCCATGGCCAGCTCTGCTGTGGACTCTTGTCAGACAACAGAAAGTGCTCTCCCTGCAGGCTGCTCAGCAGGGAGGTTGGAGAGGCAAGAGTGGCCATGATCGAATCAAAAGAAAGGGTCACTTCAACAGGAGAGGTGTGGAAGGCAGCACAGGGAACGCTGGGAATGGCTGATCCCATATAGACTGTTCAAGCAGGGAGGTCAGGAGGCCACTCTGAGAGAGGCCATTGGAGGTGATCGCAGAATAAGCCACCACAGGCAATTTGGGAAAGTTTGGTCCACACGAAGGGAATAGCAGGTACAAGGCTCCTAGCATTGCAGAGGGGCCAGTGGTGACAGAAGACGGCCAAGGCACTGGCGATGTGGCCCGAGGGAAAGTGAGAACAATTCAGAGAGGCTGACGTACTGGAGGGGTGCTCTTCCATAGGCTCCCGGTTAAGTTGTCTCCCTAAAGTGTCTGCTTATCCAACGAGAAAAGCTGACCAGACACGGTGGCACACAGCTGCCATCCTAGCCGTCATGAGGCAGAAGTAGGAAGATGGCTACAACTTTGAGACCAAGTCGCTCTGAGTTCTAGGCTAACCAGGGCCTCATAGTGGGACCCTGACTTTAAAAAATAATCCCAGTGTCTAGGCCCCATGCCACACAAATCTTGAGAATGAATTTGTGGCATTATAATTTGCTTAAGAGTGCTGTCATTGCTAGGAGAGATAGAACCTGTTTTCTTTAGGGGTGTGGTCCCTGGTAGCTTGACCATGCTCCAGTGGGTAACTCCACACTGATGCAGATATATATATATATATGTGTGTGTGTGTATGTACATATATTTGTATATATATCACTAATTGAATTCAGTGGGTTATTTTTAAAAATTAGAATATGAAGTTGGAAGGGAGGATCTGGGAAGAGTTAGAGGGGGAAGGAAATAAATATAATTGAAATTCGTTGTATGCATATATGAAATTCTGAAAGAATAATTTTTTAAATTTTTAAAAATTTTATATACATTGGTGTTTTGCCTGTATATATGTTTGGGTGAGGGTGTTGGATTCCCTAGAACTGGAGTTCCAGACAGTTGTGAGCCTCCGTGTGGGTGCTGGAAATTGAGCCCAGGTCTCTGGTACAGCAGTCAGTGCTCTTAACCACTGAGCTATCTCTCCAGCCCCCTCAAAGAATAAATTTAAAATGATGTATAAAAAAGTATACAGCCAAGGTTGAGACTCAGCGATGCCAGGCTGTTCTCCCTGCTGGGGAGTAGGGATGGGGAGACGAGGAAATGGAAACCATTACTACAGCTCTCTGGTGGAGAGAGGCCAGCCACACAGTAACTGAGTCCTAGCAGGCAAGCTACCCAGAGGTGCTGGGGACCCTGGAGCTGTCTGGCTGCTCTATGTTAAGTTTAGGGATCAGTGGTACATTCTATGGGACAAGGGAGGGGACAGAGGCAGCGAAATTGGCCCTGATTTCTGAGAACTAAAAGGTGCAATGGCAAGAGAGAGGCCCCTTTGCTGCGAACGGGGAGAGGGAGGGCACTAAAACCAGCCAGAGCTGGTAAGCCAGGCCTGTCAGATACATTGGCTTCAAAAAAATCCCAAAACTTTAATTAACCAACCAACCAACTAACTAACTAACTAATTAGTTGGTATGTTTGAGAGAGATGGAGAGAGAGAAATAGAGGGACAGGGAGGGAGGGGGACAGTCGTGCTACTGCATACACGCATACACGTGGAGGTTAAAGGGCAATCTGAGGGAGTCAGTTCTCTCTCTCCATCGTGTTTGCCCAGGAGACTGCACTCAGACCTTCAGGCTTGCCGAGCATCTTTACCAGGTGAGTCAGCGGCCTGCCCTTGGCTCCTTTCACTTTCTGTTTGTAGGATGCATTAGCGTTTCAGCTCCTCCAGCTCCTCCGGGTGTTTTGTTTTGTAGCAGGATCTTGCAACTGAGTTCTGACTGATCTTTGGTTCACTCTTCCTGTCATAGCCTCCTGGATGCTGGTACCATCACTCCTGGCTCTTCAGTCTTAAGACCTAAACTGGAGTCTTTTTCCTGGGAAATAACAGAACTGACCATTAGGAAAAGGTTGTTGAAATCCCAGTCACCAAATCACCCCTTGAGCTTGTCTTGAAGAAACAAAGGCAGGGGGCCCCAAGCTGTGTGGGAATGAGGAGGGACACCCTGTCCATGACAGAAGGGAACAACTGGAAAGGTCATGTTTTTGTTTATTTGTTTGTTTTTGTTTGTTTGTTTTTATGAACCCCTGTTCAAACTGGAGCTGCTACATCCAACAGGCTTCTTGCTGCACGAGAGTTCTGTGATAGTCCTGAAGACCGAGGTGTGATGCCTGTAATCTCAGTACACCAGAGGCTGAGGCAGGAGAATCATGAATTGAAGGACAACTCTGGGTTACAAAGTAATCCCCTGTCTGAGAGAGGGAGGGATGGCGGAGGGGGAAAGAGATGGAGACGGGGGTGGACACAGTTGTTCTGGCTGTTTTAGTCCAGACCCAGCATGGACACAGGCACCCTTCCGGTCAGTCTCTCGGACAGCCTCTTATTGCTCTACCCGGAAGATAAAGGGACACCACCAGCAGGCATGCCTGGTGCAGGGGGACAACATCTCAGCAGCTGAGAGTCAGGTGCTGTTGGGGTTGGCATGAGCAAAATGTTGAGAGCCGACCCCCTCCCCCAGTCATACCAGTCTGGCTTCGTCTGGAGCCAGCGAGCTGAGCTGTACCCTGGGCACCAATATCTGCACGGATGAGTTGGGTGATGAGGCTTCCATGAAGCACACAAGCGTCTCTTTCGAACACTGTTGTTGAGTTCAAGAAGCTTTCCGACTAAGCCAGGCTGTTCTGGAGCACGCGAGGGCCCAGTGATGGACTCCTCGTGGGAGTCGGTTCGGCTGCAGAGCTCCACCAGAACTTGGCAGTGACATCATCAGGCCTCTCCCAGGACCCACAGCTCTCCCTGCCTGATCTCTCCCACTGGCCTCTTTCACAGAAATCATCTCTGATGAGCCTGTGGAGTTTCTGACTCTGTCATCTCATCTGCTACTTCCCCAGGGACCTGCAATGAGGAAGACCTGGGATAGCATGAAAGCGAATTCAGGGCCCTAATGAATAACTGTTGCATTGGGGGTGTCATCCATTTGGATGGAGTAGGGCCCTGCAGTTTCACGGGGAGAGTCACCCCTGTATACA
Organism: Myodes glareolus; assembly: GCF_982192425.1. Taxonomy (NCBI): domain Eukaryota; kingdom Metazoa; phylum Chordata; class Mammalia; order Rodentia; family Cricetidae; genus Myodes; species Myodes glareolus. The sequence continues at coordinate 53,747,265 of NC_142026.1, read as the reverse complement.
CCAGCCAATCTGCTGTGCCAGTGTCCACAGCCGGGCATGGTAACAGAAACTCCTGGAACCTGACGCCCAGGAAGGATACCCTTTCTCTGGAAGTGACCACAGAGTCTCTGAATACGCATGAGCCTTGCTATGGCTCGTACTCTGTCTGGGGAGCACTGTGTCCCCAATCCATGGACCCAGAGGCCCTTCTTGACTGGAAGAGCAAGTTGGGGAGAGGCATTTAGCTTGTGGATGCTCATGGTGTTTGCTGAAGCAGTGGCGTGCTTGTGAACCAAGAAGCAGGACGTCGGGACTCTACCCAAATTCTGCCACCCGCTTCCCTGCATGAACCTAGGGAAAGGATCTGTGGGGCCAGCAAGATGGTTCAGCGGGTTCTATCACCTGTTGCTGCGCTAATGAGCTGAGGTCTAACCTGGGACCCACATGGCAGAAGGGAAGAACAGACACCCTCAAGTGGTAGCACATAATCATAACCCCAACATTTTGGGCAACTGGGACAGGAGGATTGTTAACTTGAGGTCAACCTGGGCCTCGTAGGAAGAACTTATCTCCAAAATAAAAAAGTCACTGGGCCAGTGAGAGGGCACTGCGGATTAAAGGCACTTGCTGCGCCTGTCTGGAGACCTGAGTTCGGTCACTGACACCCGTGTAAATGTGGAAGGAGGGAACTGCATTTACAGAGCTGTCCCCTGACCTCCATGCATGCCCTAAGAACGCATAGTAGGTGGGGGAACGACAAGAAGAAATAAAATTTTTTTGTAAAGGAGAGAAAAGGTTGAGGCTGAGGTTCAGCTCAGCCTCAACACATTGAGCTGTAAAATGGGTGGAATGCCTTCTCCACAGTGTCCCTTCAGAGCTGTGACTGAGGGACTTGGATCAGCAATTGCTGGGCTGGGTGGGGTTGGCCACAGATTTCCAGGTAACCTTCTCGTTCCGAGTGCAGAGGTGGAGACAGCTTAGAGGGGGTAAAATCACACAGGCAAGCCCAGGGACTGAGGGGTCTCTGCTTCTTGTTCAGCGGGTGTCCAGGACCTCTTAGGAGCAGGTTTTAGTGACTGCAGATAATTCTTCCACCCTCAGTTCCAGGGTGGGACTTGACCCACATCGGACCAATGAGATGAACTCATTCCCGTTGCCGACTTGATTGGTTGTGTGATGGGCCTGGCCTGGGGCAATAAGAAGCTGCCTTTTATCTGAGTTGAGGAGATGCTAGGTGGACAGAGACTTTGGAAATGACTGTGACTGTTGCTACCGCAAAAGTCAGTCTTCCTAAAAATGGAGCCCAAAATACACAGAAGCAGAAACCAAAGGAATCCTCCCGCTGGCGCGCCTTTTGGAACCTGGTGGCGCGCCGTTCAGACTCGGATCTGTCTGTTCCTGAAGCAGAAACCCATTTAGACTCCTCAGTTGTGCAAGTCAATAAACCCTCTTCTCACTCAACAAGTGATCTTTTAAGCGCTTGTTAAATGCTGGGGAATTTACCGGACTCTGTGAAAACAACGTGAGGGGGACAGATGCGGCTAAACACAGGCGGAGCTCACAGGTTGTTCAAGAGAGCGCCCCGCCACCCCCAGCGACGAATCCAGCAGGAGTTTGTCGATTGGATCTTTGCAAGGGATGTGAGGGACACAGCAGATGGTGTCTGCCAGTGCAGTTTTATGAAAAAAGGCAGAGAGAGTCTTCATGCGAACATTTTGTCTATTGATCTTTGGCACAGACTGGGAGGGAGCAGAAGATGGGGCTTGGTTAAGGAAAAAAAAAAAAAAGCAGGTTCTGTATGAAAGCTGAGAGGCGCAGCGCCCGCCCGGCATGCCTTTCTGGCAGTCTGCGTTGAAACCGGAGCTGCAGTGCTTGGTGTGACTGTGAATGGCTGGTTTGTCCCCTGAGCAGACTCCTCTGAATGACAATTATCCTAGCCCTGCTCTTGACAGAAGCAACTCCAGAGAGAAATGTTTTAAATGTTTGGATACTTTTTTTTACACTAATGCAGACAACAAAAGCAACAAATGTTTGGAAAAAAGAGAGAAGAACATCCCTTGTACCCCCAGAACCTTGTACAAGCATTGTTGAAATACACGATTTTCCTGTCTCTCTACAATGACCTGTGTGAAGTTTGCATTGCTCTGTTCTTGGCTCACCACGGATCTGGCCTCACAAGTGAGGAAAAGGTGCTCAAGAGAAATCGGCGTCCCGTTCTTTTAAGGACTGTGTGATCTTGGGCAAGTGGCTTGGCCTCTCTGAGCCTGTTTTCTCCTGCTATAAGATGGAGATGTCTCCTGTATCCTCAGCAAGGGACAAGACTGCACAGGTCACAGCAACTGGGCCTTAGCCGCTGCTGAGCACAGGCACGGCTGTGGCTTTTCTCTTGGCTCTGACAAGATAGCTGACTGAACTGAAGTGCAGAGTTTTGTTTTGGCTCACAGTTTAGAGAGTATGGTCCGTCCCGGCAGGGGAAGCAGGTCATCCTGGGGCCATGGAAGACTGTGTTGACTGTTCACATCACAGTGCTAGACAGGAAGCAGACAGCCCAGTCACAGTGAGAAGTAGATACTATTGTCCTGGCCCCAGTATCTTGTCCCACTAGGCTTCAAATTCTCCCAGCCTCCCAAAACAGAGCCACCAGCCATTCAGATACACTCACTTATGGGGGACATTTTATTTAAACCACGACAGACATAGACCCTGACCCTGACTGACCTCATGCCCCTCCAGTCACCAGCCATGGGTGTCTCAACCGTGGACCGTTGGTGAGGATGCCACTTCCATGCAGGGAAGGCCACGGGGCTCAGTGGGAAGACTGACAGTGCGTGCTCTCCCAGTGTCCAATAGGATGGATGTGGGACCAATGCAGCCATCTTGGGAACCAGCCTTCTGGTTTCACCTAGACCCTCTCCTCCTGATGTCACTCACCAGATCTGCATTTGAAGGTGTCTAGTCACCACATGCCAGGGACCCTACTGTTGCTTGCATTCATCCACAGAGGCATTTGCTTATTAGTCTTACTGTTGCTGTGACCAAAGCACCTTAGAAAGGAAGGGAGGGAGAGAGAGACAAAGAGAGGGAGGGGAAGGAGGGAGGGACAGAGAGACAAAGAGAGGGAGGGGAAGGAGGGAGGGAGGGAGGGGAGAAAGGAAGAGAGGAAGGCTTCACCTGGCTTATAGTTTCAGAGGATTTATCCACAGTCTTTCCACCACATGTACTTGGGTAGGAAATCGTGGCTGCTGGAGACTTTGGCAGAGGACAACTGTTCTACTCTTCATGGTGGACAGTTAGCCAAGCTAAAGACTATAGGAAGAGGTCTGGGTAAGATGGAGCCCCAAAGCCACACCCACCGGTGACCCCTTCCTTTTACGAGGTTCCACTGCCTGCCTCCCACCTTTGCCCAGTAAGAGTTTCAGGTTTTGAAACTATCAGGGGATTAATCCCCTCCTAAGACCAGAGCCTGGGATCTGCTGTCTCTGGAAATGCACTCACAGACACACCCGTGTTGTGCGTCACTCGCTCCCTGGTGTCTCTGAATGCCACATTGACAGCCATCTTTAGCCAACCCAGGACACGATTCTGCAATGTCCAGGGGCCTCCAAATCCCACTAAGTGTAAAAAGGCCTGTGGGTTGACCCAGGGGTAGAGCACTTGCCTCCCTCCGGGCTCTGCGTCTTCTCCCCATTCTGCTGTGTGAGGAGTTGGAGGGGATGGGAGAGAAGTGTAAAAATCTCAATGAGAGCTATAGATAGGGTTTTGTAGCTTTTGAAGTTACACTACTCAAAGGACGGAACTCCAGTCTGGTTCAAAGATTAAGCCAAGTTTAAAATGAAGTAAAAACAACATGAACTGGTTTTCATATTTCTGTTAAGAATTTCTTTTCATAACTGCAACAGTACTATGGCTTATGAGAATCACCGTTCAGGTTTATGGATGAGAAGGGGAGGGCTCATGGGGTCAAAGGTCGCTTGCATTTTGGCTATAAACCTCAGGCTTGTTGGAGTTCTTTCTCGAAAAAAGGAAGCATTGTCTCTATGCAGGTGATCTTCTAATTGGTTTTGAATTTTGTTGGTTATGTTGAAACTGTGATTTCCAGCCAGTAAGAAATACAAATCAATTGATGGAGGTTGAGGGGTCCTTTCCCTTCCTGTGTCCTGTTAATGCCCCTAGTCTCTCTATACAGCCTCACAAACATGAAGGCTGATATTAGTGTTAGCTGGGGTCTCATGTCACTTAATGACGTTCAGAGGTAGCCCCTTGGAAAAGTGACTCAGATCTTTAGGGTGAAGCTTTTGCGACCGAATTCTGATGACTTTCCACAGAGAGAAAGAGGGACCACACAGGCAGATGCATTACTGCCATGATGTCATGCAGCTAGGGAGCGCCTTGCTGCAACCTGCACTGTTGGTTGAGCTTCCAGCATCCAAAACGTTGGGCTGAATCCACCTCCTTTCCTTAGAAAGCAGCTTCCCTCTGGGTTCTCTTGATAATAATAAAAAGACGACTCAACAGAGAAGCTTCTAAGGAGACAGGAGATGAGGAGGAAGGGAAGAGTCCACGTTAATAAGGTAGGTGGGGGGAACAGAGAAGACACGTGCCCAGGCCGGTTATCTGTGGAGACTGGAGAGTCCCGAGTTGGGCTAGAGCTGGTGACAGTGCTTAGGTCCTGTGTCCATGAGTACTGGGGTGGGCCTGAGGCCACATTGTTGACAGTTCCCTGGGTGACACTAGGGTGCAGCCCCCCTTGGGACTTCACTGTTATCCCAAGAATGATGCGCTGAGGGGAACGCATAAGGTTTCTTTTGTTTATAGGATGGCATGACTGACTGGAAGCCCCAGAGTCTTGGAGAAGGTTCCAGCAATAGCTCAGGGTAGGAGAAGTGAAAGTCTGGAGCTGGGATGGGAGAGGGGTTAGGAGTGAAGGTTGACATTTGGTAACAGATAAGATTTACCTGTGAAGATTTGGGGAAACCCAGATTTATGTTGAGGCTGTTGGTCATGTGACTTCTGAGATGGCGACAATGGGCACAAGGAGTTATTGTTTCAAACTTTCCTTTCCCAGTGACACCTGAGGAGAGCTGTTAGGCTATAAACTTTACATCTCGCTGGGAGGTGGTGGCAGCACAAGCCTTTAATTCCAGCACTTGGAAGGCAGAGACAGATGGATCTCTGTGAGTTCAAGGCTAACTTGGTCTACAAGAACTTGTTCCAGGACAGCTAGGACCACACAGATAAACCCTGTCTTGAAAAAGTTTATACCTCTTTTGTGAGTTTCTTTTCTAAATTTGGTAACAAGCAACACTGAAACGCTAACTATCTAGTCTTCAACCACATCAAAGACCTAAGAAGAGTATAATATTACCTCAGTAAACAGGAAGTATAGAGCAAACACCTTCCAAAACTATAGAAATGACAGAAATAGCTGACTGCCTGGACAGTCGCCCAAGATTCTTCTACAATGTTGGGGCATCCATCTACGATCTACCAGCCTAGAATGTATGACAGGTTTTTCTGTGAAGCAGGAATTTTGAAGAACTCTCCTACCTTGTCTTGGAAAAGTTCAGCAGTCACTTTCTTTTGTATTCTGTTTGTCCTGTTTGGGCAGCATATTGTCAGCAGTTGAGGCAAGGGCAATTTATTGCCCAAATAGTTAGCTTTGCCACATTGAAGACAAACTCCATATGGAAGTTCTTTGATGCCCATCGTCCGTTTTTGAAGTAAATTGGTGCTGCCAGGAGTAAACGTGTCTCACTGTCATGAAAAGCCTTATGTTTTTTAAATGCCATATTCTGTAGATCTTTGAAATGTTTGAAGACCATCTATCTATTTGAAATATATCTGTTTGACCTTGAAAACATACCTAACATGACTATAAATTTGTTTGTTATAGATGACTAACTAAAAATCCATCTTTTTTATTATCCTAAATAGCTTTCAAGGACTAAAACTTTACATTTTTAAATGAGCTTTATAGGTACAATACCTATGAGGAAAATAACCTCAAATTTGTATCAATATACAAAAATCCATACCAATGTACAATATTTGAAACTATTGGTTGTTCAAAAGTAGACTCAACAATCTACCCTTTTATCCCATCATTTCTGTACTATATCCCCCCTTTTCCCATTTAGAAAGAGATCCTTGAATCTCATCTTCTTTGTTCAGTTTTTTTCCTGACCATGACCAGTAACGACATGTAAACAACTGCCTTAAATGATGAGAAAAATTCATAACAAATAAAATGACCAAAACTACCACTCTACCTCTTGAGAATGTAGGCATCAAGTTCTCTAGTCTTCTTACTGTTGTCTGGGGATGACAGAATGTCTAGGACACCCTGAGAAAACTGGGACAATGGTCAAGTCCTGAGGGAGCTAGCTGTATTAATTTTTATTAATTAATTAATAAAAATTAATTAATTTATACTTGTTTAATAATTATATATTAAATTGTTAATTTATAATTAAACAATTAATTTATAATTAAACAATTAATTTATAATTGTTTAGTCTTTATGTGATGGGAAAGCATAGTTCTTATCTGCAGTCCTGGCTAGAGTAGTCCGTGAGGCTGGACCACCTCAGCTTGCAGCTTTGAAGTTGTTCTGGATTCAGAATTTTGAGAAAACTGCAACAGAGGCATTCTGAGAGACTGGGCTACTTGTCTTTATTGGTATCTGGTTCCCTTAATTCTGAAAACACATAAACCTTTAAAGGGAACATCTATATCTGCATTAACACAAGCATGGAATATGTAGTATGCACAAGTCAGTTAAAGGTGATATCTTTTGGTTTATGTTTAAGTAGATAAAAGACATCTGTTAACTTTATAAGTCTATTTACACTGTACAAACCTCTATCCATGTCATATGAAAGGATAGCATGTAATAATATATCATGAGGATCCTGTATCCAGTAAGGTATATTATGTCTCATTTAGTCTCAGAGCTGTTCCCACAGTAGAGGGATTAGCATATATGTCATCTGTCCTGTAGTTTTTCTTGATTTCGTTCTCCATGTCTGTAGTCAAGGTTTTCAGGAGGCTGCCCTGAATCAAATCTGGTCTTCATTAATTTTGAAGAGAACCATAACTTTTTGTTTCCTCTGGAAACAAAGGCATAACCTCTCCCCCAAAATAACGTATTTTCTGACTTCCTTTTGAAGTTAAGACATTCTTAAAATATATAGGTTGGCTTAATTGAGCAGTTTCCATAATCCAGTGTCTCTCAGCAGCTATTGGTTTTTGCTCATTAGCATTTAAAAAATTTAAAGTCAACAAAGCACCATACAGGAACCAGATATCCTGTATATTTCTCATCTATGTGGGCTTTTAAAAAAATTTTATATCCCTTTACTCACTCTTTAAAGACTTTATTCTTTTTAAACTGTTTATTTTTTATACAACTGTCTATGCTGATTTTTCACTGTATCTGTTTAAAGGTTTTCTCAGTCTGGACCACTTAGCCTACAGGGAGCAGCAGGGAGCCTTGTCTCTGTATGCTGTGGCCAGCCTGACAGACTATGGGACTAGGAAGCCTCTTTGGCTTCATGTTTGCGTGGTTGAAATTGTTTTTAAAGCTTTCTTAGGTCCTACATGGAAATATGTGTTCCCATGTTAGATGCTATATGTAAAGAGTCTTTCTCTGTCCTTCCAGCCAACTCCCAAATAATGACATGGAGACTTCTTATTAATTATGAAAGCTCCGCCTTTAGCTTAGGCTTGTCCCACTAGCTCTCATACCTTAATTTAACCTGTTTCTATTCATCTATATTTTGCCTTGGGGTTTTTTGCTTTTTCATTCTGTATGTCCTGCTTTCCTGCTTCCTTCATGTCTGTCTGTCTGTCTGTCTGGTGCCTGGCATCTCCATCTCTCCCTCTGTCTTCCTTTTTCTTTCTCCTTTCTCCCCAAAGCCTAGATTCCTCCTCCTACTTATTCTTTCTGCCTGCCAACCCCTCCTCTTCCTCCTCTGCCTAGCTATTGGCCACTCACCTTTTTATTAGACCAATCAGGCAGGCAAGGTAAAACGGCAACACATCTTTACATAATTACATAACACAGCATAAACTAAAGCAACACATCTTTACATAGTTAAGCAAATGCTGGGTGATGATGGTGCCCACCTTTAATCCCAGCACTCAGGGAGGCAGAGGCAGGTGGATCTTTGATTTCGAGGACAGCCTGATCTACAGAGTGAGTTCCAGCACAGGCAGAGATACACAGAGAAACCCTGTCTTGAACCCCTCCCCCCCCCAAAAAAAGAATTAAACAAGTATTCTATCTATGCCACAACACTAACTAGCTCTCATAACTTAAATTAACCCATTTATATTAAGCTACATTCTATCATGTGGCATTACCTCTCTTCCATTTCCTCTCTGTGTCTCCTGGCAGCTTCTCCATGCCTAGATTCCACCTCCTCTTCCTTTCTTTCCCTGGAAATCCTGCCTATATCTCCTGCCTAGGTATTGGCCATTCAGCTCTTTATTACACCAATCCATCTTCACACAGTTTACAAATATCCCATAACAGAAGGCAACAGAAGACCCCTAACATGCACCCACAAGCATGTACATGTGTACCCACAGGCATGTCCGTGTACACCCACACATACAGCACCACATACCCACATACTAATTCATGCACATCACACTCACAAACACTTGTCCATGAAAGAGAGAGCCAAAGTGATAGTACCCACCCTTTCTCTTGTCACTATGCATATCCTTTGGGTTCTGGTGAGGTGGGGCAATCGTAATACTTCACAGACACTCAGGCTGGGGCTGCTTTGTGTAGGCTCGATGCTCCCAAGTAGACAGTAATCCACTTCCCCTCGTCTCTTTAGCAGACTAGTTAATTTTGCAGATAGTACGAGAGCCTCAGAAACAAAGGACCCATCATGTTCCCAGACAGGATGGAGAATGATCCAATGATGTCCTTGATGCTCTCGGAACACAACCCCCTAGGATTTCTCTGTGTTCTGACTCTCTTAGAACTCACTCTGTAGACCAGGCTGGCCTTGAACTCATAGAGATACACCTGCCCCACCTCCTGAGTGCTGAGACTAAAGGCAAGCACCACTACTGCCTGGCCTGTCTCCTTACAGACTACTGCATGTCAGAACACAGAACTGTCTGAACCCAGGTCTTAGGATCTGGAATATAATGGGGTCAGAGGCTAAAGACAATGGGCAGGATTTGAGGCAGCTCCTTCGGCCAACTGTGGGACACTGAACATACAGTTTAGACAGTATCTCTCTCCTCTTGTGGTGGTCACAGTCAGCATACTCTGCCTGTCATGGAATTCCTTCAGCGAGTTTCTTTGATGTTAGGTATTAACATGGAGTGATTTTTTTTTTGGAGCCCCTTTACACCCCTCCCCCACAAAAAAAATGAAATTGAGAACTGTTGGGTACCAGCAAGTCCACAACACTTCCTGGGAGGGTCTCTAGAGGCAGGGTCAGTGGATGTGTGCAGAACTGATTCATAGCTTCTTCCCTTCCCCCCTCCTCCAGCCACTGGGCTACTCCCTCTCTCATCCCCTCCCCCTCTCTTGGGACTCAGGTGCTGGGAGCAAATATCTGAATCCATGGAAACCAAGAGAAGGCAGGAAACCAGGAAGAGGGAGGGGTTGAGAGCTGTCTTGCAAATGGGCAAGACAGAGAGGATATTCCCTTCTCATGAAGAAAGGGTAAAAATATCATTTTCTCTTCTGTTGGCAGTTACCCCGCGACTGGCTTCTCTCCTGGGTTGTTAGCAGGCCCTGGTTGGAGAGCAAGGTAGGGGTGTGTGTGTGAAGGGTACCCCTTGAGAGACTGGAGGGTCAGAGGTAGTGGTTAGTAGAGTGGAGGTGGGGGGTCAGAGGTCAGAGGTCAGGCTTGAAGATTAGAGCTGGAGTTAGAGGAGGGGCTCTGGGCCCGGGTAGGGTCTGTAGGGAAGGCTGGTTAGGATTTGATAGGCAGAGCTAGGAGTGTGGAAGACTGAGGTGTAGAGGACAGAGGAGGAAGGTCGGAGTGGGCACACGAGGTGTGAGTGCCCGTCAGACAAGGGAGGTCCCTTCCTCAGGACTTAAACCATCCCCTGGGCATCAGGCAAGAGAGCTTTGTCTATGGCCCCTATAAAAAGTCTTCAACTTACAAATCTGACCTCTTCACCCCGGACAGACTTGGACCTGTAACTGTCTAACCAGGAACTGAGAAAGGACAGGTTGGTGTGGGGGTAGGATTGGGATGTCTGGGAATAGCACCCATAGATTCTGGACCCCGTGGACTCCTTCACAACACCCTTCCACCTCCCTGAAAACAATCCTTTCCTGTTTATTTTCTTCTAGACTTTTAAGTTCTCTAAGCACATAAACCTGTGTCTTTAGAGAATCCACAGCCCCGCCTCTTGCTCTAAGGACCTGGCACACACACACTCGGCGGTTCCTGCCTCTCATCATCACTGTGTGGACAACTCCCATTGGGGCACCTGCAGAGCTAGGACAGACCTCTGAACTGGTCTCACACTCTCCCATGTGGCAGACAGGGGTTCACTTATCAGGGACACGCATGGCCTCTAATTTTCCTCCACCACAACCCCAAGCTGGTACTTTCCATCTCCTTGCATGAAGAGGCATTTCTTTACTCCGTGTACTGAGAATTGAAATCATAGGGTTAGAAGGTTTAGCCCCTCCCTCCCTTGCTCCCTCCCTACCTCCCTCCCTCCCTTTCCCCACACCCACTTTGCTTTCAATACATATTTCCAAAATGCCCTTCATCCGAAGTGGCTGTTCTCACTGATTTCCCCAGGGCATGACACAACATTCAATCTCAGTGAGCTTCTAATTGGTACCCATCTTGGGGTAGAAGCGACAGTCTAGTGAGCTCTCCAGACTGAGCAGGGACTGGGCCCATATGTAAGTACACCAGATAGTCTAGATAGGGCCTTCTTTTCTTTTAATTAATTAATTTTATTTGATGTGTGTGTGTGTGTTTATGTGCACAAAGTGCATATGTGAGCCCTGGGAAGCCAGAAGATGGTGATGGACCCCTTGGAGCTGGAGGTACAGTTAGTTGTGAGCCATCATGTAAGTGCTGGGAACTGAACCCAGGTTCACTGTAAGAATAGCAAGTGCTCTTAACCACTGAGCCACCTCCTCTGCCCTCAATCCTGGCTGGTCTTCTTATCTGACCTATTGGTAGGGCACAGGAGTAGTGTTGAAGGGTTCTTCCTAGATCAGTGATTAACTAGAAGGAGTAATGAACTTGGAATTGATGCCCATTGCCCATGCTTCTCCCAGGGAGAAGGAACTTACAGTCAGCATAATAGTGTCCACATAGACTCAAAGCACAAGAAAGGGCAGTTTCCTTGGGTAGCTGCCAAGACAACACACCCAGAATCTGGTCATAGGCCACAGGTAGCTATCTATAGTGCTGGTTAAGTACCCAGGTGCCCAGGTCACAACCAAGCCCTGTGTATCAGGATTGCTGGGGTGGGCAGTAGGGCCTCATTCCTCAACAGCAACCACAGAAGGAACTTGGAGCTCTGCTTTTCGGATATCCCTAGAAAATGCCCTTATTGCCGGGTGATGGTGGTGCACACCTTTAATCCCAGCACTTGGGAGGCAGAGGCAGGCGGATCTCTGTGAGTTCGAGGCCAGCCTGATCTACAAGAGCTAGTTCCAGGACAAGCACCAAAACTACAGAGAAATCCTGTCTCGAAAATAAAAAAAAAAGAGAAAGAAAAGAAAGAAAGAGCCCTTGTTCTTCATGTAGCCTTGTGGTTTTAATGCAAACTGTCGTTAACCCTGTGCTGAACACATGATCCGCAGCTGAGGGTGCTGAAAACTTTGTGAGGCAGAGCCTAGTTGGGAGAAGTAGGTCACTGAGGTGTACCTTTAAAATTTATACTGGCTGTGTCCCTGGTACCTTTTTCTGTCACACACACACACACACACACACACACACACACACACACACACACAGCGGTAGTTTGAAAGAAAATGATTCCCTAAAGGGAAGAATAACACTATTAGGAGGTATGACTTTGTTGGAGTAGCTGTGGTGTGGTCTTTTAGAAGGAAGTGTGTCACTGTCGAGGTAGGCTTTGAGGTTTCATATATGCTCAAGCCACACCCAGTGAGGCAGTCTACTTCCTGTTGCCTGCATATCAATATGGAGCAGCTCCTTCTCCAGCACCATGTCTGCCTGCTTGCTGCTATGCTCCCTGCCGTGATGATAATGGACTGAATCTCTAAAGTGTAAGTGAGCCACCACAATTAAATGTTTACTTTGTGAGAGTTGCTGTCGTCATGGTTGTCTCTTCACAGCAACAGAAACCCTAAGACCAAAGTTGGTAGCAGGAGTAGGGTATTGCTGTGATCAGCCTGACCAGGCTTTTGTTTGAAGGAATACGGACCTTAGGACTGTGAGTTAGAAAAGCGGTTGGACGCTTTAAGTGCTGCTTAATGGGCCATCCTGGTAGAAGCATAAAGGACAGTGGCGCTAAGAGTTGTTTGAACTGTTGGGGGCCTGGCTCAAGACGTTTCAGATTCAGAGGAGAAGAATTTAATATATTGCCTAGAGATCCTTCTTGTGATATTTTGATGAAGAAAGTGACTGCTTTTTGCCTTTGTCTGAAAAGTTTCCCCAAAGCTAAAGTTAAGAGTTTTGGATAAATTCCCTTGGCAAAGGAAATCTCAAAACTGCCCAGTGTAGACTCTGTCATGTGGTTATTAGTGGTAACTCTAATGAAGATTTATAATGAAAAGGAACAAGCTGAGCAGGGTAAATTACAAAATGTAAAATTTAAAGTAAAAAATGAGCACCAAGAAGTGGAGTGGAGCTAAATCTTGTGTTCAAGGAGATAAACAGATTAAGAAATGGAAAGAAGGGAGTGATGACCTCAGGGCAAGATCCCACCCAGCTCAGTTTCCAATTTATAGAAAGAAATTAAAGAAAAGCTTAGAGCCCTGTGTAGTGGGGCATACCTCTAATCCCAGCACTGGGAAGGCATAGGCTTTCCAGACCTCTGAGTTTGAGGTCAGCCTGGTCTACACTGCAAATTATTGAACAGCCAGGCTTAGGCAGTGAAGGACAGAAATCTGGGGAAGATGTAATTGAACAAGAGGGCCATGTTCCAGCCCCAGCAGGCAGCAGAACTTGGCAGCTTCAGTCACGTGGTTCTGGCTTACCGTCAAGTAGAAGAAAGGCGCTATGGAACCTTTCTTCATGGCTAAGGAAAGCTGCTGAGGGCAGGCATGTGCCAGGGGTGTCCCTGAATGGAGGCTTAGAAAGGCCATTGCATGAAGCTGTGAAGTTGAAGTCTGGATTTTCTTGGAGAACTCACGATGTTGGAGATGCTAGAGTCATAGGACACCTGCCAAAGAAAGCTGCTAACAGGGAGTGGAACCAGCTCAAGAGAAAGAAGTGTGATGCAGTCAACCAAATTGAAAGGAGTTGGAGATCTGAAGAGCATTTTGACATCAGATAGGGAGGTGCAGTTTGGAGTTTGCCCAGCTGGGTTTTGACCTTGTTTTGGTCCAGTATTTTCTCACTGTGCTCCTTTCCCCATGTTTTGGAATGGTAATGTATGTCCTGTGACATTATGTCTTGGAAATACGTGATCTGCTTTTTGATTTTGATTTTATAGGGGATTACAGTTAAGAGATTGCATGAAATCTCAGAAGAGACTTTGAACTTTAGACTTTTATGTTTTTATTTTTTTAATAAATGTTATGATTTATTTAACTTTATTTTATGTGAATTGGTGTGAAGGTGTCAGATCCCCTGGAACTGGATTTTCAGACAGCTGTAAGCTGCCACGTGATTTTTAAGAATTGAACCCGGGTCCTCTGGAAGAACAGTTAGAGTTCTTAACCGCTGAGCCATTTCTCCAGCCCAACTTCAGACTTTTAAATAAATTTGAGACTGTAATAGACTATGAGTACCTTTGAAGTTGAACGGAGTGCATTTTTGCACTATGATATTGCTACAAGTCTTTGGGGGCTGAAGGACCCAAGGCAGCTTGGTGCACACCTGCCAAGACAGACTCTGTGGAGACCAATAGGAAAGTAGACCTGAGTCTCAGTTTACCTAAGGCAATACCTGGTTCAAAGAAGAACCACAGACTGGGACCACCCAGGTACTACCCAGGAATAGACCATCCAAGAAAAATTCCTGGTATTCCAACTGTTATAGATAGGATCACTTGATGTCCCCTAACCCAGCACACACCCATCCCCTTTTTACCAGGACACCCCGGACAAATGTCAGGAATCCTGAAACTTAGAAATCAGGAGTCCTGAAACTTAGAAATCCCTCCCCCCAACCTCTGCTCTTATAAAAGTCCCACCCCAACTGAGTTCAGGGCTCTCTGGTTGTGTCAATGTATTAGACATGGAGAGTCCGAGTTTGAACTTGAGTAAGAATGAAGGGTTTTTGTTTTATATACGAGACTTGGTCTCCTTCTTGGTTTTTGTGGGTCTCTGTGACTTTGGCATAACAGGGGCCAGGGAGTAGAATGTGGTGGTTTGAAAGAAAATGCCCCCCTCAAAGGGAGTGGTACTATAAGGAGTTCTGACCTTGTTGGGGCAACTGTGGTCTTATTGGAAGGAGTGTGTCACTATGGAGGCAGACTTTGAGGTCTCATATCTGCTCAAACCATGTCCAGTGAAACCATCTACTTCCTGTCAACATGTAACAGCTACCTCTCCAGCTCCATGTCTGTCTGCAAGCTGCCATGTCCTGCCATGATGATAATGAACTGAACCTCTGAACTGGAAGTGAGCCAACCACAATTAAATGTTTTCTTTGTAAGAGTTGCCATGGCTATGGTGTCTCTTCACAGCAAAAGACTTAGCTAAGGTTAACTAGGACACACACACATGCGCACACACCAATACACAGACACATACTCCTGATGCATTGATGTTCTTCAGCCCAAACACATCAGTCAAGTGGCCATGGATTTAACCCTCTGAAACTGTAAGCTAAAATAAATCTTTCCTCCCTTAAAGTTATTTCTGTCAGACATTTTCTCACAGCAACAATAAAACCCACACACATAGCTGTAAATGGAGACCATGTGTTTGTTTCCTGGCCACCCAGACCCGAATAATCACACAAAAACTATATTAATTAAAACACTCTTTAGTCAATAGCTTAGGCATATTCCTAGCTAGCTCTTACATCTTAAATTAACCCATTTCTATCAATCTATGCCTCACTATGAGGCTGTGGTCTACCAGAAATGTTCTGGCGTCATTCTTTGGCAGCTACATGGCGTCTGCCTACTCTGCCTTCTTTCTCCCTGCATTCAGTTTAGTTTTCCTGCCTAGCTCTATTCTGTCCTGCCATAGACCAAAACAACTTCTTTATTAACCAATGGTAATGAAACATATTCACAACTTACAGAGGGGAATCCCACATCACATAGCAAGTGATCTCTGATGATAGCAAGGACAAGGTTTGCTCTTGACACAAGCGACAGAAAGTTTTCTGCAGTATGGAATTGAAGAAATATCCGCAAAGATTAAGTGAGCTGTCAGCCTGGCTTTCGCCACCGCCTCCTTTCAAGCACAGGTGGTACCTGGAAGAGAATTTAGGTCAGTTCTCCAGGTCCCTGTGAACAAAGGCTTGGCTGGCCACCTCCAGCGACCCCTGTGCTGAGGCTGGGATGTCCGTTAGTCAAGAAAGAAAGCTTGGAGAGGCTTGGCTAAGGCAGACAGCTGACCCTGCAGGTGGAACTGTGGCCTGAGCCCATGATTAGGGGCCTCTTTGGAAAGCCACCTGTGCCAGGCCACCTGCCTCTGGCCTTCCCACTGTCAGACAAGCTTCAATCCATTGTCCCTCAAGCCCTAAACAGAGAGTGTGATATTGATCTTTGAGATCCAGATAAAATCGTGATTCTTCCCACAGGCTGTTTGACCCCAATGTCCAGAAAGAATAAAGGAGGAAGTGAGGCTCCTGCTAGCTCACCCTGCAGCCTGTGAACCTGACATCCAGTTCTGAGACCGTAATATTGTCTGGACTGAGCTAGCCAACGGCAGCTTCTTGGGTATCTGCTAATTTTTCTGAATGATGATTGGTATTTAATAGCTGGTTTTCTGAATAGGGTGAAGCTCCTCTCCCCCACCACCAGCACCTGGGAAGAGGAAACCTCAACTGAGAAAATACCTCCAGCACAGGGGTCTATAGGCAAGTCTGTGGGAGCATTTTCTTGGTTAATAGCATGGGCAGTGCCACCCCTGGGCAGGTGGGTTGGGTTAAAATCAACAACAACAAACCAAAATAAATAAGCCGTGAGAGACAACGTCTCTTCATGGCCTCTGCTTTAGTTCCTGCCTCAACTTCCCTCAGTGACAGAGTGTGACAGGGAAATAAATGTCAGACAAAGAAATTCTTCTCCCTGAGTGGCTTTCGCACATAGTGTTTGTCACAGCAAAAGAAAAGAACTAGAGAAGTGGCCATTCGGCTTGGTCAGGTCAAACCTTTGCCATGAATCTCAACGGCAGGACCCTAATCTTCAGCGCAGTGGGCACGGTACTTTTCTCCCGTGGCTCTGTTCTTGGTTCCCTATAAGTGCTGATGATCAAGGCTGGTCTGGGGATGACCTCCTGGCTAGTCTGGGGATGACCTCCTGGCTAGTCTGGGGATGACCTTCTGGCTAGTCTGGAGATGACCTCCTGGCTAGTCTGGGGATGACTTTTTGGGTACTCTGGGGATGACCTCCTGGCTAGTCTGGGGATGACCTCCTTGCTAGTCTGAGGATGATTTCCTGGATTCTGGTCATTTCCACATCCAATCCCCTACTGTTTTGGTCTGAATCTGAAACATCTCCTACAGTCTTGTGTTTTGAACACATGGTCCTTTATTGTGGGGACCCCACAAACCTCAAGGCCAGTGGAAATACAATCCATGGAAGGGTATGAATAACAATCTATGGGAGACTCAGTACCATCTTTTCAGGCACTGGCTCAAGACTTCCAGAGACTGACATTGTGGTTTATTCTTCTTACACGCATAAGCATAGTAAAAACTTAGGGGGAAAAAAAAAATCTCCATTTGACAGTTTTCCTAACAAAGCTCCAGGATTGGCTACATCAAAGTGCCCTTGCAAAGTAGCAAAGCTCCTGTGACCTTTACGATAAGAATGAGTTCTACTGACTGATAAGCAGAGCTGGGGCCAGGGCTTAGATAGGAAGGACACGTAATAAGCCCAAGGACGGACTTTATCGATGGAGGATGCAAACAAGCATGCGGGGCCTCTTTCACAGGCATGAGTTCTATGCAATGAGAGACAAAACCTGGGATTAGGGCCTAGACAATGCTGAGAATATTGGGGAGGATTCAGGTGGAGGTTGACTCCTAATAGAAGAGCAGAAGATCACCAGGTTGTTTGACCACGTCACTGGCATTTCAGGTGATGTCATTCAAATTTCCATCCTTTGAAGAAGACAGGCTATGTGATGGACAATCCTGGCTTCTCCAGTGCTCACTCTAAGCTGTGCTTCCAGCAACTAGTTGACGGTGCTGTCTGGGGGAGGATCTGGAAACAAGGTCATGGGGTGGAGACAGAGGGTCCTCAGCGATCTGTTATCTCTGCCCATTTCCTGCCTCACTCTCTGCCTCCTTGTCTGTCATGATGTGACGGGTCTCTGCTACGTGATCCTGCCACTATGACGGAAGCAGATCCGCCATGCCTTTCCTGCTCTGATGGACTGAAATGCCCTGGAACTGTGAGCGGAAGGAAATATTTCATCCCTTAAGGTTTTCTTTTTTCTACTAGTCACTATAGACACAACACACATAAGTGTCTAATGTAGCTGTTTTGTGAACCCCACATGAGTCTTGTTCTGTACCCTCTCATCTGTGCAGGTGGAGTTCCATGCTTGTCTCAGTGGCTCTTTCTAACACAGAGATCTTTCCATCTGAAAACCCCTTCTAGGGATTTTTCTTGCTTGAATTATTTGAAGTAGGAAAACCCACTATAAATCTGGTTCTTTTGAGGTGGGAAGACCCACCTAAAATCTGGACCACACCTCTTCCCGGTGGTAAGCCTACATAAAGGAAGAAGGAAGCATTTGCTCTTTGCCTGCCTGTCCTCACTCTTGCATCGCTGGCATGGGAGCCTACTTCTTGGGGGCTCTGACATACACTGAAGATCAGCTGAGCCATCCAGCTTCATGGACTGAGCAACGCCTGGATTCCTGAACCTTCTGCTCATAAGCAGCCATTGTTGGACCAGCTGGACCACAGCCGATAAAGCCACTCTAATAAATCCCCTTTCTATATAGAGATCCGTTCTGTCCTGTTCCTCTTGAGAACACTAGTTAATACCATGTTCATCCTTACTGCCCATGTTCTTTCATAAAATTCAGTGTTACTCTAAGGAAAGTTCTATGTATGCATTATGTTATACGGTCATCCAAGAGCCCCAGTGTGCCAAACTTCTTCTGATCCTTGACGTTCCCTGTTCAGGAAGCAAATACCGTTTGGTCTCAAAATGGGAGCATGACGACCAGAGGTCCCCTGTCCTGACTCGACACACCTGTCTGCTCACTTATTAGTCTGCACACTTCTTTCTCACTACACAGTCAAACAGGCAGCGTCATGGAGGCAGAGCCATAGAAGAGCTTCAGAGCCCAAGAAATGTCATGTATGCATCACCACTCATAAACTGAAATTAAAGACTATGCCAAACTGTGAAACAAGAACTTCGGACTTAGCCAGAATAAAAATAGCTGTGTTTGGGACTTTGCAACTGCATTCATTATTCAGGGTAAGATTATTTGAGGGGGGGGACCTTTTCAAAATGCTATATGGAGGGACGGTTATATCCCTGGCTGATCCATCACTGTGCTGTTGGGCTTTGTGGGTGTCTGTCAAGATCTTCCTATTTGGAGATGAGAAAGTGAAGTGCTGTTGTGGTTCAAGTTCAAACCCCCCACAGGCTTGTCGTATGCCGAGAGTCCCCAGCTGGTGACACTGTTTGAGGGTGAGAACTTTGGGGTATCCTGCCTCCAGCCCTCTCCTTTTTCTATCTGTTTCTCATCCACCGTGAGGTGAAGAAGTTTTCCCACCACATGTCACAGGGAATATGCTCTGCCCAAGCACATGAAGGCAAGCGACTAGGGACTGAACCCTTCTTTGAAATCATGAGAAAAACAAATCTCTTCCCCCCACCCTACACACACACTGGCAAATGTTTTTCCGTACATTTGGTCACAGTAATAAAAAAGCTAACAAACAGATGCCATACAGTCCCATCACCCCCTTCCTCACCAGAGGCCAAAAGGAACAGGACGGACAAGCTGGTCATAAGCTCCTCTAGGGACTCTGGCCATGCAGAGAGTGAAGCCAGGATGCAGCGTCAGTGCAATGCTGTACCCAGGGGCAGAAGTGGTGACAACTGTCTTGGCAGCAGTAACAGCTGCTGTGGTTATGGCTGAGGGATGCACTTGGTTACCAGCTTTCCCAGGCCCCATCTGCTTGCTTGCTTTTCTTTCCTCCCTTTCCTTTGTTTCCTTTTTTTTTGTGTGTGTATAAATATATGCATGTGTGTATTGTGTGTGATATAAGTATGTGTTGGTGGGGGTGTGAACATGTGTATAGAGGTCAGAGGTCAACACTGGGTTACTTTGGTTTTCGAGACAGGGTCTCCTGAACCTTGGGTTCATCATCAATTCAGCGAGCCAGTGAACTCAAGGAACCTATCTATCTCCATCCTTCCACCCAGTACAGGAGTTACAGATGTATGGTACCATGCTCAACTTCTACTTGGGTACCAAGGATCTCAACTTAGGTCCTGATTCTTGTACAGCATGTCCTTACTTGCTGAGCCATCTCTCCAACCTCATCTTGAGTGTTTCCTAAGCCTGCTTTCCTTCCCCTCTGCTATGTGAGATCCCCCCTCTCCAAAAATTCCTCTTCTAAGTGGGCTGGCTGAGTTGAAGGTCTGTTTGCTATTGAAAACGCTGATGAACGCGAGACCTTCAGAGAAGCAGGGATATAGCCAGATGGACAGCCAGCTTGGGAACCTTGGCGATCACACGGGGAAGCCACAAAAGAGATGGATGGGCCATGGAGGGGAAGGTCGGGGAAGAGAAAGGTGATAAGAAGGCAGAGATCGTGAAAAGCAGAGGTCACAGAAGGAAGTGTTCACAGAAGGGAGAGGTCACGGAAGGGAGAAGAGAGAAGCAGCTGAGTAGACTAGGTCCTTAAAGACAGAGGTCACAGGGAGACAGGGAGGAGAGACGAGCACTGAGGAGGAAGGATAGGTGGTCTTAGGTCAGCAGCAATTCCAGCAGGAGAAGACACAGCTGTCGCCCCTTAATCATCATCACCATTTTTTTTAAACATCGAGTCTGACTTTATAGCTGTGGCAGTTTGAATAAGATTGGCCTTGGGGCTGGAGAGATGACTCAGTGGTTAAGAGCACTGATTGCTCTTCTTTCCTTAGGGCCCAGGTTCAATTCCCAGTACCCACATGGCAGATATCAACTGTCTATAACTCCAAGGTCTGACACTCTCTCCCACACACACAGGCAAAAACATCAATACATATAAAATAAAAAAAGTATAATAAAGAATGCGTCGTGTCCCCCCCCCCCCCCCAGTCATGTTTGAGAGGATTATAAGGATTAGGAGGTGTGGCCTTGTTAGAGGAAGAATTTCACTGCAGGTGGGCTCTGAAGTTTCAAAAGCTGGAGTCAGGCCCAGTCTCCCTCCTTCCCCTCCTCCCTGCTACCTGTAGGTAGCATGCTGGACTCTCAGCTACTTCTCCAGCACCGTGTTTGTCTCAGGCTTCCTTGCTCTCTGCCATGATGACAACAGACTAAACCTCCGAAATTCAAGCCCCAACTAATGCTTTCTTTTATAAGAGCTGCCTTGGTCATGGTGTCCCTTCACAGCAACAGAACACGGACTGAGACAGTAAGCCAGGTTGGCCTTGAATTCGTGATCCTCCTGAGTGCTGACTTATCATACCTATCTCGTAGATGACCCAGTCTTGATATTGGCATGGACAAAAGTATAGATGACTGCTGGGGACACAGTATAGGTGCTTTTCCTCAGGGCTACCCTACTGGGAACCCTCAAATGGAACACCTTCTGAATTCCATCAGAGACCCACGTACTGTCTCACAAAGACATCCAGTCACTTGCATTGGAGAGACAGTACACCCCCCACCCTTTGAGAGTTTCTCTCCTGGACACCCCCTACAGAACCAAGTCCTCCGACTCTAGAGCCTAGCACCCATACTTTTGAAATTAGAAATTTCATTCATTTTTGTATCAAGATCTTGACATAGGGTAATGGAGTTACACCAATGAATAGCCCAGCACCATACGGGCAATGCAATAAAGGGGAAGCAATAAAAGCGGACCGCCAGTGCCTGCACACTGGTTTGGCTCATTTTAAGAAATAAAAGTAATTATCACCTGTGCAACCCGGCCGGCCCGCTCTGTTCGTGGGGAAGAAAACAATTTCAGAACTTTATTTCCTATATTGAACGTCGATAATTGGATGTATTTATAAGTCTCGCTGGAAGAAAGCAGCCTGTGATTTCAAGATGAGAAAACAGTCTTCCAAAGACTGAAAAACAATATATTCCCCATTTTCACACACACAAAAAGAGCTTGTTTCGTCGAGGTGTTGAAGGGGCTGCTGGAATGATTTGCTTTTCTGAAGCCACCGTTCCATTTCTCATCTTGAATTGCCTCGTAGACCCTGGCAAAGCACACAGCGGGGACCACTTCATCTGACGTAGTGACGGGGGCTTCACGGGGAAGGCCCCTCGGCTGCTGCCTGCCTCTTTTCTGCAGGAAGATGGATGCCCGGATGAACTGAGCCAGTGAAAGAGGGCAAGAGGAACAGGGTGTGATGTAGGGCCTTCCTGGGGCTCATGATGTGGTCCTGGTCAACACTGCAAGCCACACTGACCTTAGAAGTGGGAAAGTTAAGGTTGGCCCAGTCATTATCACAATGGGTAAGGACTGGGGCCTGCTAGTACCATGACAGAAGAATAGCCTCCTAGGTATGTGCTATGGTTTGAAGGAGAAATGTCCCCTACAGGCCTGTGTCTGAACACTTGGTCCCCAGCTGGTAGTCCTGTTTTGGGAGATTGCTGAACCTTTGGGCTGTGGCCTTATTCATAGAAGCAGGCTCTAGAAGCTTTGAAGGTGACAATTGCTTCCAGTTTTCTGCTTCCTGATCCACTGAGACGTGAGGAGCTGCCACCCCACGCTCCAGCCATTGTGGCTAGAGCTGCCCTCAGAGCCATGCACTCCCTGCCATGCTGGACGATGGCTTTTCGTTCTAGTTTTGTTTCTGACGCTGTGGCAGAGAGCAGCTTAGGGGAGGAAGGGGCTTATTCCTGATCATGGCTCCAGGTTGCAATCCATTGCTTTGGGGGAGTCGAGGCAGGGGTGTCACACAGCTGGTCCCATCACGCCCACAGACAAGAGCAGAGAAACATGAATGCGTGCATGTTTGTTTGCTTGTGCTCAGTTCTCTGTCTCTACTCACAGAGTCCTGTCTAGGGGATGGAGCTGCCTACAGTGGGCTGGGCTTTCTCATATCAATAACCTTAATTCAGACAATCCCTTCCCCCAAGACGCAATTCAGAGTAAACAGTCCCTCCCTGAGACACTCCAAATAACGGTGGGTTGTGTCTAGTTGACAACGCAAGCTTAACCATCACAGCCTCTGAAGATATGGTCCCAAATTCACTGTTCCCCTTTTTATGTGCTCCTGTCAGGTTTGGGGGCACAGCAAGGAGTAAGGTAACTAACATATCATGTCCTGTCTGTCACATGCCTTCCTGTCCCACCTGGGTGAGGTGAGGTTGGAATACATCCTTCTGTCCCCTATCTGTCACACACACCCCATGTCGACTTGAGTCAACACGGGTCAGAGACCTAGTGGGTCAGCAGTATCCCTGGAGCTGTGGGGGAGTAGTGGCTTAGGCAGAGGGGGCGAACAGGGCAGGGTCAGTTGGCTCAACACAGTGCCAAAGGGAGAAAGGAGGACCTTGCCCAGGATGCACCTCCTGAAGGTGTGTCTAGGGCAGGACACTTCTGGTAAGTAACGCAGCCGGCAACTGGGCTAATAAAGCAGCCACCTCTCAGCCACCTGTAGGCCATTACAAGGCCAGACCTCGTCTCCAAGGACCCCATGACCTCAGCCGTGCTGTGGCAGAGTGTGAGGCCTGACTGCACTGCCTGGCGCACTTCATCGGCTGATTTACACACTCCCACGCGGACTCTGTAAAATCAATCTTTGCCCAATTGCCTCCTGGCTCCCAGCAGCGATCGGGGCTGTCCTGCATGAGTAACTCCAAAATGTTCTCCCGCACTCTGAGCAGTCTTTCCTAGAGTCCCTGCCAGGGCCTCTGCCGGGCAGGAGCAGGGGAGGGGAAGGCTCTGCCACAGCCTTCGGTGGGGAGGCTGGAATCTGCTGGAGAGCAGTGAGGGATCTGGTAAGGCTTGCTGGAAAGGTTCTCCAGTGAGAGTGGGGGAGGGACAGCCCTGCTGGAGTTTCTGATGGGGAAGGGTGGGGAAAGCTGACATATAAAACGAATGTCTGAGCAGACCCTGCCTGGAGGCCCACTGCCCAGATGGGCCTGGGTGGGCAGGAGCCGTGGGCAGGACTTCCCTGTTAACAACCATAGAGCGAAAGCTCCATTCAGTGGCTGGGTGTTCTCTGCCTCTCTTTTGTAAATATTTAGGATAATTACTTCTTTTACACATTAATAAGCATTAAGCTGGCAGTTGGCTTAATTTTGACATATTTTATGTCAAAAGAAGCGGGGTTGTGATTAGCTGGGGGCAGGTTTTCCTGCTACAAACTGACACGAATAGCTCTCTGCTCATCCTTCGCTATTTTTAAAGTGTCCCCTATTAGGGAGTCGAGACTCTTTAGCTGAAGATGGAGCTAATTCGTGTGCGTTTTCAAGTTCTCAAGAACAGGTGAACCCGTGTACACTCAGGCGTGTTACTTACCCTTCTGGGCCTCAGTCTCCTCGGCTGTAAAATGGTGCGAAGACAGTACCTACCTCATGGAGCTTTTCTGAGCAGTAACATCTGCAAAGAATTTGAACCACTGCCTGTAAATGTTTGGGACCTACTGAGAGTAGGGAGGGGGGCATCTGCCTTCTGATGTAGGACTTTAGTCAGACGTCCGTAGTCTGTTCTCTTTAGGACTCTGCCCTAGCTCCGAACCTGGCTCTCTGCCGGCTTCCCTCCACCTCCCATCCCCCAGCTTCTCTTCCTTCAGCTCCTCCATTCTGCACTTGAGGAGGTTTGAACAAGATCGTATTAGATTTAACTTCCCAATGTTATATTCAAAGCCCTGCAGGTCTTGCTTATCTATCCGGCCAGAGCCCCTCGCCTCTCTCCCCATACTCCCTTTCTAGGATGTTGAAGGCGACTGTTATAGTTGCCCCAGCCCTCTGCCATCCTTGGCCCTCCTCCCCATGGTTTCTTTATTCCTGTATGTTCTTCCCGCGGGTGGGCTGCCACAACATAAAGCCAGGGGTTGACCTAGAATCAAGTCATCTCCTGTCTCAGGACACTTCCTTCCACGAGGGAAAGCCTGGCTACTCGCGGGAGCCTGAAACTCCCTGTGGAGACCCTTAACCCTTCCAGGGCTCCGCCTCTTCTATGTGCTGTCTGGAGCCGGAGAAGGAGGGGCCGAGACCGTTGCCTCCGCCCACGCTCACTTAAAAACCCGCCCCTGGTCCCGCCCCATCCTCTCGTCAGGACCCAAGCAAGTTCAGCTGACGCCGCACTCCACGTGACGCTCGCGCCGAGTGAACATGGCGTCCACCTCACGGTGAGTGCCGAGTTTACCCCTCGCTCCTGCCCGCGGGTGCGGAGAGGTGGCCTGCCTCGGTGGTCCGGGCTGGACAGTGGGTGACAGCCCCCGGGTTCTGTCTGGGGTTGCCGTGTGGCCGCGGGCCGCGCACTTCTCGAGGGCACCGAAACCGAGCGCCGGGCGAGTGGTACCCGCAGCGTCCCTGCACGTTTGCGACTATCCACTGGCCCTTGGGGGTCTGCCCTGGAGCCCAACATGTGGTGGCCTCTCCGTCCGTGGCAGAGATAGGAGTTTGGCAAACCTGTTCACTGCCACGCCCCTCGGATGGGGTGGGCTCCAGGTCCCCAGGCACTTCCCCAAGAATGAGGGTAGTTTTGGAGTGGGCGTGGAATCCCGGTTTCTCAGGCCAACTCTTCCCCTGATTTCTTTTTGGGTCCAAATGTCAGTTCCTCCAAGACACCTTACCCTAACTAACTGATTAGCTCTGTAGTGCTGGTTTTCCATGTGTTTGTTGCCTCCTCTCTATCTTCAAGGCAGACTTCGTGCTGGGCCTCACTAGCCCAGTGCTTTGGTCGATTTAGGCCTGCCAAGATTCTGTAGAATTAAAGAAGGGTCGGTGGTCCTTTTGGAAGGTAGTGTGGACAGATGGGCACACTCAATCTTGGGGACAGGGAGAGTAGGGTGCATCCCTGAACTAGTAGGTGTGGTGACCAGTGACCTCTCCAGATTTTGTCCTGGGGGAGCAGGAAGGGTTGTCATCTGGAATTCGCTTTTTAAAAAATTTTAGATAAGGGTTTCATTATGCATCCCAGTCTGGCCTCAAACTCCGTTTGCTTTGCCCATCAGAATGCTGACATTTCAAGCATGTAGCACTGTACTGTTTAGGATCTAGCCCCTCCCTTTTTTTCCTTTTCCTTTTTCTTTTCCTTTTCCTTTTTCTTTTTTGTTGAGACAGGATTTCTCTATGTAGCCCTAGCTGTCCTGGAACTCATCCTATAGACCAGAACTCACAGAGATCTGCCTGCCTCTGCCCCCCTATGTCCTGGCATTAAAGCGTGCGCCACTACCACCGCCGGGTGGGATCTGCTTCTTAAAGAGCCTGATAGCTTGATCTGTGATTTCAGTGGGAGAAATCATGGACTTTAGTGGGTACAGGGTGTTAGGAAGGGTGGGGTAGAAGAGGATAGCTCTCCACATTCAGGGTTGGGAGCTGAGATAAGTATGGAGAAACTAGTGGACCAAAAGCATCTCTCTGTGTAAGACGGGGAAATGGAAACCCATTGGCATCTTAGATGGCATCCAAGGTTGGGAGAGCTTTGACTGTAGCAACATTTAGTGGGTGCCTGCTATTTTCTAGGAACAACACTGAGCCTTTAAAGCTGATGGACATGTGGGATTCTGTTGTCTATATCTCTGTCTTTGATCTTAGTCTGTGCCAGTGAGAGGCATGGGCTCTAGGGTCATGGGGTGATCTTGGTGCTGCTAGGTGATCTTTGGGATGAACTTTAAACAGTGAGACACGTTTAGGGTGGAGAACTGTGCAGACAAAGTCCTGGTAGGTGTCCAGGAGGCCAGGACCAGAACTTCGAGCCCAGCCTTTGGCCCTCTGTTAAGAAGCACAGTGAGCAATAAGTATGGGCAGGTATCTGTCTGTGGGGTCTCATCTGTCCACCTGGGCTAGCCAGGTAGTTACAGGCGGTTCCAGCAGCTGCATTTGGGTTTGAGGTTCCAGGCTGGCCCAAGTCTTGCTTCTTTCTGGAAGATTCTCAAGCTGGGGTAGGAACTGGCCAGATCTTCAAAGAAGCCTCTTGGAGCTGAGCTGATCTCTGGGGTCATCATGCAAGATGGCTGAAATGGCGACCCAGATCTTGGGGAGGCATATTTATTGGGAAATGTAACAGATGTAGGGAGTTTCCACAGTTGGCCAGAACCATCTCAGAATGGTTGCAGAACAGTCCTCAGAAATGCAGAGCCTGAGTTGAGTCCACTGATCTCCTTAAGGGGACAAGATTGGAGGATGTTCCTTAGAAAGCGTGGCTCTCAGCTGCTGCAGGCACATGATAGATCAATATGTCAATGGTTTCCCTTCTTTTTGGAAGTGCCAAGGTTATAACGCAGGACTTGCTTGTGCCAGGCCAGATGTTCTGCCACTATACTATATTCTTAGCATTTTTTTTTAACTTAGATTTTTGAGATAGGAACTTGCTCTGTGTAGGTCTTGAATTCATGATCCTGCTGCATAAGCCTCCAGAGTACTGGGATTACAGACATAGGCCACCGTGCCCAGCTAAGAGTGTCAGCTTTAATGCTTCTCAACTGACTGGATAGCCGCAGACTTCCAATGAGTCAGGGTTGGTTTCCTACAGAGTCCTAGTAAAAGCAGGAGGCTCATGAGAATCTCAGGTGTACCCCGTATGAATTGAGGAGCAGAAGATGCCCTAAGTAGCGTCTCAGACTCAGTGAGAAACTTCCCTAATTCTATGCTTTGGTAGGAGGTAACTGCTTTCTTCTTGAGCCATGCTCTGAGTTGCATATGTACCCGTCTGATTTTGTTGCCCTGTGTTCTCGTCCTGGGGCCTGCTCACCTAATGGCCCTGGAATACTCTTGACTTCTAACATGATTAACAAAAAGGTTGCTCACAGACTTGTAGGTCCAGTCCAGATGGTTCCTCCTCCCACAAGCAGGCCTCCCGTTGAAAGGTCCCTGCACACATCTTCACATCTGCCCATCATGAGTAGCCGTCTCTACTTTCTGTCATCGCTTTCCTGGCATCCTTGGGACCCAGTGCCAGTTTGGTTTGTATCCCTGGGGCCATCAACTTATGATTAGAGCTTGGTAAAAGGGTGTCATGCGAATGAAAGGGACATTTACCCTATGCATTATTCTGGAATCCTCTTCTGTTTTCCTGGGAGACAGTAGTGGCCAAGGAGAGGGCTTGTGGGAAGGGGGACAGAATTCCAGAGTGGGATAAAGAATGGTCTCTGGTTCTTCATCTGGGCGACACTCTAGGAGCCATGCACAGTCAGCAAGGGCCAATGCACTCGCTGCCCTGGGTGTGTGGGATGAGCTACTTGCCATGCTGGAGTAAGCATTCTAGACGAACAGTGTTGGGAGGAATCAGGGTCTTGATCAAACGCTGTCACACCCTCATGTGAGCCTTGTGCAAAGTCCTCACGCTGACACTGCAAGGCTGGAGAGTCGTGGAAGCCGGGCTGGCCCAGGTGCCCTTTGCCCTCTCTGGTTCTTCTCTATTTATTCTTCCCTCTTTGACCCTGAATGTGTGCGCTGGCTCTCCAGTCCTTCTCAGAGAGTGGGAAGTGTCTATGGGGTACCTACCTCCTGCCTAAAGCGCCCCTCCCCCAGTCAGGGATATCTTCCTGTAGTTAGGTAGCCAGTGGCTACTGAGCCCTTCAATGTCTTGTCCTTCTTGTATGGCCTGTCTTTTTCTGGGAGTTTATCCATGTGGCTCTATCTGGAAGTGGCGTCACTTGGTAGCACAGGGATCTTGTTATAGCCAGTGCAGTGGAGCTTGTGGATGTTAGTGAAACCTGTGTGTTTGTCTTCGTCTGTGTTCTGCTGCTGTACCTAAATACCTGAGTCTGGAACCTTATAAAGAAAATTCTTTTATTTTGCTCAGAGTTCTGGAAGCCATAGCAGCCAACTGCATTCAGTGAGAACCTCCCCTGGTGTTAGAACTTGGTGGATGACATCCAGTGGGAGGAATACAGATGAAAGGGACGAGTGGCTTATGCATAAAAGAAAGGTCCTGTGGCAAGACAGCCAGCTGACCTCACTTTGTGACAACCCACTGTCTCAGTAACTGCAACAGCCCCAGATGCCTAACTCATTCCCTTGAGAATGAATAAGTAGCTTGAATTCCTAGTCATCTCCCAGAAAGCCCCAGACCTTTTTTTTTTTTAAAGATTTATTTGTTATATACACAGTGTTCTGCCTGCATCTGTACCTGCATAACAGAAGCTCTCATTATAGATGGCTGTGGGTGCTGGGAATTGAACTCAGGACCTCTGGAAGAACAGCCAGTGCTCTTAACTTCTGAGCCATCTCTCAGCCCAGCCCTAGGCCTTTTAAAGGTCCGTGACTACTGTTACACTGGAGGCCAAGCCTCTTCATGAAGACCTTAAAGACGGACCAAAGCAGCAGCGTCCTTTAACACCGTTTATTTATTAGAAGATATAGGCAAAGGATCTCAATTGTGTAGCCCAGGCTGGCCTCTGAGTTTCAATCCTCTTGCCTCAGCCTCCCAAATGCTAGGATGCCACCACGCCCAGCTTGCTGTAATGTTTTAGAATGCATTAAACAAATACAAGATGACAAAGAAAACCAATGGAAATGCAGCTACCAAAATGTTAAATGAATTTGTGGTACGGTCCTGTGTGTTGATATTAATACATTAGATAACAGGAGCCTGGAGCAGGTCTAACAGGCACCTTGATTTTGAAGTCGTGATAAACAAGGGTGGCATCTTGAGAAAGTGTTGCAGCAATACTGTGAAGTAAAAGTACTTGTGAGTTCTGTGGGTGGCAGGTTCCCAGGCGTTGCTGATACTCAGTGCTTGGTTGCTTACGTCAATAATTGAATAAAACATAAGTTAAATGACGGCTTAGAGAAAACAAAGGAGTGGTTTTTTTTTTTTTCATCAAGAAGATGAGGGGTTAATATTCTCTGCGTGGCTCTCAATGGGCCCAGATGCCTACAGGTGACCATTGAGGGCAAAGGAGAGGGTGGTTGTGCTGGCTAGCTTTATCTCAACTTGAAACAAGTTAGAGTTTTGGAAGAGGGAACCTCAATAGCAAAAATGTCCCCTTCAGATTTGCTTATAGGCAAACCTGTAGTCCATTTTCTTGATGATTGGTGTGGGAGGACCCAACTCACTGTGGATGGTTCCACCCCTGGGCTGATGATCCTGGGTTCTATAAGAAAAGCTGAACAAGCCATGGGGAGCAAGCTAGTAAACAGCACCCCTCTCTGGCTTCTGTATCCTGCCTCCAGGTTCCTGCCCCAACTCTCTTGGATGGTGGACTGTGATGTGGAAATTGCAGTAAATAAACTCTTTCCTCCCCAAGTTGCTTATGGTCATGGTGTTTCTCACAGCAATAGAAGCCCTGAGGCAGCGGCACAGGGAGTTTGGGTGAGGATGGCCTTCAGGGGGTGGTGGCACTGCACTCTCCCTGGGGGCTGGCTCTGTTATTAGTCAGTCTGTTGTTGGCCCTGGGCTGCTTCCTCGGCCTTGGTGGATGGCCTGAGAGGGTCTGTTCTGTGGATGTCCACCAGCCACTTTCACTGTCTCAAACATACCTGTGCCCTGGCTGCACGCAGCAGATTGTGCTTTGTTTGTCCCAGGACGCAGGAATGACATGCTTGTGCTTTAAATCCCAAGGGTCAATTAGTAGCCAACAAACAAACCTTCATCAGAAACCAGTTGGACAGCCAGTCTTAGAGGCACTGGCCTGAAATCACAGCTACTTAGGAGCCTGAGGCAGGAGGATTGCAAGTTCAAGACCTGCTTGACTGACAGAGCAAGTTCAAGGCCAGTCTGTCTCAAAATAAAATGTTAAAAAGGGGGGTTGGCTGGGGATGTAGCTGGGGTGGGGGAGGTACTAGATTAGGATATGCCAGACCCTGGCTTTAATCCCCAGCATCACAAAAGAAACCAGTTGGGAATGTTTCCTTGGTGCTACATTAGATGAATTCACAGGGACAAGTCACTCTCTGACCCCAACTGTCCCTCCAAGGGTTTGGTGTCCTCATAATCTTTGATCCTGAGCGTTTCCTGCAGTACTCAGTGACTGCAGCACATGGCCTTGCCTGGTGGTTTAGGCTGAGGTGTCTTTCTTAAACCCAGCCCAGGACAAGGTGGGTGGTGTTATGACTGAGCCCTGTGGAGGGGTAAGTGCAGTCACCCTTCAGTCTCCCAGGGGCTTGTCCCAGGAGCCCCCTTAGATACCAAAACGTTCAGATGCTCAAGTCCCTCTGTGAAACAGGCAGTAGGTCCCAAGTCTGAGTGTCTGAAGGGATCTTAGGCCTTTGCGACAGTTCTGGACAAGAGGGCAAGAGCCTTCCAGATGGAGTAATCACATGCCAGGAGCAAGCGGCACTTAGGAGGCTTAAGGAGCTGGGCCACAAGGAGGGGAGCTGGGGGGGGCGAGGAAGCTAGATGAGCATTTTTAACCAGTGGTACTGTGGGAGGGGTGACTTGGTCTGAGCCCATCCATAGCAGGGGTCCTTACACATTTGCTCATGAGGACCCTGTAAAGATGAGTTCCCCTCCTCCGCTTGTGATGATTCCTTCTATGGGTGTTACTGAGTGGGTGGGAAGGGTGTGGCAGTCCCTTGAATGTGGGTGCTAGAGGGTGCACTTTTAGTTCCTGTCAGCCAGGCCACTTGGGAGCCTTGTTTACAAACTGTTACCAGGATCCTCCTGCCCTTTCATCCTTATTGCTGAGAATGACAGACGTCAGCCCTAGCTTTGTGGAAGCCCTGGCTACTCTTGCCCACCCAGCCTCCTGCACACTGTCCCGGGAGGAAGGAAGGGCAGATGCTGGGGTAGGAGTGAGTGTCCAGAGCATGGGCACATGCGGATGTCCTCCTCTCCTTCACCCTTCCTGCCGCACAGTTGGAGCTGATTCGGCACCCGCTGATCCGCACATTTGGGCTGTGGCTCCCCACAAATTGATTGTGACAATGGCATACACAGCATATATTTATCAAGCACTTGCTGCGTGTCGGTCAGGGTGATAGGCAAAGGACACAGCGACTCAGACAGATGTAGGTCTGCCTCATGGAGGACCTGTTCCAGTTAGGTAGCTGGTTGATGCTGGCAGTTCGCTTGCTACAGGGATGGTTTTACAGAACTGTAGGGTTGTGAAACAAACCGGGAAGAAGAGGGGAGTTGTGGCCCTGCTCTGAGAGACTGGCTCAGGCCATTTAGTCCTATGGCCTGCCAGGAAAGGCGGCAAGGGAGCAGGTTCTCTATGTCCACTGTTCTGCTTCTTTCCCCCATCTCTTATGCCTCCCATAGGCTCGGCCCAGGCTGATGGACTTACCAAACTCACAGTCTGTATGTTCAAGACACTGTAGGTGGGGTTGGATCCGGTGGACAAGTGGGGAGACTGGCCCAGTGCTGTGCGGGGCCTATGGTAGTGAGTGGTTGGACCGGAGAGTGAGGATAAGAGGGCATGCTTGGCATTGGGCCAAGATGTGTGGGCGGGATGGGTAAGGCATGAGGGTCCCCAAGGCCTCTTCATGGTCCACTGCAGTGTAAGGGGAGGCCCATCACAGTCCTCGTTCAGAGGCCACTATGCTGCTGGCAGTAGCCCTGGCCTGAGCCCACTCTTCTTGAACTCTTCCACTTCCCCCCAACTGGCCGCTTCAGGGGCTCCCTCTTGCACTCCCTATCCTTTGTCTGATTTCTAACTGCCTGACATGGTCTGCCTGCTTGCCTACCTGAGTTCATTCATTTACCAGGCATCCATACCGGTTCTGTCTTTGTCTTGGTGTGTCACATGTTCCCTGAGAGACAGCAACAAATGAAGCCTGTGCTTGGCACATAGGAAGAGGCTGCGAAAGGGTGGGAAACTCAGACCAGGAAAGCAGTGGAGAGCTTCTTAAAGTTGTCCAGGTGCGAGGTGGAGCCGGGCCTCCTGGGGGATGTCCCCTAGTGGGGAGAAGGAGGTTCTAGGTATGTGTTGGTGAGAGACCAGAGGTGGAATGAGAAGGCAAGGATGGCTTGAACACTGTCAAAGTACAGCCACCTCTAGTGGCATGAGTCTTTGTCGTGCTTACTGAGTTTGAGGTGAGAGATTTGTCAGGGCGGGGTGGAGGGGCTCTACATCTGGAGGGACATCATTGGTCTGTGGCAAGAGATGGGACTTAAAGCTGAGGCACCGAGTTAACTCAGCTGTGCCCAGTGGAGGGAAGCGTATGGACCTAGCCCTGGAGTTCCAGTAGGAGGTCGGTCTGGAAAGGGTGGGGGAAAGGAACTGAGTGAGGATGGAGGAGCTGTGTTAGGCGGAGTTCAGCAGTAGTGCCTACCAGTATCATGGCCACAGAAAGGCCTGGTGAAGACTAGATCAGGACCCACTGCAGGTTCAGGAATGTAGGGTCATTGGGGCCAGATGGATTATGTTTGCTTAGGGGAGCGATGTGTAGGCCTCATGGGTAAACTAAGGTGCAGGGGTTGTCAGGAATGCCAGAGTCTGGGTTTCTCTTTAGAGTACTTACTGCAAAGTGGAGGAAGAAATGGATTGCTGAGAGCAATGAGGAAACATTTTCTTTTTCTGGTTTTAGGGTCAGGTTATTGTATATCTGAATGTTGAAGGCGACCTAGTGGGGGAAAACACATTGCAGAAGCAGCCTGTGAATAGGTAGGGGGGTGGGGCAGACTGTACCTAAGCCACAGGTATGGCGTGGGACTTGAGCTATCCTGGAAATCTAGGGAGGCACATTTCCCAGTGATGCCAGGCCTGGCCCTTCCCAGCTCCTGTAGACTTTTTCAGAACACCAGCCTTGCTATCCTTGAGGTCTGCACTCTATATGTGCTGGTCACAGGAACATGGTGCTGTAGGGGTGCACTGTATGTGTATACTGAGGGGTTGTATTATTGTTGGGTACAGGAACTACCAAGGTAGACTATAAGGCTGGCAACATACGTGAAACGGGCAGAATGACAAGACCATGGCTGTGGCCAGTGCTGTCTGGGTCAGAGCTCAGCTTTCCCACCTGTTCTAGAAAATCCAAAGCAGATGGCAAGCCCTGAAGGGTGACACATGAGTGACATCTCTAGCCCCTGCCAAGACTTTCCTTCACAAACCTTGCCTCCCTACTAGCTGAGAAGGTACAGTCGTCCCTCATCCCCAGGGTAAGCCAGTTGCTTAGGAGCTGAAGGATAGAGTATGATGGACAAGCCTCTATAGCCTTGGTTGACTCAGTGAGGGACTGTCTCTGGGCTCCAATAGCTTAGGTTCAGGCTGGCTTGCCACAGGTTGACGGGAGTCCCCCAAGGGCCCAGACCACAGGTGATGATGGATGCGTGAGGGAGGTGCTAACCGGCTGTGCTGTATATGCTTATGTCTCTGCAGCCCTTCCTTTTCCCTGGGGAATGAGACCCTGAAGGTGCCACTGGCCCTGTTCGCCCTGAACAGACAGCGCCTGTGTGAGAGGCTGAGGAAGAATGCAGCGGTACAGGCCGGCTCAGCTGTTGTGTTGCAGGGCGGGGAAGAGATGCAACGTTACTGCACCGATACCTCCATCATCTTCCGCCAGGTGAGCCTTCACCCTGTTCTTTCAGGCCTGTCTGCCTCCAACATCAGGTGTGGGGCTGGGGACTTGGCAGGTTGGTTCCAAGGGCTCCTGGAGGCAACATGGGAGCAGTGATTCCACATCTGGGGTCAGCACCTTCACCCTCACCTGTTAGGCAGAGCTCTCAAGGCATAGAAAGATATCCTTGGGAGAGCAAGTAGGCTTCGTGGAGGAGCTGGTCTCTGGAGTGAACCAGAGCCAGGGTGAATTTGGACAAGCAAGAAGTCAGTGTGCATAGGAGGACCCGCAGTCTGGGCCACTGGCTATAGTGGTAGGGCACAGCAGAAAGTCAAGCTGCAGATGAGGGGTTGAGTTCCTGGGACTGGATGCTGGCAGCGAAGAGAGCTGGGAGGATTGTGTGATCTGCCTATTTAGAGGCCCCAGCCTTCATCTGATTTGGCCAGTGCTCACCCTTGGTACTCTAACTGGGCTGTGCACCCCGCATATGTGTATCAGGGGCCCTATGAAGTTCTAGAACTCTGGTGTACTTAGCTGAGAATTACTCCAGTACACAAAGTCCCTCGGAGTAACAATACTTGCCCAGTAAGCTAGGTTGATCCAGCATTGGGCCTACTCCCATTTATTCTACTAGCATCATGTCAACTTTACAGAGGAGGAGACTGAGACCTGGGGAAGATAACTTGCCAACAGGTAGGCCTGGAATTAGAACCCCATCTTCTAGCCAGGCCTGATGATGTAGACCTATAATCCCAGCACTGAAGAGGCTTAATTCGTTGGATCACTAGTTCAAAGCTAGACTGAAAAGCTTAGAGAGACCCTACCTCAAAATGAAAAAAAGAACTGACCATGTTCAGTGGTAGACAGCACCTGCCTAGAACTTCCTAGTGAGGGGCTAGGGGTATGGCTCAATAGTAGAGCATCTGCCTAGAAACTCCCAGTGAGGGGCTGGGCTGTGGCTCAGTGGTAGAGCCCCTGCCTAGAATCCCCCAGTGAGGGGCTGGGCTGTGGCTCAGTGGTAGAACCCCTGCCTAGAATCTCCCAGTGAGGGGCTGGGGTGTGGCTCAGTGGTAGAGCCCCTGTCTAGAATCCCCCAGTGAAGGGATGGGGGTGTGGCTCAGTGGTAGAGCATCCGCCTAGCACACAGTAGGTTCTAACTTCAATCTCTAATACCGCCACTGTGTGTGTGTGTTTTATAAAAACATAAAACTATGGCTATGGTTATTTTCTCTCTCAGCTTCCAGACCCAGAACTGTGGCCAGACCTTTCTAGGAGCAGGAGGTGGAGGCACAGTGGAATGTGAAGGGGCAGGTGGTGTAGAAGGAAGGAGCACAGTAGTCTGGCCTCTGGCCTGGAGCCCATCTGCAGCAGGACACGCATGACTGTGATCCTCTCGCTCACCACCACGTTGTCCTCACAGCCACAGGCCTGCAGTCTCCAGCTGCCAGTGTCATGGAGGTCTCAAGAATAGACCTCACCTAGTCTTGAAGCTTCTAGAGATTTGTTTGTAGTTTATAAAATCACTTTCCAAAATTAACTGTGGGCTCCCTGATTGATCTCATTCTGGGTTCCCTTCCTGACTTCATACCTTGGTGACACCAGCTCAATGCTTACTACTGAGCCTCTCAATCTCTCTCTCTCTCTCTCTCTCTCTCTCTCTCTCTCTCTCTCTCTCTCCCCCTCTCCCTCCCTCCCTCCCTCTCTCCCTCCCTCTTCTCTCTCTCTTCCTTTCCCCACCCCCTGTGTGTGTGTTTTCATTTGGATGCACATATTCTGTGTGGGTTTCTGAATTGAGTTTGTGCTTGGTACTGTTGACTGATGTCTGTCGTGGGCCTAGGAGGTGACCTGCAGACGGATGGGCTGGGGAAATGGCTCAGTGAACGAAAGTGCTTGCTGCCAAGCTTAACAACCTGAGTTTGATCCCCAGGAAAGAACCAATTCCTACAGGTTGTTCTCTTTCTACACATGTGCACTGTGGTATACACACAGATATACACAATGAATAAATACAAATTTTAAGAGAGAGAAGGCAGTAGAAGGCAGGGTCAGAGGGGGCCCTGTCTGCTCTTGACAAGCCACAGCATAGCAGGCGGAGAGCTGGTAGCTGGACTGGGAACCAGGCTGTGCAGGACTGTGGTCATTTCCTAAGAAGGGAGTCCTCAGCCTCTGCTCACCTCCCTCTTGTACCTCATGCTTCTGCTCTGGTGCCTGGGTAATGAAGCCGCTTGCTCCCTCCGCAGGAGTCCTTCTTTCACTGGGCCTTCGGTGTCATCGAGTCAGGCTGCTATGGTGTCATTGATGTGGACACTGGAAAGTCAACCCTGTTTGTGCCCAGGCTTCCTCCTAGCTACGCCACCTGGATGGGAAAGTAAGGAGTGGTCCCTGCCTTGGGGATAATGATCGGGTGGGGATAGGAGAGGGACGGTTAGTAGTCAGGTCCTTTGCTGGCGTGTTCTGTATCACAGCCCTTTACCTCAGTTGGGAAGAAGGGTCAGATCAAAGCTATGGTGTGGAGGCATGGTTTATTGAAAGCCCAGATTCCCTGCATACTAAAAATGCTGGCGGCTTTTGCACCAGTAGGTGTTCACTTCTGCATGGCATTGATGGGGGAGTGTGTGCTGTCTAGGCTCATTTCCCATGTCCAGGGGTATTAGTAATGCCTACCTCTGGCCACAGACGGTCTGTCCTTCATTGGCCTCTCTGGGAGAGATGGTGGAGGATTAGGCCTTTGCCACATGAGGAGTTTGGTACCAGAGGCCAGACTAAGCTTCCTGGGAGAGACTGTCCCACTTCTACCTTCCAAGATACCTGGCAGCTCCTACCTGCTCACAGCACTGAGGCAGATGCTGTGTATCCAGGGATGTTTGAACCGATCAGAGGATCTTGTCTTCCAGTCTGTCATTTCTGCCTGGAGAGTGATTATTTCAGGCTAATGTGGAAATTGCAGCCTTTGTTAGCTGCTGCCCCATCGTGCTCATTACCAGGTGGGCTGATGAGTCTGCGTCTGTGGCTGGTTTGAGTGACGTGGCACCTGGCTGCCTGAGGGACTCTGAGCTCTTTGCAGAGGGCCAGGGCCCCTAAAGGGCTGTCCTCCAAACTCCCTCTGCTTTGCCTGCTGTCTCTTCTGCTCCAAGCAGACTCCACAGTGTCCATTGCTGGTCCTGGCATGCTGCTCTTCTGCTGTCTTGGGGGAGGGCATCCAGCTCCACAAATTGGCATCAGTTCTGCCTTTAGGCCACTGGGCAGCATGCCAGACTGGCCCTGGGCCATCAGTGTTGCTATGAAGATGCAGCTAAGACAGAGTTGGCAGCAGGAGAGAAACAGGCTCTGGTTCTCCTGTGAGGTTTTCTCTGCTTGACCCTTGGGAGCGACTCAGAAAGGGTGGGGAGTGGGCATGTCTT